>NC_143023.1:54256366-54977199 GCF_057628025.1 Oncorhynchus mykiss
TGACTGTATTTCTGTCTCACTAACTGATTCAGTCTACATTAGTCAATTTCAATGTCAGTGCATCACGATGTGTTATGTGATTCAACAATGTTTCCTAAATTCCAGCCCAACGTTGTCCGTCACCATTGGGTCCACAGGAGGCGCCAGACTGGGAAGTGTCGACAGTGTGGGAAGGTCAGTGAGAACCATTCACCAACCATATATTCACAAACAGTGCCTTCAGAAAGTATGCACACCCCTTGACTTTTCCCACATTTTGTTATGTTACAGTTTGAATTTAAAATGGATTCAAATTAGATTTTGTGTCACTGGCCTACACACAGTACCCCATCATTTGTTTTTACAAGTCAATTAAACATGAAAAGCTGAAAAGTCTTAATAAGTATTCATCTCCTTTGTTATGGCAAACCTAAATAAGTTCAGAAATAAAAATGTGCTTAACAAGTCACATAATAGGTACCCCATCTCTGTACCCTACACATAGAATTATCTGTAAGGTCCCTCAGTCGTGCAGTTAATTTCAAGCACAGATTCAACTACAAAGACCAGGGAGGGTTTCCAATGCCTCTCAATGAAGGGCACTTATTGGTAGATGGGTAAAAAAAAAAGCAGACATTGAATATCCCTTTGAGCATGGTGAAGTTATTAATTACACTTTGGATGGTGTATCAATACATCCAGTCACTACAGAGATACAGGCGTCCTTCCTAACTCAGTTGCCGGAGAGGAAGGAAACCGCTCAGGGATTTCACCAATGGTGACGTTAAAACAGTTACAGAGTGTAATGGATGTTATAGGCAAAAACTGAGGATGTATCTACAATAGTGTATTACTCTACAATACTAACCTAAATGACAGGGTGAAAAGAAGGAAGCCTGTACAGAATAAAAATATTCCAAAACATGCTTCCTGTTTGCAATAAGGCACTAAAGTAAAACTGCAAAAAATGTTTGCAAAAAAATTAACTTTAATCCTGAAAACAAAGTATTATGTTTAGGGCAAATCCAACACAACACGTCAATGAGTACCACTCTTCATATTTTCAAGCATGGTGGTGGCTGCATCATGTTATGGGTATGCTTGTCAATGGCAAGGACTAGGGAGTTTTTTTAGGATAAAAATAAATGGAATATTGTGAAACAGAGGAAAACCTGGATATGTCTGCTTTCCAACAGACACTGGGAGAAAAATGTACCTATAAGCAGGACTATAACATAAAACGCAAGGACAAATATACACTGAAGTTGCTTACCATGGCAACATAGAAAGTTCCAGAGTGGCCTAGTTACAGTTTTGACTTAAATCTGCTTGAAAATCTATGGCAATACTGGAAAATGGCTGTCTTGCAATGATCAACAACCAACTTGACAGAGCTTGAAGAATTTTTTAAAGAAACGTGCACATATTATATAATCCAGATGTGCAAAGCTCTTAGATACTTACCCAGAAAGACTCACATCTGTAATCGCTGCCAAAGGTGATTCTAACATATATTGACTCAGAGGTGTGAATACTTATCTAAATTAGATATTTATATATTTAATTTATAATAAATATGCACAAATTTCGAAAAACATGTTTTTACTTTGTTATTGTGAGTAGATGGGTGAGAGAAAAAAAGATTTAATCTGTTTTGAATTCAGGCTGTAACACAAAATGTGGAGAAGTCAAAAAGTATTGGGACAGTGACACATTTTTTGTTGTTTTGGCTCTGTACTCCAGCACTTTAGATTGAAATGATACTATGAGGTTAAAGTGCAGACTGTCAGCTTTAATTTGAGGGTATTTTCATCCATATCGGGTGAACCGAAATTACAGCACTTTTTGCACATAGTCCCTTCATTTTAGGGGACCAAAAGTATTTGGAAAAATGTACTTATGTGTACTTGTTGGATGCATTTGCTGTTTGCTTTGGTTGTGTTTCAGATGTCTTTGTTATCAATAGAAATGAATGGTAAATAATGTATTGTCATTTTGGAGTCACTTTTATTGTAAATAAGAATAGAATATGTTTCTAAACTTACGTGTAGTCATAAATGAATTGTGAATAATGATGTGAGAAAGTTACAGATGCACAAATATCATACCCCCAAGACATGCTAACCTCCCACGATTACAATAACAGTGGAGGTTAGCATTTTTTTGAAGGGGGGGGTATGATATTTGTGCATCTATAACTTTAACACTCATCATTATTCACGATTCATTCAGGATAGTGGTTCCCAAACTTTTTATAGTCCCGTACCCCTTCAAACATTCAACCTCCAGCTGTGTATCCCCTCTAGCACCAGGGTCAATGCACTCTCAAATGTTGTTTTTTGCCATCATTGTATGCCTGCCACACACTATACGATATATTTATTAAACAAAATAATGAGGGTGAGTATTTGTCACATCCTGGCTCGTGGGAAGTGACAAAGAGCTCTTATAGAACCAGGGCACAAGTAATGATAATCAATCATTTTGCTCTTTATTTAGTTATTGTACATTATTCTCGCTCCAAAAATTCCCGTGGCTTATATTTCTAATTATAACGTGTCGTTTCTAAATGTCTGCGCAAGAATAAAGGTTTCTTGTGAGAGAGCAACGGTTTATGTGATTGGATGTTAATTATCTGACTAGACTACCTATATTTGACATTGTGTTGTTATTTCGCTGAATACTAGATGGCAAAATTTTATTTTTGGCAGTGAAACGAGGCTACTCAGGTGAGAAAAAAACCTCACCCAAATGTATAGCCCAGTTGGAAAATAGAAATGTACTGTTTGAAAATGTGAAAGATTTTTTAAATTTTTAATATTTTTATTTTTCATTTTTTAATGTGAATCACATTTCTATTTGATGTACCCGCAACGGCATTGCGAGTACCCCTGATTCAGGACTATCCGTAATCATGTAGAGTCACAAGCTTGATGTAATCATTGCGTGCTAGGAATGTGGTACCAAATACTAAACCTTTGAGTACTTTAATACACATATAAGTGCATTTGTTCCAATACCTTTGGTCCCCTATACATTTGGGGACTATGTACAAAAAAGTACTGTAACTTCTAAATGGTTCACCTGATATGGATGAAAATACCCTAAAATTAAAGCTGACAGTCTGCACTTTAACCTCATAGTCATAATAATTTCAAATCCACATTTCTGGAGCCAAAACAACAAAACATTTGTCACTGTCCCAATACTTTTGGAGCTCACTCTACAGCACAGGTGTCAAATTCAACCGAGTGGCTGTGGGTTTTTGCTCCACCCTTGTACTTGATTAAAGGAATTAAGGTCACTAATTAGTAAGGAACTCCCCACACCCGGTTGTCTCGGGTTTAATTGAATGGAAAAAACAAAAACCTGCAGGCACTTGGCCCTCCGTGGAAGGAGTTTGACACCCCTGCTCTACACATACTCAAGTACTGCAAACCATTAAGAGCTGTCAACGCAAATTTGTAAAATGTTACTTATTCCTCTACAGGGTTTTCAACAGAAGTTCTCATTCCATAGTAAAGAGATTGTTGCAATCAGCTGTTCTTGGTGCAAACAGGCAGTAAGTACCCGTAGTCCATAGGCTGTATCAACTGTTAAAATAAGTATGGTCCCTATTCACACCCTTTTCCCTTGGCACTAACTCTTCGATGTTTGCACATCTGAAGGGTCTGGATAGGTATACACAGTATAGTGGTCGAGCTTCCACTTTGTTTCTTCCACCTTACAGTTCTGCAAACATAGAAAGGTTAAGGCCAAGGGGAAAGGATGGGGAGCACATTGGGACATACTAACTTTGGGTCAGTTTGAGATGGATATTTTAGTTTGGAGCAGAGAGTGGAGTTGTGTATCCTGACTTTGGTAACTTTGGTATGGTTATTGATTGTTGTACTCTCCTCTGTCCAGTATCACAACAAGGTGACGTGCTTCATGCTACAGCAGATCGAGGAGCCTTGCTCGCTGGGAGCTCACGCCTCCGTCATAGTGCCGCCCACCTGGATCATCCGGGTCCGCAAACCACAGGTACTACAATGATCCACACACACACACACACACACACACACACACACACACACACACACACAGTTATGTTGATTCAATGGATGTATTTGTTTTTGTCTTCTCAGACATCATTAAAATCAAGTAAAAAGAAGAAACGCACATCTCTGAAAGGGAAGCCAAGTAAGAAGGTAGTAGAGGTAAGGAAAATCGTATTAACATATACATATTGTGATTATGATAATGTCCTCTTACGTTATCTCATTTGATGATGAGAACATTGAGATAACAGAGGACACATCTTAGTGTCTCGACTGTTTTCTCTGCTCCAGGATGGTCGATGGAAGCCCTTCATAGTAAAGCCTGTTCCCTCGCAACTCATGAAACCTCTGCTGGTGTTCGTCAACCCCAAAAGTGGAGGCAACCAGGTGAGTTTGCTCAATGTCCACAGCTCCCTTGACACCACTGTGTATGGGGATTTGTCCACACAACTCAAACATACAGTGCATTCGGAAAGTATTCAGACCCCTTGACTTTTTCCACATTTTGTTAAGTTATAGCCTTATTCTAAAATTGATTAAATAAAACATTCCTCATCAATCTACACACAATCACCATAATGAAAATGTGAAAACAAGTTTTTATACATTTTTCCAAATGTATATAAAAAAATATATATAATTCACATAAGCTTTCAGGCGCTTCTGCTATGAGACTCGAAATTGAGCTCAGGTGCATCCTGCCTACATTGATCATCCTTGAGATGTTTCTACAACTTGATTGGAGTCCACCTGTGATAAATTCAATTGATTGGACATGATTTGGAAAGGCACACACCTGTCTATATAAGGTCCCACAGTTGACATGGCATGTCAGAACAAGCCATGAGGTTGAAGGAATTGTCCGTAGAGCTCAGAGACAGGATTGTGTCGGCACAGATCTGGGGAAGGGTACCAAAAGAACACCGTGGCCTCCATCATTCTTAAATGTAAGAAGTTTGAACCACCAAGACTATTCCTAGAGCTGGCTGCCTGGGCAAACTGAGCAATTGGGGGAGAAGGGCCTTGGTCAGGGAGGTGACCAAGAACCCGATGGTCAATCTAGCAGAGCTCCAGAGTTCCTCTGAGGAGATGGGAGAACCTTCCAGAAGGACAACCGTCTCTGCAGCACTCCACCAATCAGGCCTTTATGGTAGAGTGGCCGGACGGAAGCCACACTCCTCAGTAAAAGGCACATGACAGCCCGCTTGGAGTTTGCCAAAAGGGACCTGAAGGACTCAGACCATGAGAAACAAGATGCTCTGGTCTGATGAAACCAAAATTGAACTCTTTGGCCTGAATGCCAAGCGTCACATCTGGGGGAAACCTGACACCATCCCTACGGTGAAGCATGATGGTGGCAGCATCATACAGTGGGGAAGTTTTTCAGCAGCAGGGACTAGGAGACTAGTCAGGATTGAGGGAAAGATGAACGGTGCAAAGTACAGAGAGATCATTGATAAAAACCTGCTCCAGAGCTCTCTGGACCTCAGACTGGGGTGAAGGTTCACCTTCCATCAGGACAACGACCCTAAGCACACAGCCAAGGCAACTCAGGAGTGGCTTCGGGACAAGTCTTTGACTGTCCTTGAGTCGCCCAGCCAGAGCCCGGACTTGAACCCGATCTAATATCTTTGGAGAGATCTGAAAATAGCTGTGCAGCGACTCTCTCCATCCAACCTGACAGAGCTTGAGAGGATCTGCAGAGATGAATGGGAGAAACTCCCCAAATACAGGTGTGCCAAGCTTGTAGAGCCATACCCAAGAAGACTTGAGGCTGTAATCACTGCCAAAGGTGCTTCTACAAAGTACTGAGTAAAGGGTCTGAATACTTATGTAAATGTACTATTTCAGTTTTTTATTTTTGATAAATTAGCAAAAATGTTAACTGTTTTTGTTGTTTTGGGGTATTGTGTGTCGATTGATGATAAAAAAATACCTATTTAATCAAATTTAGAATAAGACTGTAACGTAACAAAATGTGTAAAAAGTCAAGGGGTCTGAATACTTTCCGAATGCACTGTACATTGATGTCAATGAGAGATTTACGCTGAAGTTAGTTACACTTTCTACATCCCTTAGTGTAGAAATGAATTACTGATGATGTTGATGCGTTGTGGGACCCCGACCCAACAGCTTAACCTTTACAGTAAAGTATTTTATGTTAGAGAGCGACATATGTGTTACTACTCTGACAGGGCTACCTCATCACGTGAATTCCAAATATGGCTGTCGCGGTGACCGTATTACCGCCACACCGGCAGTCACAATTCATAACGTCGTTAAATCCCTGTGAACGTTGGTCACGGTAATCCCATCCAAAACGTTGCATATGAATGGCGCTGATGGATATTCTACCAAATTTGTTAACGGCCTTCGCTAATGGCCTGGTACGCAGCGCTCTATTGTCCCTCCAATCACTTTCTGAACACTTCATGATTGATTTTGAATAATCTGAATGATGAGGACAATGTTGTTATTTTTTAACATCAACATGCAGCCCTTATGTTTTGTTTTCTATGACATTCCTAGATTTATAGGCCTAATCTATTTTATTGTGATGGTATAGGCTGTATTAAATGTATTTTACTTTTTAAAATGTAGATGTTCCAATGGCAGCTTGTATGCGTGGAAGCCCAGAGATGCTTAACATGTTTATGTTAATTAATGGTCAATTACCATGAGACCGGCAGTCATTTTTAATGACAATTACCGGCTGACAAAATGTCTATTGTTTTTGCAGGGAGCCAAGATCATCCAGTCGTTCATGTGGTACCTCAACCCCCGACAGGTGTTTGACCTCACCCAGGGAGGGCCCAAGGAGGGGTAAGAAACACGCAACAACTGCATTCACAAACGCTAACGGTTTGGTCATGTTTAGAATGAAATAACAACGTAAGCAGTTGTTGTGTTTTTAATTAGTGTGCCGGTTGTGTTTTTATCCCTCAAGGTTAGAAATGTATTCCAAAGTGCCCAACCTGCGGATTTTGGCGTGTGGAGGGGATGGAACAGTGAGTACTAGACATCAGCGCTTCACATTAGTAATATTATAATTAATATAATAATCATTTTTGAAAATCCTGAAACGTAATGCATATAAGGACTGTAAGAAGAGGAATAGTTCACTGTCTGCCTCTGACTGTGGCGTGTGCCATTCAGAAAGTGGCGTGTGCCATTCAGAAAGTGGCGTGTGCCATTCTTGTTCTAATTACCTGGTTTGCCAGGTGGGTTGGATCCTGTCTGTCCTGGACCAGCTCCAGTTGAACCCTGCGCCTGCCGTGGCTGTCCTGCCCTTGGGGACGGGGAACGACCTGGCCAGGACTCTCAACTGGGGAGGGGTGAGTGGCTGGCTGTGTGGAACCACTCCATGAACTAGAGATTTATCCTAGATTATAAACTATGTAGTTTGGTATATGGCCAATATACCACGGCTAAGGGCTGTATTCCGGCACTCTGCGTTGCGTCGTGGTTAAGAACAGCCATTAGCCGTGGTATATTGGTCGTATACCACACCCCCTTGGGTCTTATTGCTTAAAAATACCATGGGCTATTGAATCGCTGTTAGGCTATAGGCTGTCTTGGGTAGGCTAAAGGCTATCTTGTGTCATCAGAGAGGCAAAATGAGGAATGAGACACAGTAGCAAGAAAAGACACCATCAGCAATTAGATTAACACAATACAAGTTGTATTGTTGCAATATTGTTTAAATTATTTCAGTTAGATATTGAGGATGTATGTTTTTGTCTTTTGTTTTTGTGAAATTCCTTTCTGGTCTTTTCCCGCAGGGTTACACTGATGAGCCAGTGTCTAAGATCCTGTCTCATGTGGAGGATGGGAACGTGGTGCAGTTGGATCGCTGGAACCTCCTGGTGGAGCCCAACCCAGAGGCCGTTCAGGAGGAGAAGGACGAGCACCAGACAGACAAGGTTAACTCAGTTTAGAGTGTCTCACACCAGTCGTCAAAAGCTTATAGGCTAATTTTACTATTAGTATTTGCATTGTTTTATGTCTCTGCATAGAGATAAGGACATCACAAGCATAACATTTTAAAATAAAATGTGATTGAAGGATGTCGTTTGTAATTGCTTAATATATTTTTGACGGTATATGCTATGCTATGATCAGTCTCTTAAATTGGTTGTAATTAGGCCAATCTCAAACCTCCCATTCTTTCGAAGATACTTGATAACGCCGTAGCCCAGCGGCTGAAGCCATTTTAAAATTCACACAGTATCTTTGAAACCTACCAATACGGTTTTAGACCATTTCACAGCACTGAGACTGCACTTGTCAAGGTAGTAAATGACCTAATGTTTTCCTCTTACCATGGTCACGGCTCTATTCTTGTTCTTTTAGATTTAAGTGCTGCCTTCGATACGATTGATCATGCTATTCTCACTAAGAGGCTAGAATACTTGGTTGGTCTACGAGGACAGGTTCTCAACTGGTTCAAATCATACCTCTCTGAGTGGTATCAATTCATTAAGCTGGGTGATAATTCATCTGAATGTTCCAAGGTTGAATGTGGCGTTCCCCAAGGTTCTGTGCTTGGACCCCTTTTATTTTACTTGTACATGCTACACCTTGGTAATGTCATCTGCAAGCACAACATCCACTTTTGTTGCAACGCTGATGATACCCAATTATTATAATATTTTAACCCAGACGATGCATGAGACTTGCATCACAGATGTTAAACACTGGATGACAACTTGTTGCTTTTAAACTCTGATAAGACAGAAATTATGCTACTTGGCCACAATACATTTACAAACAATGTGTCAGACCTCACTGTCAACATTGATGGTTGCCTCATTACACCAAACATGGTTCTTAAAAACCTTGGTGTTACCTTTGACCCCGGCCTTCCTTTTTACAACAACATAAAAAGCGCATCCAAAACAGCATACTTCAATCTCAGGAACGTCTCCATAATTAGACACTTCATCCATGCATTTGTTTCATCTAGCCTAGACTACTGTAATGCCCTCCTCTCCAGCTGCTCAGACTGTAATATTAGAAGTCTACAATTTGTACAGAACACTGCAGCTCAGATTTTAACTAACACCAGAAGGCAGGAGAACATTACTCCAGTTTTATCTGCACTACACTGGCTGCCTGTAAACTATCGGTCTGATTTTAAGATCTTACTCTTAACTTTTAAGACACTGCATGGCCTTGCCCCCTTTTATCTGACGGACATGTTCGTTCAATACAACCCAGTGAGGGCACTCCACTCCCAAGGACCCGGTCTGCTTATGATTCCTAGATGCAGAACCAAAGCGGGGGACGGAGTGTTCTCTAGTAAAGCACCTCAGTTGTGGAACAGCTTGCCCTGTCGGGTAAGAGGGGCAGACACCATAGAGGTTTTTAAATAACTTTTAAAAACCCACCTTTTAGCCATGCTTTAGCCATACCTGTACGTTTTTACACTTCCTCCTTCTATTATTGTTTTCATTTGAAGTGTGTTGTAATTTAAAATGCACTTTAAATTAAGTTTGATTTGATTATGGGATTTGTGTAACATGAATGAAACATTTTCTTGGATAAACAGTGCTACCAGTATGCTGATCTACTGTATGTACATCAGCCCTGTACTTATTTTCACATTGACAATTTTGTTGTTGTTTTGGCTCTGTACTCCAGCACTTTGGATTTGGTAATGATACAATGACTGAGGTTAAAGTGCAGACTGTCCGCTTTAATTTGATGATATTTTCATCCATATCGGGTGAACCGTTTAGAAATTCGAGCCCTTTTTGTACATAGTCCCCCCATTTCAGGGGACCAAAAGTATTGGAGTAAAGAGCCAAAGAAACTAAACATTTGTCACTGTCCCAATAATTACGGAGGGCACTGTATTTCTGTTGACATCATGTGTCTCTGCTTTGTTTGTTAGCTCCCAATTGATGTCTTCAACAACTACTTCAGCCTCGGCTTCGACGCTCACGTCACACTGGGGTTCCACGAGTCCAGAGGTTTGTGCATCTTTCGCTAGCTGAAATTATTTTTGCTAGCTGAAATTAGTCACTATAATAAATGTTACTGCAGCAACAGTCTAAAGCAGTCTCTCTCTACTTAGAGGCCAACCCAGAGAAATTCAACAGCCGTTTGCGGAATAAAATGTTCTATGCAGGGGTGAGTGCTTTGACAAAATATATAACTTTGCTCCTCTCCCACTATGGAGTTGTTTGTTCTTTGTCTGATATGCTTTACTATAAATCTAGGGCATGTTCATTAGGGCAAAATGTTTCAAAACGGTTTTAAACGGAAAGCCAGTGTTCTTATTGGACAAGTTCAGATAGTGCATCCCCATTTCGCTTTGTTTCAAACTGTTTTTCTACTCAAACCTGATTCTTTATTGCAGACGGCCTTCTCTGACTTTCTGAGTGGCAGCTCCAAAGACCTTGCCAAACACATTAAAGTTGTGGTGAGTGCAATTCTAGACCTGAATGGGACTAAGACCCAGAGCACAACGAGAAAGAATGTGGATGTGTCCCAAGACTGAGTGTCTATATACCATATTTGATCAGTTTCTAGAATTAACATTTTCATGGTGAAGATGGTAGATTTGTAGGCATGTTTCTAGGATACCAATGTCCATTCTAGAGATATATGTGTAACTCTATGGTCTGTACTCTGTTTTTCTGAAACCCCTCTTTGTCAGTGTGACGGCACAGACCTCACCTCCAAAGTCCAGGACTTGAAGTTGCAATGTCTTGTGTTCCTCAACATTCCCAGGTAAGCGTTTAGAATATTTTGAAACTGGATGCACCTGCATTCAACGTCTTCAGACCCCTTGACTTTTTCCACATTTTGTGACATTACATCCTTATTTTAAAATTGATTAAATAAAAAAATGTCATCATCAGTCTACACACAATACCCGATAAGAAAGGTTTTTATACATTTTTGCAAATGTATAAAAATTTAAATAAAATTTAAAAAAAAACGTATTTATATAAGTAATCAGAACCTTTGCTATGAGACTCGAAATTGAGCTCAGGTGCATCCTGTTTCCATTGATCATCTCTGAGACGTTTCTACAACTTGATTGGAGTCCACCTGTGGTAAAGTCAGTTGGTTGGATATGATTTGGAAAGGCACACACCTCTCTATATAAGGTCCCACAGTTGACAGTGCATGTCAAAGCAAAAACCAAGCTATGAGGTCGAAGGAATTGTCCTTAAAACTCAGAGACAGGATTGTGTCGAGGCACAGGGTAACAAAACATTTATGCGGCGTTGAAGGTCCCCCAAGAACACAATGGCCTCCATCATTCTTAAATGGGAGAAGTTTGGAACCACCAAGACCCTTCCTAGAGCTGTCCGCCCGGTCAAACTGAGCAATTGGGGGAGAAGGGCCTTGGTCAGGGAGGTGATCAAGAACCTGGTGGTCCCGAGTTCCTCTGTGGAGATGGGAGAACCTTTGAGAAGGACAACCATCTCTGTAGCACTCCAACAATCAGGCCTTTACGGTAGAGTGGCCAGATGGAAGCCACTCCTCAATAAAAGGAACATAACAGACCACTTGGAGTTTGCCAAAAGGGAAGGTCTCTCAGGCCATGAGAAACAAGATCCTCTGGTCTGATGAAACCGAGATGGAACTCTTTGGCCTGAGTGCCAAGCGTCACGTCTGGAGGAAACCTGGTACCATCCCTACGGTGAAGGATGGTGGTGGCAGCATCATGCAGTGGGGATGTTTTTCAGCATCAGGGACTGGGAGACTGGTCAGGATCGAGGGAAAGATGAACGGAGCAAAGTACAGAGAGATTCGTGATGAAAACCTGCTCCAGAATGTCCTTGAGTGGCCCAGCCAGAGCCCGGACTTGAACCTGATTGAACATCTCTGGAGAGACCCTGAAAATAGCTGTGCAGTGACTCTCCACATCCAACCTGACAGAGCTTGAGAGGATCTGCAGAGAAGAAGGGAAGAAACTCCCCAAATACAGGTGTGTCAAGCTTGTAGCGTCATACCCAAGAAGACCAGAGGCTGTAATCGCTGCCAAAGGTGCTTCAAAGTACTGAGTAAAGGGTCTGAACACTTATGTAAATGTGAAATTTCAGGTTCTTTTTTTTAAGACATTTGCAAAAATGTCTAAAAACCTGTCTTTGCTTTGTGTATATGGGGTATTGTGTGTAGATTGATGAGGGGGGAAAAAACAATTGAATCCATTTTAGAGTAAGGCTGTAACGTAACAAAATGTGGAAAAAGTCAAGGGGTCTGAATACTTTCCGAATGCAATGTTTACACTCCCATTAATAGACATTGAGTCAATTCAATGGACACACAGAACGATACAAATGGACCAGATGGCATTGTGATGCAGCAGTGTAAGACATAACATGAGCATGTGCTGTATGACACCCTTATAATGTGATATATTCATCTCATTATGAGAGTCACTCGTAGTCTGTTTTGCATGGGACTTGCTATGGGTTAAAGAAGGATCCCCATAATTCCATCCAGGTCAGCGGGAGGGGTCAACCAATGAATTACGCTCCTGAGCAAACATTCTATAACCGCTGCAGGTGGCAGTAACCAACCTTAGCTTTTACCTGTTTAGACTATACACACTCCAGTACAGTAGGTGGTGGTATTCACCTTTTCAGTTTATTTACACATCTATGCCTATACACTCATAGAGGTAGAATAATAAGTAATAAATGGACTACTTTAAATTGAAGATGTCTATCAATATCTCTGCCAATAGCTCTGCCCATGCTGTCACAGAAGAGGTCATTGCAAAGCTAGGAGTTGACCTCTCTAGTGCATTTCAATGGCTTGACAAAATACCAGCCATTTAGAGTCGGTAGAACGTTTCTTTAATATAGAGACATACCATATTAGAAGTCTTATTAAAATACATAATAATAGCTCAGACATGTTTGCAACAAGTTATAAATAATTATTAATTATACCTGTTATCAAGTGTTGTATTTTGATTGTCTGCCATAGTTACTGTGCTGGCACCAAGCCGTGGGGTCACCCCAGTGAGCACCTTGATTTTGAGCCGCAAAGACACGACGACGGCTGTATCGAGGTCATCGGATTCACCATGACCTCTCTGGTGAGCTCTCAACCATACCTGATGTCCTCTGACTTCTCATGGAATATATTAATTACCATTTGTACAGCCTAACATGCACATTGTAGGCTTTGTGTCTGTAGTGACGCCTCAAACACTGAGATGCAGTGCCTTAGACCCCCACGGCACTAAGGAGGGAATGTTGTTTTCATTACAACATCATTGTTTATCTTTCATCAGCATCTCTCAATTTCCATATGGGGGGGGGGGATCAATAAAATGGATTCAATTCAGTTCAATTTTCTCACTCTCTCTTCCTCTCCGTCCCTCCAGGCCACTCTGCAGGTGGGCGGTCACGGCGAGAGGTTGAACCAGTGTAAGGAAGTGACCCTGACCACCTACAAGTCCATCCCCATGCAGGTAGATGGCGAGCCCTGTAAGCTGGCCCCTTCCGTCATCTACATCAACCTGAGGAACCAGGCCAACATGGTGCAGAAGACCAAGAGGAGGATCTCCATGCCCCAGCTCAATGAGTTAGTAACCATAAACCTTGTGATACCGGACCTCAACACTGTGTTCCCGTTCTAGATCAGAAACCTAGAATGAGTGTAGTCGAGGCTAGAGTTAAGGCTATCCATGTGATTCCATATGGATGACTAGTAGCTCTCTCCCAGCCATCAATAATCTATACCAGTGTTTCTTAATCCTGGTTTTAGTGACCCATAAGGGTGCACCTTTTAGTTTTTGCCCTAGCATTAACACCTGATGCCACTAATCAAAGGTTTGATGAGTTGACTAGTGGAATCAGGTGTTTATTGCTAGGGCAAATACTAAAATGTGCACTCCTTTTGGTCCCCAGGACCAGCATTAAGAAACACCTATACAATATGTACAAGCATAATGTTTCTGTCTGTGTCTTCTCAGTCAGCAGCCGGTTCCTGAGAAGCTGCAGATCAGAGTGAGCAGGATCAGCATGCACGCCTATGAGGCCCTGCACTATGACAAGGACAAGCTCAAAGAGGCCTGTGAGTGTAAACATACATATTCTATACACTGCACCTCTGTCATTCCCTTACTAAGGAGACCACTATGGCAGGGATATAGCAGATCTATACATGCAGGCTTTTGCTCCAGCCCATTAGCAAAGGGCATCAACGCTGGGGCCGAGAGACTGAAAAACAGCTTCTATCTCAAGGCCATCAGACTGTTAAATAGCCATCACTAGCACCTAAGCTTCTTGATGACTGGGGGGCAGTATTGAGTAGCTTGGATTAATAAGGTGCCCAGAGTAAACTTCCTGCTACTCAACATAAAAGATAGAATATGCATATAATTAGTATATTTGGATAGAAAACACTCTGACATTTCTAAAACTGTTGGAATGATGTCTGTGAGTATAACAGAACTCATATGGCAGGTGAAAACATGTGAAAAATCCAACCAGGAAGTGAAAAATCTGAGGTTTGTAGTTTTTCAACTAATTGCCATTCCAATATACAGTGTCTGTGGGGTCATTTTGCACTTCCTACGGCTTCCACTAGATGTCAACAGTCTTTAGAACCTTGTTTGATGCTTCTACTGTGAAGGGGGGCCGAATGAGAGGGGATTGAGCCAGGTGTTTGAAAGATTCCCATGAGCTCGTGATGCGAGGTCATGTGAAAGTTACCTCGTGTTCCATTGCTTTTCTACAGACAAAGTAATTCTCCGGTTGGAACATTATTGAAGACGTATGTTAAAAACATCCTAAAGATTAATTCTATACTTAGTTTGACATGTTTCTACGACCTGTAATATAACTTTTTGGATTTTTTTCGTCCGACCTTTCGGCTGGCCCTAACAATAGGAGGTATTTGGACATAAATTATGAACTTCATCGAACAAATCAAACATTTATTGTGGAACTGGGATTCCTGGGAGTGCATTCTGATGAAGATCATCAAAGGTAAGTGAATATTTATAATGCTATTTCTGACTAATGTTGACTCCACAACATGGCGGATATCTCTTTGGCTGTTTTGGCCTCTGAGCACCGTACTCAGATTGTTGCATGGTATGCTTTTTCCGTAAAGTTTTTAAAAAATCTGACACAGCAGTTGCATTAAGGAGAAGTTTATCTAAAGTTTCATGTATTATAGTTGTATCTTTTATCAATGCTTATTATGAGTATTTCTGTAAATTGATGTGGCTCTCTGCAAAATCACTGCATGTTTTGGAACTACTGAACATAACACGCCAATGTAAAATGAGATTTTTGGATATAAATATGCACTTTATCAAACAAAACATACCCGTATTGTGTAACATGAAGTCCTATGAGTGTCATCTGATGAAGATCAAAGGTTAGTGATTAATTTGATCTATATTTCTGCTTTTTGTGACTCCTCTCTTTGGCTGGAAAAATAGCTGTGTTTTTCTGTGACTTGGTGGTGACCTAACATAATCGTTTGTGGTGCTTTCACTGTAAAGCCTTTTTGAAATCAGACCTGTGGATGGATTAACGAGGATTTTATCTTTAAAATGAAGTAAAATACTTGTATGCTTGAGGAATTTTAATTATGAGATTTTTGTTGTTTTGAATTTGGCGCCTTGCACTTTCACTGGCTGTTCACTGGCTGTTAGAGTCAACATTAGAGTCAACATTAGTCAGAAATAGCATTATAAATATTCATTAATTATATGCATATTTTAGCTTTTATGGCTGAGTAGCAGGCAGTTTACGCTGGGCACCTTATTCATCAAAGCTACTCAATACTGCCCCCCAGTCACCAATAAGTTAAACAGCTTAGAAAATTCCAGAAAAGTATGACAATTATTGTGGCTTTAGAAGCTTCTGATAGGCTAATTGACATTAGTTGAGTCAATTGGAGGTGTACCTGTGGATGTATTTCAAGGCCTACCTTCAAACTCAGTTCTTATTTGCCATCATGGGAAAATCAAAAGAAATGAGCCAAGACCTCATAAAAAAAATTGTAGACCTCCAGAAGTCTGATTCATCCTTGGGAGCAATTTCAAAACGTTCACCACGTTCATCTGTACAAACAATAGTACGCAAGTATAAACATCATGGGACCACACAGCCGTCATACCGCTCAGGAAGGAGATGCGTTCTGTCTCCTGGAGATGAACGTACTTTGGTGCGAAAGGTGGAAATCAATCCCAGAACAACAGCAAAGAACCTTGTGAAGATGCTGGAGGAAACAGGTACAAAAGTATCTATATCCACAGTAAAACGAGTCCTATATTGACATAACCTGAAAGGCCGCTCAGCAAGGAAGAAGCTACTGCTCCAAAACCGCCATAAAAAAGCCAGATTGGGGTTTGCAACTGCATATGGGGACAAAGATCGTACTTTTTAGAGGAATGTCCTCTGGTCTGATGAAACAACAATAGAACTGTTTGGCCATAATGACCATCGTTATGTTTAGAGGAAAAAGGGGGAGGCTTGCAAGCCGAAGAACACCATCCCGACATGTGACGCACGGGGGAGGCAGCATCATGTTGTGGGGGTGCTTTACTGCAGGAGGGACTGGTGTGCTTCACAAAATAGATAACATCATGAGAAGGAAATTTTTGTGACTATATTGAAGCAACATCTCAAGACATCAGTCAGGAAGTTAAAGCTTGGTGGGTCTTCCAAGTGGACAATGACCCCAAGCATACTTCCAAAGTTGTGATAAAATGGCTTAAGGACAACAAAGTCAAGGTATTGGAGTGGCCGTCACAAAGCCCTGACCTCAATCCTATAGAAAATGTGTGTGCAGAACTGAAAAAGCGTGAGCGAGCAAGGAGGCCTACAAACCTGACTCAGTTACATCAGCTCTGTCAGGAGGAATGGGCCAAAATTCACCCAACTTATTGTGGGAAGCTTGTGGAAGGCTACCCGAAAATTTGTGTGTATTGTTGTGAAATGGTTTGATATTACTGCACTGTTGGAGCTAGAAACAAGCAATTCGCTACAACAGCAATAACATCTTCTAAACATGTGTATGTGATCAATAAAATTTGATTTGGAAACTACTGTAACAGAATGTCTTTTCCCTGTATCAGCTATTCCACTGGGCATCATCACGGTCCCAGGAGACAGCGATCTGGAGAACTGCCGTTCACACATTGAGAGTCTACAGGATAGTCTGGAAGAGGTATGTAGAAGACGTACAGTTGTGGGAACTAAAGCGCTTTTAAAACCTTGTTGTACACACATTGCCACAATTGTTCTGCCAGTACGGTGACGCAACCTAACTTTTTGGTGCCCGCAACTGTAGGGAGGAGTGAGAGTACGGATTGGCCAAGTCCATTTACAGTGCGCTCCACTCATATTGGCACCCTTGGTAAATATGTGCAAAACAGGCTGTAAAAAATCTATTTATTGTTTATCCTCTTGGTCTTTCTTTCAAAATATTCAAGGAAATCAAACTTTTAATTGAAGTAAAATAATTGGAAGAAAAAATGAATTCTTATCATAAAACTGTTTTTCTCAAGTATATATGTGTGCCACAATTATTGGCACCCCTTGCACTGTGTGCAACTTCCCTTTGCCAAGATAACAGCTCTGAGTATTCTCCTATAATGTGTAATGAGGTTGGAGAAGACATGGCAGGGGATCTGAGACCATTCCACCATACAGAATCTCTCCAGATCCTTCAGATTCCAAGGTCCACACTTGTGGACTCTCCTCTTCAGCTCATCCCACAGGTTTTCTTTTTTTATTATAATTTAAAAACATTTTTTACCCCCTTTTCTCCCCAATTTCGTAGTATCCAATTGTTAGTATCTTGTCTCATTGCTACAACTCCCGTACGGGCTCGGGAGAGACGAAGGTCGAAAGCCATGCGTCCTCCGAAACACAACTCAACCAAGCTGCACTGTTTCTTAACACAGCGCGCATCCAACCCGGAAGCCAGCCGCACCAATGTGTCGGAGGAAACACCGTGCACCTGGCGACCTGGTTAGGGTGCACTGCGCCCGGCCCACCACAGGAGTCGCTAGTGCGCGATGAGGCAAGGATATCCCTACCGGCCAAACCCTCCCTAACCCGGACAACACTAGGCCAATTGTGCATCGCCCCACGGACCTCCCGGTCACGGCCAGCTGCGACAGAGCCTCGGCGCGAACCCAGAGTCTCTGGTGGCACAGCTAGCGCTGCCATGCAGTACCCTAGACCAATGCGCCACCCGGGAGGCCCTTCCCACAGGTTTTCTATGGGGTTTAGGCCAGGGGATTGGGATGACCATGTCAAAAATGTTGTGTTGATTTTGAGGTGTGCTTTGGTTCATTGTCCTGCTGGAAGATCCAACCAAGGCCCAGTTTAAGCCCATGATACTTAAAAAAAAAAAAAAAAAAAAAAAATGTCAATTTTCCATGACCCCGTCTTTCAAAGATAATTCGTAAAAATCCAAATAACCTCACAGATCTTCATTATATAGGGTTTAACACGGTTTCCCATGCTTGTCCAATGAACCATAAACAATGAATGAACATGCACCTGTGGAACGGTCGTTAAGACACTAACAGCTTACAGATGGTAGGCAATTAAGGTCACAGTTATGGAAACTTAGGACACTAAAGAGGCAGTTCTACTGACTCTGAAAAACACCAAAAGAAAGATGCCCAGGGTCCCTGCTCATCTGCGTGAACATGCCTTAGGCATGCAAGGAGGCATGAGGACTGCAGATGTGGCCAGGGCAATAAATTGCAATGTCCGTACTGTGAGACACCTAAGACATCGCTACAGGGAGACAGGGCAGACAGCTGATTGTCCTCGCAGTGGCAGACCACGTATAACAACACCTGCACAGGATCGGTATATCCGAATATCACACCTGCTGGACAGGTACAGAATTGCAGCAACAACTGCCCGAGTTACACCAGGAATGCATAATCCTTCCATCAGTGCTCAGACTCTCTGCAAAAGGCTGAGAGAGGCTGTACTGAGGGCTTGTAGGCTTGTTGTAAGGCAGGTCCTCTGCAGACATCACCGGCAACAATGTCGCCTATGGGCACAAACCCACCGTCGCTGGACCAGACAGGACTGGCAAAAAGTGCTCTTCACTGATGAGTCACAGTTTTGTCTCACCAGGGGTGATGGTCGGATTCGTGTTTATCATCGAAGGAATGTGCGTTACACTGAGGCCTGTACTCTGGAGCGGTATCGGTTTGGAGGTGGAGGGTCCGTCATGGGGCGGTATGTCACAGCATTATCGGATTGAGCTTGTTGTCATTGCAGGCAATCTATACGCTGTGCTTTACAGGGAAGACATCCTCCTCCCTCATGTGGTACCCTTCCTGCAGGTTCATCCTGACATGACCCTCCAGCATGACAATGCCACCAGCCATGCAGCTCTTTCAGTGCGTGATTTCCTGCAAGACAGGAATGTCAGTGTTCTGCCATGGCCAGCGAAGAGCCCAGATCTTAATCCCATTGAGCACGTCTGGGACCTGTTGGATGGGAGGGTGAGGGCTAGGGCCATTCCCCCCAGAAATGTCCGGGAACTTGCAGGTGCCTTGGTGGAAGAGTGGGGTAACATCTCACAGCAAAGAACTGGCAAATCTGGTGCAGTCCATGAGGAGGAGATGTACTGCAGTACTTAATTCAGCTGGGGCTACACCAGATACTGACTGTTACTTTTGATTTTGGCCCCCATTGTTCTTGGACACATTATTCAATTTCTGTTAGTCACATGTCTGTGGAACTTGTTCAGTTTATGTCTCGTTTGTTGAATCTTGTTATGTTCATACAAATATTTACACGTTTGCTGAAAATAAACGCAGTTGACAGTGAGAGGACGTTTCTTTTTTCTGTGTTTATGTATCCTAACAAGTTGTCCAGGGCCTTTGGAAGAAAAACAGGCCCACAATATCAAAGATCCACTACCATACTTCAGAGTGGTGATGAGGTACTTTTCTGCATGGATATCTTTCTGTCTACGCCAATCTCACCTCTGGTGTTTGTTTCCAAAAAGCTCTATTTTGGTCTCATCTGACCATAGAATCCGGTCCCATTGAAAGTTCCTGTAACGTTTGGCAAACCGTAGGCACTTGAGTTTGTTGTTTGATGACAGCACAGGCTTTTTTATGGAAACCCTCCCAAACAACTTGTGGTTACGGAGGTGGCATTTTATTATAGTTTTGGAGACTTTCTGACCACAAGACCCAACTAACATCTGCAATTCTCCAGTTGTGATCCTTGGAACATTTTTGGCCACTTTAACCATCCTCCTCACTGTGCGTGGAGTCAATATAGACACACGTCGTCTTCCAGGCCGATTGTTAACATCTCCAGTTGCTTTAAACTTCTTAATTATTGCCCTGATAGTGGAAATGGGTATTTTCAACCTTTGAGCTGTTCTCTCATAGCCGTTTCCTGATTTGTGCAGCTCAAAAACCTTTTGTCGCACATCATTACTGTAATGGATGACTGTGGGAACTTGGCCTGTATGTCACCTCATATTTATACCCCAGTGAAACAAGAAGTCATGGCTTACCACTTAAGTGTTCCTAATCACTCAGGTGAACATAAAAATGTAAAATATGAATGGGAATATACTTCAGTTAGATTTTACACATAAGAATTTATTGGGGTGCCAATAATTGTGGCACACATATTATGTAGAAAAATATTTATTGAATTTACTTCACATTGAATTTTTAAAATAATTTGACTTCATTTAAAGGTTAGATTTTTTTGTAAACATTTTGATTGAAAGACCAAGAGGATAAACAGCAAAGACATTTTTCTTACAGGCCATTTTGCTCATTTTCACCAAGGGTGACAATATTAGTGGAGGGTGGAAATGTGTGTGGGCGAAAGAATGAGTGAGTGTCAAAATAAGTAAAAGTGAGAGAAAAGGAACTGGGGTGAAAGTGAGAGAAAGAGTGTGAGTGTGTCATTAAATATTTGAGCATATGATAGACTTCATGTTGTCTGCTGTGCCCCCTAGTGGAGCTCAGATGTACTCCAGGGAACAAAATGACAAACCTCAAATGCTCCTTTGGAAGAACTGAAGTACTTGGTTTATAAAGATGTTACTTGCTGTAGGAAATGAGATGACATAACTATGTTGTTATATTATTCTCTAAAAGGAAAGTGATGCTGTGAAATCAGCGAGGCTGTCGTCACAAAAGCTTTCCCCCAAATGGTGCTTCCTTGACTGTAAGTATTGCTACCCGAACAAAGAGAGTATTTTATTGGCCACTTTAACCATCCTTTAACCGTTCTCTTTTATAAGGGAACTCTCTTCCTCATTTTGAAAACAATTGAAATGCAGCATTAGATTTCTGTCCAGGAATGCAATGCCAGTATATGGGCAGGAACATATAGATTATGAAAGGTGTATGTTTTCTTTTCAGGCACAACTGCTGATCGATTCTATAGGATAGACCGTGCTCAGGTATGTACTTGCGGTGTTTCCCCTATATTAATTTAGCATCTGGGGCTTCACCAATGCTGAATGCTAAAGCTCCAAAAAATATGATGCAATTTTTTTGTGCATGATTTAGGCAACTAGGCCCTTTTTCTACTTACCCATAGTCAGATGAACTCGTGCATACCCCTTTTTTGTCTCGCATGCAGTCAGAAAGAAGTTGCTAACTAGCATTAGTGCAATCAATGACTAGAGGTCTATGGAGTCTAACATGCTGTTCCCATATACTTCGGTAGCTTTGCCACCACTGCTGAAAACAAATCCAAGGGGCCCCTGGCCCAGGCAATTCGCCAATTGAAAGAAATTACACCAATATGTCTCAATTCTATGGATTACGTAATCTCATTATACACCAACAATATCTTACTTTATCTAGAAAGTGTATTTCAATCCCTCCCAAATGCTTTGAAGATCATAGATAAATATGGCTCCATCTCAAGTTCTAAAATAAATCGAACCAAATCTGCCCTACTGCCTTTTTTCCAACACCCTGAAAAGGACTCCATCTCTACTTATGGAATCCCAATTGTAGAAATGTTTCCTTCCTTTGACAGAAACTTTGACAGAACGCTCAATTCAATCCGACCTCAGTAGATGTACTAATATCCCAGTTGCGTTAACTGGCAGAATATCTATTGTTAAAATTAATATATCGCCACGGCTGAATTTCTGTAGTTCAGTGGTTCCCATGGCTCTATTGGGATAAAATTCATAGTGCGGTTTCAAAATGTATATGGCAAGGCAAACGATCTTGGATAAAATGAACAAACTTACAAAGAGGGAAAGCCGTAGGACTAGCCGTAGCAAACTTTAAATTGTGTTTCCAGGCACTAGCATTTCATCCCATCCTAAATTGGTTGAGACATGATTCTTCCGCCCCCCCCCCCCCTGGCTGAGTATAGAGATAAATATGGTGTCTCCTATTTCCCTGGTGTCTCCTATGTCCCTTAAACAATGTAAACTACGGTTTGGTCCTATTATTGCTCATACAATTTCTATTTGGTGGAAAGTTGAAAAATTATGTAACTGGTAATCAAAATAACATGCCCATACTCCAATATTTCACAATAGCGCCTTGCGGGCCTTTTCCCATCACCCCAATAATCCAAATGTAGAATCCATACCCTTGTTGATATCATGGACAGTTGTTTGAGAACAATCCAAGATTTGAAAGACACATACACATAAAATCATTTTTTAAAATATATCTACAACTTAGGTTGCTGGCCAATGGAGTCCCTTGGGAAACCCATCTACCGAACCATCCAATGATGGGATTTCTGAATAAATGATCTGGGCTCCCAATGGGACTGATCTCTGTAATATATTAACAACTTTTGGAACGCTCATATTCTGAGCTAACCATTCAAAAAAAGTATTTGTCTACACATCTAATTGAATCTGAACTACCCTTTAGCTGGAAGATAAATACAAAAAAATATGACTTTGGCATCCCTTAATCCGAACAATCAACTTACACATTTTAAGTTTGTTCACAGACTCTACTTAACAAGGAAACGTTTTACAGTGAAATTCCCAACTCTTCACTGTGCCCCCTAAAGCAGTTAGGCACAATCCTCCATTGGACGTGAGAGCGCCCTGCAGTTAAATGCTTCTGGGGCAAAGTTACTAAATTCATTTCGAATTGCATGAATGTAAATATTCAATACTTTGCATACATTATGCCACTTAACGATGACAGCTTCTTGAATTTCTCAGTCAATCAGAGATGGAGGGGTGGAGGCCTACTTATTTTTTGTTGTTTAATTGTCCTGTTTATACTAATAATAAATACATTAACAAGCCTGTGAATATGCCATATAGTTTTTTTCTGACCACATGACTTGACTAGGATAAACTCCTGGACCTTATGGTAAAGCTTATAAGTATTCAAGGCCCCCATCTATATCACCCATTGTCCAGGGTTTTAATGAGGCATGTTATGACACACTGTCGTGACTCTTTTTTTAAATAAACAAGCTATAAACTGTTATAATAACCTGTTATAACCTCAAGGAGCACCTCAACTACGTGACGGAGATCTCCCAGGATGACCTCTACATCCTGGACCCGGAGCTGGTCATCAAGGAGACGGTGGGCACCTCGCCGGGCATGCCCGACCTGGTAGACTCGTACGGGGAGTGCAAAACGCCAGAATCTCGCCAGTTTACCTTCCCATCCTCCTCCTCCTCTCCCACCTCCTCCCCAGGACCCAGGTGAGAATATAAACACTTTTAAGATTAAACCAAATCTCCATTAAAAGTGCATTTTAGTCTAGAACTAAGTTTAATCTGTGTCTGGGAAACTGTCCCTTTATGGTTTAGAGACTGAACAAGGTAACATTTTTAAGTGGATGCACTCTAGCTTGGTTTCTTTGCACCTTATTTATTTGAAAGATAGGCACACACACACACACACGTGCGCGCACACACAAACCTCCCTCTTTCATTGCTGCCTGACCGTCACTCACTATTGGACACCATCAAAGTTCCCGTTCCCTGTTAAAGTCAATACTGTGAGGGTGGTGTGGTGTCTGGTGATGAACAATAGCTCATGATCCATATCTGGTCCTGTATATAATGTTGGCTCCCTCAGGGAAGATGACACAACTACATGGCTGGGTCTCAGACAGACTTGACGACCAATTTTACACCACACACACACACACACACACACACACACAAACTTTTGATAGCAACAGTTTCAATTCTATTCATAGATATTGGCAAGAATGTAAAACATAAAAGTCATGTTATTACTGTACTGAGTGGTCCTTCTCCCAGTCACTAACCTGTACCTCGTCTCCCTCCCCTCCTGCAGTATCAGGGAGTCCCAGAGGAAGAGGGTGTCCAGTGACAGCTCGGTGACAGAGGCCCTAGCTCACAGCAGCGACTCTCAGGCCTCCTCCAAGACCGGCCAGTGCAGGTCAGACCCTGACTTTAGCCTGAATCCTATACATCTTTGTGGACATGTTCAATTGTAGTATGGTTTTACCAATTCATCAGTCCATCTATTGTTGGCCTATAGTGGCACCAATGTTATTTACGAGACCAATTATCAGACCTTTGTTGAACTGTGGTGTCTTTTGGATGACTGTTCAATCAGTGTCTACATTCTAATGGTGTGGCATTCTGGTCATGAGCAATGGCCAGGAGCGATAACCAAACTAGCTTGAAGCAATGTTGGTAGAACATCAGATCTCAAAATGTTGACAATTGGGTAGTTAATATAAGTAGAACTAATGAACAGCATACATGAGGGTTTGTTTTAATTATAGTGGATTTGGGTTTTCATCTTCATGGTCAGCCATCAGCATAGCAGTATGGCTTGCTATGTAACAACATTGTCTAACGTCAGATAGCACGACAATTCCGCCTGCAATGATGTGACAAAGCCTAGTGTCACAAAGCCGTGTCATCTCTCTCAGGTTCAGTATGGGTTGAGTCATAAGAGAAATGACTTGGACACATGTTCCATTCAAGTATTCAAAAGCTTCCAAGGAACTTGATTCAGCATTGCTCCCTGAGACAACTTTTAGCTCACTCCAAACCTGTGATCATATACAGTACACGTGTATTTGATTTGATTGATTTGATTATTTGTCATTTTAAATACTTAATTCTGTGTATTTGAGTATTTTCAAATGGTGTGGCCCAAATCAACTCCTTCTTTTGGAAGTTTTTGAAAGTATCTTCATATACTTTTCAATAAATAGCTTACTTTCCTAATACTTTATTTAAAATAGCAAATAGACCAGGCTCAAATGCATGGGATAATTCAAATATTTGTATAAATACTCTGCATTTCAGTATTTTCAAATACATGCCAATACCTTCCAAATTTACAGTATTTCCAATGCTCAACTACTTGTGTTTTAAAATTTTTCAAAATCTAAATACCTACTACAAATGTCTTTAAAAGTAATTGACATACATAGGCCTACTTTAAATAGTATTTGAACTCAGGTCTGGCTCACTTTCCCAATTATCGTTGTGATTTAATAAAAAAAATTAAAAAATCCAAACACACTTTGTCACACACCGCTTAATATGTATGATATGTCATCCACGTTTTATCCTGTCTTTGTCTTTGAAGGAGAGGCACTAAAATTGTGAATGTTCATCGGCCCCATACAAGTATTGCTGATTTCAGACCCATGCTTAGGTATGCTGTCTGTTTCTGTATGTGTCACGCTTACTGTCATGCTTACTTGTTATGATCATCATCTCAGTGCAATGTCATTTAGCTTTGTTGTAAAATCTGCCTCTTGCCCTTCTCACAGTTCTGGAAGTGCTCTGTCGTGTGATGCTGAAAAAGGTAAAACTGTTGATTTGTTCTCGATATTCTGAACGGATAGGTACAACCGTACTTGCATACCAGTATGGATTTTTACAATGCAGTCGAATAAAGGTCATTTGATACAGTGCTAAATAAATTAAAAAGCAAATTGGACTGCTTCACTATCAGTTTTGCCCTAGTTTGTTTGTAAAACAATCAGAATGGAGAAAGCTATTTAAACCACTTAGAATTGATTTGTGGCCATCCTAGGGTCATGTACTACTCAAAACATATTTAGAACTTTCATTATTCAGAATTGTACAAAATATGATATTTTTATGATATTTTGGCCATGTCACCCAGCCCTCATTTGAACCATATTGTATTTACTGGCCTAAGGTTCACTGTTCAAAAAATATCATGAAAAGCCTCGTAAGTCAATTGTGAAGAGTATAGATGCCTTACTCTGTTTTTACAGTAACTGAGTTAATTGAGTGTGTGAAGACGGAAGATCTCGAAAGGGTAAGTCCACAACATGTTTAGTTACACAGCATTCATTCCTACCATGCATCCTCCTCTAACAGTGTTTTTACATTTACTTTTGACCCCTCTCTTTGACCCCTCACAAAATGTAAGATAGTAGACAAATGTGGGTGCACAATTTGAAGCGCTGTATTGGTAAAGCACAGTAAAGCAAGTTGAAACAAGGTATAGTTGTATAGTTGAAGCACTGTAGTTGAAGTACTTTCAAATTGAAACACAGCCAAGTGTAATGACTATAAAGTTGAAGCACTGTCAAGATGACGCACTGTAAATGAATATTCTTTTGTTCACAGCTCACAGAGCTCCACAAACAGGGGGCAGATATTTTCGCGCAGGATACTTTGGGCTGCACCTTACTCCATTACGCGGTGGAGGTGGGCTGCAAGGAGATTGTTAAGTACATCATAGACAACGGTAAGAGACTGACCTGTCAAACACTGCAGTTGACTCCTATCACTTTAGGTATTAAGTGCTGATATGACACTGTTTCATTCTTACGTTCTCGATAATTGGAAGCACTCTGCAGTATCGCATATAAACCCAATGAACATATTAACATTTCCCATCACTGTTGTGGACCGAACATAAATAAAGATTTGAACATATTCAACATGGATGATAGATGTACTGTATGTGAAATAGATAGGGAGCTTGTGTTCGTATAGATACTGGATGCAATATCTGAATCCTGTCTTATGTTTTAACACACAGCACCTACCACTCTCCTGGATGTCACAGAAAAAGAGACGTGAGTCATGTTGTCAACTTCCTTTTGCATTAAATAATCTTGGCACAGAGGTCAACTCTCTACTGATTACTATTAAAGCTAAGCTCCGCCCTCAAATAATTCAAATCACCTCATCTAAATGAATTAGTCAGTTCCTGGAAAAAGTCTGTCAACTGGGTCAAACCTAGAGCTCCCAGCTACAACACAACCTGATTGACGTGTGTGTGTGTGTGTGTGTGTGTGTGTGTGTGTGTGTCTATGTGTGACACAGAGGGGAGACGGCTCTCCATAAAGCTGCGTTCACGCGTCAGAGGACCATCTGCCACTACCTGGTGGAGGCCGGGGCTTCCCTCATGAAGACTGACCTTCAGGTAAATTACCTTAATGAATCAGGATGATGGTTATCATATTTGCTAGCTCTAGTTCAGGAAAGGCTGATGATAGAGGCCTTTTTTACTTGACCTTTGGGTAAAGGGCTCAATGAATCAGGCTGATAGTTATCATAACAAGGCTGATGGTTATCAAAATGACACGTTCTAGTCCAGTAAAGGCCTATTTTAGGGGGAAATTGCTGTGTATTCTTTGTAATGGGGATTTCATGTTCTTCTCTGTAAGTAGGAATTGTACCCCTGCAGGATTCCCGGCAGGTCTTATACATCCACAATGGTCTTAGTACACTACACGGTCACCATGGTGAACTGACTCGTGGCAAGAAAAAGCCTGTCATCATTATGAGAATATTTTTCTGTTTTTCTTGCCAATACAAAAAGAAGATTGTATGTTTCAGTGTGTTTTTTCATTGTCATCAGAATCAACATGCACAGTTTCACACACACATCACTATACCCCCCCTGTCTCTCTCTCCCTCTTTCTCTCTCTCTCTCTCTCTCTCTCTCTCTCTCTCTCTCTCTCTCTCTCACCCCCCTTCTTTCTCTCAACCCCCCTCACCACCCCTTTTCTCTCTTTCACCCTTTCCCTCTTCCTCTCTCCTCCTTCCTCTCTCTCCACCCCTTCACCCCCCTCTCTCTTTCCACCCCTCTTATACCCATCTCCCTTTTACAGGGTGAGACGCCGAAGCGACGTGCGGAGAAGGCCAATGACCAGGAGCTGGCGGAGTACTTGGAAAACCGCCAGCACTACCAGATGATCCAGCGAGAGGACCAGGAGACTGCCGTTTGATGGTCCCACTATTTACCGCAACCTGCACCACGCTCTCTCTTTCTCCCTCTCCGTTTGCCATACCTAACAGTAGGAAGTTCTGTACTGGGTTCAAGGGGGGGTGGTGGTAGGTGTCTTCCCGCTCTAACAGACCAGGCTAATTACACCATCGAAATAGGATGACTTTTTCTATGAGCTACACTCCCAGTATGGGTCGAAGTCTAGAGAGCCAGTGGAGGCAGGTCTTCCTTTCATCCGCTTGCTAGTGATGCTTCAGTTTGACTAGAGTGCTATGTGAAAAGAGTGCATGAATGAACACCGCTTTTCTTCTATTGCGAATGGGTCCAAGTCCGCTACGACACAGCAAGCGATTGTAAATGAAAGGGCAAATGAAAAAACAACAGCTTTTTGGGGTATTTTCAGGGCTGGAGTAACTGTATCTGAATGTGGCTTTCTGAACCTCGTATCTTTCTCCATATGCAATGGCTAGGTATCTATAGGAATGTGTAGCGTTTGAGTGAGTCATTGAAATGGATGGAGGTTGTTTTTAACCAGGGATACTGTTTATGTAAGTGTGGGCTTGAGATATGATAGATGCTTTGCCATATTGTATGAAGGCTCATTACTTTCCTTTTTGAATTCTCGTGACCTCTGGATGTGCTTGTTTACTCGAATGGCAGTATGTTTGCTCTGCTATTGGATATGTAACTTCTAACTTATGTCGATCACTGATAAACCGCTATATTTAAGAAATGCTGTACTATTTATAGAGAGAGCTGTTTGCGTTTTTGCTTATGATCAAATATTTTAAAAGCAGGCATCCTAAATAACTCATTATTAAAAGCTGGTTTTGCACTGCCACTGTTATTACAAAAAAAATGCTTTGTATTTCTCTATGTGGCTTGAAATTCCTCTTGGTGCATTACATATAACAGTTCTTAGATATTTATATACCACAGCTTTTAGATATTTTTATGCACTGTGTCCATGTTTGTTACATACAATGTAAATTTGATGTATTTTTTCCAAATGTGTACTTTGCAATGTATAGTTTTTCTGTGTATAGGTGAAACGTTCTTATTTATGACATGCTACACAAGTGCAGTAAGAATTCCACACAAAACAGCTAACAGATTCCCCAAAATGATCACAAATCACAAATAAACTTCTGTGTCCCATTCTTTAATGCCACATCATTACTACTTTAGTCAACTCTTTGTATATTTCATATATTAGCCAGTTTATGAACACTTATGGAATGTGAGGAGAATGTTCAGTTCACTTGATTAGCCTTAATCAGTAATTTGTCTCGCGTTCCGTTGTCTCAATGAAACTTAATTAAACACTATTTATTGTATGTGCAACCTGACTGCTGAGTCAAGTATCTTACATCAGTTTATTTTTCTCTTTACAACTTATACAAGTATTATCAGAAACATGGCTTGATTATTGTGAAATATAGATTGCTTTTATCAATACTTAGAAATCTTTGCAAGAACTGCCTATTATTGGTTTGCTTTTAAGGGGTTATGAAAAGTATACGTGTGTGTTATCAATGCTTTGTTTTGAGTTGCTGTGCAATTCAGGGTTAGAGAATTAGCATCAAGCAATTAAGAATGACTACTGCTGAACTGTCCATTGTAACTACAGAGATTTCAAAAGATCATTCATTTTGTAATTTTGAACAGCGATCAGAGTAATGGACAGACCTGTATGAAATGTATTCAAAAATATTAGTTGTACTGTATATTTGCTCATCAAGCCTGTTTGTTACTGTTTGTTTGGAGAAAAATAAAACTTTAAACATTGATTATCGCAGTTTATGACCCTGTCACTACTTCACTTTAAAACATACAGTACATTTAGGGTTACTTGATATGTTTAAGTTATGTAAAGCATGAGGGTCTGTGTTCAATTGTCTTTTCTTTTCTGTGGTTAAAAGAATGAAGAGCATCCTGGTGTTTCTGAATAGGAATTTTCCCTTTTCGATCATAAAGAATAGTATTACATGGACAGGGATGGGACATCATCTTAGATTAGCATCCCTTTATCTAATACTATTTGTGGATAAATCCCTGTGATTGATTGGGGACATCCATGGGATCAGCAAAAGTTCGCTGATTGTTTAATTGGCTGTTTCGTTGCTTGATGGCTTGTCTTTTCTTAGGTTGGAAAAGGGAGGATAACTTTGTAGGACTCCTCAGGGGAAGACTTCCTTCCACAAGTTGGCCTTCATGTGACTTTTCCAATGGCAACTGCCCAAAATGCCTGATCCATTTCAGCATGAGGAGGCAACCAACAACCTAGGGTGGTGGTGGCATTATGTCTTCCCTGAGAAGCAACAGCCAACAAAGCTACGAGAGAAAAATATATAATTCTGCTTTTCACAGCTTTAATACATAGTACCAGTCACTTGGACACACCTACTCATTGAAGGATTTTTGTTTATTTTTTTTACTATTTTCCTCATTGTAGAATAATAGTGAAGACATAAACTATGAAATAACACATATCATGTAGTAACAAAAAAAGAGTTAAACAAATCAAAATATATTTTATATTTGAGATTCTTCAAAGTAGCCACCCTTTGCCTTGATGACAGCTTTGCATTCTCTCAACCAGCTTCATGAGGTAGTCACCTGGAATGCATTTCAATTAACAGGCGTGCCTTGTTAAAAGTTAATTTGTGGAATTAATTTCCTTCTTATTGCGTTTGAGCCAGTCAGTTGTGTTGTGAAAAGGTAGGGGTGGTATACAGAACTTTGAAAGTTTATTTAAGTGCAGTCGCAAAAACCATCAATGATGAAACTGGCTCTCATGAGGACCCGCCACAGGAAAGGAAGCTGGAAAGTAATGCTCTGCCACAGGAAAGGAAGCTCTGCTGCAGAGGATAAGTTCATTAGAGTTAACTGCACCTCAGATTTCAGTCCAAATAAATGCTTCACAGAGTTCAAGTAACAGACACATCTCGATATCAACTGTTCAGAGGAGATTGTGTAATCAGGCCTTGGTGGTCAAATTGCTGCAAAGAAATCACTACTAAAGGACACCAATAATAAGAAGAGACTTGCTTCAGCCAAGAAACATGAGCAATGGACATTAGACCGGTGGAAATCTGTCCTTTGGTCTGATGAGTCCAAAATGGAGATTTCTGGTTCCAACTGCTGTGTCTTTGTGAGACAGAGTAAGTGAACGGATGATCTCCACATGTGTGGTTCCCACCGTGAAGCATGTTGGAGGAGGTGTGATGGTGTGGGGGTGCTTTTCTGGTGACACTGTCTGTGATTTATTTAGAATTCAAGGCACATTGACCCAGCACGGCTACCACAGCATTATGCAGCGATACACCATCCCATCTGGTTTGCTCTTAGTGGGACTATCATTTGTTTTCCAACAGGACAATAACCCAAAACACACCTCCAGGCTGTATACGGGCTGTTTGACCAAGAAGGAGAGTGATGGAGTGCTGCATCAGATGACCTGGCCTCCACAATCGCCCAACCTCACAACCCGATTGAGATGGTTTTGGATGAGTTGGACCACAGAGTGAAGGAAAAGCAGCCAACAAGTGCTCAGCATATGTGGGAACTCCTTCAAGACTGTTGGAAAAGCATTCTTCAAGAAGCTTGTTGAGAGAATGCCAATAGTGTGCAAAGCTGTCATCAAGGCAAAGGGTGGCTACTTTGAAGAATCTAAGAGTTGATTTTGATTTGATTAACACTTTTGGTTACTACATGATTCCATATGTGTTATTTCATATTTTTGCTTTCTTCACTATTATTCTACAATGTAAAAAATAGTAAAAATAAAGAAAAACCATTGAATGAGTAGGTGTGTCCAAACTTTTGACTGGTACTGTATATATTTATTAATTCAATCCTTTTACTTTTAGATTTGTGTTTATTATTGTCAATTGTTAGATACTACTGCACTGTTGGAGCTAGGAACACAAGCAATTCGCTACACCCGCAATAACATCAGCTAAATATGTGTATGCAATGAATAAACTTAGATTTGATTTATGGAGTCCTTGCAAATTATCTGTCTTGTTAAGCACATTTATTTTTAATCTTGAATTTATTTAGGCTTGCCATAGCAAAGGGGTTGAATACTTATTAACTCAAGACATTTCAACTTTTCATTTTTAATTAATTTGTAAAAATTTCTTAAAGCATAATTCCACTTTGATATTTTGTGGTACAGTGACATAAAATCTCAATTTAATCCCATTTTAAATTCAGGCTGTAACACAACAAAATGTTGAAAAAGTCAATGGGTGTGAATACTTTCTGAAGGCACCTTTTTCCCAGTGACCAAACCCTACACCTTACATGAAACCTACAATATCTGGTACTATTTACGCAACTGATTCATTTCCTGATCAAATATTCAATTGATCCAATATTCAATTGATCAAATTGCTAGCACCGGCCTGCTAACTGTCTGAATCGCCGTGTCCCCAGCCAGCCCAACTACTCACTGGACCCATACAATCACATGGCTACGCATGCCTCTCCCTAATATCAATATGCCTTGTCCATTACTGTCCTGGTTAGTGATTACTGTCTTATTTCACTGTAGAGCCTATAGCCCTGCTCAATATGCCTTAACCAACCATGTTGTTCCACATCCCAGAAATGCGATGACATCACCTGGTTTAAACGTCTCTAGAGACTATATCTCTCTCTTCATTACTCAATGCCTAGGTTTACCTCCAATGTACTCTCTTACCTCCAATGTACTCTCTTCCTACCATACCTTTGTCTGTACATTATGCCTTGAATCTATGCTATCGTGCCCAGAATCCTGCTCCCTTTACTCTCTGTTCCGAATGTGCTAGACTGCCAGTTCTTATAGCCTCTTATAGCCCTTATCCTGCTTCTCCTCTGTCCCTCTGGTGATGTAGAGGTTAATCCAGGACCTAGCTCCACTCCTATTCCCCAGGTGTTCACATTTGTTGACTTCTGTAACCGTAAAAGCCTTGGTTTCATGCATGTTAACATTAGAAGCCTACTCCATGAGTTAGCTTTATTCACTGCTTTAGCACATTCTGCCAACCCTGATCTTAGCCGTGTCTGAATCCTGGCTTAGGAAAACCACCAAAACCCCAGAAATGTCCATCCCTAACTATAACATTTTCAGCCAAGATAGAACTGCCAAAGGGGGCGGTGTTCAATCTACTGCAGACATAGAACTCTGCAGGCTATTTTACTATCCAGGTCTGTACCAAAACAATTCGAGTTTCTACTTCTAAAAATTCACCTTTCCAGAAACAAGTCTCTCACCGTTGCAGCTTGCTATAGAGCACCCTCTGCCCCCAGCTGTGCCCTGGACACCAAAACAGAGATGTTTGTTCTAGGTCCCAAGAAACAAAGATAACTTCTGTTGACTCTGACAATTAATCTTAATGGTTGTACAGTCGTCTCAAATAAAACTGTGAAGGACCTCGGCGTTACTCTGGACCCTGATCTCTCTTTTGACGAACATATCAAGACTGTTTCAAGGACAGCTTTTTTCCATCTACGTACGTAACATTGCAAGGGGGATGCCCGTGGCCCACATAGTAAGGGGATATACTGCTGTGCTTGTTGATTGAGCACAGCTTGAAAGCGTTCAGTTGACTCAGTGGAACAAAGGTTAACCAGGCAAAATACTATGATTGGATGAGAGCAACGTAAGACTCCATTAGCCAACTTTCATCATCCCTAAACTGTCAACATGAAAATGTCAGTATGTGGTGTGTATGTGTAGTTGCGTGGTTTCCCATGTAAACATTTTTTTTAAAGAGATGAGATATCAGTAAGTTAACATGTAGGCTAAAACTAAACCACCGACTAAGACTAAGAACAGTTCGTTAATTGCAGAGTAACTGCGAAGTAGAGATGGCTGTGTACTGACTGAGAACACAGTTTGTGATAGTAAATACAGTGCTCTGTATTGAGGTGCAGTAACTGATAGCGATACAAGGAATGCGACCCTGCTTTCATGACTTGCTGCTGTTTTGGAGCAGTAGAAAGGGACTGCAGCCAACTTTCAGGAAAGGCTTGGAATGTGTCACTGGGCATTGTTCTTGATTTCATGGTCTGATTAAGCGATGCTGCGAAGGAACCCAGAAACAGATGTATTGTTCTTGGAAGGGAAGACAATAGTAGGACAGGAATACCACAGGATGTTGGTGGCACCTTAATTGGGGAGCACGGGCTCGTGTTAATGGCTGGAGCAGAATAGTGTCAAATACATTCCCTTCCAGACATTATTATGAGTCGTCCTCCCCTCAGCAGCCTCCACTGATGAATACCTGTTTTTTTATTTAACTAGGCAAGTCAGTTAAGAACAAATTCTTATTTTCAATGACTGCCTAGGAACAGTGGTTTAACTGCCTTGTTCAGGGGCAGAACTACATTTTTTTTATCTTGTCAGCTCTGGGATTCGATCTTGCAACCTTTCGGATACTAGTCCAACGCTGGTTAGACCTGCTAAGATATGATCATTCACAAGCAACCACCCAAACCATCCAATCACAAGCTATAGCCTAGGGATCTCTGTATATTTTTGTGAAAAGTTCATACTCTGGCTTGAAAAGAGTACATAGGATTAATATTGCTTTAAAATGATGGAAACATAGTAGGATCAATGTCTACATTGCAGATGTTTGACAGATTTAAGATGTAACTTAAGCACATTCAATATTTTACAACATAAGCCAGTATATTATGATGGCTCAGAGAGACGCTGTTAAAACAGGGCGGCCAAGTAAAATGAACGGCGTGTCTGCAGATCCGAGTACTTTTCCCGACAGCTTAAAAACTTCTTAAGGCTAGGGGGCAGTATTCGGAAGTTCGGATGACTGACGTGCCCAAAGTAAACTGCCTGTTACTCAGGGCCAGAAGCTAGGATATGCATATAATAGTAGTATTGTATAGTAGTATTGGTTGTATTGGTAGTATTGGATAGGAAACACTCTGACATTTCTAAAACTGTTAAAATAATGTCTGTGAGTATAACATAACTGATATGGCAGGCAAAAGCCCGAGGAGAATCCATTCAGAATATATTTTGGGGAGGTCACCACCCATTGAAAATGCTTGTCTATGGGAAATTCAAACGAAATCCTCCCAGATTGCAGTTCATATGACTTCCACTAGAGGTCAACAGTCTTTAGAAAGGGTTTTAGGCTTGTTTTTAAAAAAAAATTAGCTAGAATTTGTAGTTTTTCAAGGTGGCTCTCATTTTGACTGTAGTCTTGCGTGGATGAGGGCGAGCACCTCGTTATTTATCTCTGGTATTGAACACACTATTCTCCGTCTTAAACATTTTGTTTATTTACATACTAGGGTACCTGAGGATTGATTAGAAACGTTGTGTGACTTGTTTGGACGAAGTTTATTGGTAACTTTTGGGATTCCTTTTTAAGCATGTTGAACTAGTGGAACGGGTGGATTACTGAATCAAACGCGCCAGCTAAACTGACTTTTTTGGGAAATAAAGACGGACTTTATCGAACAAAACGGCCATTTGTTGTGTAGCTGATTTATTGTATCGCTATTTCTGTTTGTGACGCCTCTGCTGGTTTGGAAAATGTTTTATTTTATTTATTTATTTAAAAAAAACATTTTAGCCCTTTTTTCTCCCCAATTTCGTGGTCTCCAATTGGTAGTAGTTACAGTCTTGTCTCATCGCTGCAACTCCCGTATGGACTCGGGAGAGGCGAAGGTGGAGAGCCATGCGTCCTCCGAAACACAACCCAACCTAGCCGCACTGCTTCTTGACACAACGCACATCCAACCCGGAAGCCCCATTGGAAATTATAAATGGACTGTTTGAAAATGTGAATAAAAAAAACAAACACATTTTTATTTGGCGTACCTCCGACGGCATTGCGCGTACCCCAGTTTGGGAATACCTGATCTGGGATATGGTGACTGCCATACCCAATTGACGCCCCTGCATAGATGGAACCATCATGGTTTTTGATCATCTTTTTTAGCCCAGTGGCTCATATACTTTCTAATCAAATTTTGATAATGATGTTACATTTTCTCTCCACAGAATGCGAGGAATGTTCTCAATGACACTTGTGCTGCTTGTGGTCTTGATGGTCACAGTAGAGGCAGGACACAAACATGGTGACAAAAAAGATGAGACGTGATAAAACTACATTGTGTACAGTATTTCAGATTTAACTAAATACAGTTGAAGTAGGAAGTTTACATACACCTTAGTCAAATACATTTAAACTCAGTTGTTCACCATTCCTGACATTTAATCATAGTAAAAATTCCCTGTCTTAGGTCAGTTAGGATCACCACTTTATTTTAAGAATGTGAAATGTCAGAATAATAGTAGAGAGACTGATTGATTTAAACTTTTATTTCTTTCATCACATTCCCTGTGGGTCAGAAGTTTACATACACTCAATTAGTACTTAGTAGCATTGCCTTTAAATTGTTTAACTTGGGTCAAACGTTTCAGGTAGCCTTCCACAAGCTTCCACAATAAGTTGGGTGAATTTTGGCCCATTCCTCCTGACAGAGCTGGTGTAACTGAGTCAGGTTTGTAGGCCTCCTTGCTCGCTCACACTTTTTCAATTTTGCCCACAAATTTTCTATAGGATTGAGGTCAGGGCTTCGTGATGGCCACTCCAATATCTTTACTTTGTTGTCCTTAAGCCATTTTTCCACAACTTTGGAAGTATGCTTGTGGTCATTGTCCATTTGGAAGACCCATTTGCGACCAAGGTTTAACTTCCTGACTGTTTTTTTAAGATGTTGCTTCAATATATCTACATCATTTTCCTACTTCTATTTTGTGAAGTGCACCAGTCCCTCCTGCAGCAAAGCACCCCCACAACATGATGCTGCCACCCCCGTGCTTCACGGTTGGGATGGTGTTCTTCGGCTTGCAAGCCTCCCCCTTTTTCCTCCAAACATAACGATGGTTATTATGGCCAAACAGTTCTATTTTGTTTCATCAGACCAGAGGATAATTCCCCAAAAAGTACGATATTTGTCCCCATGTGCAGTTGCAAACTGTAGTCTGGCTTTTTTATGGCAGTTTTGGAGCAGTGGCTTCTTCCTTGCTGAGCGGCCTTTCAGGTTATGTCGAGATAGGACTCGTTTTACTGTGGAAATAGATACTTTTGTACCTGTTTCCTCCAGAATCTTCACAAGGTTCTTTGCTGTTGTTCTGGGATTGATTTGCACTTTCCGCATCAAAGTACGTTCATCTCTAGGAGACAGAACGTGCCTTCTTCCTGAGCGGTATGACGGCCGCATGGTCCCATGGTGTTTATACTTGCATACTATTGTTTGTACAGATGAACGTGGTACCTTCAGGCATTTGGAAATTGCTCCCAAGGATGAACCAGCCTTGTGGAGGTCTACAATTTTTCTTCTGAGGTCTTGGCTGATTTCTTTTGATTTTCCCATGATGTCACGCAAAGAGGCACTGAGTTTGAAGGTAGGCCTTGAAATACATCCACAGGTACACCTCCAACTGACTCAAATGATTTCAATTAGCCTATCAGAAGCTTCTAAAGCCATGACATAATTTTCTGGGATTTTCCAAGTTGTTTAAAGGCACATTTAACTTAGTGTATGTAAACTTCTGTCCCACTGGAATTGTGATACAGTCAATTATAAGTTAAATAATCTGTCTGTAAACAATTGTTGGAAAATTACTTGTGTCATGCACAAAGTAGTTTGCCAAAACTATAGTTTGTTAGCAAGAAATTTGTGGAGTGGTTGAAAAACAAGTTTTAATGACTCCAACCTAAGTGTATGTAAACTTCCGACTTCAACTGTATATCCATTTGAAAAAGCCCATGTTCTTTACCTATGTTATGTTTTGTCACGACAAATGTCTGCCATCTTTGGGTGGCCACAGGTCAGAAAGCCAAAGAGGGGGGCAAGCAGAGTGCCCTGAGAAGTGCTTTGTCAAATGTGTTCCCAACGCTGGTGACTTTGGGGATGGGTTCTGTGAGGCAACCTGCAGCAAGCACACCACCAAACAATGCAATATCCCTTGCAACTGGAAGAAGGCCTTTGGCGGTAAGAGTGCAAATGTTGGAAATAAACTTTGGTCCTGGCATGTGCATTCGGAAAGTATTCAGACTCCTTGACTTTTCCCACATTTTGTGACATTACAGCCTTATTCTAAAATGGATTGAAAAAATAGCTTTGCAGACATTTTTGCAAATGTATAAAACAAAAATTATGGAAATATCACATTTATATGTTTTCAGACACTTCACTCAGTACTTTGTTGAAGCACATTTGGCAGCGATTACAGCCTGGAGTCTTCTTGGGTATGACGCTGCAAGCTTGGCACACCTGTATTTGGGGAGTTTCCCATAGTTTTTTCGTGATCACTGGTCAGGTCTCATCGGGTCAGGAAAAAATCTGGTTCCTAATCATAACGGAATTCGAATAACTTTTTTTTTGGGGGGGGGGGGTATTTTTTATTAAATACATGGTATTTCTTTCTAGCTAGAGGTGAAATAAACGCACACTTATTTAGGCCAGGTGCTGGCTAGCGGAGTGGGACAATTGAAAATAAAGGAGAGCCGCACACTCTAGGAACTCAGATGCAAAAATGTAATGTCCAACGTTTCGACAGACAAGCTGTCTTCATCAGGGTATTATGACAAACACTGACTCGTTTATATAGTGTCAAAAGACACACACACATGTGTCTGTAATCATGGCCAAATAGACGTTGTGCAGGGATATCTTGGGGTGGTAAATCAAAGTGTACCAATTGGTCTCTGAGATTTCTGCCCAGCGAGAATACGACCAAGTAGTCTAGCTGACTGCAAGTACAGGTTCACCAACTGGGGAGAGTGTGACACAAACACCGGTACCAAGAGCCGGTCAGGAACCCTGAAGAAAGACCTGTTCAAGTTAGAGTTAGTTCAAGTTAGGCCACCATCTAGGTGACCAAGCCCTGCTCCTCCAGGCCGAAGGGGAAGGGAGGAAAAGGTAGGTCGGATCTCAATAGAGATCGTTAGCCTAGTGGTTAGAGCGTTGGACTAGTAAGGTTGCAAGTTCAAATCCCTGAGCTGGCAAGGTACAAATCTGTTGTTCTGTCCCTGAACAGGAACTGTTCCTAGGCTGTCATTGAAAATAAGAATTTGTTCTTAACTGACTTGCCTAGTTAAATAAAGGTTTAAAAAAAAGACCACCATAGGACAAACCAAGCGGGCAACACTGGTTTGTTAAGGGGATGTTTAGCTTACTTTTCAGTAGGTATGAATTTGTCACTAAACTGGAAAATCAGGTTCTCCAAAACAACATGAAACACAAACCAATCACAGGAGAACAGAAAGCAGTTCATATGCTGCGACAAAGGAATTTCATTGCTGCCATACCAAAATGTAATTTACCCTTTGCCTGAGAATACCACTCATTGAATCCAAACACGTCTTTTTCTTCTTCCATTTCTTCAGGGAAGAAGGCAAGAGGAGAGTGAGAACTAAAGAGGGAAGCTGACAGAGAAACAGCAGGTGTGACATCTGGCTTACTTCAGTAGAACAATCATCTCCTTCCTTCACCAAACACTCAAACAGTGCTTCTGTCTACGTCCCAAATAGCCCCCTAATGACCAGTAGTGCACTATACAGTATGTCACGGAGTCTCTGGGACAGGGGTACATTCGGCCCTCCATCTCGCCCGTCTCCTCGAGTTTCTTTTTTGTGAAGAAAAAGGAGGGAGGTTTGTGTCCGTGTATTGATTATAGAGGTCTAAATGCCATCACAGTGGTGTTTAGTTACCCACTACCTCTCATCGCTATGGCGGTGGAATCATTTCACCGAGCACAGTTCTTCACAAAACTGGATCTCAGGAGCGCGTATAGTCTGGTGCGTATTCGGGAGGGAGACGAGTGGAAAACCGCATTTAGTACCACATCGGGCCACTATGAGTACCTCGTCATGCCGTATGGGTTAAAGAATGCTCCAGCCGTCTTTCAATCCTTTGTAGACGAGATTCTCAGGGACCTGCAAGGGCAGGGAGTGGTTGTTTATATCGATGACATTCTGATCTACTCAGCCACCCGCGCCGCGCATGTGTCTCTCATATGCAAGGTGCTTGGTAGACTGCTGGAGCATGACCTATACGTCAAGGCTGAGAAATGTGTGTTCTCCAAACAAGCCGTCTCCTTCCTGGGTTATCACATTTCCACCTCAGGGGTGGTGATGGAATGTGACCGCATTAAGGCCGTGCGTAATTGGCCGACTCTGACCACGGTAAAGGAGGTGTAGCGGTTTTTGGGTTTTGCCAATTACTACCGGAGGTTTATCCAGGGTTTTGGCCAGGTAGCAGGCACCTCACTGCTGAAAGGGGACCAGTGGTCAGCAGAGGCGGACAGAGCTTTCAACAGGTTGAGGGCGCTGTTCACGGATGCACCCGTGTTGGCGCACCCGCACCCATCTCTAGCATTTATAGTGGAGGCTGACGCGTCCGAGGCTGGGGTGGGTGCCATGCTATCACAGCGCTCGAGTATGCCACCAAAACTCAGCTTTCTTTTTGAGGAAGCTCAGTCCAGCGGAGCTTAACTATAATGTGGGGGACCGGGAGTTGTAGCGGTGGTCAGGGCTCTGAAGGTGTGGAGACACTGGCTTGAGGGGGCTAAGCACCCCTTTCTCATCTGGACTGACCACCAGAATCTGGAGTATATTCGGGCAGCTAGGAGACTGAACTCACGTCAGGCAAGGTGGGCCATGTTCTTCACCCGATTCCGTTTTACGTTGTCATATAGACCGAGCTCCCAGAACGTAAAGGCTGACACACTGTCCCGCCTTTACGACACGAAGGATCGGTCCACCGAGCCTACTCCCATCCTTCCCGCCTCGAGGCTGATGGCACCAGTGGTATGGGAGGTGGACTCCGACATCGAGCGGGCGATACGGGCGGAGCCCGCGCCTCCTCAGTGTCCGGAAGTACGTGCCGCTTGGTGTCCGGGACCAACTGATTCGGTGGCAAGGACAGTGGGGAGCCTCCGGGAGAGGTATTGGTGGCCCGCCTTGGCTAGGGACGTTAGGGTTTATGTCTCTTCCTTTTCGGTATGCGCCCAGAGTAAGGCTCCTAGGCACCTTCCGAGAGGGAAGTTACAACCCCTCCCCGTTCCACAATGGCCATGGTCTCACCTATCCGTAGATTTCCTGACCGATCTCCCCCCGTCTCAGGGGAACAATACGATTTTGGTGATTGTGGATCGGTTCTCTAAGTCCTGCCGTCTCCTTCCGTTTCCCGGTCTCCCTACAGCCCTACAGACTGCGGAGGCATTATTCACCCACGTCTTCTGGCACTACGGGGTGCCGGAGGACATCGTCTCTGATCGGGGTCCCCAGTTCACGTTCAGAGTATGGAGGGCGTTCATGGAGTGTCTGGGGGTCTCGGTCAGCCTGACCTCCGGTTATCATTCCGAGAGTAATGGGCAGGTGGAGAGAGTGAACCAGGAGGTGGGTAGGTTTCTGCGGTCATATTGCCAGGACCGGCCAGGGGAGTGGGTGAGATACATCCCCTGGCCTGAGATGGCCCAGAACTCACTACGCTACTCCTCTACTAACGTGTCCCCATTTCAGTGTGTGTTGGGGTACCAGCCGGTCCTGGCACCATGGCATCCGAGCCAGACCAAGGCTCCTGCGGTGGAGGAATGGGTGCAGCACTCCAAGGAGACCTGGAGGGCCGTCCAGGAATCCCTCCAACAAGCCAGTGGACGGCAGAAAAGGAGTGCTGACCGCCACCGCAGTGAGGCCCCCGTGTTTGTACCGGGGGACAGGGTCTGGCTCTCGACCCAAAACCTACCCCTCCGCTTGCCCTGCCGGAAGCTGGGGCCGCAGTGTGTAGGGCCCTTCAAAGTCCTGAAGAGAATAAACGAGGTGTGTTATCGATTACAACTCCCTTCCTATTATCGTATTAACCCCTCGTTTCATTCAGGCCGGTGGAAGCTGGTCCCCTGCAGGACGGTGAGGTGCCGGAGGTCCCTCCTCCCCCTCTGGACATCGAGGGGTCCCAGGCGTACACGATACGGGCCATTCTGGACTCAAGACGCCGGGTGAGGGGCCTGCAGTACCTCGTGGACTGGGAGGGGTACGGTCCGGAGGAGAGGTGCTGGGTACCGGTGGGGGCCATTTTGGATCCGTCAAAGTTGAGGGATTTCCATCGCCTCCATCCGGATCGCCCTGCGCCTCACCCTCCGGGTCGACCTTGAGGCCGGTGTCGGCGCGCTTCTGGAGCCGCGCGTCGGGGGGGGGGGGGGGGGGGGGGGGTGGGTGACTTCGTGGTTGACTTCGCACCCACTACACCCAGATCGTTACACAAGCAAGTTATTCATCAGCATTTCTCTGACTACGTTCCTCCATTGAGTCAAAAAATACATATATTCCAGGAGGACCATGAGCTATTGTTATCGATAAGTTGTCTGATTCATAATTTTCCCTTCAAATAGAAGTAGAGGGACTTTTGTCAGAGGTTGCTTGTTGGTGACAAGCCAAATTTCTTCAGCCTCCTGAGGTTGAAGAGGGGCTGCTGCGCCTTCTTCACCACGCAGTCTGCATTGGTGGACCATTTCAGTTTGTCCGTGATGTGTACGCTGAGGAACTTAAAACTTTCTACCTTCTCCACTACTGTCCCGTCGATGTGGATAGGGGGCTGCTCCCTCTGCTGTTTCCTGAAGTCCACCCACGATCATCTCCTTTGTTTTGTTGACATTGAGTGTGAGGTTATTTTCCTGACACCACACTCCAAGGGCCCTCACCTCCTCCCTGTAGGCCGTCTTGTCGTTGTTGGTAATCAAGCCCACCACTGTAGTGTCGTCTGCAAACTTGATGATTGAGTTGGAGGCTTGCATGGCCACGCGGTCATGGGTGAACAGTGAGTACAGGAGAGGGCTGAGAACGCACCCTTGTAGGGCCCCAGTGTTGAGGATCAGTGGGGTGGAGATGTTGTTTCCTACCCTCACCACCTGGGGGCGGCCCGTCAGGAAGTCCAGTACCCAGTTGCACAGGGCGGGGACGAGACCCAGGGTCTCAAGCTTAATGACAAGTTTGGAGGGTACTATGGTGTTGAATGCTGAGCTGTAGTCGATGAACATCATTCTTACATAGGTATTCCTCTTGTCCAGATGGATTAGGGCAGTGTGCAGTGTGATTGCGATTGCATTGTCTGTGGACCTATTGGGGCGGTAAGCAAATTGGAGTGGGTCTTGGGTGTCAGGTAGGGTGGAGGTGATATGGTCCTTGACTAGTCTCTCAAAGCACTTCATGATGACGGAAGTGAGTGCTACTTCATTTAGTCATTTAGCTCCAGGCTGTAATCGCTGCCAAAGGTGTTTCAACAAAGTGCTGAGTAAAGAGTCTGAATATTTATGTAAATGTAATATTTACGCTATTAATTTGTTATACATTTGCTAAAATGTCTACAAACCTATTTTTGCTTTGTCATTATGCGGTATTGTGTGTAGATTGATAAGGAAAAACTGTAACTTAACAAAATGCGGAAAAAGTCAAGGGGTCTGAATACTTTTCGAATGCACTGTAAATCAGTTTTCAGAGTTGATAGGACATCCTTGGTTTTTTTTGTTACCCCCAATTTCGTGGTATCCAATTGTTAGTAATTACTATCTTGTCTCATCGCTACAACTCCCGTACGGGCTCGGGAGAGACGAAGGTCGAAAGCCATGCGTCCTCTGAAACACAACCCAACCAAGCCGCACTGGTTCTTACCACAGTGCGCATCCAACCCGGAAGCCAGCCGCACCAATGTGTCGGAGGAAACACCGTGCACCTGGCGACCTTGGTTAGTGTGCACTGCGCTCGGCCCACCACAGGAGTCGCTGGTGCGCGATGAGACAAAGATATCCCTACCAGTCAAACCCTCCCTAACCCGGATGACGCTAGGCCAATTGTGCGTCGACCCACGGACCTCCCGGTTGCGGCCGGCTGCGACAGAGCCTGGGCACAAACCCAGAGTGTCTGGTGGGACAGCTAGCGCTGCGATGCAGTGCCCTAGACCACTGCGCCACCCGGGATGCCACCATCCTTGGTTTTTAACAGAAAATGTAACTCAGCTTCTAGAGATAGTTGTAATAAAGGTATAGGTATGAAATTAAACGTCAAAACAAACAACAGTATGAACAAAATGCTAATATTTCTTCGATGATCATGAGTGTCATTGAGTATGTTCAAGGAGCTCAAAAATACCTATTTTAGAAGATTATGAGGAATAGGTTTTTAAGTGCGTATGTGTACTGTCTACAGTACATCTAAGAAACAAATATTGGAATTATATGGAATGCTAGAACTCCTCTGCTAAATGTATTTTTTAACTATAGAAATGACTGGCATTGCAACATAAGGTTTGTATAAAATAACAAGAATAAAATACTGTACTGTTGTTTCTATAAAATGTTTTTATGTTTTGTCTGAATACTGTACATAGACATCTTTAACTGTTTTTTGGTGTTTAATTATGGTAGTTTGTTGCATATTTTACGTATTATTATTATTACATATTGAAAAGTTCAGGTCAAAGGGGAATACATTTTAGGATTGTAGTGTGTAACTTTTCAATCCATTGTTTGAATGGTTGGATATGAGCTGCGTGTGACTTTCCAGCCACAAAACCTCTCATCATTCAGATTTGACTTTCAATCGTTTTTTTTTATATATTCCCTTGTACGTCACATTGCTTGAAGACTCATCTTAAAGTCGCCATCGTGTTTGATTTCATAGGTCTTTGAAAAGAGTTTTCGATGCCACAATTAATATTTTCATACCCCCATCCACCTCTGTCACCAGAGTCACCTTCATCTTAGTGGTATTTTTGCGTATTTTATTAGGATCCCCCATTAGCTGTTGCAAAAGCAACTCTTCCTGGGGTCCACACAAAACATAATACAGAATGACATAATACAGAACATCAATAGACAAGAAATCGAAAACCTGTAACAATTACCCTTGTTGCTTTTCCCATCCCTTTCTTTTCTGGACCTGGTGTTGACACCTCATCGTCTGATTCGTCCACACGTTTTCTCTTCTATCCATTTGCTGCAGGTGGCTCATCTTTAAATGGTTCAACTGTGGGGTTCACATGTTGTTATTTTTTTTTACGGCCTTTCAAATGTTTGCTGTTTGCCAGGTTCTGAACAAAGGGATGCAAGGTCCGGAACAGTAGCGTCATTCCTTGGTATCAATCCAATCCCTCTCTCAATCTCAAGGATAGATGTATCCATTCCACAACTGATAATGATTTTAGTCATGTCTACTCTTCTTTAAACTTTATGGAATTTATTTTAAAAGGTTAAGGGTTATCTTATGTATTTTTTTGTATACTGAACAAAAATATCAATGCAAAGTGTTGGTCCCATGTTTTATGAGATAAAATAAAAGATCCCAGAAATGTTCCTTACACACAGAAAGCTTATTTCTCTCAAATGTTTTGCACAAATTTGTTTACATCCCTTTTAGTGAGCTTTTCTGCTAAACCGAGATAATCCATACACCTGACAGGTGTGGCATATCAAGAAGCTGATTAAAACGGCATGTTCATTACACAGGTGCACCTTGTGCTGGGAACAATAAAAGGCCAAAATGTGCAGTTTTATCACACAACACAATGCCACAGATGTCACAATTGTTGAGGGAGCGTACAATTGGCATTCTAACTGCAGGAATGTCCACCAGAGCTGTTGCCAGAGAATTTAATGTTAATTTCTGCACCATAAACCGTCTCCAACGTCATTTTAGAGAATTTGGCATACGTCCAATCGGTCTCACAACCGCAGACCATCAGCCTAGGACCTCCACATCTGGTTTCCTGCAGTATCGTCTGAGACAGCTGATGAAACTGTGGGTTTGCACAACGGAAGATTGTCTGCACAAACTGTCAGAAACCATCACAGAGACACAGTTACGAGATCCTGAGGCCCATTGTCATGCCATTCATCTGCCACCATCACCTCATGTTTCAGAATGATGATGCATGGCCCCATATCGCAAGGATCTGTACACAATTCCTGGAAGCTGAAAATGTCCCATGGCCTGCATACTCACCAGACATGTCACCCATTGAGCATGTTTGGGATGGTGCCAGAGGGGTGTTTCCTCCCATCGTACCAGTCCCTCTCTGTGATGCCACCCACTACAGGTTTGAGACACTCAATGCAGAGTCTGGCTACTGCCTGTTTGTAGACATTGATGAGTGAATATCTGTCATCCACCATCGATGACCACTAAGGGCGGAAGAGGACCTAGTGGTAAGGACTTGCGCTTCCTCGTCCTCTTCTGCTGCCTGGAGGAGGAAGAGGACAGTGACAGGTCTCCCTCCCCTTTCCCTGAAAGAGTGGGCTAAAATTTGGCCCATGAGGTCTGGGTGGTAGTCTCCCCGCATGGCTTGCACATGTTAGAGGCCCAGGCAGATGACACACAGGTAGTGCGTGTCCTTGCCCCACATGGACATACAGGCCTTAAATCAGAGAGGTGCAGAGGAATGCCATAATCGACATCCATGTCTTCAGTGCCTGGGGAACAGTGGGTTAACTGCCAGGATTTGGATCCAAGCTCAGGATTTGATCCAGCAACCTTTTGTTTACTGGGCCAAACCACTAGGCTACCTGACGCCCCAAGTGACATCTCAAGGATGATCAAAGAAAATTGTATGCACCTGAGCTCAATTTGGAGTGTCATAGCAAAGGGGTGTGAACACTTATGTAAATGAGATATTTCTGTATTTAATTTTCTACAAATTTGCTAAAATATCTACAAACATGTTTTCACTTTGTCATTATGGGGTATTGGGTGTAGATCGGTTAGAAACTAAATCAAATGAATCCACTTTGAATTGAGACTGTAAGACAACTAAATGTGGAATAAGTCAAAGGGTATGAATGCTTTCTGATTGCAGCTGAGGTTGCTCGATCTGATGTTGGCCTACAGCACCGTTTGCAGTGATTTGAGTGAACATTCCATAATCTAGTATCAGTAATTCATGATTTTGTATTTTGTAAGAAATGGCAGTATGTCTTCATCACAATATTACATCATCACAAGCAAAAGCAAGAGGCATATAGAATTGTCAGCAGAAAGAGGAACGGCATTATTTGAACAACATTATACAGTTGTTACAAAGGATTGGCTTAGTACAGCTTAGGCTTTGGATGTCATACCTTTTAATGTGCTGCTTCGAAACATTTTGTTTTGATTTTTGATACTATTTTACATAGACAATTATCTTCATAGTCCATCAATCAAATGCATCTTCCTTAAATAATCAAATGTTCCATTACATATTATAATAGAGTAGCTCACATCATCCTCACTTCAACACCTGTGTTTCTGTACTGACACCTCAGTAGGTTCTTGAAGGTCTTTCTGAAGGTGACGTTACACAGTGCATAGCACGCTGGGTTGACTGTGCTGTTGATATAACACAGCCAGTAGCCCATGGTCCACGCTGTGTCTGGGACGCAGAAGTGACAGTAGGTGCCAATGATGGCCATGACGCTATAAGGAGTCCAGGTGAGAATGAAGGCCAGGAGAATAGCAAAAATAGTCTTGGTCACTTTCCTCTCCCTCGCTACAATCCTTCTCCTCTTCACCTGGGTCTTACTGAAGCTGGGAAATGGGGAAACCATTTTTCTGAGCTGACTAGTTGTATTGGAGCCATTAAGGATAGAGCTTGGCTGGGAGACCTTGGTAGCAGAGCTGTTCTTATCCCCTGTGAACGTGACCCTACTGTTGGACCATCTGCAGTCTTGGTTAATCTCACTAGGTAATTGGTCTAGAGAGGGGATAACATCTGAAGTGGGGATGACATTATTGTTGGCCTGCTCTGTAGAGTCTTTCAGGGCCTTGATAATCCCCTGCTTAGCGCAGACACTCGTCTCTGCTTCGATGGAAATGGCCAAGTCGCTCTTTGGCTCAGTGTCTGTCTGGGTTGAGACACAGCTCCTCTTCAGATGGCAGCTTTGTTTCGGTCGTCCACTAGAGGTCCTCGCTCTGCTACTATGCAGCTCTGCAGTGAGGCGACTGCGGCTGGCAAAGGAGATCCGGGTGTACAGGACAATCATGATGACCGCCGGCAGGTAGAATGCAGATAGTGTCATCCCCAGTGTAACCGAGGGTTTGGACAGGAGCTGGATGTAGCACTCCCCATCAGGGACGATCCGTTTGCCGACGAAGGACTGCCAGAAGAGGATGGCCGGGGCCCAAAGGAACAGAGACAGGAGCCAGGCTGCTGCGATCATCAGCCCAGCCAGTCTGGTGGTCCGCTTGGATGGGTAGGTCAATGGTCGGGTCACGCAGAAGTAGCGGTCGAAGCAGATGATCAGGAGGTTCATAACCGAAGCGTTGCTGACCACGTAGTCCAAGGCCAACCACAGGTCACAGATGACCGCACCCAGGGGCCAGTAGCCCTTGACGATATAGAGGGTGTAGAGGTTCATGGAGAGAAGACCGATGATGAGGTCAGCACACGCCAGGCTGAACAGGAAGTAGTTGTTGACTGTCTGGAGGTGGCGGTTGACTTTGATTGACAGCATCACCAGGACGTTGCCCAGGACGGTGATGAAGCTGAGCGAGCCGGTCACTATGACGATGAGGATCAGTTCAGCAGTGGTGTAACGGCAGCCTGGTCTCCCATAAGCTCCATAGGAGTGGTTGCCGTAGGGATGGACCCAGCTGACGTTGTCTTCCATATCAGATGAAGGCACTTGATGAAAACAAACAAATAAACAAAAAATGGAATACCTAAGGTTGCATTTGAAGATTTTTGATCAAATATCTCATCCGAAAAATGGTTACAATGTCCTCTATTCAATTTTAATTGCCCATCCAGAATTTTCACAAAGCAACACCTTTTGTGCTTGTAATTATTAGATGAATAATCAGGAATAGATTAGGGAATTGCATTGTAATAAACACTGCTATGTATTTTTATTCTATGGTCTATGTTGAGATATAAATATATAACCTATGCCTATCAAAAGCTAATGTGGAGAAATGTTTTATGCATTGCTAAAGGGGAATTCTAATGTAACTTTCCAAGTTGGATCAGGTGAAGTATGCTTGCCGAATGAAAAACAAACCTGTGCACTAGAAGTTGTCATACTGTTTGCATTCATGCGGGTTACATGTTTTACAGGAATTAACTGATAAACTTACCCCTCAAATTAGAAGAAAGACTCTCGAAATCTTCAGTGTAATTTAAAGCAAAAGTCCAGTCCAAACAAAAATCACACAGAATAAAATTAAAAATTGGGCTGCCTGTAGTCCTACCGTCCCAGTCTGCAAGCATCTTCATAACAAATCCACAAGTGATTTACCCACAGCAATAGCATCTTCACGAACATATGTATGGTCTACCAGCCCTATGGCTGATGTTCTCAATTAGGTTCACTCAAGTCTCCTTGCAGTAAAAGACTGGCAACACCTAGTAACGTCACAGATCTCTTGATATGTTTTCATGCAATAAGGATGGGCCTCCCCTCGAAGCCGGATTCATCTCTAGGTGTCTTGCTTTCAGGGAGTGTTTCCTGGTCACTGTTCATCTCTGCTTCTGTTTGCTCTAGGCCAGGTCACTGTACAAGCACTTTGTGACAACTGCTGATTTAAAGGGCTTTACATTTAATTGATTGAATAACAGCACAGTATAGAGACTGTACAAATGTTTTCTGTTTCTTCAAGTGCAGCCTGTTTTATGAATTTCAGCACAACCTTCAATGGATAGTTACACAATATAGTCACTGCAAATGACATCACGGATGTATTTACTAATCAACGCAATGGTCCAAACCAAGTACCAGATCCCTGAATAACCCACGCCTTAGTGAAGTTTCCCATTTTCGTTTGCCTTTTTTCATTGTCAACATTACATAGGATCTTTGGTGTTCCCATATGTGGTATATAGCGCTTATTGGATTTGTACTGTAGTCTCAATACATCTTAAAAGAACAGAAAATCTTCATCACATCAGAACTCTAAAACATTTGAGACAATTGATAAGATGTTAGGGTAAGAGACAGCAGTCAAGACTATATCCCAAGTTAAGTCATACAGATAGATACTACAGTAGGTACTGCACCTTACCTGGTATCTTTTTCTTCACCGTTACTGACCTGAGGACTGTTAGAGAAACAGTATAGAGAAAACTTAGAGTCCATTCACTGGTCAGTGGTCATGAAAGAAAGAAGATAGATCCTAGAAACGTTCCATAAGCAACAAAAAAGCTTAATTTCTCTAATTTTGTGCACAAATTTGTTTACATCCCTGTGAGAATTTCTCCTTTGCCAAGATAACACTGACAGGTGTGCTATATCAAGAAGCTGATTAAACAGCATGATCATTACACAGGTGCACCTTGTGCTGGGGACACTAAAATGTGCAGTTTTGTCACACAACGCCACAGATATCAAGTTTTGAGGGAGTGTGCAATTGACATGCTGACCTCAGGAATGGCCACCAGAACTGTTGCCAGATAATTGAATGTTCATTTCTCTACCATAAGTTGCCTCCAATGTCATTTTAGAGAATTTGGCAGTACATCCAACCAGCCTCACAACCGCAGACCACGTGTATGGTGTTGTGTGGGTGAGCGGTTTGCTGATGTTAATGTTGTGAACAGAGTGCCCCATGGTGTCGGTGGGGTTATGGTAAAGGCAGCCATAAGCTACAGACAACAAACACAGCATTTTATTTATGGCAATTTAAAAGCACAGAGACACCGTTACAAGATCCTGAGGCCCATTGTCGTACCATTCATCCTCCACCATCGCCTCATGCTTCAGCATGATAATGCATGGTCCCATGTTGCAACGATCTGTACACAATTCCTGGAAGCTGAAAATGTCAGTTTTTCCTTGCCCTGCATACTCACCAGACATGTCACCCATTGAGCATGTTTTGGATGCTCTGGATCGACATGTACAACAGCGTGTTCCAGTTCCTGCCAATATCCAGCAATTTCACACAGCCATTGAATGGGAGTGGGACAACATTCCACAGGCCAATCAGCAGCCTGATCAACTGTATGCGAAAGAGATGTAGCGCTGCTCGAGGCAAATGGTGGTCACACCAGGTACTGACAGGTTTTCCTGATCCACACCCCTACCTTTCAGGTACAGTATCGGTGACCAACAAATTCATATCTGTATTCCTATTCATGCGAAATGGGCCTAATGAATTTTTCTATTGACTAATTTCCTTAAATGAACTGTAACTCAGTAAAATCTTTGAAATTGTTGCATTTATATTTTTGTTCAGTATGAATACAAACAAGTCGAGGGACCATTGCAGACTGCATTCTTCCTTTTAGTTGGGAGGAATGCAATCTGTCACTTTAAAAAGGCATAAACTCCCTCAAGATCCAATGTGGTGTTCCGCAGGGAACGATTCTTTGACCTCCACTTCTAGTTGAAATGAATGCTCTGCCAAATACAAGTGGTACAGAGGGACCATTGCACTTGTTAAGCTTAAAATTAGCAGTATTTCCCCACTTCTAAACATGTATCTCTGCAGTCTGGAGTATGAAAACTTGATTTGTTTGAAGAAACACTCGCAGCTAAAGGTAGTGCCATGTATCAAACGAGTTTATACTAATGCTATGTTAGATACACTTTAATTCCACAGAAAATCAAACCTCCTTGCCATATAAGAGATGTAGAATTATCGATTCACTTTAAGAATAGGATTTATTCACTGTGGGTAAAGCACACAATGAACCTATAGATGACACTGGTTACTTTAGGTATTCAATACCGCAGGTCATAGCTATAGAACTTACCTGTCATTTTTTCATTAAAATAAATAATACGATGTCCATCTCTTCACAGAACTGTTACATGTTTTGTCAACAAATCTCTTTAATTACATCACAGAAAAGTCAAAGCCAATGAAGTGAACAAACTTGATAGTTTGATATAGTTGTTTTTGTAATATTAGGCGAGACAGTTTACCTTTGTATACCATTGATTTGCACTGTTAAATGTGTAGTTGTGGACCTACAGCATGTGTATCATTCAGGGTGGGAGAAGTGGGAGAAGTGATGCGGTACAGCGCTCTTTCACACAAAACAGACACATGAACAGCCAACTTTTGTTTCTTCTTTTTAAATCTTCTCTAATCAAGTAAAGCCAGGAGGAGCATTCAAATAGTTCAACAGTTATTTTTCACCTGCCAGGCAATTTGACTTTCTTCTAATCAGTAAGACAGTTTTCATACATGCAACAAACAGCTTGCTTAGAGCCGCACACAGCAACAAAAAAAACAGGGCACTCTTCATTCGCTCCTTTCATTAGGTCCTGTACTCTCAATATGGCATTTTCAGCTAATGTTCATTAACCCCTTCTCCCCTCCCCCCAAGAAATCCAAATCCCACCAACTTAAACTATCAATATAAGAACCCTACAAAGCGATACAAAATGTGAATAGCTAAGCATTATGGGTCATTTTAAAAATAAAAGTTAAATGGGCCATTCTTTCTCTCGCCTTTAAGCACCCGACACGGTCATGGGGCTTTAGTGAAATGATATGCTGAGGACACTGCCTGTCACAATAGGCCAGATGTACCTCTGACGACATTACAGTACAAAACCATTAAAAATGAATGGTGATCAAGAATTCAAGTTCAAAATAAAAAAAATGACTGGTTCAGCAGGGGGACAGGTTGAGATTACAATCGAAAGCTCTCGACCCTGACGTACCAAACCACACCATTAGGGCAGAGTAACTAAGAGAGATTCTACATACATACAGACACACACAGAATAGCTCTTCTTCAATGCTTCTGAAGCGCTGGGTGTGTTGGTGCTGGGGTTTGACTGAAGACGCTCAGTGAAGACACTCCTCATTGACAGACAGCTATGGATAAGCCAATCCAGCTAGCCCCCTGCTCTCTCCCCCTCAGCGTCTTTGTGGGAAGGGGAGGGTCACTGTGCGTAATTCAAGTCAACAGTCAGGTTTGTTTTACTGAATCCTAAATGGTAACTACTCGTCTCTCACGGGGTCCCTGGAGCAACAGTGGCAAGTGCAGGCGACAGGGGGCTCTAGGTCTGGTCTGGTTCCGGGGGAAGGTCTCCATCACACTTTTAGGCCGGAGGGGTGGGGGTTTGTGGAGTGTGTGACCAGGGACCAGATAGTAAACAAGTCCTGACCCGAACCTCACCATACACACCTCGACACCAAACACAGTCACTCTAGTGCAACAGGAGAGGAATGACGGTGCTGAATGACGGTGCTGCTTTTCAGCATGACAAGCCAGGCAAGATGGCTGGCTAATGCTTCCCCAAACAGATGTGTGAGTTTGAGTTTGTTAGTCCTTCAATGCTGATTTGTCTGTATTTTGCTAGACATTTGTACTGATGGCGTTCCCTTTTTTTGTCAGGAAACAATGCAGCATTATTGAAAACATGCAGTAGAATAGTACAGTATCAATAGTCAGAAATGATCGATTAGACATTAACATTACATCCACCATTTTGTATACATCCACCATATCCTGCTTGAACTTGAAGCAATAGGGGACTCTTAACTTTGAATCAGATGCTCTGTACACTTGGGGCCTGATGGGTAATATGGACAACAATTATTTTGAGGGGACCTCTCTGACGTAGTCAATCTACACTGAACAAAAATATAAACGCAACATGTAAAGTGTTGGTCCCATGTTTCATGAGGTGAACTAAATCCCAGAAATGTTCCATATGCACAAATATCATATTGCTCTCAAATGTTGTACACAAATGTGTTTATATCCATGTAAGTGACCATTTCTCCTTTGTCAAAATAATCTATCCACCTGACAGATGTGGCATATCAAGAAGCTGATTAAACAGCATGATCATTACACAGGTGCACCTTGAGCTGGGGACAATGAAAGTCCACTAAAATGTGCACTTGTCACACAACACAATGCCACAGATGTCTCAAGTTGAGGGAGTGTGCAATTGGCACGCTGACTAAAGGAATGTCAACCAAAACTGTTGCCAGACAATCTAATGTTAATTTCTCTACCATAAGCTGTCGCCAATGTCATTTTAGAGAATTTCGCAGTACGTCCAACCGGCCTCACAACCACGCCAGCTCAGGACCTTCACATTCAGCTTTTTCCCCTGTGGGATCGTCTCAGGGGGTGGGATACTGAGGAGTCTCTCTTTGTAATAAAGCCCTTTGGTGGGGAAAAACTCATTCTGATTGGCTGGGCCTAGCTGCCAAGTGGGTGGGCCTATGCCCTCCCAGGCCCACTCATTGCTGCGCCCCTGCACAGTCATGTGAAATCCATAGATTTGGGCCTAATTTATTTCAATTGACTGATTTCCTTATATGAACTGTAACTCAGTAAAATATTTGACATTTTTGTATGTTGCATTTATATTTTTGTTCCGTATATAATAAAAATAAAAAACAGGCAGCTGAAGATTCTCTTGAAAGGCATGGCTTTAGTTATGCCACACGCATCTCATGATTCATACAACAATAGGATTCTTTCCTCGCTATGCATTATCATCAAATTACAAATACACGTCCTACAACTTGGCAGCAAAAAAAAAAGAAAGAAAGAAAAAAAGCTTCCAAATATAGCAAACGCACGCTATTTCACATCAAATCACATGGCACCAGATCGCTGCACACACTGGAGAAACTGTGTTTCTTGTTGTTGTTTACAATTACCCTTACATGGCACTTTGAATGGAGTAACCTTGTCTATCGGTCACACCTATGCAAAGAGAAAGGACTGGAAAAAAAATCTCAGCATCGGTACCCCGGTGCTGGCACAATTCAAGTAAAAGCCTTTCTGACATGGAATGATCATACAACTAAGGTCCATTTTAAGTGCAGTGTAAGTGCACACCAATGCAGGGGGATCACAATGCCACTGATGGGTGCAGCATGGGGAGGGGGGGGAGCTTATGTCCCTTATGTTCAGGGCTGGATACCCTGCCGAGTCTGAGCACCCATTCTTTGTGAGATAAGGCTTTGAGGAGAAGCGCACCAGCAAGACAGGGCCATACTGTTCCTTTATGCCGGGCGTACACTACACGACTTTCAACATCCAAACATCGCTGAGCCGCTCACATTGAACAACCGTCTTACCTGTAGTTTGTCTTGCCAATGTAGTGGTGCGCACACTAAACGATGTGGTACAAGACAAGATTCTTCACTTAGTCGTGAGGATTCTCGATACCACGCTGTCTGGCGAAAACAAGGTGATATGATTAGATTGTTAACGCTGCTAGAACGAGCTGTGGCTCAAAGCATCCTCAAAAGTTGATAGTCAGACATCCACGCTTGCCATAGAGTTGAAATATCTAGCCAATACATTTTGCTTGTGAACTTCATAGCGGTAACCATTTGACACTTTGGCTTTTAAGGCAAGTACAAACGCATACTAGCTAGCTAGTAGTAGTCGTCGTCGCTCCTGTTCGAGAATCTACACATTATGGTTGATGTGATACATCATCTCACTGGCTTCTACTCTGGCGAGCTCACATTGCCCTTTGCCGATCACCGTTCTCAAAACGTGTCATTACATCTCACACTACAAGAGCATTACACATTGTGCCAATAAAATCAAACATGTTTGAAAATATTGGGACGTCTTGGACGGTTCGAGTTGGCAACAACATGGTGATTTTTGTCTCCGATCTCAAAAACCTGTCTGCGACAGCTAAATCGGGGGCCAAAAATCGTGTAGTGTACAACTCGGCTTTAGGGTTCGTGATACACCGTCTGTCGACCCAAAGCACTCACCCACTATCTCCTCTGAGGGATTCTCTCCCTCTCCTGGGCAATAAGGGCCAAGTCACACAGAACTCTACCTGCTGTAAGGGTCACCTGGATAACTATCTCTGTTGTTACTGCCGTTGTTGTTGTTGTTGTTGTTATTGTTGCCATTTCTGCTGGTGCCAGAGGGGTAAGAGCCGTGAGAGGAAGAAGAGGAGGAGAAGAGCAGGGAGGAAGAGGGGCCTGGCTCAGAATCGTCCATTCGGCCGGCTCCTTCAAACACGTTGTCGATGTCCATGGCCATTGAGAGACTGGCCCCCTCACCCTCTGAGGCTAGGCCAGGGGGTTGTGGTTGAGAGAGGGAGGGCAGACCCCACACCTGGCCTGGGCGAGGCTCTGAGGGAGCAGGGGGGTGCTCCAGGCTGAGACACAGGGAGTTGAGGGGGCAAGTGGAAGGGGAGGCTGTAGAGGGGCCAGGGTTGGCCAGAATAGGGTCACTGCTGCTAGGCCGCTTGGCTGCAGCACCCGCCCCAGTCTGGGAGCCGCGGTGGATGCGGTGGCTGACAATAATGTTGTTGCCAAACCCACCCATGGAAGCCATGGTGGTGCTCTGCTCCCGCTGGACCACCGCCGTCATTCCGCCCTCTGCGATGAGCCGGCGGATCCGCGCCAGGGCGTCCTCTCCCGGGGCGTACTCTGGGGCCTCACCTGGGACAGAGGGAGGGAGAGAACGAGAGAAGATTGAGCGATGATAATTCATGCTTTCAAGCTGCAGATTGTGTGGCACGTCACCAAAAAAACGATGTAATGTAATGAAAACTTAATTAGCCCCGGGGAGGAAGTTAATATGTCAGTCTGCTGTTATTCCTTGAAACCCCAGTGTTCAGTTCAGCTGGTTGGTGGAAGAGGGCGGTTATGAGGAAACCATCGAGGGCCATAGGAAATGACTCCAAGAGGGGAGAAATTAAATTATGCCTGACGAAATTAAATTTTGTCCCAGTTCCTAAACCCCTTTGACTCACTGTTGGACTGTCTGTCAAAGTGCGTACCTCTCTCACTCAGGGAGAGCGAGGTAGAGCTACGATTGTGAGATATGGCATATACATTTTATGTGATAAATTTGGGTCACCGGTTCACAATTTGATCTTTTCTGAGATCTCTGCCAACCAAGGAGGAAAGGAGCCAACCAAATCCCGCGCCCCACTTTCAACGCAATTTGACATCATTCTACCTGGTGTGATCAGATCATTATGGAAAAATAGATCTACTAAAATGAGGGAAAGAGTGAGTCCACTTCATAGGATGACGCATATGGGCTAAAAGGCTAATTCATTTAACAAATGTTTCATTAGAATGTAACTTTCTTACAGTAGCTAGCGAACATATCCTACATTTCTGTTGCACATATAATAGAAACCTGTACCAAGGCTATCGATTTATGTGCACTTTCCAATTTTTTATTGGGGTAGATCAAATATGCTATTATTACATTTATTATTTGCCTACATTTGCAAAATCGGTAGACTAATGACAATTTCATAAAATGATGCAGGGGATTTCATCAACAAAAAAAAATTAAGATGGGCAAAAGAATACAGACACTGGACAGAGGAACTCTGCCTAAAAGGCCAGCATCCCGGAGTCACCTCTTCACACACACACACAACATATATATATTTTTATATATTTCCTTTATTACCCTCAAACCCACCACCAATTGGAGAAAACTCGTGAACAACAACAACACGTTAGGCCTGTAATTCCAGTTTATACATACATTTTATGGACACAGTCTATTTTAAAATAGTTATATTTTGTTTGTTTTTACTCCTGTCCTTCCCCTACCCTCAACCTCTCCCATCTATTTCTGATGTCCATCTGGTTTGATTTCTGTTTGCCATATCTTTCAAACTGTGCTCTTTCACAAAACGTTCTTAATCTATATACACTACCGGTCAAAAATGTTAGACCGTCATTCAAGGGTTTTTCTTAATTTTTTACTATTTTATACATTTTAGAATAATATTGAAGAACTATGAAACAACATATATGGAATCATGTAGTAACCAAAAAAAGTGTTAAATCAAAATATATATATATATATATCAAAAAATAATAGATTTTTCAAAGTAGCCATCCTTTGACTTGATGAAACCCTTGGCATACTCTCAACCAGCTTCACATGGAACGCTTTCCCAACAGTATTGAAGGAGTTCCCACGTGCTGAGCACTTGTTGGCTGCTTTTCCCTCACTCTGCGGTCCGACTCATCCCAAACCATCTCAATTTGGTTGAGGTCGGGGGATTGTGGAGGCCATGCCATCTGATGCAGCACTCCATCATTCTCTTCATTGGTCAAATAGCCCTTATATAGCCGGTAGGTGTTGGGTCATTGTCCTGTTAAAAAACAAATGAAGCTAAGCCCAAACCAGATGGGATGGCGTAACGCTGCAGAATGCTGTGGTAACCAGGCTGGTTAAGTGTGCCTTGAATTCTAAATAAATCAGTGTCACCAGCAAAGCACCCCCACACCATAACACCTCCTCCTCCATGCTTTACAGTGAGAAATACACACAAAAAATCTCACATTTGCACTCATCAGACCAACGGACAAATTTCCACCAGTTTAATGTCCTCTTATTGGTGTCCTTTAGTAGGGGTTTCTTTGAAGAAATTTGACCATGAAGGTCTGATTAACATAGTCCACTCTGAATAGTTGATGTTGAGATATGTCTGTTACTTGACCTCAGTGAAGCATTTATTTGGGCAGTAATTTCTGAGGATGGTAACTAATGAACTTATCCTCTGCAGCAGAGGTAACTCTGGTCTTCCATTCCTGTGGTGGTCCTCATGAGAACCAGTTTCATCATAGCACTTGATGGTTTTTGTGACTGCACTTGAAGAAACAAACGTTTTTAAAATGTTCCTTATTGACTGACCTTCATGTCTTAAAGTAATGGACTGTCGTTTCTCTTTGCTTATTTGAGTTGTTCTTGCCATAATATGGACCTGGTCTTTGACCAAATAGGGATATCTTCTGTAAATTGTTTCAGGCTTGTATTCTGAAAAATGAGTGAGTAAGACGACTCTGAATGAGTGGACCCTAATGGGTCCCAGAGATTTTTCATGCGCACGACCGAGAGCGCGCCTTTCTTGTTTACCTTTTATATTGACAAAGCTATTGTCCGGTTGAAATCTGATCAAATATTTAGGCTAAAAACAACCTGAAGATTGATTATAAACATCGTTTGAAATGTTTCTACGAACTTTACGGATACTATTTGGATTTTTCGTCTGCCTGTTGTGACTGCGTTTGAGCCTGTGGATTACTGAACAAAACGTGCAAACAAAGCGGAGGTTTTTGGATATAAACAGGGACTTTATCGAACAAAACAAACATTTATTGAGTACATGGGAGTCTTGTGAGTGCAACCATATGAAAATCATCAAAGGTAAGTGATTCATTTTCTCTCTATTTCTGACTTGTGTAACTCCTCTATTTGGCTGATAACTGTTTGTAATGATTTGTCTGCTGGGCGCTGTTCTCAGATAATCGCATGGTATGCTTTCACCGTAAAGCCTTTTTGAGATCTAATACCGTGGTTAACAAGAAGTTTATCTTTAAACCGATGTATAACACTTGTATGTTTTATGAATTTTTACAACAAGTATTTCTGTTTTTGAATTTAGCGCTCTGCAATTTCACTGGATGTTGGCCAGGTGGGACGAGTGAGGTTAATTGAAATGCATTCCAGGTGACTATCTCATGAAGCTGGTTGAAAGAATGCCAAGTGTACACAAAGCTGTCATCAAGGCAAAGGGTGGCTATTTGAAGATTCTCAAATATAAAATGTATTTAGATTTGTTTAATACTTTTTTGGTTACTACATGATTCCATGTGTTATTTTGTAGTTTTGAGGTCTTCACTATTATTCTACAATGTAGAAAATAATAAAAAAGAAAACCATTGAAAACTTTTGACTGGTAGTGTATGTTTTACATGAGTTATCTTGTTAATAGTGGTTATTTGTCCCAACCTTTAGCTCCATTCAACCCCTCCCGTCTCTCTCTTATCACCATCCATATTGGATTTTTATTTGCCATATATTTTTTTAACTGTGCTGTTTCACAAAAAAACTATTTTCTCATTGTTTCTACAGATGGAAATTGAAAATATTTTTTTTGCTAATCGTATATTATTGATCGATTGACTATGGACTTCTCAGATCGCCCAGTAGTGCTATCTGCAGGGTTAGCTCCAGGTAAATATTGCAATTCAGCCATTCCTGGACCTGTGACCAAAAACAAGCGACATATGGACAGTACCAAAACAAATTAACTCATGATTCGGCCTCTTCGCAGCAAAATCTGCAGAGCTGTGAAGGTCCACCATATAAATAACATTATATTGGTTGCAAGAATTTTGTATAATAATTTAAAATGTAAAAATTCAAAGTTTTGAATCTGGCGTTGTTTTGCATATCAGTTCGTAACTGATGGGGCGGCAGGGTAGCCTAGTGGTTAGAGCGTTGGGCTAGTAACCGGAAGGTTGCAAGTTCAAATCCCCGAGCTGACAAGGTACAAATCTGTCATTCTGCCCCTGAACAGGCACTGTTCCTAGGCTGTCATTGAAAATAAGAAGTTGTTCTTAACAGAGATCTACAGCTGAGGTCCATCAGTCCATCACTCTGTCCATCAGTCGTATATTGCACAAATCTGGCCTTTATGGAAGAGTGGCAAGAAGAAAGACATAAAAAGTGTCGTTTAAAGTTTGCCACAAGCCACCTGGGAGACAAACCAAACATGTGGTGCAGATGAAACCAAAATTGAACTTTTTGGCAACAATGCAAAACGTTATGTTTGGCGTAAAAGCAACACAGCTCATCACCCTGAACACACCATCCCCCACTGTCAAACATGGTGGTGGCAGCATCATGGTTTGGGCCTGCTTTTCTTCAGCAGGGACAGGGAAGATGGTTAAAATTGATGGGAAGATGGATGGAGCCAAATACAGGACCATTCTGGAAGAAAACCTGATGGAGTCTGCAAAAGACCTGAGACTGGGACGGAGATTTGTCTTCCAACAAGACAATGATCCAAAACATAAAGCAAAATCTACAATGGAATGGTTCAAAAATAAACATATCCAGGTGTTAGAATGGCCAAGTCAAAGTCCAGACCTGAATCCAATCGAGAATCTGTGGAAAGAACTGAATACTGCTGTTCACAAATGCTCTCCATCCAACCTCACTGAGCTCGAGCTGTTTTGCAAGGAGGAATGGGAAAAAATGTCTGTCTCTCGATGTGCAAAACTGATAGAGACATACCCCAAGCAACTTACAGCTGCAATCGCAGCAAAAGGTGGCGCTACAAAGTATTAACTTAAGGGGGCTGAATAATTTTGCACGCCCAATTTTTCAGTTTTTGATTTGTTCAAAAAGTTTGAAATATCCAATAAATGTCGTTCCACTTCATGATTGTGTCCCACTTGTTGATTCTTCACAAAAAAATACAGTTTTATATCTTTATGTTTGAAGCCTGAAATGTGGCAAAGTTCAAGGGGGCCGAATACTTTCGCAAGGCACTGTAAATCAGCTAGAAAGATGTGTCGGCATCGAGTAATTGTCTCTGGTCCCCTCCCAGTTAGGGGGAGTGATGAGCTCTACAGCAGTCTCACAACTCAATCGCTGGTTGAAAACGGTTTTCTGCCCCTCCCAAAAGATAGAATTTGTAGATAATTGGCCCTCTTTCTGGGACTCACCCACAAACAGGACGAAGCCTGACCTGCTGAGGAGTGACGGACTCCATCCTAGCTGGAGGGGTGCTCTCATCTTATCTACCAACATAGACAGGGCTCTAACTCCTCTAGCTCCACAATGAAATAGGGTGCAGGCCAGGCAGCAGGCTGTTAGCCAGCCTGCCAGCATAGTGGAGTCTGCCACTAGCACAGTCAGTGTAGTCAGCTCAGCTATCCCCATTGAGACCGTGTCTAGGTTGGCAATTAAAGTCAATGAACTAATCACTCATCATAATCTTGATGTGATTGGACTGAAACATGGCTTAAGCCTGATGAATTTACTGTGTTAAATGAGGCCTCACCTCCTGGCTACACTAGTGACCATATCCCCCGTGCATCCCGCAAAGGCGGAGGTGTTGCTAACATTTACAATAGCAAATTTAAATTTACATAAAAAAAAACAATGTTTTCGTCTTTTGAGATTCTAGTCATGAAATCTATGCAGCTTACTCAATCACTTTTTATAGCTACTGTTTATAGGCCTCCTGGGCCATATACAGCGTTCCTCATTGAGTTCCATGAATTCCTATTTGACCTTGTAGTCATAGCAGATAATATTCTAATCTTTGGTGACTTTAATATTCACATGGAAAAGTCCACAGACCCACTCCAAAAGGCTTTCGGAGCCATCATCGACTCAGTGGTTTTTGTCCAACATGTCTCTGGACCTACTCACTGTCACAGTCATACTCTGGACCTAGTTTTGTCCCATGGAATAAATGTTGTGGATCTTAATGCTTTTCCTCATAATCCTGGCCTAATCGGACCACCATTTTATTACGTTTGCAATTGCAACAAATAATCTGCTCAGACCCCAACCAAGGAACATCAAAAGTCGTGCTATAAATAGATTCCTTGATGTCCTTCCAGACTCCCTCTGTCTACCCAAGGACAAAAATCAGTTAACCACCTAACTGAGGAACTCAATTTAACCTTGCGTAATACCCTAGATGCAGTTGCACCCCTAAAAACGAAAAACATTTCTCATAAGAAACTAGCTCCCTGGTGTACAGATAATACCCGAGCCCTGAAGCAAGCTTCCAGAAAATTGGAACGGAAATGGCGCCACACCAAACTGGAAGTCTTCCGACTAGCTTGGAAAAACAGTACCGTGCAGTATCGAAGAGCCCTTACTGGTGCTCGATCATCCTATTTTTCCAACTTAATTGAGGAAAATAAGAACAATCCGAAATTCCTTTTTGATACTGTCGCGAAGCTAACTAAAAAGCAGCATTCCCCAAGAGAGGATGGCTTTCACTTCAGCAGTAATAAATTCATGAACTTGTTTTGAGGAAAAGATCATGATTATTAGAAAGCAAATTACAGACTCCTCTTTAAATCTGCGTATTCCTTCAAAGCTCAGTTGTCCTGAGTCTGCACAACACTGCCAGGACCTAGGATCAAGAGAGACACTCAAGTGTTTTAGTACTATATCTCTTGACACAATGATGAAAACAATAGTGGCCTCTAAACCTTCAAGCTGCATACTGGACCCTATTCCAACTAAACTACTGAAAGAGCTGCTTCCTGTGCTTGGCCCTCCTATGTTGAACATAATAAACGGCTCTCTATCCACCGGATGTGTACCAAACTCACTAAAAGTGGCAGTAATAAAGCCTCTCGTGAAAAAGCCAAACCTTGACCCAGAAAATATAAAAAACTAATCGGCCTATATCAAATCTTCCATTCCTCTCAAAAATGTTAGAAAAGGCTGTTGCGCAGCAACTCACTGCATTCCTGAAGACAAACAATGTATCAGTCTGGTTTTAGAGCCCATCATAGCACAGACTGCACTTGTGAAGGTGGTAAATGACCCTTTAATGGCATCAGACCATGTTAACTTTCACTGCTATGCGGATGATGCAAACGTTCTACTTGTAAACTCGGACAAAACAGAGATGCTTGTTCTAGGTCCCAAGAAACAAAGAGATCTTCTGTTGAATCTGACAATTAATCTTAATGGTTATACAGTCATCTCAAATAAAACTGTGAAGGACCTCTGCGTTACTCTGGACCCTGATCTCTCTTTTGAAGAACATATCAAGACTGTTTCAAGGACAGCTTTTTCCCATCTACATAACATTGCAAAAATCAGAAACTTTCTGTCCAAAAATGATGCAGAAAAATGTATCCATGCTTTTGTCACTTCTAGGTTAGACTACTGCAATGCTCTACTTTCCGGCTACCTGGATAAAGCACTAAATAAACTTCAGTTAGTGCTAAATACGGCTGCTAGAATCCAGACTAGAACCTAAAAATTTGATCATATTACTCCAGTGCTAGCCTCCCTACACTGGCTTCCTGTCAAGGCAAGGGCTGATTTCAAGGTTTTACTGCTAACCTTCAAAGCATTACATGGGCTTGCTCCTACCTATCTCTCTGATTAAACCCTGCTGTACATACCTACACGTACGCTACGGTCACAAAGCGCAGCAAACAACTGGAGGCAGGGCTTTCTCCTATAGAGCTCAATTTTTATGGAATGGTCTGCCTACCCATGTGAGAGATGCAAACTTGGTCTCAACCTTTAAGTCTTTACTGAAGACTCATCTCTTCAGTGGGTCATATGATTGAGTGTAGTCTGGCCCAGGAGTATGAAGGTGAACGGAAAGGCCCTGGAGCAATGAACCGCCCTTGCTGTCTCTGCCTGGCCGGTTCCCCTCTTTCCACTGGGATTCTCTGCCTCTAACCCTATTACAGGGGCTGAGTCACTGGCTTACTAGGGCTCTTTCATACCGTCCCTAGGAGGGCTGCGTCACTTGAGTGGGTTGAGTCACTGATGTGATCTTCCTGTCTGGGTTGGCGCCCCCCCTTGGGTTGTGCCGTGGCGGAGATCTTTGTGGGCTATACTCGGCCTTGTATCGGGATGGTAAGTTGGTGGTTGAAGATATCCCTCTAGTGGTGTGGGGGCTGTGCTTTGGCAAAGTGGGTGGGGTTATATCCTTCCTGTTTGGCCCTGTCCGGGGGTGTCATCGGATGGGGCCACAGTGTCTCCTGACCCCTCCTGTCTCAGCCTCCAGTATTTATGCTGCAGTAGTTTGTGTCGGGGGGCTAGGGTCAGTTTGTTATATCTGGAGTACTTCTCCTGTCCTATCCGGTGTCCTGTGTGAATTTAAGTATGCTCTCTCTAATTCTCTCTCTCTCTCAGAGGATCTGAGCCCTAGGACCATGCCTCAGGACTACTTGACATGATGACTCCTTGCTGTCCCCAGTCCACCTGGCCGTGCTGCTGCTCCAGTTTCAACTGTTCTGCCTGTGATTATTATTACACCATGCTGGTCATTTATGAACATTTGAACATCTTGGCCATGTTCTGTTATAATCTCCACCCGGCACAGCCAGAAGAGGACTGGCCACCCCACATAGCCTGGTTTCTCTCTAGGTTTCTTCCTAGGTTTTGGCCTTTCTAGGGAGTTTTTCCTAGCCGCCGTGCTTCTACACCCGCATTGCTTGCTGTTTGGGGTTTTAGGCTGGGTTTCTGTACAGCACTTTGAGATATCAGCTGATGTACGAATGGCTATATAAATACATTTGATTTGATGTTCCATACTTTTCCCCCCTTCCACTTTTGTGGTAATGCTGCAGTTAGTTGGTTGTAATTTTGGGTAGAGCAGACATTTCCATATGTTTTTGTTAGCTGCATGAGTGACATAACTCCACCAGTCCTATTTATAATATAATTTACGAAGATACCCTTTTTTGTATTTTTCAAAAAAATAAATATATTTATTATATTTGAGGTTTACCACACTATTTGTTGTATTGTTTGTTCTGTCTTTTCTGGTGGATTAAATTAAAATTGCTACCAAGCCATTTGTTTTAAAAATAGCGCTATTTGGGAGATGATTTCCTTTTGAAATAACTTAAAGTGAGAGGTTGTAATCTGAATAACATAGGGTTAGACATTCTTACTAATTTGCTAGAGAACCAGTTCATATTTAAGTATACATTTTGTATGACTGAAGCCTTTAGTGAGAGGTCTAATGCTATTACAGTTAATCATTTCTGCCCTCCGAATTCATATTCATTATATAAATAGGCCTGTTGATTTTTTCTTGCTTGCCGTTCCAAATAAAACATTTTTTTTTTCTCAATTTAAAAAACGATTTGCTAGGTATAGGCAAGACCATAAGTAAATAGGTAAACTGGGATATGACTAAAGAGTTAATCAAGTATTTACCTTTCCATGATAGTAAGATCTAATGTATTTCTATTGAAATGTATTGGAGTGAGATCATCTCTCAATTTTGGGATATGTATACCGAGTATGTCCACATCCCAATCAGAAAAAGTTATTGGTAAACTACACAGTAATGTAAAAGTTGTATTTATTAGTGATCCAATACATAATATAGTAAGTACACTTCTCATAATTTGGTTGTAATCCAGAGAGTTTCGAAAAATTATTTTGATCCTCTGAGGCTGTGGAGGGATCCAAGTTGTGGATTTAAAAGGAAAAATGAATCAGCGTACAATGACACCTTTGTTTTTAAGCCCCGTCTTTCTAATCTCTTGATATTGTTGGATCTGATTTTAATAACTAACATTTCGATGGCCATAATAAATAGATATGCCGATAGTAGACAACCTTGTTTTACTCCAACAGTTTAATACTTTGAGAAGTAGCCATTAATTACACCTAGGGTTACTGTACATGATTTTAACCCATTTTAGAAGATATTCTAAAATCTTTTAGAAGATATTCTCCAAAATTGAAATGTTTACATACACTAAGTTGACTGTGCCTTTAAACAGCTTGGAAAATTCCAGAAAATGGTGTAATGGTTTTAGAAGCTTCTGATAGGCTAATTGACATCATTTGAGGTGTACCTATGGATGTATTTCAAGGCCTACCTTCAAACTCAGGGCCTCTTTGCTTGACATCATGGGAAAATCAAAAGAAATCAGCCAAGATCTCATAAAACAAATTGTAGACCACAAGTAGAGTGAGAGGCCTTGAAATACATCCACAGGTACACCTCCAATTGACTCAAATGATGTCAATTAGCCTATCAGAAGCTGGAATTGTGATAAAGTGAATTACAAGTGAAATAATCTGTCTGTTAACAATAGTTGGAAAAAGGACTTGTGCCATGCACAAATGAGATGTCCTAACCAACTTGCCAAAACTATAGTTTGTTAACAAGACATTTGTGGAGTGGTTGAAAAACGAGTTTCAATGACTCCAACGTAAGTGTAAGTAAACTTCCGACTTCAACTGTATGAGTCTTTCTATCTATCTGCAGTCGTACTTTATCAAAAGCCTTTGAGTCAACTATGAATAGCAGGTCTGGTTTCCCAGATTTTGCATACTGTTCTAGTTTCCAGTACTTGCCATATTATCACCCATGTATCGTCCATTTAAAAAAAACCTGTTTGATTAGAATGAGTAATGTCCGACAATACCTTTTTAATTCTATGCGCTATACATTTTGCATCACAACACTGAAGGGTAAGGAGCCTCCAATTTTTAAAAAAATGGACAGGATCTTTATATATCCCACTTGTATCCTGTTTCAGTAATAATGAAATCAGACCTTGTTGAGTGTCTGATAATCTACCATTTACATAAGAGTGGTTAAAACATGCTAATAACAGTCCTCGCGTGAGTATATGAAAAAAGGTTTGGTATACCGCAACTGGTTGCATCTAGAAGTTCCTCCTCTGTAATTTGGCCTTCACCTGAGTCTTTCTGTATGGCTGTTAACTTTACATTATTAATATGAAAACAAATCTTGGCATTTTTCCTATTTTGTTGCCTTACAACCTGGAATTAGGAGGGGGGGGGGGGGTTGAATCATTTGATTTACACATGTCTACCACTTTGAAGATGCAAAATATTTTTTATTGTGAAACAAACAAGAAATAAGACCAAAAAAAACTGAACTTGAGCATGCATAACTATTCACCCTCCCAAAGTCAATACGCTTGGGATATATCTATAAGCTTGGCACAGCTAGCCACGGGGATTTTTGCCCATTCTTTAAGGAAAAACTGCTCCAGCTCCTTCAAGTTGGATGGGTTCTGTTGGTGTACAGAAATCTTTAAGTCATACCACAGATTCTCAATTGGATTGAGGTCTGGGCTTTGACTAGGCCATTCCAAGACATTTAAATGTTTCTTTCCCCTTAAACCACTTGAGGGTTGCTTTAGCAGTATGCTTAGGGTCATTGTCCTGCTGGAAGGTGAACCTCCATCCCAGTCTCAAATCTCTGGAAGACTGAAACAGGTTTCCCCTCAAGAATTTCACTGTATTTAGAGCCATCCATCATTCCTTCAATTCTGACCAGTTTCCCAGTCCCTGCCGATGGGAAAAACATCCCCATGATGCTGCCACCACACTTCACTGTGTTTTTGGGTTAATGAGAAGAGTTGTGTTTGTGCCATATAGTGTTTTCCTTGATAGCCAAAAAGCTCAATTTTAGACCAGAGTACCTTTTTCCATATGTTTGGGAATTCTCCCACATGCCTTTTGGCGAACACCAAACCTGTTTGCTCATTTTTTTCTTTAAGCAATGGCTTTTTTCTGGCCACTCTTCTGTAAAGCCCAGCTCTTTGGAGTGTACAGCTTAAAATGGTCCTACGGACAGATACTCCAATCTCCGCTGTGGAGCTTTGCCGCTCCCTCAGGGTTATCTTTGGTCTCTTTGTTGTCTCTCTGATTAATGCCCTCCTTGCCTGGTCCCTGAGTTTTGGTGGGCGGCCCTCTCTTGGCAGGTTTGTTGTGGTGCAATATTCTATCCACTTTGTCCCTGACCTGTTTGGAGAGCTCCTTGGTCTTCATGGTGCTGCTTGCTTGGTGGTGCCTCGTGCTTAGTGGTGTTGTAGACTCTGGGGCCTTTCAGAACAGGTGTATATATACACTGAGATCATGTAACAGATCATGTGACACTTAAATAAAGTCCACCTGTGTGCAATCTAACTAATTATGTGACTTCCGAAGGTAATTGGTTGCACCAGATCTTATTTAGGGGCTGCGAAGCAAAGGGGGTAAATACATATGCACGCACCACTTTTCCGTTTTTATAATTCTTTGAAGTAATTTTTAAAATTTCACTTCACCAATTTGGACTATTTTGTGTATGTCCATTACATGAAATCCAAATAAAAATCCATTTAAATTACAGGTTGTAATGCAACAAAATTGGGGAAAAAACAGCAAAGCGGGATGAATACTTTTGCAAAGCACTACCATAAGGATCGGTTTGGACAATTTGCACATTCGAATCAAAATGACTTAATTAATTGAGTTTCTTTGCCCATGGGAGAAGTATATTTTACCCCCCGGTCCACACAACTTCATCTAAAATTGTTGAATTAGTTTCCTGTAAACAATAGATATTATTTTCCTTCTCTTGAGCCAGGTAAATATTATTAGTCTTTTCTTATTATCTGTTAAGCCGTTACAATTATTTATTTATTATTATTTAAAAAACGGTTTTACCCATTTTTCTTCCCAATTTTGTGGTATCCAATTGATCGTTACAGCCTTGTCCCGTCGCTGCAACTCCCGTACGGACTCGGGAGAGGCGAAGATCGATAGCCGCGCGCCTCCGAAACACGACCCAGCCAAGCATGCCGCACTGCTTCTTGACACAATGCCCGCTCAACCCGGAAGCCAGCCGCACCAATGTGTCAGAGGAAACACCGTACACCTGGCGACCGTGTCAGCGTGCATGCACCTGGCCCACCACAGGAGTCGCTAGAGCACGATGGGACAAGGACATCCCGGCTGGCCAAGCCCTCCCCTTACAATGCTGGGTCAATTGTGCGCTGCCCCATGGGTTTCCCTGTCGCGGCCGGCTGCGACAGAGCCTGGATTTGAACCAGGATCTCTAACGGCACAGCTAGTGCGTTAGACCACTGTGCCACTCAGGAGGCCCAAACCATTACAACTGGCTATACTTATTTCACCATAATGAGATGCAAGTTCCAAATCTATCATAATATATGTTAGTAAATTTACCATTAAAAGTACCATAGTGATTGAGTGTCCATATAGCTGTACCATGATATTTGCATAACCCTCCAATTGTTCTCCAGTATTCCATCTGCTAAAGCCCCTCCCCATCCCAAGTTGGGTTGTCATCCCAATGACCGGCAGACCAACCCATCCACCCAGATCCCTAGGCCCCGTGAGAGGCCAGGACCCATCCTTCGAAAAAAGAGCACAGAACAGAAGCAGATCAACCGCTAAAAGTATTTCAAATTTTCTCACTTCAATTTGCTTTATGAATAGCTATTAAAAATATATAGTCAAATATCTTGCGTGTCTTAATTTCCGTCATTAACAATTAATATGCGTAATAATATCGGCAGTTCGTGCAAAATGATTGTTGCATTACATTTTTGTCAGGCAATTATTATTTTACAGGGATGCAAACTGGCGAGGGCCCAAAAAGGTGACTTTTTTGCACTGAAACATGCAAAAAAAATACAAAATATTCACTGCTAGGGGGAATGCATGTTAACTCATTAAATATACAAAATAATATGATCTACATGATCAGTCTGTGTGTAAAATGAAAAGTGGTTTATGTGAACAGCTAAAGAATGTAAAGAAAGCAATCCAATGTTATTTGTTGCCTAGACTTTACTGCAAATGACACAAGCCTTGAGAAAAAACAAAACAATTCACTAATATTGCAGGTAGCCATGAGAGCATTTATAATAAGAACGCTTGTGACCACACACACGCATCTAAATATTGCACTTGGGGAAAAAAACAGAGTAGAAATAGAATGAAACAAACAGGCATTCTATTTTTGCTTTATTATAGTGGCCACTATAGTAGACATCGATCAAGTCGATCAAGCACAAGGCTACATGTGTGCAAAAATAACATTCACTGTGCAAGAAAATGGAATAATCTCCCCTCACTCGCACAAGTGTTAATGTCAAGTTCAACGCAACAAAAGCAGTATATTTGGGCTACACTGCACATTATTACATTGTACACTTTCTGCCTGTGGACATCTGTTCTACAATGTGCCAGCAGAGCATGATACCCTTTGTTGGCATAATTGGTCTCTTTGAGGTAGAGAGTACACCTGGCATATCCCTTTTTATTCATCGTGGGTTCTTTCTCCATTATCGCCGGTCTTTTGTCACTCATTTCAAGGCTCTCCTTCAACTCCTTTATATCCTTACTGACTAATTCAAGTATGCCCAGTTTGTCATCTATCAACTTTAACAGATCCCTTTACACACTTACCAGACCCAGTGGTGAAAAGCTTAAATGGTTTGTGTTTTTTGGAGATTGAGCCTCCACGAAATTGTTTGAGTGTTGCTTCGTTTCGTAATTTTTGTCGATACATTTCTCTAGCCTTCTGAGTAGTTTTGTGTTATTATCCAGATTAAATGTTATTACCCATGAGTATATGAAGTGCTAATATTTAAGTCTAACTTACTGATATTGAATATTACGTTCTTATCTTAAGGCGACTTGCACCGCTGTGTTCAGTACGCCATCTGATACTATTTGTTGCACGAGCAGTAACTCCATGGTCTGATGATTCCTCCTTGCTTGGCAGAGATCTCAGAAAATATCCATATTGCAAACCCACGACCCAAATGTATCACGTAAAAAAAAGGTATATCTCACAATCGATTGGGCTTCCCGAATTAGTCTATTATTTTCAGAGTTGCACTATTCCACAAAGTTCTGACTAGCGCTCAGTGAGTGGAGTGGGGGGGGTTAGGAACTTTGACACACACAAAAATGTGCCGTTATTCCCCATTTACATCAAGTTAACACCCCATCATGCTTAGGGTCATGTATAAAAATCCCAGTTGCACATTATTTTGGCTACCTTGGCTAGAACAGATCTCAGTGAAAGAGGGGTCTCGAAGAAGCATAGGGGGTTTAAAAGGGTGTGTGTCTCAGTCACTAGATCTCAACCCTATTGAACACTAATGGGAGATTCTGGAGCGGCACCTGAGAGTGTTTTCCACCACCATCAACAAAACACCAAATTATTGAATTTGTGGAAGAACAGTGCTGCACCCCCCCCCCCCCCCCAATAGAGTTCCAGACACTTGCAAACTCTATGCTAAGGTGCACTGAAGCTGTTCTGGGGGCTTGTGGCTGCCCAACGCCCTATAAAGACACTATATTGGCATGTCATTTATTTTGGCAGTTACCTGTGATGGATTCTGGGTACTAACTCCTAAACTCAAAATAGGGTTAAATATCAGGTATCCTATTGAAATATTGGGTGCTTGGGTTTAGAAGGTCTACACCAGAAGTTAATGGTTATCTGTAGGAGGAAGGTATATAGTGTGTGCAATTAAGCTTGTAATGTACTGAGTGTAGGGAAAATGATCACACGTGGCAGGTATTGATAAGAGATCAGGTCACGTTAAGGGAGAAATAAAACTTATGGCCCGTTTCACCTAGTGTCCTGCCTAGCAGTAAAGACAAAATGTTTGTTCAGATGTGTAGGAGGAGACTCAACCTTGGAGGAAGGGTTAAATATCAGTGCTTGTGTGAAAAGGTTGTATCGATCCTCTGGGAAGAATAAACTTGGTTGAGCTTTCAAAGTGTCCGTTGAGTTTTTACTCTGGGAATTAGAACCTAACGCCTGTGTCTTTCACGGATTCTCTCCTCTGCAAAACAGACAGTTGAAACAGCCCTTCCTGACCATGTGCCGCCATTACAGCCATATAAAAACTAGAGGGCCTGGATGTCGCTTTGGGGGCCTTTGCACCCCGCCTGGAGATCATAGTAGGGGAAAACATGCTGTAAAACCATATAGAAGGTACAATAAGAGGCATTGTGACAGGGTTGGAGTCAATTCCATTTCAATTCAGGATGTACACTGAAATTCTAATTCCCTATGCTTTTCAATGAGTAACATTTCAAATTGGGTTTACTTTCTGAATTGGTTGGAATTGACCCCAACCCTGCTTTATGGCATTATAAAAACTGAGGGTAGTAGGTGGGACTGGGAGGATTACCGGTATTAGCGGTAGAGGTGCCGGCTTCTGTTGAGGCGTCCCCCAGGGTACTGTCCTCGATCTGGCTGGTTTGTGGCTGCTCGAGGCTCCCTTTGGCCTCACGGCTCGTGGACGGGAACTCTTGACGGACTTCTGAGATAGTGAGAGAGAACATTGATACATTTACATTTCCTAAAAAAAACTGCAACACTAAACTGCACAGTAAGTTAGATGAGACATACATTGGTTGAAGGTTAATATCTGTGTTAAATACAAAATAATACTTTACAGCTGACTCTTAATTGAATGTCAATGGGTCTTTGAGAACGATCGGATTGGATCTCAGTGTTTCTTTGTCACACAGGGAGCCAATGAGAAGTCGGCGGCAGGTAGCCTAGCGGTTAGAACATTGGGCCAGTAACCGAAAGGTTGCTAGTTCGAATCCCTAAGCCGACAAGGTGAAAAATCTGCCGATGTGCCCTGGAGCAAGGCAGGTTACCCTTATTGCTCCAGGGTTCCTGTTGGATGTATCTGAGGGAGATGGGATATGCAAAACAAACATTCCATACATGCGTATAATACACACTTGAAACAGACAAATATAGGCACCCACCAAATGATTATTATTAGAGCCTGACCGATATATTTTTGGGTCCGATACAGACTACGGAGAAAGTCAGAGTTCTAATTTAGCTAACTAGCTACTATTCTCATCATGGATGATAGACTGTCTTGCTTTTTGCAGATTGCATATTTCAGAAAATAAACAAAATAACTACACTAGCTAACATAATAGGCCCAGACAGTAACATATATATTTTTGTATCAAGGACGAGTGTTCACTTTGGCACCAGTCCAGTGTTAACACACAAGTAGAGCAGAATGCTAGCTAGCTAAGCTAACTGCCTTGCTGGCTAGATAACTAAGCTCACTACCCTGCTGCTGGCTTGCTCGTCATCTAACGTTAACTACGTGAGAATATGATGAGGACAAGGCTGCTTGCTTGGTGAAGCGTACTTCTGATTATTTACTTATTCAAATGCACTGCCTGTGGCAAGCTACTCACCGTCAAACCACCATGCATACTCTCGCTCATGTTGCGACATAAGGTTGAATGATGTTCAGGCAACGATTTAAACTTTCTTTTTTTTTTATTACTGCAAACGGGCGGATTTATTTTATTTAACCCTTATTTTACCAGGTAAGTTGACTGAGAACACATTCTCATTTACAGCAAAGACTTGGGGAATAGTTACAGGGGAGAGGGGGGATGAATGAGCCAATTGTAAGCTGGTAACTACATGCCTAGAATGATCAGAGATCAAATTACAGTCCATTTGGGAAAGTATTTAATTACCCCCCCCCCATAACGAGCAAAAACAGCATAAAACATTTTTTTTTATGTCACATTTACATACAGTACCAGTCAAAAGTTGACAAACCTACTTATTCTAGGGTTTCTTAATTTTTTACTATTTTCTACATTGTAGAATAGTGAAGACTCACTAAACTATGAAATAACATTTCGAATCATGTAGTAACCAAAAATGTGTTAAACAAATTAACATTCATTTTACATTTGAGATTCTTCAAATAACCACCCTTTGCCTTGGTGACAGCGTCGCACACTCTTGGCATTCTCTCAACCAGCTTCATGAGGAATGCTTTTCCAACAGTCTTGGAGTTCCCGCACATGCTTGACACATGCTTGACTCAAATTTAGACTCAGACAAAAAGGATCGATTCCCACCGGTCTAATGTCCATTGCTCGTGTTTCTTGGCCCAAGCAAGTCTCTTGTTATTGGTCTCCTTTAGTAGTGGTTTCTTTGCAGAAATTCAACCATGAAGGCCTCATTCACAAAGTCTCCTCTGAACAGTTGATGTTGAGATGTGTCTGTTACTTGAACTCTGAAGCACTTGTTTGGGCTGCAATTTCTGAGGCTGGTAACTCTAATGAACTTATCCTCTGCAGCAGAGGTAACTATGGGTCTTCCATTCCTGTGGCGGTCCTAATGAGAGACAGTTTCATTATAGCGTTCAATGGTTTTTGTGACTGCGCTTTCAAAGTTCTTGAAATTTTCTGGATTTACAGACTTTCATGTCTTAAAGTAATGATGGATTGTCATTTCCCTTTGCTTATTTGAGCTGTTCTTGCCATAATATGGACTTGGTCTTTTATCAAATAGGGCCATCTTCTGTATACCGCCCCTGCCTTGTTACAACAGATTGGTTCAAATGCATTGAGGAAAGAAATTCCAGAAATTAAAAAGGCACACCTGAACTGCATTCCAGGTGACTACCTCGTGAAGCTGGTTGAGAGAATGCCAACAGTATGCAAAGCTGTCAAAGCAAAGGGTAGCTATTTGAAGAATCTCAAATATAAAATGTATTTTGATTTATTTAACACTTCTTTGGTTACTACAGGATTCCACATGGGTTATTTCATATTATTGATGTCTTCACTATTATTCAACAATGTAGAAAATAGTAAAAATAAAGAAAAACCCTTGAATGAGTAAGTGTATCCAAACTTTTGACTGGTACTGTAAGTATTCAGACCCTTCACTCAGTACTTTGTTGAAGCACCTTTGACAGCAATTACAGCCATGAGTCTTCATGGGTATGACGCGACAAGCTTGGCACACCTGTATTTGGGGATTTTCTCCCATTCTTCTCTGCAGATCCTCAAGTCCTGTCAGGTTGGATGGGGCGTGTTGCGGAACAGCTATTTTCAGGTCTCACCAGAGACAGAGATTTGCTTTGAAGCAACTCCTGCGTTGTCTTGGCTGTGTGCTTAAGGTCTCTGTCCTGTTGGAAGGTGAACCTTCGCCCCCAGTCTGAGGTCCTGAGTGCTCTGGAGCAGGTTTTCATCAAGGATCTCTCTGTACATCTTTCCCTCGAACCTGACTAGTCTCCCAGTCCCTGCCACTGAAAAACATCCTCACAGGATGATGCTGCCACTACAATGCTTCACTGTAGGAATGATGGCAGTTTTGCTCCAGACATGACGCTTGGCATTTGGCCAAAGAGTTCAATCATGGTTTCATCAGACCAGAGACGATAATCTTCAGGTGACTTTTGGCAAACTAAGCGGGCTGTCATGTGCCTTCTACTGAGGAGTTGCTTCTATCTGGCAACTCTACCATAAAGGCCTGATTGGTGGAGTGCTGCAGAGATGGTAGAACCTTCCAGAAGGACAACAATCTCCACAACTCTGGAGCTCTGTCAGAGTGACCATCTGTTTTTTGTCACCACCTTGACCAAGGCCCTTCTCCCCCAATTGCTCAGTTTGGCTGGGCAGCCAGCTCTAGGAAGAGTCTCGGTGGTTCCAAACTTCTTTCATTTAAGAATGATGGAGGCCACTGTGTTCTTGGGGACCTTCAATGCTGCAGACACATTTTGATACCCTTCCCCCAGATCTGTGCCTTGACACAATCCTGCCTTGGAGCTCTACAGACAATTCCTTTGACCTCATGGCTTGGTTTTTGCTCTGACATGCACTGTCAACCGTGGGACCTTATATAGACAGGCGTGTGTGCCTTTCCAAATAATGTCAAATCAATTGAATTTACCACAGGTGGACTCCAATCAAGTTGTAGAAACATCAAGGATGATCAATGGAAACAGGATATGCCTGAGCTCAATTTCAAGTCTCATAGCAAAAGGGACTGAATACTTATGTAAACAAGGCATTTGTATTTTTAATACATTTGCAAAGATATCTAAAAACCTGTTTTTAATGTCATTATGTAGTATTGTGTGTAGATTGATGAGGAACTACATTTTGGATTAAGGCTGTAACGTAACAAAATTAGGAAAAAGGCAATGGGTCTGAATACTTTCCGAATGCACTGTATTTGTTCATTCTAGGTATATAATATTGACGCTTTATCTGTGGAATGAAGACATACATGTACACTGCCGTTCAAAAGTTTGGGGTCACTTAGAAATGTCCTTGTTTTTGAAAGAAAAGCAAAAAAAATTGTCCATTAAAATAACATCAAATTGATCGGGAGTACAGTGTAGAAATTGTTAATGTTGTAAATGACTATTGTAGCTGGAAACGGCTACACTTTCCAGTCTACACTGTATTTCTGATTAATTGATGTTATTTTAATGGACAAAAGAATTAGCTTTTCTTTTACAAACAAGAACATCTCTAAGTGACCCCAAACTTTTGAGCAGGAGTGTATTTCTGGGAAAGGCTAATATCGGCCTATAATATCAGTCAACAGATTTATCGGTGGGGTCTAATTATTATTATGTCTCCTACCATAAGCAGCAGCGTGGGAGGTGCTGGGCCTGGGGAGGTCCCTCTCTGTCTGTGTCTCGGCATTCTGCAGCTGGACGATGGGTGTCTGAGTGCCCTGTGAGGTCACAGAGGGGGCGGGGTGTCGGGGCTGGAGGCCAATGGCGTTCATGAGACCCATGTCTCTGTCAAGTCTCCAGCTGGAACGACTGGGGGCCCTTGGAGAAGACAAACACCACAGAGAAGATGGGTATGACATGATTGGCTGGACACTCATAACAGTTTTGGGTTGTAAATTCTGGAACCTTCCCCAAATTCCCCAGTTTTAAAATTTGATGATTTCTGGAAAACCTGGGGATTTGGGATAAGTTTCCAAATTTTGCCACAGTTCAGGGAGAGGGGTAAGAGAAAGGTGTCAACATCTCCTTCTGGGTCCTAGATTCCTCACCCTGGTCGATCTGTACTGCGGGTTCTGCTGGTTCCACCACTGCTGTTAACTGTGAATATGGGCTCTGCGCTTGCTTCGGCCGGGCTCTCTCCATCACTACGGTAGAACCTAGAGAACAGACAACATTTATCATTGGCGACGATGTCGTCATAATTGGATCTCTCCATAATGCTTTCACCATCGCTTCCTATGACCTAAAAGAGCTTATGGACATGAATAATGAATCGCCTCTACCATCTGTTATGCACAATTGTGAATGCACAATTGCTGGAAAATAAACTGGACGAGCTCCGTTCGAGACTATCCTATCAATGGGACATTAAGAACTGTAATATACTCTGCTTCTCCGAGTCATGACTGAACAGGGACATGGATAACACAAATCTAGCTGTTTGCCCAATGCATCGCCAGGACAGAACGTCAGAGTCCGCTAAGATCAGGGGTGGTGGGGTCTCTTTAACAACAGCTGGTGCGCAATCTCTAATATATAATCTCTAATAATCTCTATAATAGGAAGTCATGAAGTTCTGCTCACCCAAGTTAGAATCCCCAATGATAAACTGTAGACCATACTATTTACTAGGGCTGTCCCGGACCAAAAAAAAGAATCATAGTCAACCGAAAGTAGTCGCTTTGTTTATAAAAGGTGTAGCCTATTTTTCCATTTATAGACACACCCTGTGTTTTAATAACATCAACTATATATGCACTGAGCTAGTCTGAGCCAGAGATCAAGATACACACCCCCCCATCACAGATTGGGAGTGGGTCCAGGGCCTCTTTCAATGAGCAGGACGCTTATACGAAATCCAGCTACGCCCTCCAATTAACCATCAAACAGGCAAAGCTAAGATGAATCCTACAGTACCGGCTCTGACGCTTGTCGGATGTGGCAGGGCTTGCAAACTATCACGGATTGCGAAAGGGAAACCCAGCCGAGAGCTGCCCAGTGACGCGAGCCTACCAGACGAGCTAAATGCCGTCTATGTTCACTTTGAGGCAAGCAATACTGAACCATACGTGAGAGCACAAGCTGTTCTGGATGACTATGACCACGCTCACCGTAACCGATGTGAGTAAGACCTTTAAAACATTCACAAGGCCGCAGGGCCAGACTGATTACCAAGACGCGTACTCAAGAGCATGCGCTGACCAGCAGGCAAGTGTCTTCACTGGAATGTTCAACCTCTCTCTGACCCAGTCTGTAATACCTACATGTTTAAAGCAAACTCCCATAGTTATTGTGCCTAAAACACAAAGGTATCCCGTCTAAATGACTACTGCTCCGTAGCACTCACATTTGCAGCCATGAAATATTTTAAAATGGCTCACAACACCATCATCCCAAAAACCCTGGACCCACTCCCAATTCGCATACCGCCCCAACAGATCCGAACACAACCCCATTCACATCGATGAGTCTATAGTAGAGCGGGTCGAGAGCTTGAAGTTCCTCAGCGTCCTCATCACTAAGGATCTATCATGGTCCAAACACACCAACACAGTCATGTAGAGGGCACGAAAACACCTCTTCCTTCTCGGTAAGCTGAAAAGATTTGGCAAGGGCCCTTAGATCCTCAAAAGATTGACTAGATGCATTACCGCTTGGTATGGCAACTGCTCGGCATGCAACCGCAAGGCACTAGAGGGTAGTGCGTACGGCCCAGTAGATCACTGGGGAAGAACCCCCTGCCATCCAGGACCTCTATACCAGGCGGTGTCAGAGGAAGGCACAAAAAAATTGTCAAAGACTCCAGCCACCCAAGTCATAGTGTGTTCTCTCTTGTACCACATGGCAAGCAGCACCGGAGCGCCAAGTCTGTGACCAAAAAGCACCTGAACAGCTTCTATGCTGAAGCGATAAGACTGCTGAACTGTTAAATGGCTGCCAGGACAATTTACATTGACACAATTTATTATTTGTTTATCCATCCATCTTAATTGTTTTGCACTGATTGCCTTGCACTGGCTCGATGCCAGCGTTTCCCAAACTCGGTCGTTTGGACCCCGAGGGGTGCACGTTTTGTTTTTTGCCCTACACGACACAGCTGATTCAAATAATCAAGCTTTGATTATTTTAATCAGCTGTGTAGTACTACAGCAAAAACAAAAATGTGCACCCCTTGGGGCCCAAATGACGGAGCTTGGGAAACGCTGCTCTACGGCACACTCACTATACTCTAGCCACACACATACACACTTTACATAGTTCTTTCTGAAAGTGTTCAGACCCCTAGCTATGAGGTCGAAGGAATTATCCACAGAGCTCCGAGACAGGATTGTGTCGAGGAACAGATCTGGGGAAGGTTACCAAAAAATATGTCTGCAGCATTGAAGGTCCCAAAGAACACAGTGGCCTCCATCATTCTTCAATAGAAGACATTTGAAACCACCAAGACTTTTCCTAGAACTGGCCGCCCAGCCAAACAGCACAATATGGGGAGAAGGGCCTTGGTCAGGGAGGTGACCAAGAACCCAATGGTCACTGACAGAGCTCTAGAGTACGTCTGTGGAGATGGGAAAAACTTCCAGAAGGACAACCATCTCTACAGCACTCCACCAATCAGGCCTATATGGTATAATGGCCAGACGGAAGCCACTCCTCAGTAAAAGGCACATGACAGTCCACTTGGGAGTTTGCCAAAAGGCACCTGAAGACTCTCAGACCATGAGAAACAAGATTCTCTGGCCTGATGAAACCACTCTGTCCTGAATGCCAAGCGTCATGTCTGGAGAGAGCGTGGCAACATCCCTACGGTGAAGCATGGTGGTGGCAGCTTCATGCTGTGGGGATGTTTATCAGCGGCAGGGACTGGGAGACTAGTCAGGATCAAGGGAAAGATGAACGGAGCAAAGCACAGAGTGATCCTTGATGAAAACCTGCTCCAGAGCGCTCAGGGCCTTGGAAGGTGAATCGTCACCTCAGTCTAACAGGAAAACAACGACCCTTAGCACACAGACAAGACAACACAGGAGTGGCTTCGGGACAAGTCTCTGAATGTCCTTGAGCGGCCCAGCCAGAGCCCGGACTTGAACCCGATTGAGCATCTCTGGAGAGACCTGAAAATAGCTGTGCAGCAATGCTCCGCATCCAACCTGACAGAGGTTGAGAGGATCTGCAGAGAAGAATAGGAGAAACTCCCCAAATACAGGTGTTCCAAGCTTGTAGCGTCATACACAAGAAGGCGTGAGGCTGTAAACACTGCCAAAGGTGCTTCAACATAGTACTAAGGATCTGAAAACCTGTAAATTTGATTTATTAAATGTAAAAAATATAAATATTTTTTAAATTAGCAATTATGTCTAAAAAAAATGTTTTGCTTTGTCATTATGGGGTATAGTGTGTAGACTGATGAGGAATAAAAGCAATTTAAATCAACTTCAGAATAAGACTATCGTAACAGTGGAAAAAGTCAAGGGGTAAGAATACTTTCCAAAGGCACTGTACACTGCTGCTACTGTGTTAATTATAAATCCTGATTGCCTAGTCACTTTAAAACCTTACCCACATGTACAGTACCAGTCAAAAGTTTGGACACCTACTCATTCAAGAGTTTTTCCAAATATTTAGTATATTGTAGAATAATAGTGAAGACATCACAACTATGAAATAACACATATGGTAACAGGTAGTAACAAAAAGTGTTCAATCAAAATATGTTATATTTGACATTCTTCAAAGTAGCCACCCATTGCTTTGATGACAGCTTTGCACATTCTTGGCCTTCGCTCAACCAGCTTCACAAATGCTTTTCCAACAGTCTTGGAGTTCCCACATGCTGAGCACTTCTTGGCTGCTAAGCCGTTCACTCTGCGGTCCAACTCATCCAAAAACCATCTAAATTGGTTTAAGGTCGGGGGATTATGAAGGCCAGGTCATCTGATGCAGTACTCCATCACTCTCCTTCGTGGTCAAATAGCCCTTACACAGCCTGAAGGGTGGGATGGGTCATTGTCCTGTTGAAAAACAAATGATCGGTGGGGCTAAGCGCAAACCAGATGGGATGGCATATCGCTGCAGAATGCTGTGGTAGCCATGCTGGTTAAGTGTGCTTTGTATTAAAAAAGAAATCAATAAAATCACGGACCGTATCACCAGCAAAGCACCCCCACACCACACCTCCATTCTTCACGGTGGGAACCACACATGCGGAGATCATCCATTCACCTACTCTGCGTCTCACGAAGACCCGCGGTTGGAACCAAAAATCTCCAATTTGGACTCCAATCAGACCAAAAAGGACAGATTTCCACCGGTCTAATGTCAATTGCTCGTGTTTCTTGGTGTCCTTTAGTAGTGTAGTTTCTAGTAGTTTCTTTGCAGCAATTTGACCATGAAGGCCTGATTCAGGCAGTCTCCTCTGAACAGTTGATGTTGAGATGTGTCGGTTACATGAACTCTTTGGAGCTTTTATTTGGGCTGCAATTTCTAAAGGTTAGTAACTCTAATGAACTTGTCCTCTGCAGCAGAGGTAACTCTGGGTCTTCCTTTCCTGTGGCGGTCCTCATGAGTGCCAGTTTCATCATAGCGCTTGATGGTTTTTGCGACTGCACTTGAAGATGCTTTCAAAGTTCTTGAAATGTTCCGGATTGACTGACCTTCAAGTCTTAAAAGTATTTGAGCCGTTCTTGCCATAATATGGACTTGGTATTTTATCAAATAGGGCCATCTTCTGTATACCACCCCTACCTTGTCATAACACAACAACTGACTGGCTAAAACGCATTAAGAAGGAAATACATTCTACAAATTTGCTTTTAAACAAATTGAAATCGATTCCTGGTAACTACCTCATGAAGCTGGTTGAGAGAATGCTAAGAGTGTGCAAAGCTGTCAAGGCAAAGGGTGGCTACTAAGAAAACCCCTGGAATGAGTAGGTGTCCAAACTTTTGAGTGGTAGTGTACATACAGTATAATCTCGTACCCCTACACATTGACTCGGTACTGGAACTCCTTGTGTATAGCCTCGTTTTACTGTTTCCCAGTTTTTAAACAAATATTTTTCTTACTTTTTAACTCTGCACTGTTGGGAATGGGCTCTTAAGTAAGCATTTCACTGTAAAGTCTACACCTGTTGTATTCGACGCATGTGACCAATAACATTTTATTTTGATCTCCACTGAGGGATTCCTTCATGTAATCACAGACAATGACCTCATTACAGACCAATAATTGACCCGCTCCAATCCAGAGGCTTCCTGTTTACACTGGCTATTAGAATAATCGAATCAAGAGACCAATCAAATCCAATTCGCCGCCAGTGTTGGAGGTGGTGGTATGGAATACACTGAACTCATGATACCAGGAACACACCTTTGAACAAAAAGTGTATATTGAGGACTACAAAAACAAACAAGTCACCAATGCACCACTCCGATATCAGGTATAAGATTTACAAAATGGTCAGACAGAGGAGCACTACTCACACGGGCCTGCAGATGACCAGGTCTCCTTTGTTGGTCCCGTAGGCCAGGCCCATCCCCGGGTCTGGAAGCCATCTGGCTGAATTGATGCTGACGTGCCGCCGCTGGTCCGGAGCCATGGGGTAGACCACGTTGAACACCATCTAGGGAACAATTGGAGAACCCAGACAAACAATCATAAACGTCCAACATCACTCCAGTGTCCCTGCACATTGTAAATACGGTATTGGAACGGACCTTGTATCCTTGTATCCTTACTTATTGTGTTCATACTTCGTATGTTTTTTTTTTTAATTATCAGAATTACATTGTTATTGCATTGTTGGGTTTTGAGTTGGCAAGAAAATACATTTCACTGTACTTGTGACATTAAAACTTGAAACTAAACAAATGCACAATAAAGTGAACCCTTTGGGTATGGGTAAAAGCCATGTCAGCTAGTCGTGCTCCATAGACAAACGGGGAGGGATTACCTGGACTCATTTAATAATTTTCCAAAGGTTTCCATAATGACCACCACCCCAGTAGTATCAATCTGTGGTACTACCCTTCTCCCTCACTGTTGACCTTCACAAACATACGTTCACATGTAACCAGCGGGCTGGTCTTTTCCCTGCATTAGGGGGGGTCTCTCTGTCTGTCTCACCCTGATGGAGGTCTCTCCACCGTGGGGCTGTTGCAGCCGGAACACTTGCGCCACCATGTGGTCGGTGGAGGGATGCAGCAGGATCCTGCGGGAGGCCAAGCCCACCATCACGTAACAGCCCATGGGAGACAGGCTCACCGAGATGGCATTGGGACCTGTGGGAGGATGGAAGACAAACGTTAAGACTGACAAGGTTTGGCAAGACTCTCCTAGGATATTATTGTACTGTAGTTAAGGTTCACTATCTATAATATTCTGTTTAGTGCACCAATTTTACTAGATTCAATGTTTTAGATTCTCTAGTTCAGTTGTTTCCCAAACCTCTCCTCGACTACCTCCTACAGTTCGACTCATTTGATGTAGTCCACAACTAGCACAACCTTATTCAACAAATGAGATGATTAGGTTGACCAATTGAATCAAGTCTGCCATCACTGGATTACCTCAAATAAGTGGATTGGCCGGGGGCACTAAGAGGAGAGGTTTGGGAAACACTGCTATAGCTGTATCCTGGAGGTCAAGTCCCCGGTGGCAAGACGTCCTCTACTATGTGACAAGACTTACCAAATCTTTTGGTGTAGAGCACCTCCCCCAGGTTGTGAGGTGCCAGGGAGTACACAGCCAGGATGCCCTCGTCAGGGAAGCCCCGCTGGCTGCTGGGTATGAACACGGCCAGGAGCTGCCCGTCCGCCGAGATGTCACAACTGGCGTCGTTGTAGATCTTACAATTTGGCACCAGCACATTCACAGAGGCTGGAGGGGTGGCAACAGACATACACAAACAGGCAACCGCGCACAATGTCAAAAATACGGTCAACCTCTAAAGTAAACGCAATCAGAGCGGCAAATATAGCTGTTCAAACAATAGGAGAGCAGGGACCGGTTTAGGAGGATCTAAGGTTACAGAACTTTCAGACAGAAATGTATTGTGTAGAAATGATAAGATCGTCTGTCAGATAGAATAGGGAATTGTGTCGGCTTTGCAATGTTCTGAATGTTTTACATACCGTTGCTGATCTCAGGTAGATCGAACTTGGTGAAGTCCCACCACTGCAGCCGGTAGGTGGTGTTGGCTATGTTGCTGGCCACCGCCGACTGGCCGTCCCCGATTGAGGCACCTGAGAGAAATTTGGTCAGTGGATAGGCTATTGGATGTGAAATAGGAGTAGTGTCTACCACTATTGCAGATAACACAATACAATGGATAACATTGAGATGTATGAGAGCAATCAAGTAGTTAGTTGTTGCCCACTTGAACTGTACTGGCTTGGATATTCTATTTTACACCTTGGTTCCACCAACAAAAAATGGATGGGTAAATCAGGCCAGCGAAATACAGCAGTAGCGTGAAAAGGGCATTGCAGCGCACTCCTTTTACAGTGATCATATCCATACAGGACAATTTAACCACACTAAGCAGAGTGTACTCTAGTGAGACAATCTTGGTTAGTACCTGCTAGGACCCTGTTGACAGAGGAGTGGGTGGCCAGGCCAGGCTGTCCCCTCTCGTGGAAGATTCCAGCGTAGGGCAGGTACTCAGGCAAAAGAAACCGCCGAGGAACGAATCGCCCCAGTGAAGGCGCAGACATCCTGGCGTTGCGTGGTGTTCGGTGCCTCGTCCTGTCTCCGTTGTCACTGTTAAAAAAAACACACACACACACACACACACACACACACACACACACACACACACACACACACCAGTTATTGGGAGAAAACGAGGCTGTTGGGTGAAATGTGTGGTGAAGCTGAATGTTCAAAGTAGGATGACTGTACTCCAGGCCTGGGCAATTATTTTCCATGGAGGGCCACAGAATATATTTTTGCCATCACGGGCCAGAATCACATTATAGGATTATACATAATGTATATGACTGACAGATACATCTATCTGTGAATCATTATTAAACAATCAGCACCACGGAAATAACTCTTGTTAACGGGTATGCACAAAAACACGAGAGAGAGGGAGCTCAACATTAAATTTAAACTTCTCAATCGGTGTGAGGAGCTGATGGGCATTGACTAGAGCAGTGAAGTCAGGTATAGTTTCTGACGTCGCTATGCGCAGAATTGCTGAGAGGTGAGAGTCAGTAAGAGATGATCTGTGCCTTGACTTGTTAGATTTCATCACAGAAAATGCCTGTTCACCTACATAGGTTGACCCAAACAGTACAAACATCTCAGCATGACTCCTAATCTTTGGAGAGTTTTGTTCATAGAGATGCATAGAACCGTGTCAGTGACATTGGAGAACTATTCAAAACAGTTCCCCAATCACTGCATCAGACTGAAGATCGATAAGCTCAAGTTGCATGTCAGTGGGAGCGTTATCCACGTTGAAGGTGAAAGGAGAGGAAACCAACAGCATGTCATTTTCCGACACTTTGAAATCCTCAAAACGACGAGAAAACTCACCGTTCAAAGCGTGCAGCAGTGATGTATACTTCTCCCGCTGGTCATCTGATAGGGAACAGACTAGTAGTGTCGGAAGGTGGGTGAGATTGTTAGATTCTACTTGGCGGGTCAGGAGGAGTAATTTTCCCTTGAAGGCTTTGACAAGGCTGTACATCTGATTAGCAAAAAGGCCCTTCCCTTGTAGTTTGGAATTCAGTTCATTCATGGGGGTCAATGATGTCCACGGTGAAGGAAAAAAATCAGCCAACCATTCTCTGTCTTGCAGTTGAGGGAAATCCACATATTTTCATTTCATTTACAACAACTCTTGACTTCAGGTTCCACACCCTTTTAAGCACCTTCCCCAACCTCAGCCATCTCACGTTTGTGTGGAAGGGGAAACCTGCTTGACAGACTCTCTTCAGACAGTGAGACAAACTGCCTGTGGTTTAAGGATTTTGCTCTTATGAAGTTTACCACTTTAGTGACTGTATCCACAAGGCTCATTTTCAGAACACATTTAGAGTACCTCCTGGTGAATAATCCAATGCAGGAAAATCATTTTCTGATCTGGTTTCAGCTCAGCTACTTGACTGCACTGAAGCAAGCTCCTCTGTAATTTCAAAGTCTGGGATTATGTCTTGTAAAAATATCAACTGTGCCATGTCACCCGCATCACTGCTCTCATCCAGGGCCAAGGAGAAATAGGTGAAATCCTTTACCTTGTCTTTCAACTGTTGTTCCATATTCTCTGTGATGTTCTCAACACGCCGCACCACTGTTCGTCTTGACAGGGAAACATTTTCAAAGAGCTCTTTCTTGTCGAGGCAAAGTATTGCTGCAAAGTCAATTAAACATTCTTTAATAAAGCGGTGGGAGTTAAATCACTACACAAAGGCGAGTATTCATTGGGCTTTTAATTTGAATAACAAATACAGAGTTCCTCTGTCCAGTGTGTGTTATTTTGCCCATCTCAATCTTTTCTTTCTATTGGCCAGTCTGAGACATGGCTTTTTCTTTGCAACTCTGCCTAGAAGGCCAGCATCCCGGAGTAGCCTCTTCACTGTTGACGTTGAGACAGGTGTTTTGCGGGTATTACTTAATGAAGCTGCCAGTTGAGGACTCGTGAGGCGTCTGCTTCTCAAACTAGACACTAATGTACTTGTCCTCTTGCTCAGTTATGCACCAGGGCATCCCACTCTTTCTATTCTGGTTAGGGCCAGTATGCACTGTTCTGTGAAGGGAGTAGCACACAGCGCTGTACAAGATCTTCAATTTCTTGGCAATTTCTCACATGGAATAGTCTTCATTTCTCAGAACAAGAATAGACTGATGAGTTTCAGAAGAAAGGTCTTTGTTTCTGGCCATTTTGAGCCTGTAATCGAACCCACAAATGCTGATGATCCAGATACTCAACTAGTCTAAAGAAGGCCAGTTCTATTGCTTCTTTAAGCAGGGACAACAGTTTTCAGCTGTGATAACATAATTGCAAAAGGGTTTTCTAATGATCAATTAGCCTTTTAAAATGATAAACTTTGATTAGTTAACACAACGTGCCATTGGAACACAGGAGCGATGATTGTTGATAATGGGCCTCTGAAAGCCTATTTAGATATTCCATAAAAAAAAAAGAATATTGTTATGAATATTTTTTTAAATCAGCCGCTTCCAGCTACAATAGTAATTTACAACATTAACAATGTCTACACTGTATTTCTGATCAATTTTAAAATCAACAAAAATGTTTTGCTTTTCTTTCAAAAACAAGGACATTTCTAAGTGACCCCAAACTTTTGAACGGTAGTGTATATATAGTGTAAGTCCACACACATCACACACCATTGGTTGTGTAGATCCACAAAAAAATGTTTTCTAAAAGGATGGCTTGGGACATCTCCTTATCCAATCCTCCACTTATCTCAACAGAAAAAAAACAAAAATTGGACAACCTCTACGGGATGGGTGTCCCTTAACCGGGACGGTTGTTGCTAACGTGCGCTAATGTGACAAGAATGACGTACACAACAGCCAACTTTCCGGGACATAGACCTGGGCAAAAAGCTTAAATTCTTGTTAATTTAACTGCAGTGTCCAATTAACAGTAGCTATTACAGTGAAAAAAATACCATGCTATTGTTTGAGGAGAGCACTAAACATTTTTTTATTTTTATACATTCACCTCTGAAGGTAAATAATGTACTTTGTGCAATCTTGCTCTGATTTGTCATCCTGAGGGTCCCAGAGATAAAATGTAGCATTGTTATGTTTGATAAAAAATGTATTTTATGTTCAAATGTAGGAACTTGGGTCTACAGTTTGACCGCACTGCTGTTTCTGGCTCCATACCCACCCCGCCCAGCCATCTAGATTTGTGAAAGTTAGTGTATAAGCTAATGATCCATCATGTATGACATTCCCTGGGAGAGTGTAAACTTTCATTTTTTATAACCATAGTATTTTTGTATGTTCTCTGTAGTTATGTACTTGAAAATGTATCTATTGACCAATTCGGCACATTTCGGCAAACTCCTTGCAGACTTGATAATGATAATGTAACAGTAATGTCATTCTTCACTGGATCAGTCTGAAACGTTGCACACCCTGCTGTCATCTGGTGGTCAACATCTAAATTACACCTAGACTCCTATCCCAAAGTATGGCCTGTCCCTTGCATTTTTTTGTATTATCTTTTACCAGATCTAATATGTTATATTCTCCTACATTCATTTCACATTTCCACAAACTTGAAAGTGTTTCCTTTCAAAATGGTATCAAGAACATGCATATCCTTGCTTCAGGTCCTGAGCTACAGGCAGTTAGATATGGGTTTGTCATTTTAGGCGAAATTTAAAAAAAAGGGTAAGATCCTTAAGATTTTTTTAAGAGTAACTAATATCCCATTAAGGGGCCAGGATGGTTTGCACCAACTCACTCTAGCTCTTCAAAGTCCACATCGCTGTTCTCCATTGCGGCCGAGGGGTTGCCGGCCGGGCTGTCCGAAGAGGAGGAGAGGGTCCTCAGGCGGTTCTGCTGGTAGCGCAGCGAACGCTGGCGGATACTGTCCCGCCTCGACAGGTACTGGATCATTCTCTGCGCGTAGTACGCAGCCGGGGACAACCTGCAGGAGAAACAACGGCAGAGGGAGGAGTTCAATGGGGGGGGGGGGGGGGGGGTTTACAGCTCTAGGGTTCATACTATACTGAACAAAACGCAACATGAAACAATTTCAAAGATTTTACTGACTTACAATTCATATATGGAAATCAGTCAATTGAAATAAAATAACTAGGTCCTAATCTATGGATTTCACATGACTGGGAATACAGATATCTGTTGGACAGATACCTTAACATTTAAAAAAAAAAAAGGTAGGGACATGGATATGCAAACCAGTCAGTATCTGGTGTGACCACCATTTGCCTCATGCACCTCAACATCTCCTTCGCATAGAGTTGATCAGGCTGTTGATTGTGGCCTGTGGAATGTTGTCCTGTGTGAAGTTGCTGGATATTGGTGGGAACTGGAACACGCTGGCGTACACGTCGATCCAGAGCATCCCAAATATGCTCAAAGAGTGACATGTCTGAGTATGCAGGCCATAGAAGAACGGACATTTTCAGCTTCCAGGAATTGTGGTGATAGCGGCGAATGAATGGCACGGCAATGGGCCTCAGGAGCTTGTCAAGGTATCTCTGTGCATTAAAATTGCCAGCGATAAAAAGTAATTGTGTTAGTTGTCCATAGCTTATGCCTGCCCATACCATATAACACTATCACGGAGCACTCTGTTTACAACGTTGACATCAGCAAACCGCTCACCCATACGACGCCATACACGTGGGTTGTGAGGCCGGTTGGACATCCTGCTTATTCTCTAAAACAATGTTGGAGGCGGCTTATGGTAGAGAAATTAACATTCAATTCTTTGGCAACAGCTCTGGTAGACATTCCTGCAGTCAGCATGCCAATTACACACTCCCTCAAAACTTGCAACATTGTGGCATTGTGTGACAAAACTGCACATTTCTGAGTGGCCTTTTATTGTCCCTAGCACAAGGTGCACCTGTGTAATGATCATGCCGTTTAAATCAGATTCTTGATATGCCACACCTGTCAAGTGGATGTATTATCTTAGCAAAGGAGAAATGCTCACTAACAGGGATGTAAACAAGATTTAAGAGAAATAAGGTTTGTGTGTACGGAAGATTTCTGGGATCTTTTATTTCAGCTCATGAAACCAACACTACTTGTTCCGTTTATATATTTTTCAGTGTAGGTTGGCAAAGTTACATGAACTTTCTCAGAAGTTTAAGAAATCCTCTAACTTGTATGTTCTGTTAAACCAGTGAACTTTTGGGAAAATATCTGGGATTTTCTCAACCTTACTTTAAACTGTCAACTTTGTTCGACAGAACCTCTAAGAAAACGGTGCACCTGGAGGGGTTTTATCCTGTCAAACACAGTACAAGTTCATTAGAGGTAAGATTGGTTTGGGGGCTGGTACCTGGCAGGGTCTGGGTAGATGGGGTGGTCTCTGGATCCTCCCATGTCGTAGCGGGAGAGAGAGAGGAGGGAGGACTCCAACAGCCTCCTGTGAACAAACACACCAAACAATGGATCAGCGTTTAAATCTCCTCTACAAAAGGGAGTCCATTTGTTTTAAACAACTATTTGGATAATATACAGTACCAGTCAAAAGTTAGGACATTCAAGGGTTTCTTTATTTTTTACTATTTTCTACATTGTAGAATAGTGAAGACATCCAAATAATAAAATAACACATACGAATAATGAAGTAACCAAAACAAAGTGTTAAAAATATATTTTATGAGATTCTTCAAAGCAGCCACCCTTAGCCTTGACAGATTTGCACACTCTTGGCATTCTCTCAACCAGTTTCATGAGGAATGCTTTCCAACAGTCTTGAAGGAGTTTCCACATATGCTGATCACTTGTTGGCTGCTTTTCCTTCACTTTGCGGTCCAAATCATCCCAAACCACCTCAATTGGGTTGAGGTCGGGTGATTGTGTAGGCCAGATCATCTGATACAGCACTACATCACTATCTTTCTTGGTCAAATAGCTCTTACACAGCCTGGAGGTGTGTTGGGTCATTTTCCTGTTGAAATACAAATGATAGTCCCACTAAACGCAAACCAGATGGGATGGCGTATCGCTGCAGAATGCTGTGGTAGCTTTGCAGGTTAAGTGTGCTTTGAACTCTAAATAAATCAAAGACAGTGTCGCCAGCAAAGCACCCCCACACCATCACACCTCCTCCTCCATGCTTCACAGTGGGAACTACACATGTAGAGATCATTGGTTCACCTACTCTGCGTCTCACAAAGACACGGAGGTTGGAACCCAAAATCTCAAATGTGGACTCGACAGACCAAAGGACAGATTTCCACCGGTCTAATGTCCATTGCTCGTGTTTCTTGGCTCAAGCAAGTCTCTTCTTATTGGTGTCCTTTAGTAGTGGTTTCTTAGCAGCAATTCGACCATGAAGGCCTGATTCACCCAGTCTCCTCAACAGTTGATGTTGAGATAGGTCTGTTTCTTGAACTCTGTTCAAGCATTTATTTGGGCTGCAATTTCTGAGTTAACTCTAATGAACTTATCCTTTGCAGCAGAGGTAACTGAGTTTTCCTTTCCTGTGGCGGTCCTCATGAGAGCCAGTTTCATCATAGCGCTTGTTGGTTTTTGCGACTGCACTTGAAGGTGCTTTCAAAGTTCTTGAAATGTTCCGGATTGACTGACCTTCAAGTCTTAAAAGTATTTGAGCCGATCTTGCCATAATATGGACTTAGTATTTTATCAAATAGGGCCATCTTCTGTATACCACCCCTAACTTGTCATAACACAACTAATTGGCTCAAATGCATTAATGAAAGAATTAACAAGGCACACCTGTTAATTGTAATGCATTCCAGGTGACTACCTCATGAAGCAGGCTGAGAGAATACCAAGAGTGTTCAAAGCTGTCAAGGCAAAGGGTGGCTACTTTGAAGAATCTCAAAAATATAAACACTTTTTTGGTTACTACATGATTCCATATGTTATTTAAATAGTTTTCACTTATTATTCAACAATGTAGAAAACAGTAAAAATAAAGAATAACCTTGGAATGAGTAGGAAATACTGAGAAAAGCAGACCAGTAGTTACTTGCTGTAATGTTCTTAAGTCAGAGAAGATCACTAGCTAAAGTAAGCCGAGTTGTGTTCAGTAGATAAAACTGAAGAAAACGGTTTGAAACAGCGAGGAACGATCCAAGCTCGTTCAATAAGAAACGTTCATTTTAAAACATATTGCTACGGTGTGCACTACTGAGCACGACCCTGGACTGAGCAGAAAACACCACTGTAGATACTACCAAGGACTTTCTCATAACTCTACCTCCTCAGAGAGTCCTCGTCTGGGTTTTCCACAGGCATTTCCTGGCTTAAGGCCTCTGGCGGTGCGTCGGCAACGGTGGAGCGGCTGGAGGCGGCCTGACGGTAGACGCGCTCCCACTGGCCCGTCTCCTGGTTGTACACCAGGCCCACCGTCTGCTCACCGGGCTGGGCAGTGGACGACGCAATGGTGGGGAAGGGCATGGCCGCACCATGAGGGCCTGGGGAGGGCTGCCGCTCGCTGGGTTCCGGGGGCTGGGTTACCCTCCTCTCCCTCTCTGGTGGCTGGGGTTGGGGCTCCCGCCTCTGTGGTGACACATGGGTCTCTTCATAGGCAGGGCTGGTCGGCTGCTGCCAGGGAGAGCTGGAGCCCTCCTGGGTGGAGACAGCGGAGGTGGATGAGGCTGGGCTGGTGCGCTCCCAGCGTTGGGAGTCGTGGTTGAAGGTGAGCAAGTTGTGGCAGGCCCGGCAGCGGTTCAGTTGGCCCCGAGAGGAGTGAGCCGCATTGGAGGGAGGGGGGTTGTTCTCGGCTGGGGTTGGTGGGAGTGGCTGGGGCTGATAGTGGGAGGAGGAAGGCCTGGGTCTCTCCGGATCCATGTTGTTGTTGAGCAGCTCCTGCGTCTGCTCCTGGCCGCCCTCCCCTCCCCCAACGCCCCCCAGGGGCGACTCCAGGTCCTGCATGCGGTCAAACTCCATGAAGTAGCGGCTCAGGTTGCACTGGAGCACGTTGCGGAACGAGGTTGGGTTGCTGCGTGTGCCGTCCCAGAAAGGGTGGTGCCCGCTGCTGGTGCCCGCCCCTCCACCACCTCGCTGATTGGCCACGGGGCCAGAGCCCGGTTCAGAGCTTGACTGCGTGGGGAAACCCCGTCCCTCTGTGGCGGAAGTGTAGACAGGGGACTGGGAGGAGCCGTCCTGTTGCCGGAGCACTGACAGCAGGCTGACGGAGGACGAGCTGGTTCGGGGGGGCAGCATCCCACCCCCGACACCACCCATACCACCTACCCCGCTCACCCCACCTTCACTCCCTCCAGTTCTGCTCTCTGAGCCTCTCATGTTCAGCAGGCTGCGTGTCCAATCGGGTCCGGGCAGTGGGCGGGAGAGGGGTGGGTGGCTGGTGGGTGGTGGCTGAGGCTGCTGGCTCAGGGGCGGGCTGGCCACGTGGGCGGTAGGCACGGCACGGTGCAAGGAGCTGCCGGCGCTATAGTAGACCGTTGTGAAGGCAGAGGGCCGCTGTTGGGCCCCACTGGGCTCTGAAGGCTGTCGGGGCTCCGTACGGGCTGAGGAAAAGGTGGAGGCATGGGGGGCCGGCTGAGGGTGCTCAGGGAGGACCACAGGCCTGGAGGAAGGCCCCTCGCCCAGAGAGGGGCTGCGGTTGGCTGTGCAGCGGCTGCATAGGCACACCATGCCCAGGTGCTGAGTGCAGCCTGGGAAGGGCAGTCCACGGTCCTGAGAGGCTGGGTACTGGCCCAAAGGCATGCTGGGGGGCTCGCCGCTGCTCTCCCCGCCAGGGCGGGACGCATCCCCCCCGGCCTGCGCTCCCGAGGAGCGCGAGGAAAGGATGTGCAGGAAGTTGTGGAGGATGGGCGTGCGGCGTACAGGCTGGGAGGGCAGGAAGGAGCGCTGGCGGAAGTGGGGCATCTCTACGCTGTCCATGGGGACCTCTGAGTCATCATCATTCTACAGGACATAATATGTTAGATATGAGGGTAGACATGTTGAATGTTTTAGCGTACAGTCATGTTTAAAAGGCTTTGAGAAGATTTCATTTCTAGACAGAAAACTGTATACGGTATAGTGCAATTTTGTTGTGATAGGAGAAAAGAACTCACCTGCTGGTTGGAGGGGTTCACAGTAGCAGTCAGAAGATTGTGCCCCAAAGGATCAAATCTCACCAACCTAAAAGAGAAAACAGCAGAGCTTTCCATCAACTCAAATATATTATAATCATAGTAATATCATATTATAATGACACAACATTTACGCTACTGTGAAATTGTTCCATGTGAAAAATACAAATAGTTTCAACAATATTTTTTCCTGAAATCCAAATTATAGGAGGAAGGGAGGACCATCCTACTCAGTGAAAGTATATATATATATATATATATAAATAAATAAATAAATAAATAAATAAATAAATGTTATCGTTTAGGTAAACTAAACTAAATATATTCAAATCACCAAATACCAGATTTTTTTTTTTTTTAACTGTTTTTTGGTCTAGCAGGACAGCCATTTTTTCCATTCTACTCTGGCTACATCGACTTCAATACAAAACCTAGGAGGCTCGTGCTCCTCACCCCCTTCCATAGACCTACATGGTAATTATGACGACTTCCGGAGGACCTCAAACCAATCAAAGTTTAGCAGTATGACTAACATGTCCATCCAATCAAAGGATCAGTGAATTAAACTAGTACTAGGTGTGTGATTTTGAAGCTTAGTGAGTTGAGACAGTTTATAGTTGAGCGTTTTGGATTATTCCATTCAACTTTTGTGCATCTAGACCCGTCTTTTCAATGCGATCTTCATATTCTGATAGCAGAAGTTGCATTTAAGTCAAGTGTAGACTAGGTTTTCCAATGCCTCTCAAAGAAGGGCACTTATTGGTAAATGGGTAAAAATAAATTGAATATCCCTTTGAGCATGGTGAAGTTATTAACTACACTTTGGATGGTGAATTAATACACCTAGTCACTACAAAGATACAGGCGTCCTTCCTAACTCAGTTGCCGGAGAGGAAGGAAACCTCTCAGGGATTTCACCATGAGGCCAATGGTTACATTAAAACAGTAACAGAGTTTAATGGCTGTGATAGGAGAAATCTGAGGATGATCAACAATATTGTAGTTACTCCACAAGAATAACCTAAATGACAGTGTGAAAAGGAGGAAGCTTGTACATGGTCTACTTATTAGCTGCTCAACAAGACCTAGACTATCTGAATCAGATATGCTAAATTAGGGTTGAACTGAAAACCTACAGGACAGTAGATCTCCAGGAAGAGGGTTGGGCAGCCCTGTTGTACAGAATGCATCCTGTTTGCAATAAGCTACTAAAGTAAAACTGCCAAAAACCAAAAAAATAATGTCTTGAATACAAAGCGTTATGTTCATATTTTCAAGCACAGTCGCGGCTGCATCAGGTTATGGTAATGCTTGTTATGGTAATGCCTGTCATTAGCAAGGACTAAGGATATTTTTTGTATTATTATTTATACAAAAAGAAACAGAATAGTGCTAAGCACAGGCAATATACTAGAGGAAAACCTGGTTCAGTCAGACTACCAACAGCCTAGGACAGTAGGACAATAACCTAAAACACAAGACCAAATATACACAAGTTGCTTACCAAGACGACATTGAAAGTTCCTGAGTGGCCTAGTTACATTTTTTACTTAAATTGGGTTGAAAATCTATAGCAAGACTTGCAATGAGCAACAACTTAACAGACAAATGTGCAAGTATTGTATAATCCAGGTGTGCAAAGCTCTTACACACTTACCAAGAAAAACCTCACAGCTGTAATCTCCGCCAAAGGTGATAATAAAAATGTATTGACTAAGGGGTGAGAATACCTATGTAAAATTTGATCTGTATTTCATTTTTCAAATAAATGCACACATTTCTAAAAACCATGTTTTCACTGTCATTATGGGGTATTGTGTGCATTTGGGTAAAAAAAAAAGAAGAAAATAAATTGAATTCAGGCTGTAACAAAATGTGGAATAAGTCAAGGGGTATGAATACTATCTGAAGGCACTTTATATACATTGCATTCAGAAAGTATTCCGACATTACGTTACAGCCTTATTCTAAAACGGCAAAAAAATAAAATCCTGTCAATCTACACACAATAACAAAGGCAAAAAAAGTCATATTTACGTGAGTATTCAGACCTTTCACTCAGTACATTGTTGAAGCACCTTTGACAGCGATTACAGCCTGGAGTTTTTTTTAGGTATAACGCTACAAGCTTGGCACACCAGTATTTGGGGAGTTTCTCTCATTCTTCTCTGCAGATCCTCTCAAGCTCAGTCAGATTGGATGGGAAGCGTTGCTGCACAGCTATTTTCAGGTCTCCAGAGATGTTAGATCGGGTTCAAGTCCAGGCTCTGGCTGGGCCACTCAAGGACATTGAGACTTATCCCGAAGCCACTCCTGCATTGTCTTGGCTGCGTGCTTAGGGTCGTTGTCCTGTTGGAAGGTCACAGTCTGAGATGCTGCCACCACGCTTCACCATAGGGATGGTGCAAGGTTTCATCCAGACGTGACGCTTGGCATTCAGGCCAAATAGTTCAATCTTGGTTTCATCAGACCAGAGAATCTTGTTTCTCATGGTCTGAGAGTTCTTTAGGTGCCTTTTGGCAAACTCCAGGAAGGCTGTCATGTGCCTTTTTACTGAGGACTGGCTTCTGTCTGGCCATCCTACCACAAAGGCCTGATTGGTGGAGTGCTGTAGAGATGGGAGAACCTTCCAGAAGGACAACCATCTCCACAGAAGAACTGGAGCTCTGTTAGAGCGACCATCAGGATCTTGCCCAGTTTGGCCAGGCGGCCAGCTCTAGGAAGAGTCTTGGTGGTTACAAACTTGTTCCATTGAAGAATGATGGAGGGCACTATGTTCTTGGGGACCTTTAATGCTGGGGACCTTCAATGTTCCTCGACACAATCGTGCCTCGGTGCTCTACGGACAATTCCTACAGACAATTCCAACTCATGGCTTGGTTTTTGCGCTGACATGCACTGTCAACCATGGGACCTTATATAAAACAGATGTGTACCGTTCCAAATCATGTCCAATCAATTGAATTTACCATAGGTGTACTCCAATCAAGTTGTAGAAACATCAAGGATGATCAATGGAAACAGGATGCACCAGAATATAATAGCAAAGGGTCTGAATGCTTATGTAATTAAAGGCATGCTGTACATTTGCAAACATGTCTAAAAAACACTTTCACCTTGTCATTATAGGGAATCGTGTGTAGATTGATCCATTTTAGAATAAGGCTGTAACGCAACAAAATATGGGTCTGAATACTTTCCGAATGCTCTGTATGTATATACAGTTGAAGTCGGTAGTTTACTTACACTTAGGTTGGAGTCATTAAAACTTGTTTTTCAACCACTCCACAAAAATGTTGTTAACAAACTATAATTTGGGCAAGTCGGTTAGGACATCTACTTTGTGCATGACACAAGTAATTCATCCAACAATTGTTTACAGACAGATTATTTCACTGTATCACAATTGCAGTGGGTAAGAAGTGTACATACACTAGGTTGACTGTGCCTTTAAACAGCTTGGGAAATTCCCGAAAATGATGTCATGGCTTTAGAAGCTTCTGATAGGCAAACTGACATCATTTGAGTCAATTGGAGGTGTACCTGTGGATGTATTTCAAGGCCTACCTTCAAACTCAGTGCCTCTTCGCTTGACATCATGGGAAAATCCAAATAAATCAGAAAAATACCTCCAGATCATCCTTGGGAGCAATTTCCAAATGCCTGAAGGTACCACGTTCATCTGTACAAACAGTAGTACCCAAGTATAAACACCATGGGACCACGCAGTCGTCATACCGCTAAGGAAGGAGACGCATTCTGTCTCCTAGAGATTAACGTACTTTGGTGCGAAAAGTGCAAATCAATCCCAGAACAACATCAAAGGACTTTGTGAAGACGCTGGAGGAAACAGGTACAAAATCATCTATATCCACAGTAAAGCGAGTCCTATATCGACAAAACCTGAAAGGCCACTCAGCAAGGAAGAAGCCACTGCTCCAAAACCGCCATAAAAAAAACAGACTACGGTTTGCAACTGCACATGGAGACAAAGATCATACTTTTTGGAGAAATGTCCTCTGATCTGATGAAACAAAAATAGAACTGTTTGGCCATAATGACCATCGTTATGCTTGCAAGCCGAAGAACACCATCCCAACCATGAAGCACAGAGGTGGCAGCATCATGTTGTGGGTGTGCTTTGCTGCAGGAGGGACTGGTGCACTTCACAAAATAGATGGCATCATGAGGCAGGAAAATGATGTGGATATATTGAAGCAACATCTCAAGACATCAGTCAGGAAGTTAAAGCTTGTTCGCAAATGGGTCTTCCAAATGGACAATAACCGCAAGCATACTTCCAAAGTTGTGGCAAAATGGCTTAAGGACAACAAAGTCAAAGTCAAGGAGTGGCCATCACAAAGCCCTGGTCTCAATCCTATAGAAGTTGTGTTGGCAGAACTGAAAAAGCATGTGCGAGCAAAGAGGCCTACAAACCTGACTCAGTTTGACTCAAGTTAAACCATTTAAAGGCAATGCTACCAAATACTAATTGAGTCTATGTAAACTTCTGACCCACTGGGAATGTGATGAAAGAAATAAAAGCTAAAATAAATTATTCTGACATTTCACATTCCTAAAACAGGGAATTTTTACTAGGATTAAAATGTCAGGAATTATGAAATATTGAGTTTAAATGTATTTGGCTAAGGTTTATGTAAACTTCCGACTTCAACTGTATCAGTGTTTCCGTTAGGAAAATGTGGCGCCAGACATTTGATCTGCAGCATGTTAATTTACTGGACCCATATGCATTGGGTGAGTAACCCGATTAGGGCGTCCACCCACGGTACTCAGAATGACAGCAAACATATAGATGATGGTAATTCATCTTAACAGCACATGCAACATCTTACCGAATTCTGATGCGCAGTTTTAAGATCTTACAATAACTTTCCGTTGTTTACTTTCTCAGCCAGCAAGAGATTAATAAACAGCAAAACCACTACCCTATGTCAATCTGCTTTCCCCAATAGTAGAAATGTTTACCTATTCTATTAATCAGCTTGTGGAATGATAGAACCCAAATTCATACAACCAGTATACGAAAAAAGTAAATAAAAATCAATGAGGCTGATGCAGCAGATCAGAAGGTTTAGATTAAAAATGTTGATAAACTATCTTCTTCACATTATATGCGCAGCAATGCGCATACGGCAGTAAGCTAAGCACGAATGTTTGTTCCATTATGCAATTTGCTGGAAAACGCTGTTGTCAAAAGCGCACTGCACATGCAAGAGGTTTCATGTGACCTTTAAAATGTCAATATTTTCATCTATGGAAGATCCGAAGATGCAACAATTAGCATGGGTTGCCAATATGACTAGGATTGTGCCTTTGGCTACTTGACAATGAAAGGAAGTTGAAATCCAATAGAACATGGAACAAACATGAGAGAAATAGGCTACTTGTTTCAATGACATTTGGAAGTCTTTATAAAAATAATTGCCTCAAAGTTTATAGAAATTGATTTTGGCTATAGGCTACTTTGAAGCAAGGTAAGACATGCCTCACAAAATAAGGTAAAACATTCCGGTTCCACACAATTAAGTATATATTTTCAAAATGCGTACTGCCTCCAGTTCACATTGCAAAGTGTGACGCGCTGAAGCCTACCGTTGCCTAATGCCTATGCACTTGAATGGCAAGCGCACTTCAATTACCAGTTGAGAAATAAAAATAGTAGCTCTTTAAATTGTGGCCATCAACTGTTTTTAACATGTGATTGCATTTAGAGTGGTGCGCAATGACTGGGCATATAAAAGCATGTTTCACTCCAGCAGCAACAGGAGCAGTAGCTGTCTGACAGATTTTCACTCAAACTAGGCTCTTTATCTGTATGCTGTACGCCTGTGATAAATAAGAATCATAAACGACCAAACGAAAACACACAAGCACCAATTTAATTATGCAAATGAACCTATAGAACAGAAAAGCATGACCGATCAAATGCATTTACATCGACCAACTGATATTTTTATCAATTAATAGGCTAAAAAGCATTATATTGCAATGGGCTTTTGTTATTCACCAGGACAATTGGCCGGCACCAATTTTATTTATTGGCTTTTTATTCTTTTTTTAAAATCACCCAAAAGCCAGCTATTACGGGCTAACTGAAACCCAGAGAGAGAGAGCAAAAGTATGTAGTATATATCCAGCCCTACATCAATCTCTATGGTCTCTCACCTGACTCTTTCAGTCTCGCTGCCGGTTTTGACCACGGCAAAGGGCTCGGGCCGGCTCCAGTCCCAGAAGTGGAGCTCGTTATTGGTGGCGATGAGGAGGAGCTGGGCAGTGGGGTGGAAGGCTAGCGAGGCAATGGCCACGTTGCTTTCCGTGAACCAGCTCTCACTGCCACCCTGCAGAAACAAACACAAGGGGATTTAATACAGAAAGAAACAAGTAGGATACGGAAACAGTGGATACAAACGCTTGCATGATCGTTATGGGATGCGGATTCCTGTCAAAGGGGTTTATCAACTAGACTACCAATAGAAAAGTTTCCTTATGATGCCTGGAGTTGGACAGTGCCCTGGGGGACACCTCGACATTTACTTCTGGCGAAGACTGTGCTGTGTATACAAGTCTTACAATCTAACATAGTAAAAGAATATACCTATGCAACTTGGCAAGCGGAGACCTGAAACTTGGGTCCTATTTTATTTTAATAGGGGTCTGTCTGTGTTTAAGAGAAGGCACCACTTACATGCAGGTCCCAGATGCGGACCTCTCCGTCAAGGCACCCGGAGGCCACCAGACCTGGGATCGTAGGGTGAAAGGTCACGCACCAGGGCGTACGGCGGTGGCCTACCAGCGAATGCAAGCACTTTCCAGTCTTCACCTCTGTGATGTAGATGTTGTGATTGACATGAGTGGAAGCCATGAGGGTCCTATCAAATTGGAGATAAGGGGGGTAGAGTAAATGTTACAGCTGCTATGCCGCTTAAGGAAGCCCAGCCTCAAATGCTCTCATGAATCCATTTGTGCGGCCGGGTCAGTTGAGTTCCTTACCGGTCTGGGCTGAAGGCCAACAGGAACGTCGAGCGAGGGCTGTCTGGCAGCTCCACTTTCTGTGTAAGGGCAACAAACATTGCTTAACGCCTTACATGGAGGTAGCACACGCATTATTAAATGCACTAATCATAGTATAATTACATATATTCAAAAATACATTTGTTTTTACTTAAGACTTGAGTGAAATTGTGATCCATCAACTGCATATTATTAGGTATTTTAAAGAACAACTCCCAAAATAGACTATAGATGATAAAGATAAGCACAGGGCATTGTTTCCATGGTGACGAGTTAAAGGCAATGGTATATTGTCCCAGATCAAAATGCCTACTGCAGCAGGTGGGCAGTGAAAGTAGTGAGAGATTGATAGCCTACTACTACTCCATATCTGTTGAAACCAAAGCAGTTTTGACTAATCCTTTGACTGGGATAGTGTGCTTCTTTGGCTTTTACCTGACTCTGCCATTTCATCCAGCGGACCTTCTCCTCCACCAGCTGCTGCAGCAGGCGCTTGGAGCCAAAGGCCTGTGAGCCACGCTCCCGGCTGGACAGGATCCGCACAGAGTTCCTCTGATGACGAGAGGCCATGGTGGTTCTCCTCCCGTACGGGGCTGGGGCCACACCACCACTCTGCCACAGGCCTCTCTGGCTGGTCTAGGGACAGTCACTTCTGCTGCCGCCACTTGCTCGCCATGCAGAGTCTAGGCTGGGAAGGAGAAAGAGACAATGGGAAGAGAGGGCCAAGGCCAGAAGATAGTAGTTTAGTTTTGGTTGACATAGGTTTTGCACATGGAAGTAGTTGATGATTGAACAATGTAGTCTGTCAAACTCATTTAAGATCATGAGGGTGTGCTGTGTTGGCCTAGACATTATATAATCTGACAGCTAGAAGCAGCACTACCAATGAGTGCTATAGAACTACACTGAACAAAAATATAAAATGTAGGACCTGCACAGCCAGCTTCTTCACCTGCGGGATTGTCTGAAACCTGCCACCTGGACAACTGATGAAACTGAGGAGTATTTTTGTTTGTAATAAAGCCCATTTATGGGGAAAAACTGATTCTGATTGGCTGGGCCTGGCTCCCCCATGGCTGCACCCTTGCCTAATCGTGAAATCCATATATTAGGGCCTAATGAATACATTTAAATTGACCGATTTCCTTATATGAACTAAAACTCAGTAAAGTCTTTGAAGTTGTTGCATGTTGTGTTTATATTTTTGTTAAGTACATTTAGGGGATCGGTACTAAAATATCCTGTGTCCTTAAATAAGAACATCCAAGCTTGCAGCTCTCTGGCTGGCCTACATGTGCAGCCAAAGTCAAGATCTCACATCTGGAAGGCTGCCAAAAATGTTGCACTCTTAAAATGTAGTCATATTTTGGTCACAAATTGGCAAAACACCACAGGCAATGCAAAACAGCACTGCTTTGCACCCTCTTAACAAGCCTTGTTTAACTTGGGCTTGGATAACCAAAGGCATTTTAAACGAGGGGAAAATTTCTCCAACACTGGAGCGGGCAATTTTCCAGTAAACAAAGATGACCAACAAGAGTCATATTAGGAACACACAATACTTGGCAGGCAGGTGCCACATTATTTTAAACCATGACGGGTGGGCCTAATTGCAATTCTAAGTAAGACAGACGTCCAAACCGGATCCAAACACGGATCATCACTGCGGTATGCAATTTTCATCAAGTTGCTTTCCAGAACGCCAATGAGTGGTGTTTCATAAGCTATCCCTGCGGCTTGACTTAGCTCTACATTACAATCTAAGAAGAAACTGAGTGTAAGTCTATGGTGCAGAGTCACAAAGAGACACTGAAAAGCCTGTATGTTGTCAAAAAGTACCCGAATACACAACACCACAAGCACATTATTACACAACTATGTTATTGCAACTCCAATGCTGTTATTCTAAGAATGCCAAGTGATAACAACCATGTCATATGCAGATAACTATTTATTGAATTAGCTGTGTAGTGGGCAAAAACGTGCACCCCTTGGGGTCCCCAAGAACAGGTTTGGGAAACGTTGATTAGGTTAACACTGAGTGCACAAAGCATTAGGAACACCTGCTCTTTCCATGACAGACTGACCAGGTGAACGCCATGATCCCTTATTGATGTCACCTGTTAAATCCACCTCAATCAGTGTAGACAGGTTAAAGGATTGTGTATCATTCAGAGGGTGAATAGACAAGACAAAATATTTAAATGCCTTTGAACGGGGTATAATAGTGTCTGCCAGGCGCACCGATGTGTGTGTCAAGAACTGCTGGATTTTTCAGGCTCAACAGTTTCCCGTGTGTATCAAGAATGGTCCACCACCCAAAGGACATCCAGCCAACTTGACAACTGTGGGAAGCATTGGAGTCAACATTCCTGTGGAACGCTTTCGACACATTGGGGCATGGACTCTACAACGAATTGCGTCTGTTCTGAGGGCAAAGGTGTTCCTCATGTTTTGTACACTCAGTGTATGTCCATATTCATAGACTGCTGAAATTAAGTCATACTAGGTGGCTGACAAACAGCTTGAGTTTACCATGCAATGTTACCTAGCTACGATAACTTCAAATAAGAAATAGGATTTTGGCAAACTGATTAATATAGCTAGTTAAAATCACTGCCTTAAGTAAATAACGTTAGCTTGATAGCTATACTCAAGAAAATGCGTCTGAAACAGCTACGACTAATCAGCTAACTAGTTAACATTAGCGAATTGGCAAGCTAGTTAACCAGCTAACGTTAGCCAAATAAACATGTAGCCAACATTAGCTACTAACGTTACTAGCAAATTTGAGCTATCTAGAAAACTAAGTAGCTAACGTTAACATTCGGTAGGCAAACCACCAAGAACCAACCAGAAACCCAGCTAATGGTACCGGCAAATGTTTTTTCATAGCTATAGTAACGTTGCCTAATTTGTCAGTGTAGCTACCCAACGAACCCCGATAGCTTGCTAGGTTATCCCGCTAAACTTGGTAACTAGCCAATAGAAAAAAACTTGCTATTAAGTTGGTTAATGTTAGTTATTTTGAAAATAGCTAATCCTTGCTGCCAGTCCCGGATACTGTATTAGCATAACTAGCGCGCTAACTAGCTACTGTATAGAACAAAGCCGACGATACAACGTTAGATATGAGACATAACAAAAAAACAAACTGCTTATATTCTGCAGAATCAGCTAACGACTGAGTCAAGAGGCCATTGCCTACCTTTCTTGTATTCTTGTTGAAATGTGTCATCATAGGCGTAGCTAACTGTTAGCGTAGCAAGCAAAAATGTACGACAAGTACGAGCTTGCTACACTTGTCTTAGCCTTGACACATTAATGAATTGACCAATATCAATCTATGATAATTGCGATTGAACACATTCATATCCTCTGATAAATCTATTTCATCATATTATCGTGGCATAGAGCAAATTCATTGTGCTAGCTATCCGTCTACTGCGTAGCTAGCTTCCCAGAGATGTGTGTCGTGAACAACATTTTAGCGTGAGCAACAATAATGGAATCGGTGGTTCGCCTTCAATATAAAAGTCTCCCATTGAAACTGATAAAAAGAATAGAGGAATCATGCCACAGTTGTACTAGATTAATCAGCTTTCCAGCCCTGCTCATGGGGAGCTACCATCCAGTAGGTTTTCACTCCATCCCTAACTAACCTAATTCAGCTCATCAACCAGCTAACTATAACAATCGGGTGCTCTAGATTAGGGTTGGAGCAAAAACCTACATGACAATAGCTCTCCAGCAACAGGGTTTAGAGAGCCCTAGACAAAATAATGATCTGTTGAATATGAACTATAATGGTCAAAAATATAAACGCAACATGAAACAATTTCAATGATTTTACTGAGTTACAGTTCATATAAGGAAATCAGTCAATTGAAATACATTTATTAGGCCTTAATCTATGGATTTCACATGACTGGGCATAGGCCCATCCAATTGGGTGCCAGGCCCACCCACTGGAGAGCCAGGCCCAGCCAATCAGAATGAGTTTTTCCCCATAAAAGGGCTTTATTACAGACAGAAATACTCCTCAGTTTTATCAGTTGTCCAGGTGGCTGGTTTCAGACAATCCCGCAGGTGAAGCTGGATGTGAAGATCCTGGGTTGGTGTGGTTACACATGGTCGGCAGTTGTGAGGCTGGTTGGGCATACTGCCAAATTCAAAAAAAATGACGTTGGAGGTGGCTTATGGTAGAGAAATGAGCATTAAATTCTCTGGCAACAGCTCTGGTGGACATTCCTGCAGTCAGAATGCCAATTGCACACTCCCTCAAACTTGAGACATCTGTGGCATTGTGTTGTATGACAAAACTGCACATTTGAGTGGTGGTTAATTGTCCCCAGCACAAGGTGTACCTGTGTAATGATCACGCTGTTTAATCAGCTTCTTAATATGCCACACTTGTCAGGTGGATGGATGATCTTGGCACATCTGTGGACACCATTTCACAGAAATACGCTTTTTGTGCATATGGGAAATTTCTGGGATCTTTTATTTAATCTCATGAAACATGGGACCAACACTTTACATGTTTCATTTATATATATTTTCAGTATAGATAAGCATCTGTTGAAATCGCACAATGGATGTATTAGACTTCAGAATTGCTTTGGTGGCATGGGCTACTCAGGCCTGGTGCTCTGGTCAGCTGATTGTTCCCCCGCACCTGCCCACAATTGCTAATAACCCACCCGTAACTGCCAGACTAGGCCCATATGTGTTAAAGTGACAATCTGAGGCCCACACCCGAACCTAACACCGCAAATATAGCAATGCGGTGTAGGCCACAGTCAGAGACAGTGGAATACTTTTTTGACAGGGGGTGCAGGATTCTTCTGCTGCTGCCTGATTTAGACATGTTTCTGCTTTATAATTTCCAACATTTTGGTAGGCTATTTGTTAGTCAACTTGTCCTTAATTAGATACATGCAGCTTCTCTTCTGTCATTAGGCTTATATGTTGCCCTAGAACAGTGTTTCCCACACTTTTTATAGTCCAGTTCAACCTCCAGCTGCGTACCCTCTCTAGCACCAGGGTCAGCGCACTCTCAAATGTTGTTTTTTGCCATCATTGTAAGCCTGCCACACACACACTATACAGTACATTTATTAAACATAAGAATGAGTGTGAGTTTTTGTCACTACCTGGCTTGTGGGAAGTGACAAAGAGCTCTTATAGGACCAGGACACAAATAATAATAATCAATAGTTTTGCTCTTTATTTAACCATCGTACATATATAACCTTTTTGTTCATTGAAAATTGTAAATAACTCACCACAGGTTACTGAGAAGGGTGTGCTTGAAAGGATGCACATAACTCTGCAATGTTGAGTTGTATTGGAGAGTCTCAGTCTTAAATCATTTTCTACACACAGTCTGTGCCTGTATTTAGTTTTCTTGCTAGTGAGGGCCGAGAATTCACTCTCACATAGGTACGTGGTTGCAAAGGGCATCAGTGTCTTAGCGTGATTTGCCAAGGCCGGATACTCTGAATGTAGCCCAATCCAGAAATTTGGGAGTGACTTCTGATTAAATAAAAATTTCACAGAACTGCTTGTTGCAATTTCATTGGGGCTCTGTTGTTCAGATATCGGTAAGTGGACTAGAGGCAAGACATGAAAGGGATAACGAATCCAGTTGTTTGTGTCATCCGTTTCAGGAAAGTACCTGCGTAATTGCGCACCCAACTCACTCATGTTCTTCGCTATATCACATTTGACATTGTCCGAAAGCTTGAGTTCATTTGCACACAAAAAATCATACAATGATGGAAAGACCTGTGTGTTGTCCTTGTTAATGCAGACAGAAAAGAGCTTCAACATCTTAACCATAGCCTCAATATAGTTGTGGAGAGTCCCTTGTAATCCTAGATTCAGGCGAGAAAAAACATCACCCAGCTAGGGCAGTCGTGTGAGAAACTCGTCATCATGCAAGCGGTCAGATAAGTGAAAATGATGGTCAGTAAAGAAAACTTTAAGCTCGTCTCTCAATTAAAAAAAAACGTGTCAATACTTTGCCCCTTGTTAACCAGTATGTTGTAAAAGCGTTACATGGTCGCTGCCCATATTATTGCATAGTGCTGAAAATACACAAAAGTTCAGAGGCCTTACTTTATAAAAAGTTTACAATTTTCATTGTAGTGTCCAAAAATTATTTCAAGCTGCCAGGCATTCCCTTGGCAACAAGAGCCTCTCAGTGGATGCTGCAGTGTACGTACCCCAAGCAGCGTCGGGAGAAACTACTTGCATGCATGTTACCACTCCACTATGTCTCGCTGTCATGGCTTTTGCGCCATCAGTACAGATACCAACATGAGCAGCAGCTACATTTGGCTTCATACGGACAGTTAGTGGAATTCCTGCGAGATAGTAACAGTTAATGTGATTGGATGTTAATTATTTGACTAGGCTACCTGTATTTGACTTTGTCTTGTTATTTCGCTGAACACTACATGGTTACATTTTATTTTTGGCAGTGAAACGAGGCTACTCAGGAGAGAAAAAAACCCTCACCCAAATGTATAGACCCGTCAAATTAACTAAGTATTGTCTTCTGTTGAATTTATATAACATTCCAATCTTTTTTGGCATTTTCTAGTCCAATTGTGGCACGATTCTACTATTTTTATCCGTTTGCATCACGGACTTGTATTTTGAAGCTGAACCGCCGATTTCACTATTGTTGCTCACGACACACTGGTGCGTTCCAGAAAAGCAAAAATGTATACGGAACATTATGTAGGAAAAGGCAATTACAGTAAAGCCCAAAACAGTAACTTAACGTAGTAGGTGCCGTAAAAGAAACGCCTGAAACTAGATCCCCTACATACTTGAGAAGAAGGAAAGCAACTGTCGGGGGAGGTTCTCTTCTGCACTGTTCAAACAACCCAGTAAATGTGGAGGAGTTAAATCGCCTTGTTAATTAAAGTCCAAAAGCAGAAGTCGTGTCACAGGCTCTCTTAACATTTCTCCTGAAAACCTTTACACCCGGTTGTTGGGGACTCGAGGCATCTGAGGACTCGGCAGCAAAAAAAGGGGGTCATGGCTAGAAGGGATCCAGTTTTTGTAAAATTAACATCAAATTGGACTTTTCTTAGCAGGTTAGAGTAATTAAGCTAAGGTTAAGAAAATAGTTATGACTAGGGTTAGCTAAAATATTTTTAAAACGAACGTTAGTTTGACAAAAGAAGGATCTCTTTCAGGCATAACACAGCAAGGGTCAGCCGAAGATATTAACATTTTAGACATATCCAATGTCTGCAATGTTTTTGGATAACGTGATGACGTCGTCGCTGCTAGCTCTGCTCCCCTGTGCGCACAATTTACATAATAGTCGGAACTAGGAAACTCAAGACATTTCAGACTTGCTGATTCGTTGAACACGGCACGTGTATAACTACAACCAGTTAGCAAGTCGGAAATTTCAGAGTTTCCTAATTCAGACTAGCATAAAACCAGTAGATGGTGATAGCGCTGACGTCATCCACGAATTCATATGGAAAACTCCATATGGAGCATGAAGCTGCAAGTATTTTAATTTGAAGCGCGCCATGCTGAATGGGGCTGAAAGGCACCAAAGTAATCGCAAAGGATGATAGTGAAAGTGGCTGTAACTAGCAAAGGATCATGGTCGATGAATTCATTTTCATCCTACACGAGAGAGCCCCGTGCTTGGTCTGTGTTAGCATGTGGTCCTGTGTGATGACAAATGTAGGAGTCAGAATAGATCACTATTTAATGAAATATCTTGATTTGTAGCAATCTTAAAATAGTTAATGTGGGGATCAAACTTGATCATAATAAACACATTTTAGAGCCCAAAACGTCTGTCTAAAAAAATGTTTGGCAGTTCTGGGGATCATAATTTACATAGGCTTTTTATGGGAGACCAGGGTTTTTGGCACCAGGAATATAATTTGTATATGGGTGCGCCAGTGCCACTATTCATTTAAGTATTATTATGACTTGACAGCAGTCAATAATCTGACTTTCTAAATGAAAAGAAACCAAATATTTCTTTACTACACTCTTATTTATATAAATTACACTTGTCAAACAGCTTTTGCTGAGAGGTGTGCTCCTTTCTGTCCTATGGGCGCGTTCGATCAGATCACTTTTGTCAAGACATTGACCATCGTTGGTCACCGTTGGTCCTAATCTTTTAAAAGCCTCTCCCATAGACACAAAATGCAATAGCAGCTGGGTCTGGTCTACTTAGGAAATTGACTTCCATTGAAACATACAAAAAATGAGGGAGTGGAGATGTCTCGCTTTCTCTTCTGTCTTTGACTACATGTCGTCTGTATGACATTTACAAAAATCATGTGATCAAAGGTCAATCAGTTTTTGATGAAGGTCGCCTTCAAGTCGCCAAAGTTGCTTTTCAACACAGATTATCCATTATATTGACCACATACTCTAGCGACCGCTCTAACAATGAAAATAAATGTCTTAAAAAATGGAAGGCAGTCGGGAAGAGGCAAGATCAGGTTTGACCATTCAAGTCAATGAGAGGGCAGATACGCGTGTATCACCCAGGACCAGGCACTAGGGATGTCACGTGCTGGGATCTCACGTGTCCTACTCATATCAGTTCACTCGTAACTAACTACCTGATCATGACAAAACATCTATTTGATCAAATAAGCCAAATGCGACTCTCATTGACCTCCATATAAGAGCTTGCTTGGTGAGTGAAAAATATGTAAAACGCCACCTGCTGGAGAAGACAGATTTTGGGCCCAGTTATCCCTCTCGCTTTACTCTGTTTTCACCAACTGCACCATGCAGCCATCCCTGCATTGTGGGAGGAATTATTTGAGTGTTTTTGTTTGACCCATGCTAACATGGCCAAATATGTGTCTGAAACAGCAACCAAACAAATGTGCAATGCACTTTCCGAAGTGTGAAAGGCAGCAAGACGCAACATAGTCTGCTGGAAAACCACTTGAAGAAGAAACAGGAACCAACTTTGCCACGATTCTAAAGCCTTATTCACAATGCAGGCCTTAATGCTCAAATCCGTTTTGGACTACTAACTGTACAAACAGCAAGTTACAAGTGACCAAATTGGATTTGTGTGTGTTCAAACAGCAATCATTTGCTGACAAGGCTATGCTAGTGTCATAGTAATGACGGGTGTGTGCAGTGCTGTAGGCTGATTGGCGGTTGTGATTCCTATGCTCAGATGTTATGTAGCAAGCTAAGGTGACAACAATGTCTGCCATGGAGGTTTCCCAGTTGCTTGGAATGTTTTAAATCATAGGGTAAGAAGACTTTAAAAGCCTCAATTGATAAGATGATCCAACTTCCAAAACGAGTCCTTTTTTTGGCTAGCCACAGCAGTCAACTAGCTAGCTAGATGGCTGTTTAGAGTTCTAACACATTCACTAATTTCTTTGTAAACAATTAACAAGCTAGCTAGCTACCACATGTTCTTGTCAAACTGTCAACAGAGTAGCTAGCAAGCAACAAGATATGCCAAATAACAGTCTAAAAACCACTTGAGGGCATATTTTGAACATTCAGACAAGTCACAGGGCCAGGAATCAGATTTGTATCTGACTTCAAATGTCGCTTGAAATATCTGATTCCATGTGCTTTTTGGCTGTATATATGCAAATAGATAGGATTTCAGTTACTTCAAATTGCCAATGTGAACACGGCTTAAGAGTCATGGGTAACTGCATACATCTGAAAGTGGGCATGTCAAATGAAGTGGGTGTATGGAAAGAGAATCATCTAATTGGCCAGATTTGGAGTCTAAAGCTACAGGGGATAAATTAGAGTGATATCTGAGAACTCTCTCTCTAACCAATTAATTGTACACAAGTTATTTTTTCAGTTTGTCAGTGTGTGATATGGGGGCCTGTCAGAATAGAAATTACATGATGATGTTATAATTCTGTTATTGCATCAAATGGTTCTTTTATGCAACAGAATAAGGGGTTGTTAGAACACTCATCTGTGTGTGTTCTACTGAGGAAGGGCCTCTGGTAGATTAAATACTGACAGAAGATTTACGATGTCTTTTGGGTGATACAACTTAAAGAGACCACATTCCATAGCATGAGTTAATGTTTCTGTTCTATAAGGTACCAGGAAGAGATGACTCCAGGGCCAGACACTGGTCTCTACACAACGAGAACACTTTTTACAGCAGATACTGTCTGCTGTGAATTATAAGTATCTTTCATACTAATCTTATCCTTGTGACCCATTTCATACATCTGTTTGTCATGTAGCCTGAGGGGGGTGTATCTTGGCTATAAAAGACCTTTGTATTTTTGTCTCGGTCTCTCAACAAATCATCTGAGGGTGATTCGTCGACCTGGCATCATTAATGTAGAGCACTCAATCGATTCATGTGTGTGTTGTATTGACCTGCTCCCTTATTAATAAGTGAATAAAGATTCAGTTTAAGTGTATCTCTGACTTGTGTGAGAAGTTTCTCTCCTCATTTGATAGTAAAAAATGAACCACCACAGGTATAGAAACATTTATTTAGACATTAATAAATAAACTTTTAGAAACATGTTAACACTGCCGTGTTGGTAAGGCTGGTCTCATAGACAAACCTTTTCACTCAGTCCCCCCTTCCAGCATTGTGGAATATCCCGTGCATACTGTATTTCTATACATTTTGGTGGAGATTTTTTTTTGTAATTTCAAAGCCAATTTTCTGAAATTCTACACGTTTTGTTGTGGGGTGCAGAGACAATGTTGCAATTTTAAAGCTAATTTCCTACAATTATAGACATTTTCCTATGTCTTATTTGTGTTCATGTGATATTTGAGTGACTCAAACATTACAACAAAATCAATCGGGTAAAGAACCTAGCTAAAAGACTTTAGCTGACTTGGGCTAGTTGATCTGACATTTTTGACAAGTTATAAATAGCTATCTAAGGTATGCAATGACTGACATGACAAGAGGAAAACTGATTATGCACTACCCAATTTCGAAATTCCACCTTGTACATTCTACTATTACAACTTTAATGATGGTTTCAACTTTAAGTTGAAAGCTGGACTGAGTTCCTAAAAAAATATATATATATTTTTTTGTTGGGGGTGGGGGGGTGTTTTTATTTTGGTGGTGTGGGCTGGTTGGCGTGCCCCACAGTTTGGGAACCACTGGACTAGACGCAGCATAGTAAACTAAAATCTGAGACACTCAAAGTAGCATGTTATGTTACGTTTGGTATGAGGCAAAAATTAAAGGAAGGTGGTTGGTCGGGGTGGATGCGCGACCTTATAATGCAAACGTCTAGCAACCCAAAGGTTGCGTGTTTGAATCTCATCATGGACAACTTTAGCATCTTAGCTAACTAGCAACTTTGCAACTACTTATTACTTTTTAGCTAATTTGCAACTAAGTAGCATATTAGCTAACCCTTCCCCTAACCCTTTAACCCTAACCTTAACCCCTACTCCTAGCCTAGCTAACGTTAGCCACCTAGCTAATGTTAGCATAGTCGAATGTCATCACGGACAACTTTAGCATCTTAGCTAATTAGCAACTTTGCAACTACTTAGCATGTTTGCTAACTTTTCCCCAAACTTTAACCCTTTAACCTAACTCCTAACCTTAAATCTAACCCCTGACACCTAGCCTAGTTATGGTTAGCCATCTAGCTAACGTTAGCCACAACTAATTGGAATTCATAACATAACATATCTATTGCAAATAACATTTTCTTAACATTTTGTACAAATTACCATAGAAACAAACGGAGCATGGCTTTGTGTCCATGGTTGCACCTTTACGTTGCAGAAAACCGCTTGACTGTAGCCAAAACCATTCAAAACTAAAGACCTATTTTATCAGAGCTACCTACACTGAACAAAAATATAAATGCAACATGCAACAATTTAAAATATTTTACTGAGTTAGAGTTCAATATAAGGAAATCAGTCAATTGAAATAAATAAATTAGGCCCTAATCTATGGATTTCACATGACTGGTAAAACAGATATGCATCTGTTGGTCACAGATGCCTTAAAGTAGATTTGTGGATCAGAAAACCAATCAGTATCTGGTGTGAACACAATTTGCCTTGTGCAGTGCAACATTTCCTTTGCATTTGTTGATTGATCAGAGTTTATCAGGCTGTCGATTGATCATAGTTGATCATGCTGTTGATTGTGGCCTGTGGAATATTTTCCCACTCCTCTTCAATGGCTGTGCAAAGTTGCTGGATATTGGTTTGAACTTGGACATGACGATCAGGAGCATCCCAAACATGCTCGATGGGTGACATGTCTGGTGAGTATACAGGCCATGGAAGAACTGGGACATTTTCAGCTTCCAGGAATTGTGTACAGATCCTTGTGATGGTGGCAGGTGAATGGCACGACAATGGGCCTCAGGATCTCATCACGGTATCTCTGTGCATTCAAATTGCCATCGATAAATTGCAATTGTGTTCGTTGTTCGTAACTTATGCCTGCCCATATCTTTACGCCACCTCCACCATGGGGCACTCTGTTCACATTGTTGATATCAGCAAACCGCTCGCCCACACAACGCCATACTGTCTGCCATCTGCCCGGTACAGTTGAAACCGTGAATCATCTGTGAAGAGCACACTTCTCCAGTGTGCCAGTGGCCATTGAATTTGCCCTCAGAAGTTGGTTACGATGCTGAACTGTAGTCAGGTCAAGACCCTGGTGAGGATGATGATCACGCAGATGAGCTTCCCTGAGACGGTTTCTGACATTGCAGAAACTATTTGGTTGTGCTAACTCAAAGTTTCATCAGCTGTGCGGGTGGCTGATCTCAGACGATCCCGCAGGTGATGAAGCCGGATATGGAGATCGTGGGCTGGCGTGGTTAAACTTGGTCTGCGGTTGTGAGGCCGGTTGGACGTACTGCCAAATTCTCTAAAACGACATTGGAGGTGACTCATACTAGAAAAATTAACATTAAATTCTCTGGCAACAGCTCTGGTGGACATTCCTGCAGTTAGCATGCCAATTGCACACTCCCTCAAAAATTTAGACATCTGTTACATTGTGTTGTGTGACAAAACTACACAATTTAGAGTGGCCTTTTATTGTCCCCAGCTCAATGTGTAATGATCATGCTGTTTAATCAGCTTCTTGATATGCCACACCTGTCAGGTGGATGGATTATCTTTGCAAAGGAGAAAACGCTCACTAACAGGAATGTAAACAAATTTGTGCACAAGATTTCAGAGAAATAAGCTTTCTGTTTGATTGGATTTTTTTCCCTTCAGTTTATGAAACATGGGACCAACACTTTACATGTTGTGTTTATATTTTGGTCAGTATACATCTTCTTCTTTCCAGATTCCGGGACGCTCTTAAAGTGGTACACACAAATTAACCATCACACGCGTGAGAAGCTATCAAAACTATGAACATATTTCAAATAAGCCCTAATCTATAAAAAGCGTTTGTCAAAAAAAATACAGTAGATGGTTTGCTGTATGGATCAGATTAAGTGTATATATCCCATCAACGTTTGCCACAGGTCAAAAGGTTTGCGAAACACTGCTATTTAGCTGGCCAGTTTATTAGGTACACTCATCTAGTACCCTCCCCTCCCTCCAGAACAGCCTGAATTATTTGGGGCATAGATTATACAAATCGGAAACGTTCCACTGGGATGTTGGTCCATGCTGACGCGATGGCATCACGCAGTTGCTGCATATTGGACGACGGTACACCACCGCCACCAGCCTGGATGGGTCCATGGATTCATGCTGCTTACCTCAAATCCTGACTCTGCTATCAGCATGCCACAACAGGAACCGGGATTTGTCGGACCAGGCAATGTTTTTTCCACTCCAGTATATGTGATCCCTTGCCCACTGGTTTTTAGCTGATAAGAGTGGAATCCGGTGTGGTTGTTTGCTGCAATAGCCCATCAATGACAAGGACCGACGAGTTGTGCATTCTGAGATGCCGTTCTGCACACCACTGTTGTACTGTGCCGTTATTTGCCTGTTTATGGCCCGTCTGTTGTCTGTTAGTTTGCACGATTCTAGCCATTCCCCGTTGACCACTCTCATCAACGAGCTGTTTTTGCCCCCGGGACTGCCGCTGACTGGATGTTTTTGTTTGTCGCACAATTCTCAGTAAACCCTAGACAGCAATGTGCGTGAAAAGCCAAGGAGGGCGGCTATTTCTGAGATACTGGATCCGGCGCACCTGGCAGTGACAATCATACCACACTCAAAGTAGCTTAGGTCAATCGTTTTGCCCATTCTATCGTTCAATTCAACAGTAACTGAATCCCTTGATGCCTGTCTGCCTGCTTTATATAGCAAGCCATGGCCACGTGACTCACTGTCTGTAGGAGCGAGCCATATTCCTGAATTGGGTGATGTACCTTACAAACTGTCCGGTAAGTTGTATATACAAATTAATGTTATATTTGAGACTGACTAATTGATTGTACAACATACACACATTTTATTTCAGTTTGTGAGTGTGTGAAATGGGGGTTGGAGGCATGTTTATTTCGATATTATAAAGATTATTTTCATACAAACAATGACAACACTGCCATGTTATGAGCCTTGCTGTTGGAAAACATTGCTTCAGTCCTTACCACTCAAACTAGCCCAATCATGTCGGATTTACGACTTCCCAGTTTCCCATGAGCATGTGAAGCCAGCATGAGCCTTGCCATGATGTTAGAAAACCACTACAGTGTCTGACTTTCGGCTGTCGCAGATGCCCCTTCCCTGACTTCACTCACAACTTTATTTGTATAGTCGTCTTAGTAAGGCTTACTGCTCGAACACACATTGGCTGCGTTTTGACAGGCAGAAAACACAGCCTATAAGAACCTCCTTTGGCTAGAGAACACCCCTAGAGGCAAACGTTTCTGTATAGGCACACAAGCCCTTTTTTTAATCAAAGGATATGGAGGCTATGTAAAGACTGCTCAAATAACTCACATATAGACACAATGTCTGAAAAACAATTCATTTTCTGAACTGCATTTCATTTATTGCAGTTAGTTCCCCTAGAACCCCTTACACCATTCAGTGCGTAGGAAATAATTGTATAATTTCAACAAGGCAACAGGGGAAATCACATTGCTCACCAAACTATGCTTTAGACAGGTCTATACAGACAGACTTGTTTTGGATTGGCATTCTGGATAGTTTTATAGACTGTCGGTTACAACAAATAAAACCATTACCACTTACAAAATACAATGTTCTTATATAGATCCATATTCACATACTATAAATGTTTCTCGAACATTTAGTCACTCTGTTCATAATATCATATAAACTGATATGCTATGCATTTATAATAATCATAGTTTAGTTTATTCATGTTGTACAACATTGGCAGCTAAAAGCTGAATTGCAGTGAAACCTAAATAAACAAATACAATGTAACTACCAATAATATAACAGAAATGTAAATCTAAAATTAATATTTATAATTTAGCTATCAATAATACACTATTGAACAGAAATGTAAATCTACACTATTTACATGATGTAAATTACATACAGTGCCTTCAGAAAGTATTCACACCCCTGTAAGTCCACATTTGGTTGTGTTACAAAGTGTGATTAAAATTGATATAATTATTATTTTTGTCAACAATTGTCAACAATTTATTCAAAATACTCAAATGTAAAAGTGGAAGAAAAAATACTAACATTTTTAAAAAATATATAAAAAATAAAAAAAGAATGGAAAAAAATCACAAATATTTTTACTAGATAATTCAACACGCTGACCCTGATGTAAGAATCACCTTTGGCAGAGATTACAGCAGTGAGTTTTTATGGGTAAGCCTCCAAGAACATTGCACACCTGGATTGTAAAATATTTGCACAATATTCTTTTAGAAATTATTCAAGCTCTGTCAAGTTGGTTGCACCGTAACTAGGCCAATCAAGGAACATTCAATGTTGTCATGGTAAGCAACTCCCGTGTATATTTTACCTTGTGTTTTAAGTTATTGTCCTGCTGAAAGGTGAATTTGTCTCCCAGTATCTTTTGGAAAGCAGAATGAACCAGGCTTTCCTCTATATCTTTATCCTGAAAAAGTCCCCAGTCCTTAACGATTGCAAGCATACCCATAACATGATGCAGCCACCACTATGCTTGAAAATATGGAGAGTGATACACAGTAATCTGTTGTATTGGATTTGCCCCAAACATAAGACTTTGTATTCAGGATAAAAGTTAATTCCTTTGCCACATTGTTTACAGTATTACTTTAGTGCCTTGTTGTACAGGCTTCCTTCTTTTTACTCTGTCAATTAGGTTAGTATTGTGGAGTAACTACAATGTTGTTGATCCATCCTCTTCAGTTTTGTTCTATCACAGCCATTAAACTCTGACTGTTTTAAAGTCAACATTAGCCTCATGGGGAAGTCCCTGAGTTAGGAAGGACACTTGTATCTTTGTAGTGACTGGGTGTATTGATACACCATCCAACGTGTAATTAATAACTTCACCATGCTCAAAGGGATACTCAATGTCTGCTTTTTATATTTTTACCCATCTACCAATAGGTGCCCTTCTTTGCGAGGCATTGGAAAACCTCCCTTGTCTTTGTGGTTGAATCTGTGTTTGAAATTCACTGCTCGACTGAGGGACCTTACAGATAATTGTATTTGTGGGGTACAGAGATGAGTTAGTCATTCAAAAATCATGTGAAACACTATTATTGCACACAGTGAGTCCATGCAACTTATTATGTGACTTGTTAAGCACATTTTTACTCCTGAATGTATTTAGGCTTGCCATGACAAAGGGGTTGAAGATATTTCAGTTTTTCATTTTTAATACATTTGTGTAGGGCAGTGACAAAAAAAAAATCTAAATTGTATCTATTTTAAATTCAGGCTGTAATAAAAGAAAACGTGGAAAAGGTCAAGGGGTGTGAATACTTTCTGAAGGCACTTTAGTTACATAACATAGAATAGCTATACGTTTTATAAAATTGTAATGTTAGTTTGACATGTTCTATATTTCCTATAATAATGGACATCTTCTGGTCTTACCCAGGATGCAGAACAATCACTACATTACTTAGGCTTACCCATTTAACCCTTCCACCAAGGTGCATATTATGCTGTATTTTGTATCTTAACAACCTTCCATGAAGATTTAAGCAGAAACTTCAAATATATCTACTACAATACATCCAATACAAGCACTGCTCCCGAGTGGCGTAGTGGTCTAAGGCACTGCATCTCAGTGCTAGAGAACTCACTACAGACCCTGGTTCAATTCCAAGCTGTATCACAACTGGCCATGGTTTGGGCGGCGTGCAATTGGCCCAGTGTTGTTTGGGGTAGGCTGTCAAAATAAGATAAATACATAAGAATTTATTCTTAACTGACTTGTCTAGTTAAAAAAAAAACCATCAGATCCATTGGCAACAACACATAGTTAAGAGGTACATAAACTATTAACTGTGTATGGTGTGAACATAATTTCATTCTCTGTCACAATGTCTGCCATTTAGTATTTGTGCTTTGGAATGTGTTTTGGTTTAAAGCAAGGTAGATCCATTTGAATACTAAATGTGATAGAATATACAGTCTAAAGGCCCACATTATACTTCTTGACCAAGGCAAGCATTAAGGGCAGGCACGCCAATGGTCCTATCGGATCCTTTTTTTATAGCACAACTAGTTGGTATGTTTTCAAGGAGGGCGGTGTGTTTGAATTCAGAGGACCACTGGTTCGAGCCCAGTAAGGGGGCAGGGACAGTGGAAGAAGCAAAGATGTTAGCAGCATACTGATTGTCGGTTTCACATACTTGGGTTGGCAACGGCATAGTGCGGATTCAGCACGAGATAGTGCTTGTGGACAACCAGCCTGTATGGTACAGAAACTGTTGACATAGATCAGCACATAGGTGTGTGGATTTAGTTGAGGGTGCTGATGTCAGTGTGGAAAAATGTTGGACAGTCCTCAAAAGTTCTCCTTGTAGAAGTTGAATCCAAAGTGCTCACACTGGGCCTTGATGAGTTTAGCCAGTGCAGGGGCTCCACAGTAGAACACATGAACCTTCCCTTTCTTCTCCTCTGCCACTTTCTGGAACACCTGCGGTTGATACACGTGAAAGAAGAGGACATTTTCAATGTACGGTGGTTGGACAGGACCCACAAGCTTGCATGTCACCGAATCACGACTCATTGCAGGTTTTTCCTGACCACCTAACCTGACCAGGGAAAAACTCAGGGCCCTTATAGCCAACAACGAAATAAAACAGAGGCACCCCATACCGATTTAGAAATGGTGCATCTCTTCAAGATTAGCTGAAAAATGCTCTATGAGCTTTATAATGGACAGGTACAGATATATACAGAGATACAGTTTGACATCCATACCTTCCCCCACTCTGGCCTCCCTGGCTGTGTGCGGGTGCGAAGGCCAGTGATGGAATCCCTCTTTTCCTTCTTGGCCAGGAGGTCTAGTGCCATCTGCAGGCCGATGGCCTTCATGTCATTCTTGCTGAGGGCAGAGGTCATGTACATGTGCATCTCCAAGAAGCGGCCTGAGGGTTCAAAAATTGAATCAAACTTTATTTAAAGTGCATTTAAAATTGCAACCACTTTACAGTGAAAACAGTAATAAGATAGATAACTTAAACAAAAGACATTTACACATGTGCCTTACACAGAGAAACACAGGAGTGGAACAAACGTTAGATTTGACGCCAAACACACAGTGGTGTTTCTCTTACAGAAGATCTTACTCTTCCTTTCTTTGTCCTCCCTCCATCTCTGTATCTTTCATTCCTCCTCTCACTTACCCTCTGGCTCTTCGTCAGCCTGATCCATCTCCAGTTTGGTCAGGAGGCTCACAAACCACTCAAATGATTTCTGGTCTCTGTTGATCCAGATAAAGTCAACCTGTAGGAGAATCACAAACCGAGTGTTTAACAAATGTTTACTATAACTAATATTTTTTTAGCCTGGTCCCAGATCTGTTCATGATGTCTTGCTGACTTGGCCACAGGAGTATGCAAGACTGCACTAACAGATCTGGGACCAGGCTAATAACTTCAAGCTTTCAGGCCCAATGGGCATCTGTCATCTGCAGTGGGTCTTACCTTCCTCAGTTTCATCTCACTGTCCTTGATGTTCTCACACCACGAGTAGCTGCAGTTGGGACAGTTCTGTTTCCTCATGCGATAGCTGAAATAGAAATCAGAAGTAAAAATGCAAAACTCAAAACTTTATTGCCCACACCAACCAAAGTTGTTAGGAAATTGACTTACAGCAGAATATGCAGGAACATTTTTAGTTATTAATAACCATAGTATTGGGCTAAGCTTTAACAAATGTAGACATTGGCGCCATAATCATCATTGTAGGATTATAGCTTGCACCATAGCTCGGGTTACTTGGGTATTTCATTTGATGTATACTGTAAGACGGTTAGTGCTTCTAAATTCTCGGTGTTTCCATTCCAGGGCAACCTAGCATGTACTTACTGGTACATGATGCTCTGTAAGATGGAGGCGAAAGGCGTGATCCCAATACCGGCACCGATTAACACCGCGTGTTCAGAGGCAAAGATCTGTCTCGTCGGAGTCCCATAGGGCCCATCCACGAAGCACTGACAGACAGAGATACAGACACAGAGTACATTCAAACCTAATGTGAACGTCTAGATAGCTAATAAGAGAATGACATATCACCTTGATGGTATAATGCTTCATAACTTGTTATAAGCCTTTTATAATGTCTTAAAATAGGGTTAGTAATATGTTATGTATGCCTATGTACATTATCAACAATTAAATGTTACAGGAGCAGGTTGAAGTCAAACTCACTTTGACGTTGCAGAACCTGTGGTTTTCACTAAGCTTGGCTGTGGTCTATGTTGGTCGGGAGGAAAAAACGGATGAATCATCAGTTTTAAAATAAGTAATAAGATGTTATCATAATGCATTACAACAGTGACCCAGTGACCCAAACTCCTGTACTGTCAGACCAGGGCCCACATTCCTAAAGCGTCTTAGTGTAAAAGTGCTGATATTGGAACAGTTTTGCCTTTTAGATCAAAATAAATAAAATGATGTGGACATGGGGGACCTGGGCTCGTATTCTTAAAGCCTCTCAGAGTAGGAGTGCTGATCCAGGTTCAGGTCCCCTCCTTTCCATATAATCTAATTCATCATGATCTAAAAGGCAAAACTGATCCTAGATCAGAACTCCTGCCCTGCGACGCTTTATGAATATGGGCGATAGATTGCAAATGACTGTTTTATATCTTTACTCTTTTATATCATTATATCCTCTTAGTATGAATAGATCCTCAGAGACTGAAAGTAGTGTTAGGTTCAAGCTCTTTGTGTATGAGAAGTGTAATTATTTGGTGGATTGCAGTGGACTGTAGGAATGTGTCGTCCCATTAACTCAAGGCTTCTCCTGATTGATAATGTCCTGTGATATGGACATAGGAGCACGGAGAAATCCTGGGTGACGGAAAAGTACTGAAGTACATCTTTGTGGAAAGTGAGGGGTTAAGAGCTAAGGGTATAAGTTGACACTGCACTGTATTGAATATATGCGTTCAGCTGTACATCTTCGCTGAGTAAACATTTGAAACATCACTCAGAGTTTCAGCTCTTTTGTATGATAAATATCTTTATTCTATGTTGCATATCTTATAAGGGCCCCAGATCATACCTCTCTGAGTTGGGGGCCTTCTCCTCTCTCTGCTTGGTTCTGCTGGTCTGGGTTGGGCCCCTGTGGCCCTGGTCCTGGGCATGGTCCTGGCCCTGGTCTACACCCGTTTTGTCGATACAGGGTTAGCTCGATGGCATCGTCCTCGTTGGAGGCCACCGTCCCGTTGCAGTTCGCACATTTAAACAGCTCCTCCTGCAAGAAAATCGAATGATTTAGCCCACTCCCATATTCCAGGGTCCTACTTAATTGTATTGTTTTGGCTTTGTGTATGTAGAATTGTATTGTATTGCTAACAGAGAGAATTATAAGTAGTGGGCGAAAAAGAAGGTAGAGAACCTGGGCCCTCCTCTGGTGCCGTCTGTCCTTCAGGCTGGCGCTCAGTCTCTTGGTGCTGACCACCTGGCTGTCTGGCTGCCTGAAGTACTCATACAGACGATTGGTCCACTGGCCCATGGAGCGGATATGCAACCACAGAGTATCTTTTCAGAAAGGGATGTGCAAGCGCAGACACACTCCATTGAGTTGTATGGAAATGTTCATGGATGTCAAAGCTGCAACTGGACCATGTGTGTACGTTTGTAAGTTTAGTTTAATTTGGAGGCAGAAGTTGCCTAGAGGTTAGAGAGGCAGACCAGCAGCTGGAAGTTTGCTTGTTCAAGCCCCGGGCTGGGACACAGAAAAATGGGAATGGAAAAGAACTGGCAGATGGAAAGCTGCTGGTGTCTGATCCCATGTACAATTGCTCTCCATCCTCTGAGGCTGACTTGTGGGCGTTAGGAACGGCAGAAGATAAATTCCCGTTCTAACTAATGAACAATAAAGTTACATTTTGTATTACATTCTAGTTTAGAAAGAGTGGGGAACTGGATGTAACACAGTTTTTAGACAAACTGAGTGTACCAATGTCTATATGAATGCATCTGCCACTATATTGAAGCTATTGGACGCAGTTTATCATAGTGCACTGTGCTTTATTACGGGCGACAGGTTCAGTACACATCACTGCATTCTTTACCAGAAGGTAGGCTGACCCTCTTTGAATACGTAGATCGATTCAATGCTCTCTTTTTATTTACAAAGCTCTCTTACATAAACTTCCTGTCACACACTGACCATAGTTTGCTTTGTATGTTCTATGTTTTGTTTGGTCAGGGTGTGATCTGAGTGGGCATTCTATGTTGGATGTCTTGTTTGTCTGTTTCTGTGTTTGGGCCTGATATGGTTCTCAATCAGAGGCAGGTGTTAGTCATTGTCTCTGATTGGGAACCATATTTAGGTAGCCTGTTTGGTGTTGGGTTTTGTGGGTGATTGTTCCTGTCTTTGTGTTTGTGACACCAGATAGGGCTGTTTTTTTTTTTTCTTCACATTTCTTGTTTTTGTATATTGTTCTATTTTCATCTTTATTAAAGATGTATGAAAAATAACCACGCTGCGTTTTGGTCCGCCTCTCCTTCAACAGAAGAAAGCCGTGACACTTCCGCCGTACTTAACATAATTTAGACTATGAGTTAACATACTCGGTTTCAGGGGTGGCTAACAATCTACAGAGTTCCCTGCAACTATATGTACTGGGTGCCTCTCGGGCAATTCAAATGGTTGATTAGGAACCTCTTTTTTCGAGGAATGTGATTGTTTCTCTTAAGTATGTTTTGTGATCTTGTATATTTGTATTGGTCTCAAATGGGACTCCCTGCTAAAAGGTGAAATGAAAATAGAAACCTGGCTGCTCTGGGGCACTGCTGATGGTGAAAGGATGCCACTCATACTTTGCGATGTCTGGAATGTTGATGTAAACATAGTCCCCTGGTTTGAAGTGGAAAAACTGGGGCCGCTTGATTACCAGATGGGTCACCTGCAAGTAACAGACATTTTTCAACACTCTCAGGGGGGTGGGGGGGGGGGAACAAAAAATGGTCTCTGAACAAAAATGAAGACATGAACTACTAGGCTAACAGAGCCATCTACACTCTGTCCACACTGCACAATGCTAGTTGACTTTTCTCGCCTTATAGTAGGGTTGGTAGGTTGGAATAAGATGTATCATATTATGATCTAATATTTCAACAGCAGAGGTGTAGTCAAACTTCACTACGTGTTGAGCAGGTGTCAATACACAATAGCTAGATGTTGAAAAACACAAAAGTGAATAGATGTCCTCTTTAAGAAAAGTGATCGCTATTGGTATAACATCCAGATGGGCACCTTAGATGGCAGCAGGTTGACCTCCACAATGTAGAGGCCTCCCATGTGAGAAACAGCAACGCCCACTAGTTTCTCCAGCAGGAAGATCACACCAGGCACCACAAACCACTTCCAGAAGTTGGCACAGTGCACCACCAGCAAAGCCCACACCCACACATAGGACAGGTGGGACCAGTAGAACACCTGGGGAAACAACACACAGAAATAAGAAAAAATTGGAGTATTTGGGTGTAGCGATGGAGGGAGCTCATGTACGTGAATGTACAGTGCCATGAAAAAGTATTTCACCCCTTTCTGATTTTCTCTATTTGTACATATTTGTGATAGTGAATGCTATCAGATCTTCAACCAAAACCTAATATTAGATAAAGAGAACTGACAAATAACAAAAAAATGAAAACAGTTTTTAGACATTTTTGCAAATGTATTACAAATAAAAACAGAAATACCTTATTTACATAAGTATTCAGGCCCTTTGCTATGAAACTCGAAATTTAGCTCAGGTGCATCCTGTTTCCATTGATCATCCTTGAGATGTTTCTACAACTTGAGTCCACCTGTGGTAAACTCATTTGATTTGACACGATTTGGAAAGGCACACACCTGTCTACATAAGGTCCCACAGTTGACAGTGCATGTCATAGAAAAAACCAAGCCATGAAGTTGTAGGAATTGTCCGTAGAGCTCCGAGACAGGTTTGTGTCGAGGTACAGATCTGGGAAAGGGTACCAAAAAATGTCTGCAGCATTGAAGGTCACCCTGAACACAGTGGCCTCCATCATTCTGAAATTGAAGAAGTTTGGAACAACCCAGCTCTTCCTAGAGCTGGACGCCTGGCCAAACTGTGCAATCGGGGAACCAAGAACCCTATGGTCACTCTGACAGAGCTCCAGAGCTTCTCTATGGAGATGGGAGAATCTTCCAGAAGGACAACCGTCTCTGCAGCACTCCACCAATCAGGCCTTTATAGTCGAGTGGCCAGACGGAAGCCACTCCTCAGTAAAAGGCACATGATAGCCCGCTTGGAGTTTGCCAAAAGGCACCTAAAGACTCTCAGACCATGAGAAACAAGAGTCTCTGGTCTGATGAAACAAAGATTTAACTATTTGGCCTTAATGCCAAGCGTCACGTCTGGAAGAAACCTGGCACCGTCCCTATGGTGAAGCATGGTGGTGGCGGCATCATGCAGTGGGGATGTTTTTTAGCCACTGGGAGACTAGTTAGGATTGAGGGAAAGATGAACGGAGCAAAGTACAGAGAGATCCTTGATGAAAACCTGCTCCAGAGCACTCAGAACCTCAGGCTGGGGTGAAGGTTCACCTTCCAACAGGACAATAACCCTAAGCACCCAGCCAAGACCACGCAGGAGTGGCTTTGGGACAAGTTTCTGAATGTCCTTGAGTGGCCCATCCAGATCCCAGACTTGAACACGATCGGACATCTATGGAGAGACCTGAAAATAGCTGTGCAGCTATGCTCCCCATCCAACCCCACAGAACTTGAGAGGATATGCAGAGAAGAATGGGAGAAACTCCCCAAACACAGGTGTGCCAAGCTAGTAGCTTCATACCCAAGAAGACTTGAGGCTGTAATCACTGTCAAAGGTGCTTCAACAAAGTACTGAGTAAAGGGTCTGAATACTTATTTAAATGTGATATTTCCGGGGTTTTGATGTCTAAAAACCTGTTTTTGCTTTGTCATTATTGGGGTATTGTGTGTAGATTCATCCATTTTAGAATAAGGCTGTAAAGTAATAAAATGTGGAAAAAGTCAATGGGCTTGAATACTTTCCGAATGCACTGTATGTATACGATCACGTGTCTCTCATATGTGTGGGAATACTTGGGAACAGATTCACAAAATGTTAATAAATTGGAGCTGATTTGCTGGTGTTTTTAATCTTTTATGTCCAAATAAAATGGTTTGCCAGTTGGAGAACCCTGGTGTATACCATGCGTATCCCGTACATAAGACTAATAAAACTTCAAAGTTTGTATATGAGCGCCTGCTAAATTACTAGCTAGATTGTCAACTGTACCTCAAAATGTCCACTGCGGCGGACAAAGGTGCTGGAACAGACCACCATTAGACAGATCATGATCTGTAGCACCATGCCGGTAAGGGATGCAGAGCCCTGCACCCAGCCAATCCCTGGCCGAGTAGTGAAAAGGTGCTCCCACAGGCTGTAGCTGCTGTTCTGAGATAGGTGTACTGAAGGAGGAAACAAAAGATCAGACCATGTTACTGTAAAAACACTTTGTGAAAACTGCTGATGTAAAAATAGGTTTATAAATAAATGTGATCGATCAGTTGAAAGCCACAATACAGCACCACCTTAGACCAAGGGCAAGATCAGTCTAAACATAAACATGCTGTTATGTGTACCACAGAGGAGGCTGGGGGGAGGAGCTATAGGAGGACGGGCTCATTGTAATGGCTGGAATGGAATAAATGGAACAGTATCAAACACATCAAACAAATTACCATTCCATTAATTCCATTCTGGCATTAAAATGAGCCCATTCCACTATCAGTCCTCCCACCAGCCTCATCTTGTGTACCCTCCAGTCTAGAGACATCATTCAGGGATGCAAATACCAAAACATTAAATTGAAACCAATAAATGGGTTGGTTGTTTACAACAAAACCATCACGTGCGCAACTATGGGGCAAAACAGACGGGGATGGCTTAGATTGTTGACAACATGTAAACTATATTTTGTCTCCAAATGTTTATTGAAAACATAAATACATTTGCACAATGCACAAAGACATAATTACTGTTGTTGGTTACCTAGCTAACGAATTTGAGCCATATTATTTAGTGTTGACATGAAATAAGTCAAAACACCTCAAAACAAGACATGGTATCAAGAACAAGATACAACTAGCGGAAACGAGCCACCTACGATTTCCCACATGGCATCTTCTTGTAATTGTTGCTAGCTATCTGACCGTTCAAAATCATAACAAAGCATGGTTCGTTTTCGTGATTTTGTCAGCCAACCCATCTAAATATGTGTTTAGGTGAGGTAATAAGTATTGATATGGGAAACATTGATGTGTACTCAGTCTTATTAAACACATTTGGCATTCTAATTATAGCCAAAATATAGTAACAGTCAAAAGTTCGGACGCACCTACTCATTCTTTATCTTTACTATTTTCTACATTATAGAATGATAGTGAAGACATCAAAACTATGAAATAACACATATGGAATCATGCAGTAAACAAAAAAGTGTTAAACAAATCAAAATATATTTTAGATTTTAGATTCTTCAAAGTAGCCACCCTTTGCCTTGATGACAGGTTTGCATTCTCTCAATCAGATTCACCTGGAATGCCTTTCCAACAGTTTCGAAGGAGTCCCCATATATGCTGAGCACTTGTTGACTGCTTTTCCTTCACTCTGCAGTCCAACTCATCCCAAACCCTCTCAATTGGGTTGAGGTCGGTTGATTGTGGAGGCCAGGTCACCTGATGCAGCACTCCATCACTCTCCTTGGTCAAATAGCCCTTATACAGCCTAGAGATGTGTGTTGGGTCTTTGTTCTGTTGAAAAACAAATGATAGTTCCACTAAGCGCAAACCAGATGGGATGGCTTTTCGCTGCAGAATGCTGTCGTAGCCATGCTGGTTAAGTATGCCTTGAATTCTAATCACTGACAGTGTCACCAGCAAAGCACCCCCACACCATCACACCTCCTCCATGCTTCACGGTGGGAACCACACATGCGTAGATCATCCATTCACCTACTCTGTGTCTCACAAAGACACGGCGGTTAGAACCAAAAATCGTCAGACCAAAGGACAGATTTCCACCGGTCTAATGTCCATTGCTCGTGTTTCTTGGTCCAAGCAAGTCTCTTCTTATTATTGGTGTCCTTTAGTAGTGGTTTCTTTGCAGCAATTCAACCATGAAGGTCTGATTCACACAGTCTCCTCTTAACAGTTGATGTTGAGATGTGTCTGTTACTTGAACTCTGTGAAGCATTTATTTGGGCTGCAATCCAAGTTAACTCTAATGAACTTATCCTCTGCAGCAGAGGTAACTTCGGGTCTTCCATTCCTGTGGTGGTCCTCATGAGAGCCAGTTTCATCATAGCGCTTGATGGTTTTTGCTACTGCCCTTGAATAACTTTCAAAGTTATTGACATTTTCTGGATTGACTGACCTTCATGTCTTAAAGTAATGATGGACTGTCGTTTCTCTTTGCTTATTTGAGCTGTTTTTGCCATAATATGGACTTGGTCTTTTACCAAATAGGGCTATCTTCTGTATGCCCCCCTACCTTGTTACAGCACAACCGATTGGCTCAAACACATTAAGAAGGAAAGAAATTCCACAAATTAACTTTTAATGCACACCTGTTAATTGAAATGCATTCCAGGTGACTTCCTCATGAAGCTGGATAAGCAAATGCCAAGAGTGTGCAAACCTGTCATCAAGGCAAAGGGTGGCTACTTTGAAGAATGTCAAATATAAAATATATTTTGATTTGTTTAACACTTTTTTTTGTTTTTTTGTGGTTACTACTATATGTGTTATTTCATAGCTGTGATCTCTTCACTATTATTCTACAATGTAGAAAATAGTAAAAAAGAAAGAAAAACCCTTGAATGAATAGGTGTGTGCAAACTTTTGACTGGTACTGAATATACTACACTGAACCCCCCAAATAATGCAACATGAAGCAATTTCAAAGATTTTACTGAGTTACAGTTCATATAAGGAAATCAGTCAAATGAAATAAATACATAGGCCCTAATTTATGGATTACACGACCGGGAATGCAGATATGCATCTGTTGGTCACAGATACCTTAAAAAAAGCTGCCTCATGCAGCGTGACAAATCTCCTTCACATAGAGTTGATCATGCTGTTGATTGTGGCCTGTTGAATGTTATTCCACTCCTCTTCAATGACTGTGTGAAGTTTATGGATATTTGCGGAAACTGGAAGACGCTGTCGTACACGTCGATCCAGAGCATCCCAAACATGCTCAAATGGTGACACGCTTGTTAAGTGGCAGATCTAGAACATTTTCAGGTTCCAGGAATTGTGTACAGATTCTTGCGACATGGGGCTGTGCATTATCATGCTGAAACATGAGGTGATAGCGGCTGATGAATGGCACGACAATGAGCCTCAAGATCTCACCACGGTATCTCTGTGCATCCAAATTGCCATCGATAAAATGCAATTGTGTTCATTGTCCGTAGCTTATGCCTGCCCATACCGCCACCATGGGGCACTCTGTTCACAAGGTTGAGATCAGCAAACCGCTCACCCACACGACGCAATACATGCTGTCTGCCATCTGCCCTTACAGTTGAAATCAGGATTCATCCGTGAAGGGTACACTTCTCCAGCGTGCCAGTAAACATTGAAGGTGTGCATTTAACCACTGAAGTCTGTTACGATGCCAAACTGCAGTCAGGTCAAGAACTTGTTGAGGACGACGAGCACAGACGGTTTTTGACAGTTTGTGCAGAAATTCTGCAGATTTGCAAAGCCATAGTTTCATCAGCTGTCCGGGTGGTTGGTCTTGCACACTCTCTCAAAACTTGAGATATCTGTGGCATTGTGTTGTGTGACAAAACTGCACATTTTAGAGTGACCTTTTATTGTCCCCAGCACAAGGTGCACCTGTGTAATGATCATGCTGTTTAATCAGCTTCTTGATATGCCACAACTGTCAGGTAGATGGATTATCTTGGCAAAGGAGAAAGGCTCAATAACAGGGATGTTAACAAATTTGTGCACAAAATTTGAGAGAATTAAGCTTTTTGTGCATTTGGAACATTTCTGGGGCCTTTTATTTCAGGTCATGAAACAATTTTCTGAAGGCTTAAAAATATTTTTGGGGACTGGTTCACTGCATCTGGGAGAGGGAAGGTGTATAACATGTGAGTGTTTGTGGTTTAGAGCGTGTGTGTTCCTTCGTACCAAAGTTCATGAAGTGGGCAGTGGTGTGCACGGTGGAGAAGGTGACAATGGCGTAGCCCACCATCTGATGCAGCAGGATGTTCTGGTCCAGAGGCAGCACCCTCACCACCCAAGTGGCCCGCAGCCAGGTCAAACAGCGCCGCAGCATTAGCACCTACACGCATTCACATGTAAACACGTATACACACACACACACACATACACGGATACACAGACACAGTCAATGCAGAAAGTCTAGTGTTGCTAAGGGAAATGTCACAGCTGCATGTCGATGTCTACCTCTTAACACCAATACCCTCATGAAGGCTTTCGCCGAAAACGTGCTGGTTTAAAAGATCGATGTATGAAGCAAACATGCATTGTCCTTACCGAGAGTTGCTGAATATCTCTTCATCTCTATCCACCAAACCACATTCACCCCCTCCCTCCCCCACTTCCCCACTATCTCCCTCACCATGACAAAGGTACAGTTAAAGTTGAGGCACTGGCCGCAGCCCTTGGCCACCATGTACCAGAATCCCCCCTCTGCGTTCTTCAGCATGGCGGTGATGAACAGCAGCAGGTTGAGGCAAGTGTAGGCACACAGAAAGAGGAGCTTCCGGCTGTTGTTGTGCCAGTACGCCGGAGTCAGGTAGCGCGGGGTATGCCGCCCCTTCTTCTGCTCCAGGCCGGGAGGCTTCAGCCAGTTGGCAGCGCTAGGTGGTGGAGGAAATGGAGGGCCCATATTTACAAAGAGTTTCAGAATAGGAGTGCTGATCTAGGATCTAGGCACTTCGTCGGCGGTAAAGATCATTCTTTGGGGGCATATTGACTATGTCGCTGAGATACAGAGTTGGAGAACAGACACGGGACTACATAAAATGTCACAGGGCAAAATCTTATGCGTGTACGGACGTGTGAGCCTTCCTTATATTTTGCATGTTTGATACATTCTGGGCCTGTTCCCTGACAAAAATGAAGCATATTCTTAAACTTTTTAGTCCAGGGCTGGGCTTCATTTGTGTCTGGGAAACCAGCCCCCGTGTTTAAACATGTTAGCTGTGCCTTGAGACCTGATGGTGAGGTTCTCCATAACCTCAGGGAAGTTCTCCAGCTCGGCCTTGAGCTCCTCGAAGGTGATGGAGCCGCTGTTGTCCTTGTCAGCCGACTCGAACAGAGCCAGGGTCAGGTCGTCCAGCTTCTCCTCTGGCAGGGAGATGGCGCTCTCGCGCAGGCACGACTTGAGCACCGTGCGCAGCTCGTCTGGGTCAATCGAGCCACTGCCTGCAGGCCAAGAGAAATCCTTGTCAATAGTCTGTTGCAAGGTGATGAAAATATAGGCAGCTAAGTTGGACGCAATAAACTGCACGTCCTAAAGGTGAGACAATGCTGGAGGTTTCACTGACCATTCTCATACATCGGTTTATATAGCATACCAAAAAAGTGTAGATGTTTTATTTCACTGTGTGTTTTAATGGTGGATAATGCACACATTTTGTCTTCACAAGTAACACTTGCAAGCTTGGTCACAGATCTATGTGTGTCGTCATGCCAACTCCTGGTCACTGGCAATTGTCAAGACTGCACAAACAGATCTGGCACTAGGCTAAACACATACCATCGACGTCATAGACCTGGAAGAGGAAGCGGAGCTTGTCCGTCTCGCTGCCATGGATCAGCAGGTCCAGAGCCTCCAGCAGCTCATCCAGACTGATGGTTTTGCTACCGTCAGAGTCAAACAGCGCAAAGAACCGCTCCGCAAAGAAAGACTGCAGAAACACACACAGAATCACACAGCACTGACTTCTATGGACAAAGTAAGTACAACGCACATACCGTACATAATCCGTGAAGCACAATCACTTAGAGTAAGTGGAAGTCAGACATTGAGACGGTTCATTTTTGGCGGCTCTGTATGTGAACCTTCACGTATTTGACTTTATTGCACTGTACCCCCTACCCATCCTACCCCGGCCCTATTTGAGCTTATTTGTCACAAAAGAAATGAGCAACAAAATACATAAAACCTCCCCCAAAAAGTTTGGGGACAGTGACAAATCAGTTGACCCTTGAGCCCTGACTCACCTCCTTGACCTTGAGGGCCGTTTTGAACTCCTCCAGGTCAATTTCTTTGTCTTCTCCCGCGATGCTCTCAAACTGCTTGGTGACCCACTCCAGCCACCGTGCATCCTCATCCAGACTCATGGTGCTGCTGGGATGGTAGCCTTCTTACACTCACCACCACGCCTGCTGTAATGTCAACACACAAAATAACCTACATAAGGCCATGGCAAAAAGGGAGCTTTAAAGAGGGGGAGGCTATATGGACACGCCTGTTGTCCAAATTGATGAAGTATGTCGCACAGCTGAGAGTTGAGTGTGAAGACAAATAAACTCAGTTCAGTCAGTTGTCCTGATCCAGTGGTGCTGATGAGCCCTTCACAGCTAGTTTATGATGGCTAGCTGGCAACAGCAGCATGGCGCTAATGACGACTTGTTAAAGAACGTGATGTTTACTTCGATGGGCGAAATAACTTGTAGTATTGGCCTTCATCTGGATTTAGACACCATCTCCAATTTGTTCCATCCCACTTGATTTTATTTAGAGCAGGACAGCAGCCTACATAATAAATAACTTGTAATACTGAGAGTAACCATCTGGATGTCACTGTGATAGTCTACACTGCTCAACGGGGAGAGTTTGCACTACAGTCAGGCAACACACATCATGGGGCACAGTGTCCTTTAGCTCCTGCTTGCCTCAGTAAGGCGAGGGAAGTAGCTAGATAGTGTAGCCAATATCCGGCCAGGGTGATGGCTAAAGCCCATTTATTGCAGTGATTTTCAACAATTACTCTGATAAAAATGTAATGATTCTGTACACTCCCAAGTCCCAGCTTCGTCTCCACTTGACTCTCCCTGCATGACAAACATCATCAATTTGCGCACAAGGCGTGTCTGTATAGCCTCCCCCCTTTAAAGACAATGGCCGGGTTGAAGAGGATCAAAACCATATTATAAACCGGGTGGTTCGATCCCTGAATGCTGATTGGCTGACAGCCGTGGTATATCCAACCGTATACCACTGGTATGACAAAACATTTATTTGTACTGCTCTAATTACGTTGGCAACCAGTTTATAATAGCAATAAGGCACCTTGGGGATTTGTGGTATATGGCCAATATCCAATGGCTAAGGCCTGTATCCAGGCGTTTCGTCATGCATAAGAGCCGCCCTAAGCCATGGTATATTGGCCACACACCACACCCCCTTGGGCCTTATCGCTTAAATGCATCACGGGTAAATTGTGACTGACTGACCTACAAATAATAGTGAGTAGTTATTTACAATGCAAGGTTTTTTGCAGATCAGTCCGTCGGTAGTTGCCCGCACTGTTGGCTGCAATGTCGAACAAGACCAATGTGAAAGAACGTTTCCAAGTCAGCTCAGTTTGGTTGAGGTCAGCGCAGTAATGTGAAAAGGGTAATCATTCGTGAGACATGGCTCTATAGAAAGAGTACAGCTATAGAAAGAGTACAGCGTGACTGAGGTTGCCAGGGGGATGTCAGAATCTCTAATTAACCACTTGCATCCTGGTCATAAGTAAACCACTTACCTCTGTTGTGGAGTTGAATGAATCCCACTTCTTTACAACACACTGTAGATGGTCATTTGCAGTAGCAAGTTGACTTTGTAAAGGTAAAAAGTAGACTTGACTCCCAGGATCTGGTCGAAGTAAAAGTTTTAATACAGAGCTTTTCGGAGTACAGATAGTTATGTGAAAATGGAAAGGCTAATAGCACCAGAGACTAAGAAAATTTGGATAGCCCCAAAACATGGTGGCTAAAGAGCAAATTATGCTTCTGAGTATCAAGATTGTATAGTCATTCTGAAGGACGTAAACATGCATCATTACAGACGTTGGTGGATATGAAGCTGATACAACTATCAATTGAACAATGAGAAGGGTGAGACATCTGTTACATTGTCATCTTTCCTACTGAGAGTAATGTCACAGATGAATGGGGAAACCTTTGGCGGTTAGTTATAATGATAATAAGCTTTGCTAATGTTCAAGAGTTTTAAGGTTGGATTGTCAAGAGTTGAGGCCTAGAGTGTCCTGACATCTGACATAGAATGGTGAATTATATTTCTATGATTGAAATGCCAACCACCCTGTATTCAAGTATGCTATGGCTCAACCGATGGAGGGCACAACACAAGCACCTCATATTATGTAAAATAGGTACTAAGCTACAACATATGCACACATTTTATAGGAGTTTACCATTAAAGGTTAAAGAATTTCAAAATGTTTATAAAAAAAAATAAAATTCAAGAAATTATAAAATAGTTTGACAACACTCTAAATGTTTGACAATCTCCTAAATGTTTTGGCATTCAGGTCCAAAAAGTAACTTTCTGACAACTTTTGTGGAAATCAAAAGTGTTGTGGTCTAAAAGTTATTGAAATCAAACGGAATGAACCTGATGGAATAGGAGGAGGGACTTTGTATACAGTACTTGTTTGGCCAGAAGATATACAGCAACCGTTATAAGATTGCATAATACATACCATCATATATTTTGATGATCATCTTAAAAATGTTCACTGTAACGCAAACGTTTTTATAGGCAAGGCCTATTATATCTCCAGTTCCTTTTGGCAATAAGGTGTCATTAAAAATAAATACAAAATAAACATTCTGAACTAAATCAGATGTTAATCACTGGTGTTAGACTAAATCAACATAGTTCTAAAAAACACTGCTTAAAATCGTATAAGCCTGTATTGACGGGAAAGCATAGTATTACCTGTCTTATACCTTCACCAGTCATAATCATGCAATCTTTGCATAAGGAGTTGTGCTTACCTACAACACAGATAGTATTGACGCAGAAGCCTATGTCCAATTTTCTGAGCTGGTCAATGCTTTCAAGATGCACCTTTCTCAAGCATTGATATTCTTCTTCACTCATCCAAACCCAAACTCCCTGGTTGGCAGCCTGGCTTATTGTAGTGATGGTGGAGGGGACAAAAACAGGCAGCAGTGAGCCCTGATACCCAACAGCTGTGTCTGACAGCCCACTCCCCGCTGAGCAGCTTTCAGTACAGGCATCAACGCTTAGATACAACGTTGTGTAATAGCAGTGGGTTGCCCTCATATCTTGGTATCAACATGCATGCGGGTTTTTACATACTGTGCTTAGTGTGATTGTGAAGCAACATTCTACCGTTATTGGTCATACTTCAATTACTTATTACTCATGTGGCTTTATTACTAGCCACACTTTAGATATTGTAGGAATTATTTCTGACTTGGTTATTAATGGGACTTGCGAAGAAAACGTCCCATTCGGAATGTTTGTCATACTTATTTTTCTTATTATAATTTGGAATGCAGCTCCTCCTACACCGTTTATTAAGCTAGAAAAGTAATTCAAACTTGAAAACACGAAGATCGGTCTGGAATAGTGTGCTCGGATAAAACTGTCTGATATCTGTTCATTCATTTTCATGACATTTCCTCAAGATTCTGAAAGGCCCCATAGTGACATCGTCACTTCCAACATTCAATTCACTGTAAATGCAACAATACAACTTTGGACACAAATCAGCTACCTTGACCACTTTGCCACATCTGAGAGACAAAGTTGAAGCGTATGAAATCTCTGTCTTCTTCTCGGCTATTCAAATCTGAGGTGGGAAGAATTCCGATAAAAAGTTACAGTCGTCTTAGTAACCGCTTCAACATTTTCTGTAACTTTTTTGTAAACACCTGACACTTTTACCACTTCCCCAACGACTTAGAGGGTATGATATACTTGTCTACTTCTCTACAATTCAAATCTGTTTGTGAAACGTCTACGGATGTAACGATACAGCTGTTTTAGTAATTGCGTTAACACGTTTTTACCCAACTTTTGACAAACAACTGCCGTTTTGACCACTCCCTCAACAAGTCAGACAAAAGGCACTGCATCTCAGTGCAAGAGGCGCCGCTGCAGTCCCTGGTTTGAATCCAGGCTGCATCACATCCGGCCGTGATTGGGAATCCCATAGGGCGGCGCACAATTGGCCCAGCGTCGTCCGGGTTTGGCCAGGGTAGGCCATCATTGTAAATAAGAATTTGTTCTTAACTGACTTGCCTAGTTAAATAAAGGGTAAAAAAACACAGCTCTTGTCTCATCATTGAGCAGCTCTAACAGATCCATTACTATGGATACTCACAGACACAGAGGAGCATATGTGGCAGTGTAGGCAAAAGTTATGAAGAAGGTGAGGCAGCCAAGGCAACTACTGACCACAACTACTGAACCACAACCACACAACTACTGACCACCACTACTGAGCACAACCACAAAACTACTGACCACCACTACTGAACCACAACCACACAATTACTGACCACCACTACTGAGCACAACCACAAAACTAATGCCCACAAAAACGTGCATACAACTGAGACCCAAACTGGCCATTGTTTTGTTTGAAAAGATATGGAGCTTTATAATGTCCACTTATGTACCTAGAATGCTGTATACTGTACAGTGCCTTGCGAAAGTATTTATCACCCTTGGTGTTTTTCCTATTTTGTAGCATTACAACCTGTAATTTAAATATTTTTTTATTTGAATTTCATATAACGGACATACACAAACTAGTCTAAGTGAAATGAAAAAAAAAAAACTTGTTTCAAGAAATTCAAAATTAAAAAACTGAAAAGTGCGTGTGCATATGTTTTCACCCCCTTTGCTATGTAGCTTGTTAATAAGACCTGGTGCAACCAGTTACCTTCAGAAGTCCCATAATTAGATAAATAAAGTCCACCTGTGTGCAATCTAAATGTCACATGATCTGTCACATGATCTCAGTATATATACACCTGTTCTGAAAGGGCCCAGAGTCTGCAACACCTCTAAGCAAGGGGCACCACCAAGCAAGCAGCACCATGAAGACCAAGGAGCTCTCTAAACAGGTCAGGGACAACGTTGTGGAGAAGTACAGATCAGGTTGGGTTATAAAAAAGTATCTGAAACTTTGAACATCCCACGGAGCACCACCAAAACTCATGGACCAGGCAAGGAGGGCATTAATTGGAGAGGCAACAAAGAGACCAAAGATAACCCTGAAGGAGTTGCAAAGCTCCACAGTGGATATGGGAGTATCTGTCCATAGGACCACTTTAAGCCGTACACTCCACAGAGGTGGGCTTCACGGAAGAGTGGCCAGAAAAAATGCCATTGCTGAAAGAAAAAAATAAGCAAACACGTTTGGTATTCGCCAAAAGACACGTGGGAGACTCCCCAAACATATGGAAGAATATACTCTGGTCAGATGAGACTAAAATGTTGCTTTTTGGCCATCAAGGAAAACGCTATGTCTGGCACAAACCCAACTCTTCTAATCACCCCGAGAACACCATCCAAACAGTGAAGCATGGTGGTGGCAGCATCGTGATGTGGGGATGTTTTTCATCAGCAGGGACTGGGAAACTGGTGGATGGTGCTAAATACAGGCAAATTCTTGAGGGAAACCTGTTTCAGTCTTCCAGAGATTTGACACTGGGACGGAGGTTCACCTTCCAGGAGGACAATGGCCCTAAGCATACTGGTAAAGCAACACTCGAGCGGTTTACGGGGAACATTTAAATGTCTTGTCTAATATCCATTGCTCGTGTTTCTTTTCCCAAGAAATTCTCTTATTATTGGTGTCTTTTAGTAGTGGTTTCTTTGCAGCAATTTGACCATGAATGCCTAATTCACCCAGACAGGGCTGCAATCTGATGTGCAATTAATTCTAATTAACTTATTCTCTGCAGCAGAGGTAACTCTGGGGTCTTCCTTTCCTGTGGCGGTCGTCTTGAGAGCCAGTTTCATCATAGTACTTGATGGTTGTTGCAACTTCACTTGAAGAACTTTGAAAGTTTGTAATATTCCAGATTGACTGACCTTTAAGTAATCTTTTAAGTAATGATAAACTGCCATTTTTCTTTGCTTATTTGAGCTGTTCGATTGGCTCAAACATGTTAAGGAAAGAAATTCCACAAATTTAAATTTTAACAAGTCACACCTGATAATTGAAATGCATTCCAGATGACTACCTCATGAAGCTGGTTGAGAGAATGCCAAGAGTGTGCAAAGCTGTCATCAAGGCAAAGGGTGGCTACTTTGAAGAATCTAAAATCTTTGTTTAACACTTTTTTTTGGTTACTACATGATTCCATGTGTGTTATTTAATAGTTTTAATGTATTCACTATGATTCTGTAATGTAGAGAAAAAATAAATACCCTTGAATGAGTAGGTGTGTCCATACTTTTGACTGGTACTGTGTGTATATTTAACAAAACAAGTCGAGCTCTGCCCCACCTGCCCTGAATGACGGGTTACCACTGTCTGTAGCGTTAAGTTTTCCCTTCACTGGAACTAAGGGGCTGAAACCCGAACCATGAAAAACAGTCCCAGACCATTATACCTCCTCCGCCAAACTTTACAGTTGGCACAATGCATTCGGGCAAGTAATGTTCTCCTGGCATCCTCCAACCCAGATTGGTCTGTCAGACTACCAGATGGTGACGCGTGATTCATTACTCCAGAGAACATGTTTTCCACTGCTCCAGAGTCCAATGGCGAGCTTTACATCAGCGCGTGGTGATATTAGACTTCCATGGCTCGGCCATGGAAACACATTTCACGGAGCTTCCAATGAACAGTTCCTGTGCTGATGTTTCCAGAGGCAGTTTTGAACTCGGTTGTGAGTGTTGTAGCCGAGGACAGACGATTATTACACACGATGCGCTTCAGCTCTCGTTATGTGAGCTTGTGTGGCCTCCCACTTCGTGGCTGAGCTGTTGTTGCTCCTAGATGTTTCCACTTCACAATAACAGCACTTACAGATGACCAGGGCAGCTCTAGCAGGGCAGAAATTTGACGAACTTACTTGTTGGAAAGGTGGCATCCTTTGACGGTGCCACATTGAAAGTCACTGAGCTCTTCAGTAAGGCCACACAGCCATGCAATCTGTGGAGATTGCATGGCTGTGTGCTCGATTTTATATACCTGTCAGCAACAGGTGTGACTGAAATAACTGAATCCACTAATTTAAAAGGGGTGTCCACATACCTTTGTATACATAGTGTATATAACTGATTGTTCAATGATATCTATAAAAATGTCCTTGTCAGGAATACATTCAGACGACACTATGTCCATTAATGGAATAGGTTCCATTGATGCTGTCAAAATAACCACTTCAGAAGTAGAGACAAAAACCCTTGAGCCAAGTGGATGAGGTGGAACAGCTGCTATTGGGTATTTATATATCACCACCCCTTTTTTTAAACTACTGGTAATTGAATTAGAGAGATAATACACCCTGTCATGTAGCATGAAGAGTACTGCAGTTGGAGAAAGGGCTCCACCTAGTGGAGACTCCATGTAGAAGCGTGGTTCCTTTGACCTCGTTTTCATGGTGCACCTTTGTGTTGTAACGAAAGAAGACGTGGTGGACACGACAGAATATAGAATTCCAGTGCTTCTCTAGAACAGACTGTTAATATCATTTTTGTTTCTCTGCAGCATGGTTGCTTCGCGCAGTTCCGATAATGCATACCACTAAGCTGTACACAGATTCAACCACAAATGTCAACGTACTGAACACTCATTGTTATGGTGTCAACGCATTTATTTAGGGAGAGGGGCAACTTCAGGAAGACATATTATGATATTATGTTACAGTCATTAAGAAATAACATCCTCTAGCAGTCATACATTTACCTTGGGTATCTTACTAAACCCACTGCTGCCTATGGCTATATCCTTAATACACTTACCCTATCATTTTTCTCTCCGTACATGACATTATTTGTTTTACTTGCAATAAATACTCTCTCCTATCGTTCTATCATCATGTACTACAATATAAATATACCAGTATCATTGCCGGTTACGGGCGTACTGTATTATACAGTCAAATGATAAGTGTTTGCCGTTGCTAGTTACCTCTGATCGGTAGTCACACATGACCACAGAGTGGTCACGCAGTAGCTACGTGTGGCCAACGTGAATTGCGAGCATCTCTACCGACTTCATACAGACGTCTGCGAGGACATGGTCCCTCAGTGGTCGAGGGGCATACACACATCCCTCAGGGGTCCCTTCTACCTTGGGAAAGCCTCAGTCATGTTCATGTTGTGGTCAACCTGCTACCAAGTCAGCAAAGATTTGTCACCCAATATGGCTTTAAAGTCTGTTTTTGCCTTTCGTCTAACATGGCGCTCATGTATTTATTTATTTTTTTAGTCAGAATGTTCATTTAATGGCGAAATGTAACTATAAAGTGAAAATATGATGAGGCTCTATCGCAGATTCGTCATAAGTAATAGGATGAATAATGTATGGGATGAATAGTACTAGACAAGCCATCTGTTTGAATAGGCTTGGTTACCACTCTATTGCCTCATCTCTTTCCCCATCCTCCGATAGGACCACTGCAGAGACTACAGACTACACATGCTCAACCCAGCGATACACCTGCAATACCCCTGCTATGCAACTACAGTCCTCACAAGTCCTCATATTCAAGGGCCTTCAAGTCGCAAGACATGACATTTCATGTCTTGAGGACAGAGCCTGCTTGAAGTTAAAGGGAAACAATGGCTTCACTCCCCACATAACTGATCCTGTCAACTTGAGTAAATTCTAAGCAGAGCTATCTACCACAGTTGGTCTTGGTGCTTTGGCTGAATGGGGACATACTAAGGTTCTGTTGCTGAAGGAGGTGAAGTTCTTTGGAACATGGAGAAGGGATGAAGAGGTGCAGCCAGGTAGGGTGGTTCTGGGTATATTTTTGGCAGTGTTCAGGGCTTGGTGACCCGCTCTCAGGGTGAGGGACACAGTGTGACAGAGGTTGCCTTCCGATTCCTTACCCTTCTCCCAGAAGTGAGCACGGGCTCACTCACTGGACCCGCATGGACTAGACAGAGGGAGTTTCCACCCGGGGTGCACACTTTGGGAAGAAGGGAAGGGAGTCGGCCACCAGTGGTCTCTCTCCCTGAGTGGGCAGGAGGTCAGAGTGGGGAGGTCAGGGGTCAGCCAGGTCAAAGGTCACAGTTTGTTGGAGTTGTTCCGCAGGTTGTTGAGCTCCAGCTCCAGCTGTTGGAGTCTAACGTCTTTCTGCACCAGCTCCTCTCTCAACCTCTTTAGCTCATCTTGCTGCCTGAAGAACGTGCGCATGAGCTGGGAGAGAGGAATGACACACACACATATACACACACACACACACACACACACACACACACACACACACACACACACACACACACACACACACACACACACAGAAGGTCATGGTAAAGGCATAGTGCAGATGCATTGGCAAGACAGTGCCTGTGGTTGTGCAGTGTGCTATCTATTCTATGTTGTTCAAGACGTGGTAATGATTCTGAGAGTGAGTAGGGACATACCGCCGTCATATACACAACAACACATCAATTGGTTTCACCTCGTTCTCTGTCTTGGGTGGAATACTCTCCAGCAGGCCATTCATCACCATGGTCTTCCTCTCCCTCACAGGGGCCTTGAAGGCCTTCTGGCAGGGGCGCTTGTATCCAGACTTTAGGGACATCAACACTGGCTCTGCGCACACACACACACACTTGGATGATGCTCACCAGGTTTGCATAATTGTATGTTTGTATCAGTCTTCATAAAAACATTAGTTACATGTGTATGCCATTTTGCAGTATTGCACTACTCACCTCTGTCCATCCCACTCAGCCACTCATCTGCAGTGAGGGCTGGTTCTGTGCCTGCTGTCATAGGGTAGATGTCCTCCTGGTATGTCTCGGACTGCAAAACCACAAGACAATATTAATCATTCCTATAGCACCCGAAGCAGAAAATGAATGCTGCTGCATTGCCTTGTGCTAGTCTAGAAAGCACCTAGGTGGTATGATAAGGGAGATAAGCCAAGCATAACCCATATGGTGAGAGGATTACATTTCAGATAGCTTCTGTCCTGGGTAGTATTCCACACTAACGTAGCATTAATGGTCAATATCATACAGTATCTCAGCGACTCAGACAACTCCCTTTGTCCAGGAAGGACAACATTTGATATCACTTGATTTACTCTGCTGACGCATTCAGTGTTGAGTGCCCTAACACAGTTTCTGTAATATTACTATTTGTGGACTCTTAGGATTTGAACCCAGGTCCTTAGGATTTGAACCCAGGTCCTTAGGATTTGAACCCCGGTCCCAAAGGCTAGAGGCCTTCTTGACCAATGAAGCACATTTGTACCATCTCTCTCTCTCTCTCACACACACACACACACACACACACACACACACACACACACACACACACACACACACACACACACACACACACACACACAACACACAACACACAACACACACTAGTTAATTACATGTAGCGGTGTAGCTAACTGCTAGAACAGAAACGTTTTTTATTTTGTTTCATCAGACCTGCCTAATTATCACTTGAAAATGTTTCCATTTTTAGCAGGCTAAATTACACATGATTCCAGAGGGATCTGTTTTAGCAATTTGTAATCTATGGCATTTCAGATTGAAATATGATAATTTATCACTAAGTAGTTTGGATGTAGTGAACTACTATTTAAAATGAACCTTCAGTTAACTAAACTATATTTTTCCTAAGGCTAGTGTAGCTAAAGTTCTTCCATCGTGAAGTGATTGGTAGCTTCAGAGTAGCTTCCTCAACACTGCACTCCATTCACCCTTCGTGGCACTATCATGGAGATGGGCTCGATGAGGCCCCTCAGAGTCACCAGCTTGTAGAAGCGGAACACCTCGCAGGCCGCCACGTCCAGCCCATGTTTTGGCATCACTCCTGTGAGGGTGGACAAAGAGAGGGAAAAGGGGGTTGAGGTGAGTCTTGAAGTTAAAATGGACACCTTACATACCATGCCAATCTAGGGGCTTCTACTGTCAGGAGCAATGTTCAGACTGAGCATGGATAGAAACGGAATGTCTGGAACAGTCACATTTCTCTAGTTCAGTTGGAGATGAGAGGCGAATCTGGTCTATCTGCAATGTTCTGCGTGCTGCGAATGTCCCTCTTGTTAGGATTCCTGATTGTGCTGTGGGTTCACTGAGGGCTGAATTTGAGATCACATCCTCTAAAATCATGCATTGATGTCAATTGGAATTTTGCGCTAACATCAGAGTTCTGAGTGCAGGACCAATAGAAAAAAAAACTCAACCGTGTACCCTGTCATGTATCCGAAATGTTGTTCCAAGAGTTAGAAAAGTAGGATTTTCACTCATTGATTAACTTCAATTTACAGGCTTCCTCACTGATGAACGAGACCTGGAAGGATGGCATTGCGATTTGTGAGACTACTTAGTATTCATCGATTGATGTGACTGACTTACCCAGGCCTTTCTGTGGAGCCGGGGACCTGAACTCCATTAGGTACTGCAGGTAGGGCTTCTCTGTGCCGACCTCATAGTATCTGATGTTACCGTCTCCCTGTGAACCAGACACAGATACCTAAGATCTCACAGCAGATAGCAGTAATGTTGAGGTTCCCATGGTAACACACTATTTTACACACATGCACACACGTACATACAAATACTTCACACACACACACCACACAAAATGCATTTTCACAATTATAAGCAAATGAGGACATGCACATCCCACATAGGAGTTCCATTTCAAGTCAGTCAATTCAAAAAGTGAAATTAAATCCCATTTAAATTCAAGAGAGAAATTCACATTAAAACGTAAAAAAATGCAATTCATACACATCACCTCATGTGATAGTTGAAAGCTAAGGTCAAGTGGCCTTGGTATGACGTGTCTTACCTTGCCTGCCAGGTAGAGCATGTGTGTGTCAGAATCATAGAAAGGGAAGAGCAGCCCAGAAAGCCCATCAATCTCCTCCTCTATGATGGGCATGGACAGGTCCTCCTGGAGAGAGAACCTTAGTGAGACTTAGTCTCTCTGTCTCTCTGTCTCTCTCTCTCTCTCTCTCTCTCTCTCTCTCTCTCTCTCTCTCTCTCTCTCGCTCTCACCCTCACCAAAGCACTTTAACATAGACACTGATATATCACCAATGAGCTCACCTGATCCCACAGTGCCACTTGTCTAGTGTTCCATCGAGAGACTCCGGTGGTCACCAGGCGCTTCATGTTGCCCAGAAACACCACTCTGTTCACCCTGTGGCTCTTACAGTCAGCTTCCTGTTCACATATATGGCAACAGCTCTGGAAAATTATTCAAACTGGCTGTGTTACAACACAGCATTACATAATACAGTATCTACATCTACAGAAGTAATCCTAATGCCAAAGCATTTGTGTGTGTGTGTGTGTGAGGTGTTTAGTGTGTGTGTATGTTTGTGTCCAGGTACCCCACAAATGGTGCTGTATATGGAGACAACCCAGGTGTGTGAACAGGTCGATTGCAAAATGCTTCACAGAGTTCAAGTAGCAGACCCATCTCAACACTGTTCAGAAGAGACTGTGTAAATCAGGCCTTCATGGTCAAATTGCTGCAAAGAAACCCCTACTAAAGGACACCAATAATAAGAAGAGACTTGCTTGGGCCAAGAAACATGAGCAATGGACATTAGACCAGTGGAAATGTGTCCTTTGGTCTGGAGTCCAAATGGGAGATTTTTGGTTCTAACCCGCCGTGTCTTTGTGAGACACGATGCGGGTGAACGGAGGATCTCTGCATGTGTATTTCCCACTGTAAAGCATGGAGGAAGAGCTCAGTGAGGCTGGTTGAGCGAATGCCAAGAGTGTGCAAAGCTGTTATCAAGGCAAAGGGTGGCTATTTGAAGAATCACAAAAGTTTAAATATATTTTTATTTGTTTAACACTGTTTAGTTTACTACATGATTCCATATGTTTTATTTCATAGTTGATGTCTTCTATTATTCTACAATGTAGAAAATAGCCAAAATAAAGAAAAACCCTGGAATGAGTAGATATTCTAAAACTTTTGACCCCTAGTGTGTCATGTAATATGTAGCTAATGTTATGTAATTTAGCTAGAAATGTGGGTATCGCTGATCGCTGCTCGCAGTGGTGTAAACAGATAATCAATGTGGCTCAGCATTCGTGTAAAGCCTGGTCAATATTCTATTTCATGTTTTTGTGGTGCGTGTGTAGCCCAGCAGTATATAAGCTATTAGATCTCCAATTTACAATGTCGTATTGAAAAATAATTGACATATCCAATTGATACTTATCCCACTATTGATTATTGTTTTTAATTGGTTTAAAGTGAAACAAAAAACTGTAATCGCTAGAACACATTTCTGAATACTTACTGTAGGTCACTTTTTCAAAACTCTTCACACAGTGAGCACAACAGCAGTCTATGTGGGCTAAACTGCGGATAGTTTCCCATTGCTTTGTCACAAAATGTATTCAATGACTACATCTATCAAATTTCATGAATTATTTTCTCCCTCAGACACAATCACCACCCAAACTCTATGTACCGACAGGCCAATTTACACGTTTACATACTCTTTTCAAAACTGTTCAACTTAAGTTCAAAACCTAACATGACACAAAATTGAATAAGACAGCAATTTGCTACATTTCTGCCTTGTTGAAATATATTCCAAATCAAAACAATGAAATACTATCAAAACAATTAGACCAACCACAGCTGATTCCCATTGTAGCTGAACACCTACCCAGGTCTTTCAATTTCATTACCATCTATATGTAACAGTAAATACTTTACATCCGTCCCCTCACCCCGACCTGGGCGCGAACCAGGGACGCTCTGCACACGTCAACAGTCACCCTCGAAGCATCGTTACCCATCGCTCCACCAAAGCCGTGGCCCTTGCAGAGCAAGGGGAACCACTACTTCAAGGTCTCAGAGCAAGTGATGTCTCCGATTGAAACGCCACTAGCGCGCACAACCGCTAACTAGCTAGCCATTTCACATCGGCTACATATGCAAAAGGGGACATTTTAGGAATAATGCTGTACTGCAATGTAAACGTGGACCCAGCCAGAGATCGAGAAGTGGCTGACAGAGGAAGAAGAGTGGGCTGGGAGAGGGAGAGGAGTACATATGCGTGGTGGAAGAAGACAGAGTAAGATCAAGAGCTGTAGTCTCAGATGAGATTAGGGCTACTGTAATTTATCATGTAATAAATCATGGTCTATCAATGAGAGAGGCTGGTCTGAGAGTGCAGCCAAATCTGCAATGTTCAACAGTGGCATCTATTGTGAGAAATTTTCAGCAAAACAACAGGTAAGATGTGCATTCTGCAAGGACATCTGACTGACCTGCACATTACAGAAGTAAATTGAGCAAAGCCTCCAAACCCACTTGTGTACAATTATTTTTGTGTTCCTGCTTAGGACCCAATGGTTACCTCCCACAGGCGGGAGAGGTAGGATTTTCACTGCTGTGTTGGAAACTGCAATCGTTGATATGGTCATCAGAAATAATGGCATAAAACTCAGAGATTCAGGACAGAGTGTTGGCAGACAACATTACATTTGGAAATATTCACAATGTAAGCATAACTATTTCTAGAGTCCTGAAACAACATCAAATCAGGATGAAGCAGTTGTACACTGTCTCCTTTGAGAGGAACTCTGAACGAGTCAAGCAAACTCAGGAACCAATATGGTATAGCCTAACTCTTATGTTGCCTTGTGGATTTATTTTAGAGAGTCATGGAGATTGAAGCCAGGCCAACAACACACATATTCATCTTTGTGTATGAGGCTGTTTTCAACTTGGCCAAAACACGGTGGCGAGGAAGGAATGTGATTGGGAAAAGAGGCACAGTGGATGTCCCGGGCCAGAGGCGTGCCAACATCACAATGTGTACAGCAATATACTCTGATGGATTGCTGTTACACAAATCGCTAATTGGGCCATACAACACAGAGCGTCTTATTTCAATCCTGGATGACCTCTATGGAAGGGTTGTGCCAGGTGAGGAAAGGGTTGCAGTGTGGCGAAATGGGCCAACGTTTGCAATTGTATGGGACAATGTGGCATTTCACCACTCCAGCGCAGTCAGAGTGGTTTGCAGCCCATCCCAGGATGGTGTCACTTTTCCTCCCACCTTACTCTCCATTCCTCTACCTCATAGAGGAATTATTTTCCTCATTGACCACCATCCTCATGATCAAATATCCCTCCTGGACCCAATGAATGCTGGATGCTTGGACATATCTGCAGAAGATTGCCAGGGAAGGACCATTAATGCCAAAATATTATTTCCAATGTATATTGCCCAAGATGACATAAGATGTGATGTGGATGAGAACCTGTGGCCAAATGCAGAAGACAGGGTTGACTAGACTTGCTACTGTATCTGTATTGGTGTATATCCGGTGCCATCCGTTTTGTTACTAAAGCACCTTATACCACCCACCACTGCGACCTGTATGCTCTAGTCGGCTGGCCCTCGCTACATATTCGTCGCCAGACCCACTGGCTCCAGGTCATCTACAAGTCCATGCTAGGTAAAGCTCCGCCTTATCTCAGTTCACTGGTCACGATGGCAATACCCACCCGTAGCACACGCTCCAACAGGTTTATCTCACTGATCATCCCTAAAGCCAACACCTCATTTGGCTGCCTTTCGTTCCAGTTCTCTGCTGCCTGTGACTGGAACGAATTGCAAAAATCGCTGAAGTTGGAGACTTTTATCTCCCTCACCAACTTCAAACATCTGCTATCTGAGCAGCTAACCGATCGCTGCAGCTTTAAATAGTCTATCGGTAAATAGCCCACCCAATTTTACCTACCTCATCCCCATACTGTTTATATTTATGTACTTTTCTGCTCTTTTTCACACCAATATCTCTACCTGTACATGACCATCTGATCATTTATCACTCCAGTGTTAATCTGCAAAATTGTAATTATTCGCCTACCTCCTCATGCCTTTTGCACACAATGTATATAGAATCTCCTTTTTTTCTACTGTGTTATTGACTTGTTAATTGTTTACTCCATGTGTAACTGTGTTGTCTGTTCAGACTGCTATGCTTTATCTTGGCCAGGTCGCAGTTGCAAATGAGAACTTGTTCTCAACTAGCCTACCTGGTTAAATAAAGGTGAAATAAATAAAATAAATATATGTCATAAAGCATATTGCATCATGTCTGATTAATTCCTGTAACATATACTGCAGTGAATTCTAAACAGCAGGGAGGTCATTCTTGTGTTGTAAAGACATTTCACAAAATAAAACATTGTGTAATGCTACCTGTTGTTAGTGTTTTTTATGTCGTTGTTTTATGAATGACAAAAGTGTGCTTGTTTGGTGACAACCTTTGCTAGTGTTATGGAAGAATGAGTTGATTTGAGACATGTATGAAGTGTTCTGGTAGTTTTATTGCATTTTGGATGTGAAATTAACTGCTGTGCCAAGCTGAAAGTTGGTTAAGAGATCTGGGTGAAGAGTTTTGAAAAAGTTTCCTAAGTATTGAGAAATGGGTCCTCGCAATTGTAAAAAACTGTAATATAGCTGGTGTCTCTCTGTCTACATGGGTGAGTGACCAACCTGCAGGACCTTGCCCGAGCGAGGCTCGATCACACGCAGGTGTTTGTCCTTGCAGCTGGTGGCCAGCAGGCTGCCGTCAGTGTTGAAGGACATGCAGAGCACCACGTCTGAGTGACAGTCGATCATCTTCACTGGACCTCCCACCTCCAGGTTCCAGATCAGGATCTGACAAATGGAGGGACATAAAGAGTGAAAGTTAATGAGGGAGAGACAAAAGTCTGAGGATGTGATGTGATAGAAGAGATAGAAATGGGAGTGAATTTATAGGAATATAAATATATATATATATATATATATATATATATATATATATATATATATATATATATATATATATATATATACACTATATATACAAAAGTATGTGGACACCCCTTCAAATGAGTGAATTAATCTATTTCAGCCACAATCGTTCCTGACAGGTGGAGAAAATTGAGCACACAGTCATGCAATCAACATAGACAAGCATTGGCAGTGAAATGGCCTTACTGAAGAGCTCAGTGACTTTAGGATGCCACCTTTATGCCCCCGTCAAATGTAAGCTCTGTTATTGTGAAGTGGAAACGTTTAGGAACAACAACGTCTCAACCGCAAAGTGGTAGGCCACATAAGCTCACAGACCACCAGGTGCTGAAGCGCTTAAAAATGTTCTGTCCTCGGTTGCAACATTCACTACCGAGTTCCAAACTGCTTCTGGAAGCAATGTCAGCACAATAACTGTTTGTCGTGAACTTCACGAAGTGGGTTTCCATGGCCGAGCAGCCATACACAAGTCTAAGATCACCATGCGCAATGCCAGGCGTCGGCTGGTGGAGTAAAGCACGCCGCCATTGGACTCTGGACTGATGAATCACGCTTGGTGGATGCCAGGAGAATGCTACCTTCCCGAATGCATAGTGCCAACTGTAAAGTTTGGTGGAGGAGGAATAATTTTCTGGGGCTGTTTTTCATGGTTTGAACTGGGCCCCTTTGTTCTAGTGAAGGGAAATCTTAACGCTATAGCATACAATGACAGTCTGTGCTTTCAACTTTGTTGCAACAGTTTGGGGCAGGCCCTTTCACGCTTCAGCATGGCAATGCCCTCGTGCACAAAGCGAGGTCCATAAAGAAATGGTTTGTCGAGATCGGCCTAAATCCCATCAAACACCTTTGACCTTAATCCCATCGAACACCTATGGGAACGCCGACTGCGAGCCAGGCCTAATCGCCCAACAGTGCCCAACCTCACTAATGCTCTTGTGGCTGAATGAAAGCAAGCCCCACGCAGCAATGTTCCAACATCTAGTGGAAGGCCTTCCCAGAAGAGTGAAGGCTGTTATAGCAGCAAAGGGGGGACGAACGCCATATTAATGTCCATGATTTTGGAAGGATATGTTTGACAAGCAGGTGTCCACATACTTTTGGTCATGTAGTGTTTAGAGAGAGAGAGATTAAAGGGTAAACAAAGTGAGAGAGAAAGATGAGTGAGGGGAGTCAGAGAATTCATTAAAGAGAGGAAAGGATGGTAAAGAACACGACAGCAATGATTTACTGATACCTTAAAGTCGTAGCCAGCGCTGAAGAGGATACCACTACAGGTGGGGTGCCACTCTATGAGACCCACTCGTCGGCTGTGTCCATACAACTCCAGCACCGCCTCGGACATGTTCCGCCTCAGCCCTCCCTCTGGAATCTCCCATATCCGCACCTATAGGCCACATATAGATAACGGTCATAGACATCGGCATGTCATCGTGGAATACTCTGCCATCAGAGGTTACTCAGGCAAAAAGGAAGTTTAGCTTTAAAAAACAGTTAAATAAGACCTCTCCTCTTTCTAAAGATCTAATTTAACTGTACTGTATATCATATATATAGTACAGTGCCATAAGAAAGTATTTCCACCCCTTGCCTTATTCCACATTATTTTGTGTTACAGCCTGAATTTAAAATGGTTTAAATTCAGATTTTGTGTCACTTGCATACACACAATACACCATAATGTCAAAGTGGAATTATGTTTTTAGACATTTTTACTAGTTGTAGTAAAAATAAAAAGCTTAAATGTCTAGAGTAAAGAGTATGGAGTAATGTCTGGAGTAAGTAAGTATTCAACCTCTTTGTTATGGCAAGCCTAATGGGTTAAGGAGTAAAAATGTGCTTAACAAGTCACATAAGTAGCATGGACTGTGTGCAATAATAGTGTTTAACATGATTTTTGAATGACTACCTCGTATCTGTACCCCACACATACAAATATCTGTAAGGTCCCTCTGTCGAGCAGTGAATTTCAAACACAGATTCAACCACAAGGGAGTTTTGCCAATGCCTTGCAAAAAAACAAAAAAACATTACATACCCATTTGAGCATGGTGAAGTTGTTAATTACACTTTGGATGGTGTATCAAAATACCCAGTCATTACAAAGATACAGGCGTAATCCAAACTCAATTGTCAGATAGGAAGGAAACCGCTCAGGGATTTCAACATGAGCCCGATAGTGACTTTAAAACATTTACAGAATTGAATGCCTGTGATAGAAGAAAACTGAGGATGGATCAACAACATTGTAGTCACTCCACAATACTAACCTAAATCACAGAGTGAAAAGAAGGAAGCCTGTCCAGAAAGACATGTATCCTATTAGGCACTAAAGTAAACTGCAAAAAAATTTGCTTGAAGAATTACAAAAATAATAAATGTTAAAATATTGCACAATCCAGGTGTGGAAAGTTCTTAGAGACTTACCCAGAAAGACTCTCAGCTGTAATCACTGCCAAAGCTGATTCTAACATGTATTGACTCAGGCTTGTGAATAGTTATGTTAAAGACAATATTTCTGTATATAATTTTCAATAAATTTGCCAAGTTTTCACTTTGTCATTATGGGGTATTATGTGTAGAAAAAACAAACATATTTCATCTATTTTGAACACAACAAAATGTGGAATAAGTCAAGGTGTATAAATACTTTTCCCTTGCACAGGGATACCCGCATGCACACACAGGGAAGCACACACACTGACATGTGTGCACACACGCACACAGAGCCATGCTGCGTGCTCCCAAAAACACACACACAGACATAGACACACGTGCGCACACACACACCAATGATTGTTGTTACTCACAGAGCAGTCCTCTGAGCAGGAGGCTATGATGTTGTCGATGAAGGGATTCCATTTGATGTCCAGCACGCCTCCCTGGTGGCCGCACACTTTAGGTTGGTGAGGGTCGATTCGCCCAGCCTGGAGGAGCACATGGAGGAGAGAAACAGAGACAACACAAAACAGATACTGTAAATAGCATAAAAGCATTATCATCCCTTTATTTGAATCTAAACATGCTGATCAAAATTCAATCCCATACTCAAAACCTTGCTGAACTCAATGAGTAAGATAACTCAGGATATTTGTATTCAACAGAATATTGTCTACAAAGAAAAATGACACATAACTGTCTACCACCAATACATAACATGAAATGCATCAACAGGGTTGACACCAATATTGACAGCCAGTGTTTACCCCTAATGCCCACTGAGTGGTGCCTCTGTACTGTGCCATACGTTGCCTTTCACATCATCCTGCTTCCCTCAGCATCTCTGAGCTACTGGATCTTAGGGTCAAAAGCTGGGTCAATTATAACAAAATAGATGCATTTTGATTTTGAGTAGATGCTTTTTGATGTGTATAAGGACAGTGAGCAATAAATAGGGCTATTTTGACAGAAACCACACAAGTTAAGTATATGATTTCCAAAATGGGGTTAGAAGGAAATCCAGTTGGATGTACAAAGGAAAGTAGACTAATTTGTAATTCAAACATGCCTCACAGGCCACATTGCTATCATTGCTTAATGGAACCCATTGTATCAGTGACATTGTCAGTCTTTGTCTAAAAGTGTCTGATACAACAGTTAGGATAGAAAGAGAACATTGTAAGACAGGAGGGTCACATGACTGAAAAAATAGGATTCAAGCTAACTCTGTACCAGTCACACCCTATAGCATGGCTGTTTACAAGTGGAAGATGTAGAAGTGACTAATATGGGTTAATCCTATAATAAGTGGGCCTATACAAGCCATATGACCTAGACAGTAGCAGAGAAGCCTGTGGCTTAAGCTGAGGAACCCTTGTTCACTATCACTTCTACTAATTGGCTATTAAGAGCAGTATTTTAAAGCTGTAGGCTATCCTCATCATGGCCAACAATTAATCATTGTTTCCCCAATCAAAACCCCCCCTTCCCCACTCCTTCATGCTTAACATATTGGTTTCTGAGCACATTATTTCCTCTAATAAATATTGCTTTTTACCACTTACACATCTCAGTAAAAAAAATGTTGTATGTAGGCTAGTAATTATTTTTTGAAGCCTTGTTTTCTGTCCTAACAAACTGGCATCACTAACATGAGTATTGAAAAAGTTTATGCACACCTCACACCAGTGACAACAGACATAGCAAAGCCAACTATTGAAACATTCAATGGCAAAGAATTTATATGTAGTGCCAGTGGTAGAAATAACTAAGCACGTTAATTTGGAGCCAAAAAGGACCGCGAGCGCACTGTGAGCAATAGATGAGAGGGAGGAAGCCATCATATTTTGCAGGTCCTTTTCATCGGTCTCAATCTTATCTATAGATTATTATACAATAATTTAGGGGGGTTTTGGCCTATGAAATAACTATCCAAGGGAATATAATTATTGTCAGAAATGAGGATACTGTATTGCGAAGCCACAGGACGCTGAGCCGAGGTAAATTTGCAGGACAGGTAGCTAAGAACAATCAAGTGATCTAGTCAAGTGATCTAATAGACTAGTGATCTAGTCCATTAGCTAGCTAGCTAGCCAAGACATTTGGGTAGCTGAAGGTATTTTCATCCTAGGCTTTAGCAAGGTTGTTGATCATTTCATTGCTGCAGATGTGAAGAATGCTTCATTAACATGTTGCTGCCATGGAAATTCTTACACAGGTACACTCGAAGTCAATCTTAAAATAATGTCCTTCTTGTGGTCTGAACACACATAGGACTATTGATTAATTATAATGTAATTATTAGTGTTTACATAGCCTGTTTAAATCTCACCCAATGTCTCTAGTCTTTCTAGTGAGGGTGATCTGGCCTCAGGTCAGTCAGCCCTATTAAGTGAGGGTTGGTTTCTTGTACCTCAGACATTAAAGATATTTCAAACATTTTGTGGATTAGGTTTACATTGGGGTTTTCAGTACATTTCTTATCAAAATAATTTACATGTGGGCAACCAAAACATTGACAATAGAATCTTCAGAAAATGTCATTTTTTGTACCCTTTAAGTTGCATCCTTTGTAACCCGTGAAAAACCCACTAAAACAAAAATAAAAATACCACACACAATAAATCAAAGAGTATTAACGACTAACAAATATTCATTAACAGGTGGGTTGTGTGTGGGTGGTGGCGTGTGTGTGGTAAATATCGTAGGGTAAACAACATTCTGCTTTCCCCCTATTGCAAGGTTTATTACAAGACAAATATGATAACTTTCTCCATATTAGAAGGCATTGTTTTACATTTTAGTATACTTTCAAAAAGTTACTCTATATTTTTATTACCTATCTCTGTTGGATATTCAATTTCTGCTTAAAAAAAAGTTTATTATTTTAAGATTAATACGTAATGCTTTGGAGGGATCAATATGTATTAACTGGGTTGGCACTGTCTGTCAGTCCCCTGTAGATGGGGCACTCGGTCCGTAATAAGTCTGGCACCTGAGACAGCTTATACAGGGAAACAGATGCATTTTCCATTTTGCCTACTCACGAATAGAACGTCATCATTTGGGATATCAACTATCTTGGAGTACAATACATTGTAGCCTTAAGTTTAATTAACAGAAAATCATAGGTTATATTTAACAGGGTATGGGGTTTACTTCAAAATGTATTATCAGGGTGGAGGAAATCTTATCAGCGTTTATAGCTTTATTGGTTAGGGGTAAGTTAAGTCCCGCACAATGCTTTAACCTTATATTTATCAAATGATCAATAAAGGGACCACTCTGAACATTTCTCAGAATACTTTTAACACCACTTAACACTTTTAACACCATGTGTGGGTGTGCCAGGTGTATATTATTATAATGTTTTCTATTGTTACTTCATCAGATCTCTAGTAACCAATTACACTCAATATTATGTTACTTTATCTCTAGTAACCCATTACACATTTTTGTGTTACATCACCAATTTCTCCCCTACACAAGTGTTCTATTTATACAGGGGTTTGAATATTCACCCTAGTGTTCTATTTAGCAGAATATTCAGGAATATTGCTTTCTCCTTTCATATCTCCACATACACAATGACATTATACCATCAAACTCCACCTATGAGTCATGTTATCCGTATGTCATCTAAAGTCATGTTACCCTCAGAGACATGTTATCCTCGCTACTAATGAGATGTGTAATCATGTTATCCTCTAATGAGACACGTTATCGTGTTATCCTCATTACTAATCGAGACTTGTTATCATATGAGAGATGTTACTCGAGTGAGATTTCTGAGTCATGTTATCCTCTACTTGTAGATCAAATGGGTGGTGGTGGACAGAACCCTAGATAACATTACAGATACAAAATAACTTGAGCTAGTCCTCTGACAGCTCTAATTCACTCAGTCATTTATAGCTAATTCCAATCTCTTATTATCCAATTTTCAATCGGTTTATTATCCATATTTCAATGTTGTTATCCAAATTTCAATTAGTTTAATATCCACAATTCAATCAAAATTTCAATATTAATACTACTAATTTCGATCCATTTATCATCCAAATTTCAATCAGCTTAATATGTTATATCTCACAATCACACAAATTTCACATCCACATTCACTTAGTACTATTCCCAAACACACTTGGTAATCTCCCTTATTACCCATGTTCATCTTCAACGGTTCTCTTGCCGCTACTTGCTATACAGTACCAGTCAAAAGTTTGGACACACCTACTCATTCAATAGTTTTTAATTATTTTTTTTTTTTTTACCATTTTCTACATTGTAGAATAATAGTTAAAACATCAAAACTATGAAATAACACATAACCAAAAAAGTGTTGAACAAACCAAAATATATTTAGATTCTTCAAAGCAGCCTTTCTTTGCCTTGATGACAGCTTTGCACACTCTTGGCATTCCCTCAACTAGCTTCATGGGGTAGTCACCTGGAATGCATTTCAATTAAACAGGTGTGCCTTCTTAAAAGTTAATTTGTGTAATTTATTTCATTCTCAATATATTTGAGCCAATCAGTTGTGTTGTGACAAGACAGGGGTGGTATACAGAAGATAGCCCTATTTGGTAAAAGTCCATATTATGGCAAGAACATCTCAAATAAGCAAAGAGAAATGAAAGTCAATCCGGGGAATTTCAAGAGCTTTGAAAGTTTCTTCAAGTGCAGTCGCTAAAACCATCAAGCGCTATGATGAAACTGGCTCTCATGAGGACCGCCACAGGAATGGAAGACCCAGAGTTACCTCTGCTGCAGAGGATAAGTTCATTAGAGTTACCAGCCTCAGAAATTGCAGCCCAAACAAATGAATGCTTCACAGAGTTCAAGTAACAGACACATCTCAACATCAACTGTTCAGAGGAGACTGTGTGAATCAGGCCTTCATGGTCAAATTGCTTCAAGGAAACCACTACTAAAGTACACCAATAATAAGAAGAGACTTGCTTGGGCCAAGAAACACGAGCAATGAACAATGTCCTTTGGTTTGGATTACAAATTGGAGATTTTTGGTTTTAACCAGCGTGTCTTTGTAAGACTAGCACAGCATTCTGCTGCGACACGCCAGTCCCACTAGGTCCAAACCAGATGGGATATCACTTGTTTTTCAACAGGCCATGACCCAACACACCACCAGGTTTTGTAAGGGCTATTTGACCAATAAGGAGAGTAATGAAGTGCTGCATCAGATGACCTGGCCTCCACAATCCCCCGACCTCAACCAAATTGAGATGGTTTGGGATGAGTCAGACCACAGAGTGAAGGAAAATCAGCCAACAAGTGTTCAGCATATGTGAGAACTCCTTCAAGACGGTTGAAAAAGCATTTCAGGTGAAACTGGTTGAGAGAATGACAAGGGTGCGCAAAGCTCTCATCAAGGCTAAGGGTGGATATTTGAATAATCTCAAATATCAATTATATTTTGATTTGTTTAAACCTTCTTTGGGATAGGAGGCAGTATTTTCACGTCCGGATGAAAAGCATGTCCAAAGTAAACTGCCTACTACTCAGGCCCAGAAGCTATTAGTAGATTTGGACAGAAAACACTCTGAAGTTTCTAAAACTGTTTGAATGATGTCTGTGAGTATGATAGAACTTATTTGGCAGGCAAAAGACAAACAATTCAGACAAACAATTCAGTTTTTTTTGAGGTCACTCTCTTTTCAATGGGTTTTCATTGGGAATCCAGATTTTAAGGGACTTGCTTGCAGTTCCTATCGCTTCCACTGGATGTCAACAGTCTTTAGAAATTGGTTGAGGTTTTTCCTTTGAGAAATGAAGAAGTAGCACTGTTCAGAACGAGGGTAGAGCGAAATGTACTCTTTGTTAGAGGCGCGTGACCTGAAAGCTCGCTACACTTTGTTTTCCTCTGGTATTGAATGCAGTTTATCCCGTCTTAAATTGTATTGATTATTTACATAAAAAAATACCTAAAGTTGTATTAGGAAAGTTGTTTGAAATCTTTGGACAAAGATTACAGGTGACTTATGAGATATTTTGTAGTCATGTTGCGCGAGTTGGAACCGGTGTTTTTCTGGATTAAACGCGCCAAATAAATGGACATTTTGGATATATATCGACAGAATTAATTGAACAAAAGGACCATTTGTGATGTTTATGCGACATATTGGAGTGCCAACAGAAGAAGCTCGTCAAAGGTAAGGCATGAATTATATCTTTATTTCTGCGTTTTGTGTCGCGCCTGGTGGGTTGAAATATGATTGTCTGTGTTTGTTTGCTGGGGTGCTGTCCTCAGATAATAGCATCGTTTGCTTTCGCCGTAAAGCCTTTTGAAATCTGACACGTTGGCTGGATAAACAACAAGTGAAGCTTTAATTTGATGTATTGCATGTGTGATTTCATGAAAGTTAAATTTTTATAGTAATTTATTTGAATTTGGCACTCTGCATTTTCACTGGATGTTGGGACGCTGCCGTCCCACCTATCACAGACAAGTTAAAAAGCTTCTTGACGCACCCATCCTGTTAGCGGGATCATTTTCGCCAACATCCGCTGAATTACAGCACGCCAAATTCAAATTAAATTAAAAATATTTCATTTTCATGAAATCACAAGTGCAATATAGCAAAACACAGCTTAGCTTGTTGTTAATCCACCTGGCGTGTCAGATGTCAATAAAGCTTTTCGGTGAAAGCATACCAAGCGTTTATGTAAGAACATCTCTCTCAGTAGACAAAATATTACAAACAGCTAGCAGCCAAGTAGATTGGTCACGAAAGTCAGAAAAGCAATACATTAAATCGCTTACCTTTGATGATCTTCGGATGTTTGCACTCACGAGACTCCCTGTTACACAATAAATGTTCCTTTTGTTCCATAAAGATTATTTTATATCCAAAATACCTCCATATGTTTGGCGCGTTATGTTCAGAAATCCACAGCTCGAGAGGTCACGACATCACAGACGAAAATTCCAAATAGTATCCGTAATGGTCATAGAAACATGCCAAACGTTTTTTATAATCAAACCTCAAGGTTGTTTTTACAATATATAATCGATAATATGTCAACCGGAATGTAGCTTCTTCCATAGGAGAGAGAGAGAGAAAATGGCTGTTGTGCATGAAAAACTCTGCTGGCACCCAGCCATCCATGGGTTCTTTCTCGCTCATTTTTTAAAATAAAAGCCTGAAACTATGTCTAAAGACTGTTCACACCTTGAGGAAGCCATAGGAAAAGGAATCTGGTTGATATACCTTTAAATGGAGGCAAGGCATCCAATGGAACAGAGAGCTTTCAGGAAAAACAGCACTTCCTTGTTGGATTCTCCTCAGGTTTTTGCCTGGAAACTTTAGAGTGTTTTCTATCCTAATCTGACAATTATATGCATATTATAGTTTCTGGGCCTGAGAAATAGGCAGTTTGAAATGGGTACGTTTTTTTTAGCCAAAAACGAAAATACTGCCCCCTACACTCAACATTAAAAAATGTTGATTCCATATGTGTTATTTCATTGTTTTGATGTCTTCACTATTATTATACAATGTAGAAAATAGTAACAATTAAGAAAAACCCTTGAATGAGTAGGTGTTCTAAAACTTTTGACTATTAGTGTACACAAAGCAAACGTTTTAGTTCATAATTATCAGCTAGACATGTGAATGGTAATAATCTAGCTGGGTGATTTTGCAAATAAAAAAAAATAAAAAATTGTGTCTCAGGGTTACATTTTTGAGATTAAATGTTTTTGGGGATTTTGTTTCTGCACATCCGTTAAGTAGAGACTAAAATAACCTTAAACTTTTTTTTCAGCTCTCAATTCGTTTTTTTATTCAATTTTCTTAAACATTTCATGTCTGGATTTCACTGTTTAAAGTATTTTTGTCCTGTCTCACACCCAGACTATTGACCTCACTTACAAAAGTCATGATACTTTGCAAATAGTCCGGGTTGCCATTTGATTAGCCGTTCAGGAGTCTTATGGCTTGGGGGTAGAAGCTGTTTAGAAGCCTCTTGGACATAGACTTGGTGCTCCGGTACTGCTTCCCGTGCGGTAGCAGTGAGAACAGTCTATGACTAGGGTGGCTGGAGTCTTTGACAATTTTTAGAGCCTTCCTAAAAATTATGGAAAAATAAAGGTAAATATGACTTGAGAAGGTAATATTTTTATTGTATGTCATTCCCAAATGACAGAATTTCATAAAACTATAATTGTGTATTTAGGATACACTCTATGCTAGCAGTTCAACTAGAATTAGCATGCTAGAGTTAGCATGCCACCACACGTCATTACCACCACATAATTAACTGTGATGTAAGAACAGAATGTGGTGGTAATGACAACATTTACTAGTTCATATATGTTTACTTATCTTAAGACCAGAAAAAACACACAAATTACAAGTTGGTTAAGTTGAAATTGAACACTTATTTGCTAAATAAGACCATTACATTTTGTATTTTGTTAGGATGATTGAGTGATTTTGATGTCTATTTATGTGACTTACTTTTGTTACTGACTTCAATTATAAATGTTTTATTTTTCTATAAGATGCCCCCTAAATCAACCAAGGACAGTACAAGGACATACACTATATATGCAAAAGTATGTGGACATCCTTCAAATTTGTGTATAAAATCGAGCACACAGCCATGCAATCTCTATAGACAAACATTGGCAGTAGAATGGCCTGTACTGAAGAGCTCATTGACTTTCAACTGGCACCGTCATAGGATGCCACCTTTACAACAAGTCAGTTTGTCAAATGTCTGCCCTGCTAGAGCTGCCCTGGCCAACTGTAAGTGCTGTTATTATGAAGTGGAAATGTCTAGGAGCAACAACTGCTCAGCCACATAAGCTCACAGAACTGGACCACCGAGTGCTGAAGCGAGTAAAAATTGTCTGTCTTCGTTTGCAACATTCCCTACCGAGGTCCAAACTGCCTCTGGAAGCAATGTCAGCACAATAACTATTCGTTGTGAGCTTCATGAAATGGGTTTCTATGGCCTAGCAGCCGCACACAAGCATAAGATCACCATGGGCAACGGCAAGCGTCTGCTGGAGTAGCGTAAAGCTAGCCGCGATTGGACTCTGTAGAAATGGAAACGCATTCTCTGGAGTGATGAATTACGCTTCACCATCTGGCAGTCCGACAGACGAATCTGGGTAGTGCCAACTGTAAAGTTTGATGGAGGAGGAATAATAGTCTGGAGCTGTTTTTCATGGTTCGGGCTAGGCCCCTTAGTTACGGTGAATGGAAACCTCAACGCTACAGCATACAATGATATTCTAGATGATTCTGTGCATCCAACTTTATGGCAACAGTTTGGGGAAGGCCCTTTCCTGTTCCAACATGACAATGCCCCCGTGCACAAAGTGATGTCCATACAGAAATGGTTTGTCGAGATTGGTGTGGAAGAACTTGACAGAGCCTTGATGTCAACCCATCGTGTACCTTTTAGGATGAATTGCAATGCCGACTGCGAGCCAGGGCTAATTGCCCAACATCAGCGCCCGACCTCACTAATGCTCGTGGCTGAATGGAGGCAAGTCCCAACAACAACGTTTCAACATCTAGTGGAAAGCCTTCCCAGAAGAGTGGAGGCTTTTAAAACAGCAAAGGGGGGACCAACTCCATATTAATGCCCATGATTTTGGAATGAGATGTTCGACGAGCAGGAGTCCATATACTTTTGGTCATGCAGTGTATATAAACAGAATCCAACAAGATCCTATAAGATACCAGTAGTATCTTAAGAAACAAAAATAAAGAGAACTCTAGAGAAAATAAAGTGGTGAACTGAAATCCATCTCACAACTTTCCCAGTGAGAGAAAAAAAAGGAGGCTAAAGAAAATCAGCCAAAGAAACAGAAGATCAACTATCCAGAATATTGTGGTTATGGATTCATACCTGTCAAGGAACACACCACCATACTCACCTGAATTCTTACAGCTACAGAATGATGACCTAACTTCCCTTCAAATGACTCCACATCTATGTGATTGTTTCAGCCCATGCACCAACCTTCCACTTCCACCTGCACAGCACCACAGCCACCTCCTAGAGCAATACAGCCCATTGCAGACATACATGAGGGACTGATTGGAAAGTGGTGTGTTGTGACAGATGATGAAGACCCTTACACTGGTATTACACAAGATGTTGATGCAGAGAGCTGCACTCTAGTGAAGATGATGAGTTGCGTGGGAGCCAACCGATTATTTTGGCCGATGAGAGAGGACATTGTATGGTACCAACAAGCGAATGTGCTTGCGATTGTCCCTGAGCCTCATCCGCTGACAAAACAACATATGATGCTTGATGGTACAGTCTGCAAAGAAATTTGCTCTCTCGTTAACCTCTATGGGTCCCCCCCCCCCCCCCCCCCTGCGGGACGGTTGAGCAAATGTAGGCTACATGTGATTAGCATGAGGTTGTAAGTAACAACAACATTTCCCAGGATATCTGATATGGGCAGAAAGCTTAAATTCTTGTTTGTCTAACTGCACTGTCCAATTTACAGTAGCTATTACAGTGAAAGAATGCCATGCTATTGTTTGAGGACAGTGCACAATTATGAACTTGAAAATGTATTAATAAACCAATTAGGCACATTTGGGCCACATTTGGTTAATTGGATCAGTCTAAAAATGTGCACATACACTGCTGCCATCTAGTGTCCAAAATCTTAATTGCGCCTGGGCTGGAATAATCCATTATGGCCTTTCTCTGTCATTTTAAAAAACTTTTTTTTTTCATTGTATTATCTTTTACTAGATCTAATGTGTTATATTCTCCTACATTAATTTCACATTTCCACAAACTTCCTTGCTTCAGGTCCTGAGCTACAGACAGTTACAGTTGAAGTTGAAAGTTTACATACACCTTAGCCAAATACATTTAAACTCAGTTTTTCACAATTCCTGACAATTAATCCTAGTAAAAATTCCCTGTCTTAGGTCAGTTAGGATCACCACTTAATTTTAAGAATGTGAAATGTCAGAATAATAGTAGAGACAATTATTTCTTTCAGCTTTTATTTATTTCATCACATTTCCAGTGGGTCAGAAGTTTGCATACACTCAATTAGTATTTGGTAGCATTGCCTTCAAATTGTTTAACTTGAGTCAAACGTTTCGGGTATTTTGTGATGCTGCCACCCCGTGCTTCACGGTTGAGATGGTGTTCTTTGGCTTGCAAGCCTCCCCCTTTTTCCTCCAAACATATCGATGGTCTTTATGGCCAAACAGTTCTATTTTTGTTTCATCAGACCAGAGGACATTTCTCGAAAAAGTACAATATTTGTCTCTATGTGCAGTTGCAAACCGTAGTCTGGCATTTTTATGGTGGCTTTGGAGCAGTGGCTTCTTCCTTGCTGAGCGGCCTTTCGGGTTATGTCGAAAAAGGACTTGTTTTTACTGTGGATATAGATACTTTTGTGCCTGTTTCTCCAGCATCTGTTTTAAGGCACGGTCAATTTAGTGTATGTAAACTTCTGACCCACTGGAATTGTGATACGGTGAATTATAAGTGAAATAATCTGTCTGTAAAAAATTGTTGGAACATTACTTGTGTCATGCACAAAGTAGATGTCCTAACCGACTTGCCAAAACTATAGTTTGTTAACAAGAAATTTGTGGAGATGTTGAAAAAACGAGTTTTAATGACTTAACCAACCTAAGTGAATGTAAACTTCCCGACTTCAACTGTAGATTTGGGTATGTCATTTTATGTGAAGGTTGAGAAAAAGGGTCCAATCCTTCTAAGCAATAGAGTGCATTAAGGGCAACCCCTAATCTTGAGTGAGCACACACCTGTCTCATGAGTCTGAATCAATAGACTGCAGCCAGTGAACAATGATTTGTTTAATGTTTTTTTTAATCCTTTATTTATCTAGGCAAGTCAGTTAAGAACAAATTCTTATTTATAATGACAGCCCACCCCAGTCAAACCCAGACATCTCCAAATCACAGCCAGATGTTATTCAGCCTGGATTCAAACCAGGAACTGTAGTGTCGCCTCTTGTGCTGAGATGCAGTGCCTTAGACCGCTGCGCCACTTGGGAGCCCTAATGTCAGCCAGTGTTTCCAACCCTGTACATGTATATCTGAATAATGCATTGAATCCCAAAATTGTTCTAAAAGATGCTTAAGTTATTGAGGTATGTATCTTTGGTTTTTGAGGTTTTGAATAGTGTGTTCTATATCTTCAACTGTGACATTAAAATGTTTAGTCGTACTTTTCATCAGTTGTTTTATATGAAATGTTGTTTACACCACACTCTGTCAATACCACAATGCTGAGTCATTACCATCACGGTACATGTATTAAATTACAATTGATATTGATAATTTTTCCCACATTTCCCATACCTTATATGCTTGTTATTAAGATTATTCCTAAAATAATGTAAAATATTGTCACGCCCAGACAAATCTAAGTTTGAGGTGTTCGGATCACATAGAAGAACATTCGTGAGATGCAGAAAAAATTAAAAGATGATGGAGGAGTGCTTGATGCCATCTGTCAAGCATGGTCGAGGCAATGTGATGGCCTGGGGGTGCTTTGGTGGTGGTGGTAAAGTGGGAGATTTGTACAGGGTAAAGGGGATCTTGAAGAAGGAAGGCTATCATTTTGTAATGCCATGCCATACCCTCTAGACGGGGCTTAATTGGAGACCATTTCCTCCTACAACAGGACAATGACCCAAAGCACAGCTCCAAACTATGCAATAACTATTTAGGGAAGAAGCGGTCAGCTGGTATTCTGTCTATAATGGACTGGCCAGCACAGTCCCCGGATCCCAACCCTATTGAGCTGTTGTGGGAGCAGCTTGACCGTATGGTACGTATGAAGTGCTCATCAAGCCAATCCAATTTGTGGGAGGGGTAAAATCTCTCCAGATTACCTCACCAAATTGACAACTAGAATGCCAAAGGTCTGCAAGGCTGTAATTGTTGCAAATGGAGGATTCTTTGACGAAAGCAAAGTTTGAAGGACACAATTATTATTTCTATTTAAAATCATTATTTATAACCTTGCCAACGTCTTGACTATATTTCCTATCCGTTTTGCAACTAATTTCATGTATGTTTTCATGGAAAACAAGAACATTTCTAAGTGACCCCAAACTTTTGAACGGTATTGTACGCAGTGACCACACCCACAAATGTGATATTTTTTGTCATACAGAAATAACAAAACATGTCAAAAAGCTTCTGTGTTGCTCAATGTACATTTAACCAGGTCAAAAATCCCAACCTATGGTTCGCAATTCTCCCACGTAGGAGCTGCGAGAAAAGCCCTGTGGCTTCAGGCTATTCAGTGTGGGAGAGTGGGAAATGTTGGGAACCAGTGTGCAAGTAGGCTACACATAGCTATGTGTGTGGAAAACATTTAATCACAGACAAGACTTATACTTTTTTTGTATAATCTGTTTGTAACTCCACTCTCTACTTGTAGCTGTCTAGTCCATTTGTTTGTGTTGTTGGTCTTGGCTAGCTTAACGTTCCAGTAGGTAGCTAGCTAGCACTCACTCAAGTGGCTGCTAGCCCCATCATGAAAAGGGGCATGAGGGAAGCCATACAATATTACATTTTTCTAAGTAGTGAGAACGCTAGGGCAATGATGAAAAGTAATCTTTAGATAAGTTGTACTTTTCTTAAATGTAGTTTTGTAATTGATTAAAATAAGTTTCTTGACAACAACATAACTGCGTTTGAAAAATGTGAAGTTTTTGCTGTGGGCCAATGGGGTAACTTAACCTTATTTTCCCTACAAGCGGGCAAGGCCGTGATGATCTATCTAATACCGACTTGGGCTATAGCTTTGGTAATCAGTGTCAACCATGGAGCACGTTCTGATTGGCAAGTGAGGGGTCAAGCCCCGACACACCTTCAACTTGTTTATTCATCAAAACCCAGCCCTTTCGCCCCACCGCCAGCTACTGCGCCTATCATTCTGGTTGTGAAAATAGCACAAATATTTCTGACACTTAGATTTACCATTTCGTTAGGTTCATTAAAATAGAGCCCTCAATGTCATTATGGTGTGCAGCCTACCTTGTTGACAGGGATGACGAGAAAGGACCCTCCACCTGCAGTCTCAGTGACAATGGCCAGGAACTTGGCATTGACAGCACAGAAGTGGTTATCATGAACGTTTCTGGTGATGGGGATGCCATCGAAGCACTGCTCTCGGTTGCCTGCCTTGCCATACACATTCCGAAACTTTGAGCTTCTGTATGTTGGACGCCATGATATCTGGGGACAGAGCACAGTAAATATATCAGTGAAACAGTAAACAGCCTGTCCGCAAAGAGGAGACACATTTTCTTTCTTTCTTTTCATATTCTATGTCCTTTTCAGGACACTTCCTAGAGGTGTTTTACACTTCACAATGTTATACAGGACCAATTGTCTTGGTTGTCTTTTGTTGGAGATTCCAAGTGTGCAAATGACCCCTGCAAGCCTTAGTGATGATGTTTTCATTGTGAATGGAGGCAGGCAGTAGTCCTTGGCTGTCCTCCCAGGCTGTCAGTGTAGTTGTGATTTAATATGAGGTGACCTGAGAGTGCTGTGGGTCTTTGTGGCATGGCATGGTGGGTTACTTAAGGGAATGATAGTCAAGGTGTAATGAGCAGACAGATGAGATTGGTGAAAAGCCTTCAGAGCGACAGGATCGTCTGGTAAAATAATGGGGGTTGCAGCTTATTCAGGACTAGCAGCAACACACTGGGAGGCAACGCTTGCCCTATCAAGATCAGCTAGCCCTCAATACAGTTGAGCGTATTTCCAATGTCTGTCTGATATTCAACCCTGAGTGTGTGATCCATTAACAGCAAGGTGCGTGAATTAGGGGCTGGTAATATCTGGTGGTCTTGGTAGGTTGATAAGCTGTTCTTCTCTGTAGCTTGGAGTTTATGCTGATATAAGCCCATATGTTGTTTGACTGTGTTCCTCCTTACTTACTGACAATGCCGGAGGAGTTTGAGTTCTTAAAGCCAACATTTCTCATTTGCCATCATGTCCTTAGCTGAGAAATGGGACAGGCGTTCAACAGCTGTCAGTGTATGGCCTCAGTGTATGGCCTTGCTGCCCACATGATGTTGTAACACGTTTCAAATAGTCATGGCATGAGGACTTTGACCTATTTTCATATTATGTAGCAGTTTTTTTTTCCACTGAGTGGATTCCAAGGATAAGCCGTAGCTAGTGAGGGCGTCATTATTTTTCCCACTTTTAGGAAGGTGATTTTTGTTGTACAACTCCATTACAACTGAAAAAGAATGTGAAAAAAATGCAACAGAAAAAAGAGCAGAATGTGATGGCAGATGGACCAGTAATCATTTCAATAGCTTTCTTGTGAAACACACTGTTGGCTATACAACCACCATGCATGATCATGGACTACCGGTTAGGAGCAGATCCTACCAATTTTAAATCCTAAGAAAACACAATTTTCCCTTCCTGATGATAAATATTTTTCTTTCTACTTGTCTACTACAGAAATAGCTTCCAGTGTAGACTATGCACCTCCGTGCTGAGCCAACTCTTCCTCTTCTCACCTGACTCCCACCTTATTTTTTATACAGTTTCTGCTCTCCGCTGAGACCTCTATCATGGGCTTGTCAATAGAACCTGTTAATTAAAATAATTGTATTGTCCTGTAGTTGCCATAAGACTGGAAATAATGCTCTGACACAAAGTCAAGGTTCCTCTTTACAGGAAACACCTGCCACTTGTAAGAACGTTGATATTTCATAAACCTGAACTTTTATTTTATCCTCTGTATCACATTGATGACACACTACACCGTGAAGGACTGAAATCCTGCAGCGCCCGCAAGGTCCCCCTGCTCAAGAAAACACATACATGCCCTTCTGAAGTTTGCCAATGAACATCTGAATGATTCAGAGGACAACTGGGTGAAAGTGTTGTGGTCAGATGAGACCAAAATGGAGCTCTTTGGCATCAACTCAACTCGCTGTGTTTGGAGGAGGAGGAATGCTGCCTATGATCCCAAGAACACCATCCCCTCCGTCAAGGTGGAAACATTATGCTTTGGGGGTGTTTTTCTGCTGAGGGGACAAGACAACTTCACCGCATCAAAGGGACAATGGACGGGGCCATGTACCGTCAAATCTTGGGTGAGAACCTCCTTCCCTCAGCCAGGGCATTGAAAATGGGTCGTGGATGTGTATTCCAGCATGACAATGACCCAAAACACACGGCCAAGGCAACAAATGAGTGGCTCAAGAAGAAGCACATTAAGGTCCTGGAGTGGCCTAGCCAGTCTCCAGACCTTAATCCCATAGACAATCTGTGGAGGGAGCTGAAGGTTCGAGTTGCCAAACGTCAGCCTCGGAACCTTAATGACTTGGAGAAGATCTGCAAAGAGGAGTGGGACAAAATCCCTCCTGAGATGTGTGCAAACCTGGTGGCCAACTACAAGAAACGTCTGACCTCTGTGATTGCCACAAGGGTTTTGCCACCAAGTACTAAGTCATGTTTTGCAGAGGGGTCAAATACTTATTTCCCTCATTAAAATGCAAATAAATTTAGAACAAGTTTGACATGCGTTTTTCTGGATTTTTGTCACTCACTGTTCAAATAAACATATCATTAAAATTATAGACGGAACATTTCTTTGTCAGTGGACAAACGTACAAATTCAGCAGGGGATCAAAAACTTTTTTTCCCTCACTGTACATGACGAAATTGCTAACTAACATGGGTTTGATACTTGGGTCTCCTTAGCACCAGCCTAAAATAGAGCCCTAAGTCTGTTGTGTTCACCCTATAGCTTACTTTAAGTTTCAGCTCATGTTGGTAGAGAGTAAATAGACAGTCAAAGCTTCACATAGTATTGTTCTAAGTGAAATCTTGTTCTCAATGGGGTAGATGTTTACACAGACATTTCTAATGGCCATTGATACTTCATTGAGGATTTCCTAAGAGGAAATCACGTTCAAACTGTAGTTCAGTTCACGTAATGTTTGGCTGAATGAAATCTGCCTTTAGTGTAGTAAACTAAGTAGGTCTCTGTGGTAGTAAGTAGCACATTAGAGTAGCCTACCTCACCTAATTAGAAATTGGAGCCAAGCAGTGGCGACCCGTCATTCAGGGATTTTGAGCCCCAGATTTTTTGCAAAATATAAATAAAAATGTTGGGCTTGCCTGTTTTGCATGTTATTTTGGCAGTAAGACGTGTCACATATCAGCATTTAAGACGTCACATATCAGTTTGCAAACAATGTCAAATATATATATCATTGAGTTAATAAAGCCGCATACAAATATGGTCTCTTTTTTGTTTTCTTGAGTAAGGGAGCTCCGAAATGTAGGTGTTTCAGCCTAGCTCTGTGTTTTCTGTGGTGTTGGGGCAAGCCAGGAGAAAATACGGAGCGTTGCACCGTGATTGGCTCAGTGTTCTGTCACTCTTGGGGATGCTACGTCACAGCCAAGTCTAAGGGTATACTTAGAAAATTCTAGCCCCTTGGGTGCTGCCATAGCCTTTTCACACATACCAACACACTGGTGTGATCATTCTACAGTGGTCCCTGTAGCGTACGATCAAACCGGTGTGATTAGAACACTTTTTTTTAGAACATCCAGTTTGGAAAGACGCAACTATCAGCATTTGAGCTGGACACACTGTTTTTTCAGAAACATTTTGCACAAACACAATCCTTACAAAGTTATATACAGAATGTGAGCAATTTATTCTTGGATGCAATGTTCAGACATTCTTAGAAGTAGCTACAGCACAACACAATCATCCAAACCGGAAAAATGTAGGCTACATTTGTCCTAGTGCTAACGGAGGAAATATTGACTTTACACAAGGGGTAATGTTTTTATAACTCTCTAACACTTTCTAGAAATCGAAAATCTACCGATGGAGCCATGTTTGTTGACATACAATGCATTCTGGGTTTCACGTAATCGTCTGTCGGACCAAAGATGTTATAACAAAATTAGGTGAGTAAGGGTTCACAAATTTTTTGAGAACTTCCGGAAGTGAATGGAATAAGGAATATACACAAATATATTGAGTTACAGTAGAAACGACATAACGTAATAAGACACTTACTTTGATAGAAACGCACACATTTCCAAAGTTATTGTTAGTAATGAAAACAACAATGACTGCGATGCTGGCACGAGATGGAAAATGTGAACACGTGTGTGCAGATGCTGTTCTGATGGGAGATGCGCAAATGTCTGCAGACTTGAACTGCACAAACAATTTGGAAGTGCTTGGGGAATTTTGTCAGGGTCAGAAATTCCAAAACTATAAATTGTCCACAAAAGTGAATTAATGAGGAAGCGTAACACACCTCAATTCAAACTGTTCTTAGAAAATAAAAACTTGTTAGAAAATCATTTGAAATTGACAAGTTGAAAACAGCCTATAAATAAAAACAGGCAGCATGCCTTGGTTTGACGGCAGCGCGGATTAAATGTCCTGTTGCGCAACAATCACATTTTGGAATGGTGAGAGCATTCTGACATCATGTGCATAAAAAGAATCACGCTGGGGCGACCGTTAGATATATTTGAAACTCACGTATGAAAAGGATAGAGTTACATCAGAAATGACATCATATCACATTATATCTATAGTAGCTTTGATTGGACTGATCATGCCAACATCATACTTTCAAATTCTTAGCTAGCAAGCTAGACAAGCAGTCATCATCATGAATCAAGTTGACAATCTACTGGCAAATCCTTTTTAATCCTTGTCATCTGAAGATAAATAATGAAGAGAAATTATAGATAAAACGTATCGGTGCTCATCAGCCATAAACATTACACAACAAGTTGGAAATCGCAAAATCAACAATAAATGCTCTGGAAGGAATCCGTGGCTACCTGTAAGTTCAATACAACTGGGAACTCGTGAAAAAACTATTTACGACTGAGAAAACAGGTTTTGAACTTTCATCCAACTCGGAATTGTAAATCGGGAACTCGGGCCTCTTTCTAGAGCTACGACCTGAAGATCACTGACGTCATTATGATTTAACCAGTTGTTCCCAATTGTCTTGAAAGAGCCATAAATCCGTGGCTTTGATGACAAAGTTTGATGACAAAATTTACCCATGAAGGACAGCCGCGCTATCTTCCTGTTCAAGTGAGCACAGCACAACAAGGTGAGTCTAAAAATGTATTGTATGCTGCTGCATAAATTATGTAACATACTAGGGAGATATGTATACTGTAGCTAAGAAAGTAATACTCAGGGTATGCTGTGTAATAAGCTGTTAGTAGCCCATGTGCCTCACCCTAATAATTTGGTCTATTCTCAATTCTTAATTTCACCTACTCTCGCATTCATAACACAAATGTTATATTTTTTAAACTAGGTGTACATATAGAGTAGTTGGATGGCTAATGGTGTCAAACTGTAATGCTGAAGCACCATGACGTTTCTGCCGAGCGAAGCTGTCAAAAATCCAATTTGCAGGGCAATACTGTCTCCTGCAACACTGCTCTCCAGCTGAAGTGCTGAAAGGCGCAGAAAGTGAATTCACGTCAGCAGCTGTAAATGATCATGCTGGGACCTGCTACTGTACAGTGCAGAGGCAGCACCGATAAGGAGCTTATATATTTATAGCCAAGAGATTATCTGATCATTATGAGATTGTCCATTCTTATTTATGCACAGGAACACATCATGTTTCACTCACAGACTTAGGCTGTAAAAAAGGTGTTGGGAACAAATGGTTGTAAGTTCGTGGCGAGGGAGCAGAGAAAGAGATGCATTGTGTTTGTAGAGCCATGGGGTTATATTCTGCCTGTTTGGCCCTGTCCTGGGGTATCGTCGGACAGGGCCATAGTGTCTGCTGACCCCTCCTGTCTCAGCCTCCAGTATTTATGCTGCAATGGTTTGTGTGTCAGGGGGCTAGGGTCAGTCTGTTATCTGGAGTATTTCTCCTGTCTCATCCGGTGTCCTGTGTGAATTTAATTATTTGTATTTTTTTTTCTCTCTCTCTCTCTCTCTCTCTCTGAGGACCTGAGCCCTAGAACCATGCCTCAGGACTACCTGGCCTGATGACTCCTTGCTGTCCCCAGGCCACCTGGTCATGCTGCTGCTCCAGTTTCGACTGTTCTGCCTGCGGCTATGGAAACCTGACCTGTTCACTGGACATGCTACCTTGTCCCGGACCTGGTGTTTTGAACTCTCTCTCTACCGCACCTGCTGTCTCTAACTCTGAGTGATCGGCTATGAAAAGCCAACTGACATTTATTCCTGAGGTGCTGTCCTGTTGCACCCTCTATAACCACTATGATTATTATTATCTGATCCTGCTGGTCATGTATGAACGTTTGAGCATCTTGGCCATGTTCTGTTATAATCTCCACCCATCACCTCTCAGAGCCTGGTTCCTCTCTAGGTTTCTTCTTAGGTTCTGGCCTTTCTAAGGAATTTTTCCTAGCCACCGTGCTTCTACATGTTTGGGAATTTAGGCTGTGTTTCTGTACAGCACTTTGTGACATCGGCTGATGTAAATAGGGCTTTATAAATACATTTGATTGATTGATTGATTGACATACATAGACTTGAAATCACTGGCCACTTTAATAATATTTACATATTTTGCATTACTCATCTCAAATGTATATACTGTATTGCATTATATTCTATTCTACTGTATCTTAGTCTATGGCACTCTGACATTGCTCGTCCATATATTTACATATTCTTTCATTCCATTCCTTTACTTAGATTTGTGTGTATTGTACGTATTGTTGTGAAATTGTTAGATATTATTTGTTAAATATCACTGCACTGTTGGAGCTAGAAACACAAGCCTTTCTCTACACCCGCAATAACATCTGCGAAACACGTGTATGTGACCAAAAACAGTTTGTTTGATTTATATTCACCCCCTTTGAACTCCTCCCCCATGAGAGACGTCATTGTCACATACGGGTTCTGAACCCTGTTTTCCCATGGGAGAAACCAACTTCTTAGCATTGAACAAAGAGGGAAATCGGTGTCGCCATTACACCTTTAACCAGATTAGTACGGTATGTCAATACAGTACAAACAGGTCTATTGTGGTAGTTGACGCATGGACTCATCAACCTTATGAGCCCTTTATCATCAAAAACAGGTATTTCCTTTGAGTCATGTAGGAGGAAGAAAGTCTCTTTCCTTCCATAACCCCAGAACAACGACAGACCTCTCACTGCCCACGCTCCATTTCCATCCGAGCTTATCTCCCTCTTGGTTCCTTTATTAATGGATGACTTCCTGCTCTTCCTCTACCTGTGGAACCCTTTGACATTTCAATCGGCATGCATCTGAGGTAAAGTGAGATGGCACATGTTCCCAGTGATCCGGACCTTCACCCCTTTGTAAAGGTCTTGCTGTTTTTTTGGTCATTGGTTTGACTGGATTTGTTTTGACAGCTCTGAGATAGTTTGAGCAGATCTGAACCGCAGACCAGGATTTTATTTATTAGGCACCAAATGGAAGGAAATGGCCTGAAACAGGAAGGGACTACCTGGACCTGTCCAATAAGAAACACACATCTTAAAACGTTTTCCATTGCGTACAAACCAGGGTATTCTCCAGCGCAGATATAGGGGTAAGAAACTATCCTTATAGGGACCATCTGACCTCCTCAGACTCAAATCCCTGTATCGCTTGTCTAGCTCCAGAAATCTTTTAGTTTCACATAGAATACAAGACCTACAGTATCGTAGGTGAGTCATGCTTGTGTATGGGCCTCATCATAAACGTATTATCATGATTGTATGTGTTTGGGAGGAGGTGACAGTAATCATTAAGCATCATTAGAACTAATTAATAGCTGTACTAGATGGCAGGGAATGTATCATGTCTTCGTCTATGCACTCGCGGTTTGAAATGGTCACATTCACACTGTGAACCACACACACACACACACACACACACACACACACACACACACACACACACACACACACACACACACACACACACACACACACACACACACACACAGTAGTTAATTACATTTTGCCATGTAGCGGTGTAGCTAACTGCTAGAACAGAAAAGTTTTTTGTTTCGTTTCATCAGACCTGCCTAATTATCCCTTGAAAATGTTTCCATTTTTAGTAGGCTAAATTACACATGATTCCAGAGTGATCTGTTTTTGCAATTTGTAATCTATGGCATTTCAGATTGAAATCAGACCTGCAGTTCAAATATAACAGACCATTTAGTCAGTCAGTCAGTGCAGCAACGACTTGAGGTTAACTCTACTGTTTAGCTCCTGAATGTCATGGCTGAGTTTTTTTACATTGAGATAGGTTACATAAATTTCCTGGTTGATGTCATGCCATTGTTGTGGATATTTTCAGGGGGACAATAGGCTTCTTTTCCAGCCGCGTTTCCTCCTCTTCCTCCACCAGCTGCCCTATACAATACTTCACCCTCCTTCTCACTGCTAAAGGCCTTTGCAGACTCTACGTCGGATTCAGTCCTTTGCGATTATCACGTCGCACTGTGCGATGTTACCAAATTAAAAACTGTAATATCAACCTAGCCTGATTATACGATTTGCCTCAGTTCTGTCATCACATACTGCGATTAGCTTGCGAGGCCACGTTATCCAATACAGGCTACGTCAGCTGCAGCGGTGTTTGATCTGTGCATGTGCCAGCACCAGCAGCGCAAGCCTCTCTCAATGCTTATGCGCGAGTGAAAGTATCCATCTTAGAAATAGTTTTCACATACAAACTTTTTGTGTCTAAACTTCCTAAAATAACATGGTCACTGTTGTAGAACGTTTGTTTTGTCTGGCGATTGTGAAGTTGTGTAAACAAGATTATTAGGGAGATCGTTCAAATCAGACTATTATATTAATCTGACTATTCACCATAACCGTATTATTGTGTGCATACTCAGTGCTGGCCATGTTCCTATTGGTCAGTCGCCGGGATCGGTTTGCAACACCAGCCACACTTCACGATAAAGGAAAAAAATAACGGAACTTTGTCGGAGCCTACGACCGCACCTAGTGGTACTTAATCGGCCGACCTAGACCCTGTCACACTGAACGAGCCAAGTCGTCCAACAATCGTTCACAACCTAAGAATTTGCCCATGACATGGCCATTTATTTGGGAAGTCAAAATTGTGGCATAAAATCGTACAATCTGCAAAGGCCTTAAGAGGCTCAGACACAATCACCACACAAACTCCACAGCCTAATGGATATGACTGGGCAAAGGTAAGGATACAATCTGAGTTTGGTCTTTCTACTGCATTTGTATTACACTATCAGCATTTTAGGCCTATGGTTAGCTCATATACAGTATTCCAATTTCCTCAAGAGATTCGGGTTAATAATGTATCATTAGGTTAACATAGTTGGCTGTGATTTGATTCAACATGAGTGCTTTACTCATATGTATTATTTTTGTCATGGTCTTTTTTAGATTGTTGAGATTTTGACTGTGAGCTCTCTTTGTATCATTACCAGCCTGTGTCCCTTTCCTGTGATACCATATCCCTGACATCCATCCAGCCCCAAGGTCTGCTAGAACGCTACAGCAAGGTCACAGTGTGCTGAGTGAGGATGGTCTGTTCTCCACTGTGTTTATCACAGCAACCCAGTCAGCATCTCTCTCTCTCTCTCCAGAGGCCAGGCCTCCCATTTCACGGAGACAGATATCTCTGTGTGATGTGGGTGAGGCCAGGGCACTGGTTAGCATTACAGACGGCTGTACGGCTAACACCTGTTCTCAGCCTCCTACTCCACACCACGCCACACTGTTTCCCCATCTCTAATTTCCTTTCTCCCCCCCCCCCCTCTCTCTCTTCACTCTTTCTCACCCCGTCTATCTCCTCTCTCTGTGTCTATTTCTGTCTCTCATCATGTATGCATGCACCCCTCCCTATTCTACTCTTTTTTCGTGTGGGATGCTGCTGCTCGTAGGGGCTTAGTGTAACTCTAGCAGTAGTGGATTATTTTCTACATATGGGCTCAACAGCTCTAGTGCTGCCTATGGTATGCTTGTGTGTAATGGAAGATGATTGTCATATTTATTTGTCATAGAACACAGCAGATGGGCATAATGCTAATTTCCCAGTGGAAAGCATCTGTCCTGTTGTTATTTCATTAAGGGGATTGAGCCTGCTGCTGGCTGCAAGCTCAAACTGGCAGTGTGCTGTTCATGATTTGAACACAAACAAAACACATGCGCTCCCCTCAGCTCGGCAACTCTACTGCTGAACTAAACAATGCCAAATCGACTGCAAAAGGCTGGGCTAATATGACAATCATGATATGAAAAAAAGCAATTCGCAAATTCATTGCATACTCCAAAATGAATGCACCTGTCTGAAACATACAAAAAGTGATACTTCACCTAAAAGCCCCCCTTGCCTCTTGTAGCCACAATGGCAACAGGTCAGCCTGGCATCAATGACAGCCCTGCAACTTTATCTTGTTTCCCTCCACCTGTCAAAGCTGAACCACAGAGACGGACACAGCCAACCATGTTTCCCCAACCAGCAACTTCCAAAGCTGCATCTGGCTTCACAATCTAGGAGCGGTTCCCTCTATAACTCATACCAAAACAGCATCTTGGCTGAAGCAGTGACGGAAGAGCATCACTTCCCTAACCACCCATTTTTAACTTTATCACCACCACCTCCCCAAAGCAGCATCCTCCTGACCCAGCCAGCATCTCTCTCCTCAGTCTGCTGCTTACCTTTGTGAGAGCCATGCAGTGGAGGCGTGTGGGTGTTCCACCAACGTGCTCTTATCGCACAGGAACTCCTTTTAATCTGAGAGACACAACGAGAGAGAGAAAAAGAGAGAGAGGGGAGAGGAAGAGGGAGTGAAGCTGCACTCTCACTCACTATGTGGAAGGAGCCAATAGCTGCTGCTGTTGTGATGATGCTGCTGTCGGTCTGAGAGTGCTGCAGTGAGGCAGGAGGCGCACGTGGTCACTACAACAGGAAGAGCTCCTCCTCCTCTCCTCCCTTCCCTCATCCCTCCATTGTAATCTCCTCTCTCTCACAGCCTCACTGAAGCTCAGTGATTTACTGGCTTAGGGAAAGAAGCAATACCAGAGAGATGGAGGAGAGGACAGGGGAGAGGAGAGGATTGGAGAAGAGAGGAAAGGAGAGAAAGAGGATGGATGTCAACTTGGGAGAGGATGAGAGACAGGGAACTGGAGAGTAGGAGAGGATTGGAGAGTAGAGAAGAGAATGTTGTTCAGTGAAATGGTAACTATTTGTGAGCAACTTGCAAGTGAAGTTCAGGTTCGGTGGTGGTGGGCTCCCGTTCAGGTTTCCACTGGCATGAAGCACATGAATTCCCCTAGTGCTCGTGTTCCTGAAACAAGAGGTGGTTGGCTACTGGCAACAGACAAACAACCCACTCTCTCTCACACAAACTACAAATGTTTTCACTCACCTGGAGCATCACTTTTCAACTCCTTAAATAACCTTTGTTCATCTTGAAATAGTCTGTTCAGAGATGAATAATGACAATAGTATTCAGATTGAACGCTGTGCAGATAATGTTGTAAGATGTCAATGTGTTCTACCTGGCATGCATTACTTCTTTTTAAAATCCATTTGTCAGAAAGTACAATATCTCAGTATGTTGTAGTAGGAGTTGCTTGTAAAATATTTGCGTGAACTTGAATTTGTTGGGAGAACTTGTGTTCTTCAAGCATTAGCTGATGTCATGCTGCCACTGTGTGGTTGTTTTTAGGAACAACAGCAATGACCTTTCTTATTTGCAAACCACAACCCAAGTCCTGTTACATACAATGCATCCACCCATGAACAACCTCAGCCTGTCATCCCATACCAGGGATGTATTCATAGCCTACTGAGTGTACAAAATATTCAAGGGAAACTTCAAAATGTTTCAACATATTCCTCATCTCCAGCACCACCCCAACATCAACATATGTTAAAATGGTGCATTTCTATGTTTTGTAGTAAAAAAAAGATAGAGGAAGATAAGTGTTTCCAATGACAACATTGGTATGCATTGTGTGATTTTGACCAATTGTGAGTAGGAAATGCCTACAAATTCCCGACGAATTGGTTGAAGATGTCATTGGAAAAACTGAGAGCTCTTTCTCTGTCTTTTTTACAACAAAACATCAAAATGCGCAAATTCACATAAAACTGTTCCTTTAAGCACACCTGCTCTTTCCATAACATAGACTGCCAGGTGAATCCAGGTGAAAGCCATGATCCCTTATTGATGCCACTTGTTATGTAAATCCACTTCAATCAGTGTAGCTGAAGGGGAGGAGAGAGGTTAAAGAAGGAGTTTTAAGCCTTGAGACAATTGAGACAATGATTAAATGGGCAAGACAAAATATTTAAGTGCCTTTGAAATGGGGTATGGTAGAAAAGTAGGTGCCAGGAGCACCAGTTTGTCAAGAACTGCAACTCTGCTGGGTTTTTCAAGCTCTACAGTTTCCTATGTGTATCAACAATGGTCCACCTACCAAAGGACATCTAATGAACTTAACACAACTGTGAGAAGCATTGGAGTCAACATGAGCCAGTATATCCCTGTGGAAGTCTTTCGACACCTTGTAGAGTCCAGTGTGGGAAGGGGGGGGGTTAATATTTTGTGCACGGTGTACATAGTATGTATTCATCTGATCAGCCTCCCTTCTGTTGATTAAACACTAGAATAACAAATTCTAGATGAACGAATGATAACAAACCAAAATCGACATCTCTCAGTGAGCTGTCACAATATTGCGCAGACTTTCATGTACTTACTTTGTAAAGCATATCATCAACCACAGTCGGTAGCTCTTCTTAAACGCTTAACGAAGCTGCTGAGGTTAAGGGCAATGGCGTAAGAAAATTCAATAATGCAAGTCCTTTTCTGTATGATTCCTTACTTGCTGAAGGAGTGTGACAATGAAGAGTTTGCACTGCAACCCTATGCTAGTCCACATGGGGGCTCTGGTATCAACAGGCTCTCACAGTCTCACTGCAGGATTAGACATTTATCCACATTTAAAAAATATTCAAAGTTGCTCCAAACACCAAATTTCGAAGTGTTTTTGACACCCTGGGTTGACTCCTCCTGCTCAGCATCGTAACGTTTCTCCAATAGTCAAATTTCGAAGTTAAAGCAGAAATGTTTTCACTTTGAACGAAAAGAAGGCGGTTGAGCACTGTGCCAACTTTGGCTGTTCGCAACAATCCCACCTAATCAAATGACCATGCGGCTCCGGAGCTGGAGAAAAAGTGAATGCCACTTGCAACCTAACGTTACAGCTGCCAAAAAACAAACAGAGCAGACGAAGCCAACAAGCATCATTCTCGGTTCTTGGATCTGAATCAGCTCGACTGCAAAAGAGCAAAAGAGGCGAGGAAAAAGACTGCTCATGACCAATCAAGAAACAAGATTCATATTGGAATACATTTTGAAAGGTGAAAGAGTGACTGCGAAATTGCCACTGTTCTCATGGACTGGTAGGTAACATTAGGGAAGTGCTGGGTTGCGTTTTTAGCCTGCTAGCTACGTCAGCTTCTGATCTTAGTGTGTTCAATGTTCAAGCTAGTTAATAAGCCTACTTAGCTAGCTATCTAGCTAACATATTCTGAATACTTACTGTTTTGTACTCAAATTAATCTAACAATAGAATCATGTCGCTACACTGCATAAACCCCACAAGATGCCCAGTGCCTTAATTTCAACAAATTTATGTTAGCTATCTAAAGCAAGATATGCAGATTGTTGACATGGCTGTCATGGCTGTCTTTAGTTTGTAGATGATAATACTAGCTATCTAGGCAGTCGACAGCATTTTCGGCCCAGGACCACCCCAAAAAATGCAAAGATTTGGCAAAAGGATCTACAGCTGCACCATCGAGAGCATCCTGATGGGTTGCATCACTGCCTGGTATGCGGTTGCCATTTTTCTGAAAAACTCGTTGTTGGTTAAGGGCTTGTAAGTAAGCATTTCACGGTTTCACTGATGTATTTGGCGCACGTGACTAATAAAATTTGATTTAATTTGAGATACTGGTGGATTTCGAGGGAACCTGAACCTGTACAAGTTGTGGTTGTGTAAACCCCAACACTGGAAGAGAGGTAAGAAATGCTGTATGCAATTTCTGTAATGGTTTGTGATTCAATAATTATTTTGTTGGCAATCGACAAAATAGGGAGCGTCGCTGCTCAGCTATTTTCAGGTCTCTCCAGAAATATCTGATCTGGTTCATGTCCGGGCTCTGGCTGGGCCACAAAAGGACATTCAGAGACTTGTTCCAGAGCCACTCCTGCGTTTCCTTGGCTGTGTGCTTAGGGTCGTTGTCCTGTTGGAAGGTGAATCTTCACCCCAGTCTTAGGTCCTGAGCGCTCTGAAGCAGGTTTTTATCAAGAATCTCTCTGTACTTCGCTCTGTTCATCTTTCCCTCAATCCTGACAAATCTCCCAGTTCTTGCAGCTGAAAAACATCCCCACAGCATGATGCTGCCACCACCATGCTTCACCGTAGGGATCGTGCCAGGTTTCCTCCAGACGTGACGCTTGGCATTCAGGCCAAAGAGTTCAACCTTGGTTTCATCAGACCAGAGAATCTTGTTTCTCATGGTCTGAGAGTCCTTTAGGTGCCTTTTGGCCAACTCCAAACAGGCTGTCATATGCCTTTTACTGAGGAGTAGCTTTTGTCTGGCCACTACCATAAAGGCCTGATTGGTGGAGTGCTGCAAAGATGGTTGTCCTTCTGGATGGTTCTCCCATCTCCACACAGGAACTCTGGAGCTCTGTCAGAGTGCCCATCAGGTTCATGGTCACCTCCCTGCCCAAGGCCCTTCTCCCCCGATTGCTCAGTTTGGCCAGGTGGCCAGCCCTAGGAAGAGTCTTGGTGGTTCCAAACTTCTTCCATTTAATAATGATGGAGGCCACTGTGTTCTTGGGGACCTTCAATGCTGCAGACATTTTTTGGTATCTTTCCCCAGATCTGTGCCTCGACACAATCCTGTGTCAGACCCCTTCGGACAGTGTCTTGGACCTCATGGCTTGTTTTTTGCTCTGACATGCACTGTCAAATGTGGGACCTTACATAATCAGGTGAGATCTTTTCCAAATCATATCCAATCAATTGAATTTACCACAGGTGGACTCCAATCAAGTTTAGAAACATCTCAAGAAGGATCAATGGAAACAGGATGCACCTGAGCTCAATTTCGAGTCTCATAGCGAAGGGTCTGAATACTTATGCAAATAAGGTATTTATTTTTCTGTATTTTTTATACATTTGCAAACATTTATAAAAACCTGTTTTCCCTTTGTCATTATGGGGTTGTAAGGGAGTGCGTAACTGGCGGCAGGGAAGTCAGGCGCAGGAGAGCAAAACTGGGTAATCAACGGAGCAGTTTTATTCATAAAACCACCGGAAACCAGAACAACAAACAAATGGGTACAAAACCCGTCGCCCTCCAGAGAAACCGTACATATCCACTTACAATAAACAATTCCGCACAAAGACATGGGGGGAACAGAGGGTTAAATACACCACATGTAGTGAGGGAACTGAGTCCAGGTGTGTGGGAAGACAAGACAAAACAAAAGGAAAATTGAAAGTGGATCGATGATGGCTAGAAGACTGGCGACGCCGGTCGCCGAGCGCCGCCCGAACAAAGAGAGGAACCGACTTCAGCGGAAGTTGTGGCAGGGGTATTGGGTGTAGATTGATGAGAATTCATTTTTTAAAATCCATTTTAGAATAAGGCTGTAACGTAACAAAATGTGGAGAAAGTGAAGGGGTCTGAATATTTTCAGAATGTATTGGTTGAGTATGGACCATCAATTAATTGGATGGTTACCTTAGCGTGTTACACTGGTTAAAGCAACACAATACAAATTCCATCCATATTATGCTATCAAAATTAACGTTTATTTGTCATATGCACAGGACACAGTGGGGTATATACGGGAATATGACATTGCATTGTACTGGATACTATTGAAGTAACAATTCGTTTGATGTTTTCCCACACAGTGCCAACAATCCCCAACGCCTCAGAGTCGTCCCTCCTGTCCCACTAGCAACCAAGCAAGAGTTTTTCCAGGAACATCGGTGCAAAGGGCTTGGTAGGAAACTTATGTTCATACAGATTGTCAGACATTACGCTTGTTACAAGTATTTTACCTTTTCCTGATGAAACTTGAGAAATGAATATACAATTACATTGAGTTAGAATCAATACTATACAAATTTGGTTCGTGAAGGCCATTGACACTTGTGCTAATAAGGGATTTCAATACGTTTCAGTGAGATCAGCATCAACACTGCTGGAGTAACAGAACAATGGATGACTTGGACTTCTTGCTGTATGAAAAGACTGACCACAAATCTCTGTTGTGAAAAATCCACTTAATTCACTAATAAAAACTTTACAAGGTATAAGTGACTGTTTTCAACAACAGAAAAGAGTCAATTACAATGACAACTGAACACTTGTAGCTGAAATAAAACACACAAACAAGGCAGGACATATATAGCTAACTACCAGCTCCCAGGACAGAAAAGCCTTAATGGTGCCGCAGCGGATCACGGGAGGCCAGTACTCGCCACACACAGCGGCCTGGAATGACAACCATGTTGCCAGGTCCCACACCTACAGGTCACAAACTGTTATGTGCTGCTCCTGATTCCCACCTTTCACTCCCTACTAGGAGGTCACCAGAGCCGGTATGACCGCAGTGCATCTTTTACAGCCCTGCTACAGAGGTTAAATGATCGATGGCTGATGCGCGAGTTCTTGTGAATTGAATTAACGAGAAATAGAGTTGATGTGGTTGGTTTCTGGTGTAGGCAGGTACAACGTCACATGGACACCGCTGACGGTGACGCATATAGTGCAGCTGAAGGGTTAGGATGTTCCTCATCATCTACGGCTGACTGTTTCCGCCATCCAACAGGTCCGAGCTATCCTGGACATTTTAAGGTTGACGTTGGGAAAACATGAAACAAATTGTTACTTCAATTGCACATGATACAATGCAATGTCATATTCCAGGATACATCAGCCTGCATCCTATGCGTATGCCAAATAAATGTTGATTTTCATTTGATAACATAATATCGATGGAAAATGAATACATTATTGTGAGAACGTACACACGGTACGGTGTGTATCCGAATTCAACCACCTCACATTCTTTAATGCAACCAGTGGAACATGTGCCATACTAATGTACCATCCTGTGACGTGATCGCCCATAGTCCACCAATATGTCATGCAGATGACCCATTGTTTACTTTACTGACCATGCTGGGTATTCATTCAGTCGTTCTGGTGGGTAGTTCACACTAGATAGGAATCAATGCAGTATATGGGCAGGCAATGTGCTGAACAGGCAAACATAGCTAAGCTAACTATTTTGGTCGATTACCAACAAAATAATTATTGAATCACAAAGCATAACAGAAAATGCATACAGCATTTCTTACCTCTTTTTCAGTGTTTGGGTTTGCACAACCACTACTTGTACAGCGTCAGGTTCTCCATCAGTGTCTCCCAGAGAAATGCATGTCTGTGTGATGTTGCTGTACTGAATTGTATAGCTAGATGCAACATCTATACGTCCAATTTCAAAGTCACTTGAGCGATCTGCCTCTCTCTCTCTGTTTGCCCCACATGACAAAATACTACAGTAGTATTACTATATTTATTTAGTATTTACTGTAGTGTTTTGCTGACATTACTGTAGTACACTGTAGTATTTACTGTATTGTTTTTTCATTGTTTTTTTTTTTTTATAACATACACCCAGCAGGGTTCCCCAGGACAGAGATTGTGAAATCATGGTCTACATAGATACTTGGCAGGTAGGTTTCTCAGTCAACTCAATGGGTGAGACAAATTGGGATATGGGGAGGGAAATGGGCATATGCAAATTAAATATGTATTCTACAGTACACTACACCATTCTATAGAAAGCAGTACACAATTGACGGATACAACAGTGTGGAGTATAGGATTCTACAGTATAGAGTACTACTGTCATGTACTGTCATGTTGTGTCTTGTCTCTGTCCTTTCCCTTCACCCTGTCTCCCTCTGCTGGTCGTTGTTAGGTTACCTTTTCTCCCCCTCTTTCCCCCAGCTGTGCCTTGTCTCCTCCTAACCACCTCGTCACCCCGTTTCCCACCTGTTCCCTTTTTCCCTCTGATTAGGTCCCTATATCTCTCTCTGTTTTTGTTCCTGTCCTTGTCGGATTCTTGTTTGTTGTGTTTCATGCCTGAACCAGACTGTCGTCATGTTTGCTGTAACCTTGTCTTGTCCTGTCGGAATCTGCCGGTCCGTCTGAGCCTACCTATGTTTGGTAATTAAAGAAGCTCTGTTTAAGTTAATTCGCTTTTGGGTCCTCATTCACTCACCGTAACAGAAGAATCCGACCAAGAATGGACCCAGCGACTTCGGATCCTCTCCACTCAGCCGTCGGGATCCAGGGAGCGATGCTAGGCAGACACGAGCAGGAAGTGTCTGCTGCTCGACATGCCGTTGAGACCCTGGCCACCCAAGTCTCCAACCTCACAGAACAAGTTCACCATCTCCGCCTCGATCCACCGGCCACTTCCAGGGCTTTCGAATCTCCGGAGCCCAGAATCAATAACCCGCCGTGTTACTCTGGGGAGCCCACTGAATGCCGCTCGTTCCTCACCCAGTGTGATATTGTGTTTTCTCTCCAGCCCAACACTTACTCCAGGAGCACTGCTCGTGTCGCCTACGTCATATCTCTCCTTATTGGACGGGCTCGTGAGTGGGGCACGGCAATCTGGGAGGCAAGGGCTGAGTGTACTAACCAGTATCAGGACTTTAAGGAGGAGATGATACGGGTTTTTGATCGATCTGTTTTTGGGGAGGAGGCTTCCAGGGCCCTGTCTTCCCTATGTCAAGGCAATCGATCCATAACAGACTACTCTATTGAGTTTCGCACTCTTGCTGTCTCCAGTGGCTGGAACGAGCCGGCCTTGCTCGCTCGTCTTCTGGAGGGTCTCCGCGCAGAGGTAAAGGATGAGATTCTCTCCCGGGAGGTTCCTTCCAGCGTGGATTCCTTGATTGAACTCGCTATTCGCATTGAGCGACGGGTTGATCTTCGTCACCGAGCTCGTGGAAAGGAGCTCGCGCTCTCCGTCGCCCCCCTCTCCGCATCACTACCATCTTCCTCTGCCGGCTCGGGTGCTGAGCCCATGCAGCTGGGAGGTATCCGCATCTCGACTAAGGAGAGGGAACGGAGAATCACCAACCGCCTCTGTCTCTATTGCGGTTCCGCTGGTCATTTTGTCACTTCATGTCCAGTAAAAGGCCAGAGCTCGTCAGTAAGCGGAGGGCTACTGGTGAGCGCTACTACTCCTGTCTCTCCTTCAAGATCCTGCACTACCTTGTCGGTCCATCTACGCTGGACCGGTTCGTCAGCTGCCTGCAGTGCCTTAATAGACTCTGGGGCGGAGGGCTGTTTTATGGACGAGACCTGGGCTCGGGAACATGACATTCCTCTCAGACAGTTAAAGGAGCCCACGGCCTTGTTCGCCCTGGATGGTAGTCCTCTCCCCAGGATTCAGCGTGAGACGCTACCTTTAACCCTCACTGTTTCTGGTAATCATAGTGAAACCATTTCTTTTTTAATTTTTCGTTCACCTTTTACACCTGTTGTTTTGGGCCATCCCTGGCTAGTTTGTCATAATCCTTCCATTAATTGGTCTAGTAATTCTATCCTCTCCTGGAACGTCTCTTGTCATGTGAAATGTTTAATGTCTGCTATCCCTCCTGTTTCCTCTGTCTCTTCTTCACAGGAGGAGCCTGGTGATTTGACAGGGGTGCCGGAGGAATATCACGATCTGCGCACGGTGTTCAGTCGGTCCAGGGCCACCTCTCTTCCTCCACACCGGTCGTATGATTGTAGTATTGATCTCCTTCCGGGAACCACCCCCCCCCGGGGTAGACTATACTCTCTGTCGGCTCCCGAACGTAAGGCTCTCGAAGATTATTTGTCTGTAGCTCTTGACGCCGGTACCATAGTCCCCTCCTCCTCTCCCGCCGGAGCGGGGTTTTTTTTTGTCAAGAAGAAGGACGGGTCTCTGCGCCCCTGCATAGATTATCGAGGGCTGAATGACATAACAGTGAAGAATCGTTATCCGCTTCCTCTTATGTCTTCAGCCTTCGAGATCCTGCAGGGAGCCAGGTTTTTCACTAAGTTGGACCTTCGTAACGCTTACCATCTCGTGCGCATCAGGGAGGGGGACGAGTGGAAGACGGCGTTTAACACTCCGTTAGGGCACTTTGAATACCGGGTTCTTCCTTTCGGCCTCGCTAACGCTCCAGCTGTCTTTCAGGCATTAGTCAATGATGTCCTGAGAGACATGCTGAACATCTTTGTTTTCGTTTACCTTGACGATATCCTGATTTTTTTCACCGTCACTCCAGATTCATGTTCAGCACGTTCGACGTGTCCTCCAGCGCCTTTTAGAGAATTGTCTTTTTGTGAAGGCTGAGAAGTGCACTTTTCATGCCTCCTCCGTCACATTTCTCGGTTCTGTTATTTCCGCAGAAGGCATTAAGATGGATCCTGCTAAAGTCCAAGCTGTCATTGATTGGCCCGTCCCTAAGTCACGCGTCGAGCTGCAGCGCTTTCTCGGCTTCGCGAACTTCTATCGTCGTTTCATCCGTAATTTCGGTCAGGTGGCAGCTCCTCTCACAGCCCTTACTTCTGTCAAGACGTGCTTTAAGTGGTCCGTTTCCGCCCAGGGAGCTTTTGATCTCCTCAAGAATCGTTTTACATCCGCTCCTATCCTTGTTACACCTGACGTCTCTAGACAGTTCGTTGTCGAGGTTGACGCGTCAGAGGTGGGCGTGGGAGCCATTCTTTCTCAGCGCTCCCTCTCTGACGACAAGGTCCACCCATGCGCGTATTTTTCTCATCGCCTGTCGCCGTCGGAACGTAACTATGATGTGGGTAACCGCGAACTGCTCGCCATCCGGTTAGCCCTAGGCGAATGGCGACAGTGGTTGGAGGGGGCGACCGTTCCTTTTGTCGTTTGGACTGACCATAGGAACCTTGAGTACATCCGTTCTGCCAAACGACTTAATGCGCGTCAGGCGCGTTGGGCGCTGTTTTTCGCTCGTTTCGAGTTCGTGATTTCTTATCGTCCGGGCTCTAAGAACACCAAGCCTGATGCTTTGTCTCGTCTCTTCAGTTCTTCAGTAGCCTCCACTGACCCCGAGGGGATTCTCCCTGAGGGGCGTGTTGTCGGGTTGACTGTCTGGGGAATTGAGAGGCAGGTAAAACAAGCGCTCACTCACACTCCGTCGCCGCGCGCTTGTCCTAGGAACCTTCTTTTCGTTCCCGTTCCTACTCGTCTGGCCGTTCTTCAGTGGGCTCACTCTGCCAAGTTAGCCGGCCACCCTGGCGTTCGGGGTACGCTTGCTTCCATTCGCCAGCGTTTTTGGTGGCCCACCCGGGAGCATGACACGCGTCGTTTCGTGGCTGCTTGTTCGGTCTGCGCGCAGACTAAGTCCGGTAACTCTCCTCCTGCCGGCCGTCTCAGGCCGCTTCCTATTCCCTCTCGACCGTGGTCTCACATCGCCTTAGATTTTGTCACCGGACTGCCTTCGTCAGCGGGGAAGACTGTTATTCTTACGGTTGTCGATAGGTTCTCTAAGGCGGCTCATTTCATTCCCCTTGCTAAGCTTCCTTCTGCTAAAGAGACGGCACAAATCATCATCGAGAATGTTTTCAGAATTCATGGCCTTCCGTCAGACGTCGTTTCGGACAGAGGTCCGCAGTTCACGTCTCAATTTTGGAGGGAGTTTTGCCGTTTGATTGGGGCTTCCGTCAGTCTCTCTTCCGGCTTTCACCCCCAGTCTAACGGTCAAGCAGAACGGGCCAATCAGACTATTGGTCGCATCTTACGCAGTCTTTCTTTTCGCAACCCTGCGTCTTGGTCAGAACAGCTCCCCTGGGCAGAATACGCCCACAACTCGCTTCCTTCGTCTGCGACCGGGCTATCTCCTTTTCAGAGTAGCCTCGGGTACCAGCCTCCGCTGTTCTCATCTCAGTTCGCCGAGTCCAGCGTCCCCTCCGCTCAGGCTTTTGTCCAACGTTGCGAGCGCACCTGGAAGAGGGTCAGGTCTGCACTTTGCCGTTATAGGACGCAGACTGTGAGGGCTGCTAATAAGCGTAGAACTAAGAGTCCTAGATATTGTCGCGGTCAGAGAGTTTGGCTCTCCACTCAGAACCTTCCCCTTAAGACGGCTTCTCGCAAGTTGACCCCGCGGTTCATTGGTCCGTTCCGTATTTCTCGGGTCATTAATCCTGTCGCAGTTCGACTTCTTCTTCCGCGATACCTTCGTCGCGTCCACCCGGTCTTCCATGTCTCCTGCATCAAGCCCGTCCTTCGCGCCCCCGCTCGTCTTCCCTCCCCCCCCCCATCCTTGTCGAGGGCGCACCCATCTACAGGGTCCGTAGAATTTTGGACATGCGTCCTCGGGGCCGTGGTCACCAGTACCTCGTAGATTGGGAGGGGTACGGTCCTGAGGAGAGGAGTTGGGTTCCCTCTCGGGACGTGCTGGACCGTGCGCTGATCGAGGATTTCCTCCGTTGCCGCCAGGTTTCCTCCTCGAGTGCGCCAGGAGGCGCTCGGTGAGTGGGGGGGTACTGTCATGTACTGTCATGTTGTGTCTTGTCTCTGTCCTTTCCCTTCACCCTGTCTCCCTCTGCTGGTCGTTGTTAGGTTACCTTTTCTCCCCCTCTTTCCCCCAGCTGTGCCTTGTCTCCTCCTAACCACCTCGTCACCCCGTTTCCCACCTGTTCCCTTTTTCCCTCTGATTAGGTCCCTATATCTCTCTCTGTTTTTGTTCCTGTCCTTGTCGGATTCTTGTTTGTTGTGTTTCATGCCTGAACCAGACTGTCGTCATGTTTGCTGTAACCTTGTCTTGTCCTGTCGGAATCTGCCGGTCCGTCTGAGCCTACCTATGTTTGGTAATTAAAGAAGCTCTGTTTAAGTTAATTCGCTTTTGGGTCCTCATTCACTCACCGTAACAACTACAAAATTCTATCGTAAGCACTACACATTTGAGGGATACTACAGTGTGCTGTAGTATTTTACCATATACTACAAAATGATATGGTAAGTTCTACACATGATTGAGAATTCTATAGGAAGTAGTATAGTATTCTACAGTAAACTGTAGTCATTTTCATGTGGGCCTCTCTTTCTTTCTCTCTCTCTCTCTTTCTCCCTCTCCCACTCTTTATTTCCTCCTCACTGTCACTTTTACTCTGCTAACCTGGAAAATGTCCACAGTCTGTGATGAAGTGCAGCACAGTATTGCACATGTGTTAGCAGTTAGGAATCATCTCTTGTTAATGTGAAATCAAAGAAAAAAACTCCAATGTATCTGGATATTGCCTGGATATTGTGGGCTTCTCCCACAAAAACATTATATTAGTAATATTTTTTCAAGAGCTTACCCTTCTGCATTTAAAAAAGCCAAAACTATAGATTATTTTTTTACCAGACATTGTTCTGCAGATTTTCATAAATGTATTAATTAAACTCAGAACACATCTATATTATTGATACAGATTAAAATACTCATATTCTATTGGTTTTCGCGGATTGACTCTCGAAAGGAAAGTATTTCCCGTATGTGCCATTGCCGATTAACTGTTGAGCACAACGTCAGTTAAGCCAACATCTATATATCAACGTCTCTCCTGCCTTGGGCCTGATATATCTGCATACCTCACGCAACCTCCTCAGGCTCAGACACTAGGCCTCCTTGGTGGCATGCAAAGGCTTATTGTGAAGAAGCCCTGGAGAGTCACTGAGCCCACTGAAAATGTATCCAGGAAATAGAGCCACAATAGGTGTGGTCCACACTGGCTTACCATACAACAACTAAAAATAGGCATACATTTTAAGCTCTTGCTATAAAAACGGAATTATGATCATTCTTAATGTAGCAATATTCAGATCTATAAAGGTGAGGAACTAAACATGATTAGTGTATTATCTGATATTCCTATCAGTTATCCCACTCCCACACATACACATGTAAACCTCGGATAATATAGAGCTGGCAGGATTTTCCATGCACTGGCAGAACAGAGAAGCTACGTCTGGTAAGATGAGGGGTGGGGGTGTGTGCCTATTTGTCAATAACAGCTGGTGCACAACGTCTAATATTAATGAAGTCTCGAGGTATCGCTTGCCTGAGGTAGAGTACCTTGTTATAAGCTGTAGACTACACTATCTACCAAGAAAGTTCTCATCTACATTATTCGTAGCTGTCTATTTACCACCACAGACCGATGCTGGCACTAAGACCGCACTCAACCAACTCTATAAGGCCATAAGCAAGCAAGAAAATGCTCATCCAGAAGCGGCGCTCCTAGTGGCCGGGGACTTTAATGCAGGCAAATTTAAATCGGTTTTACCTCATTTCTACCAGCATGTCTACCAGCATGTGCAACCAGAGGAAAATAAACTCTAGACCACCTTTACTCCACACACAGTGATGCATATAAAGCTCTCGCCCGTCCTCCATTTGGCAAATCAGGATCATAATTATATCCTCCTGATTCCTGCTTACAAGCAAAAACTAAAGCAGGAAGCACCAGTGACTCGCTCAATACATAAGTGGTCAGATGAAACGGATGCTATGCTAAAGGACTATTTTGCTAGCACAGACTGGAATATGTTCCGGATTCATCCAATGACATTGAGGAGTATACCACCTCAGTCATCGGCTTTATCAATAAGAGCATCGACGATGTCGTCCTCACAGTGACCGTACATGCATATCCCAGCCAGAAGCCATGGATTACAGGCAACATCCGCATCGAGCTAAAGGCTAGAGCTGCCGCTTTCAAGGAGCAGGACACTAAAGACGCTTACAAGAAATCCCGCTATGCCCTCAGACAAACCATCAAACAAGCAAAGCGCCAATACAGGATTAAGATTGAATCCTACTACACCGTCTCTGACGCTCGTCGGATGCGGCAGGGCTTGAAAAAATTCCGGACTATAAAGGGAAACCCAGAAGCAAGCTGCCCAGTGACGCGAGCCTACCAGACGAGCTAAATGCCTCGAGAGCACCAGCTGTTCTGGATGACTGTATGATAACGCTCTCGCTAAACAGGTTAACATTCACAAAGCCGCGGGCCAGTTGGATTACCTAGACATGTACTCAAAGCATGCGCAGACCAACTGGCAAGTGTCTTCACTGACATTTTCAACCTCTCTGAGTCTGTGATACCGACATGTTTCAAACAGACCAACATACTCCCTGTGCCCAAGGAAGCGAAGGTAACCTGCCTAAATGATTACCGACCCGTAGCACTCACGTCGGTAGCCATGAAGTGCTTTGAAAGGCTGGTCATGGCTTACATGAACAGCATCCTCCCGGATACCCTAGACCCACTCCAATTCGCATACCGCCCCAACAGTTCCACAGATGACGCAATCTCAATCGCACTCCACACTGCCCTTTCCCACCTGGACAAAAGGAATACCTGTGTGATAATGCTGTTCATTGACTACAGCTCAGGGTTCAACACCACAGCGTCCACAAAACTAAAAATAAAAAAAATCACTAAGCTAAGGCGACTAAAAACCTCCCTCTGCAACTGGATCCTGGACTTGCCTACCCTTACCCCCAGGTGGTAAGGGTAGTCAACAACACGTCTGCCATGTTGATCCTCAACAATTAATCAAATGGCCATCGGACTATTTACATTGACACCCCCCTCCATTTGTTTTGTACACTGCTGCTTCTCGCTGTTTATTATCGATGCATAGTCACTTCACCCCTACCTACATTTACAAATGACCTTGACTAGCCTGTACCCCCACACATTGACTCGGTACCGGTACCCCCTGTATATAGCCTCATTATTGATATTTTATTGTGTTAATTTTTATAATTTTTTACTTTAGTTACTCTTCTTGAACTGCACTGTTGGATAAGGGCTTGTAAGTAAGCATTTCACAGTAAGGTCTACACTTGTTTTATTCGGCATGTGACAAATACAGTTTGATTTGATTTGACAGTGATCTTCCCTATGCATGTGTGAACCAGGAACACCATCCATTATAACATTCTACTCGAGCTTAGCCCAGCCCAGTTCAGTTCAGACCAAGTCCTTTATATTATGTAATGTAATGAAAGACTTTGGTCCACACCAGAATGGAGCATGTTGCTTATACACATCAGGTCTGGCATCTGAGGTAGTCACACTTCTAGAGGAAGTTCTTATCAGAAGCAGCTGTGATGGAAGGATTTTTGTACTTAGGTTACTCACACTGCAGACCGATTCCAAGTCCTTATGCCAGGATTAATGACTATCTGGTGTGTCTGGATTCCTATATTACTTTTAGCTCTGCGTTATACATCTGTGTTATGTGTCGATGTAAATGAGGAGGACATAGGGTTGGAGTCAGTTTAATTTTAATTCTGCAATTTTATGAAAATTCTTAAAATTCAACTCATCAATTAAAATTCAACTCAACAGTTCCCATTAATTTCTGAGGATGTTTCGATTTATGAGAAGAAGAAAAAAAATTATCTTGCTGAATGGACTGAGTTGAAATGAAATGTCCCATGCTCTGGGAGTTAGTTTCGAAAACTCTCAAATGATCTTGTTGTGCATCTCTGGAAGTGTTACGAATATGAGGTCTGTTGTGAGAAAATGAACTCTTTCTGTAGTGTAATGGGTTGAGATGAGGAGGAAATCTGCTGACTCTGCTGCTCTGTGTTCAATCTCCACCCACCCTTAGCCAAGAACAGCTGCGATCTGGTTCCTTAGAGATGCAGTTAAATGGGGTGTGATCAAATCCAGCCTTGCTTCAGTCAGACCATCAATAGCCTATAAACCAATACACAGATTTGTTTTCTGTACTTAGATCTTTCCCCAAGTCTTTGTTTGGGTTCTTCTACTGGTTGAGGTGGCACTTTTTGCCGTCAGATCCCAATCCACTCGAAGGCTAGGGGCTCGCCTACCAACCTAGCCCATCACTAGGCCAGCATATCTCCCCACTCTTCAATCATGGAGCTACAGGAGTGATCAGGCTTTCCTGGCTAAACGTACCCAGGCCAGCTGTTTGGCAGGGCAGGAAACTGAGCTAGCCAGCATTACTAAATGTGTCCTATTTCAGAGCATTTGGTTCAGGTTACCCTGTCTTTTCTCTGTCCTGGGACTTTGTTTTTCAGAGGGGATAATGAATAATGCCTTATTTGGACGGCTGTGATGGTCATTAAACGTATTTATAGTTTATACTTGGAATATTTGTAATGTTGTGGTGGGTAGTATTATGACCTCAGCCCAATTAGTTAGATGTTACTGTCCAATGCTTTGGTTGGTTTTCGTCTTGGCTGTTATGTTTTCCTCAAACGACAAGGGGCAAAAGCTAGTATGTGTCTTCTCTGACTTTTAAGTTACAGCTTGATGTACAGTAGGTCCAAAAACAGTGACAGGCAAATGCATCAGTGTGGGTGTCTGTTACGAAATCCAATGGTTGGAGTAAAGGACCCCATTTCTCTATGACAAGGCATCCGATTTCTAGTATTTCACCATCTTGTCAACTGTCCCTTTTTAATGGCATTGCTTTTCAGAAGTTTGTATGCACATGTTTGATTTACCATATGCAATGCAGGTGTTTAGTCATTTAGTGGCAGTTCGTCAGGATTCAGCCTTATCCACATGGATATTGCTGGCACCAGAGCCAGGTGTCTGCGAAGGAAGACATAACTCTGTGTGTGTTCAGACTGAGCTCATTCCTCCATTCTTCCAATACTAACTCTCACTTCCTCCCTGGGCTTTTGGCAAGGCATTACGCATGACCAATTGGCATCCCCCAAAAATAAGAAGTTGAACATTTATCACTTGATGATCCTCATGAAATTCCATTCATAGTTAGGCTTGACCTACTCCATCATGGGTCAGGGATATTCCATATAACAATTTGTTAAAGGGGGATACATGGATATAGCAATACATGGAAAAATACAATAGTTTACTACGTTATAAATACTGTAGTGAGAAAGTTACAGACGCACAAATATCATACCCCCCAAAAATGCTAACCTCTCACCATTACAATAACAGGGGAGGTTAGCATTTCCTGGAGGGTATGATATTTATGTCTCTGTAACTTTCTCACTCATCATCATCACAATTAATTCAGGATTATACTTAATCATGTCTCATCGCGCACCAGCGACTCCTGTGGCGGGCCGGGCGCAGTGCGCGCTAGCTAAGGTTGCTCAGGAAGGAGACGCATTCTGTCTCCTAGAGATGAACGTACTTTGGTGCGAAAAGTGCAAATCAATCCCAGAACAACATCAAAGGACCCTGTGAAGATGCTGGAGGAAACAGGCACAAAAGTATCTATATCCACAGTAAAACGAGTCCTATATTGACATAACCTGAAAGGCCGCTCAGCAAGGAAGAAGCCACTGCCCCAAAACCGCCGTAAAAAAGGCAGACTACAGTTTGCAATTGCACAAAGATCGTCCTGTTTGGTCTGATGAAACAAAAATAGAACTGTTTGGCCATAATGACCATCATTATGTTTGGAGGAAAAAGGGGGAGGCTTGCAAACCGAAGAACACCATCCCAACCATGAAGCACGGTGGTGGCAGCATCATGTTGTGGTGGTGGCAGCATCATGTTGTGGAGGTGCTTTGCTGTAGGAGGGACTGGTGCACTTCACAAAATATATGGCATCATGAAGCAGGAAAAGTATGTGGATATATTGAAGCAACATCTCAAGACATCAGTCAGGAAGTTAAAGCTTTGTCCCAAATGGGTCTTCCAAATGGACAATGACCCCAAGCATGCTTCCAAAGTTGTCGCAAAGTGGCTTAAGGATAACAAAGTCAAGGCATTGGAGTGGCCATCGCAAAGCACTGACCTCAATCCTTTTGAACATTTGTGGGCAGAACTGAAAAAACGTGTGCGAGCAAGGAGGCCTACAAACCTGACTCAGTTACACCAGCTCTGTCAGGAGGAATGGGTCACAATTCACCCAATTTATTGCGGGAAGCTTGTGGAAGGCTACCCAAAACATGTGACCCAAGTTAAATAATTTAAAGGCAATGCTACCAAATATTAATTGAGTGTATGTAAACTTCTGACCCACTGGGAATATGATGAAATAAATCAAAGCTGAAGTTTTTTATTTATTTATTTATTTCACCTTTATTTAACCAGGTAGGCAAGTTGAGAACAAGTTCTCATTTACAATTGCGACCTGGCCAAGATAAAGCAAAGCAGTTCGACACATACAACGACACAGAGTTACACATGGAGTAAAACAAACATACAGTCAATAATACAGTATAAACAAGTCTATATACGATGTGTGCAAATGAGGTGAGATAAGGGAGGTAAAGGCAAAAAAAGGCCATGGTGGCAAAGTAAATACAATATAGCAAGTAAAACACTGGAATGGTAGATTTGCAGTGGAAGAATGTGCAAAGTAGAAATAAAAATAATGGGGTGCAAAGGAGCAAAATAAATAAATAAATAAAATAAATACAGTAGGGAAAGAGGTAGTTGTTTGGGCTAAATTATAGGTGGGCTATGTACAGGTGCAGTAATCTGTGAGCTTCTCTGACAGTTGGTGCTTAAAGCAAGTGAGGGAGATAAGTGTTTCCAGTTTCAGAGATTTTTGTAGTTCGTTCCAGTCATTGGCAGCAGAGAACTGGAAGGAGAGGCGGCCAAAGAAAGAATTGGTTTTGGGGGTGACCAGAGAGATATACCTGCTGGAGTGCGTGCTACATGTGGGTGATGCTATGGTGACCAGCAAGCTGAGATAAGGGGGGACTTTACCTAGCAGGGTCTTGTAGATGACATGGAGCCAGTGGGTTTTGCGACGATTATGAAGTGAGGGCCAGCCAACGAGAGCGTACAGGTCGCAATGGTGGGTAGTATATGGGGCTTTGGTGACAAAACGGATTGCACTGTGATAGACTGCATCCAATTTGTTGAGTAGAGTAGGGTATTGGAGGCTATTTTGTAAATGACATTGCCGAAGTCGAGGATTGGTAGGATGGTCAATAAATCATTATCTCTGTAGTGACCTCGCCTTCTGGATGATAACGTGGTGAGTAGGCAGTGGCTTGTGTGGTTGTTGTCCTTGATGATCTTTTTGGCCTTCCTGTGACATCGGGTGCTGTTGGTGTCCTGGAGGGCGGGTAGTTTGCCCCTGGTGATGCATTAGGCAGACCAGACCACCCTCTGGAGAGCCCTGCAGTTGTGGGCGGTGCAGTTACCATAACAAGCAGTGGTACAGCCCAACAGGATGCTCTCAATTGTGCATCTGTAAATACTCTCAATTGTGCATTTGTTAGGGTTTTAGGTGCCAACACAAATTGCCCCTTCTTTAACACTGTCAGTCTGGGTCGTCCATTTCAGTTTGTCAGTGATGTGTGCGCCGAGGAGCTTTCCACCTTCTCCACTGCGATCCCGTCAATGTGGGGTGCTCCCTCTGCTGTCCACGATCATCCCTTTTATTTTGTTGACGTAAGTGAGAGGTTATTTTCCTGGCACCACATTCCCAGAACCCTCACCTCCTCCCTGTAGGCTGTCTCGTCAATGTTGGTAATCAAGCCTACTACTGTTGTGTCGTTTGCAAACTTGATGATTGAGTTGGAGGCGTGCATTGCCACGCAGTCATGGGTGAACATGGGGTACATGAGGGGTCTGAGCACACACCCTTGTGGGGAGCCAGTGTTGAGGATCAGTGAAGTGGAGGTGTTGTTTCCTACCTTCACCACCTGGGGGCAACCCGCCAGAAAGTCCAGGACCCACAGGGTGGGGTTCAGACCCAGGGACTCAAGCTTAATGATGAGATTGGAGGGTACTATGGTGTTGAATGCTTAGCTATATTCAATGAATCGCAATCTTACATAGGTATTCCTCTTGTACAGATGGGATAGGGCAGTGTGCAGTGTGATGGTGATTGCGTTGTCTGTGGATCTGATTGGTGTCACTTTTGCCCCAGCCCCAGCTAACACACCTGACTCCAATAATCAACTATGATCATGATCTCCAGTTAAAAATGCAACCAAGTTTTAACTTCCTGACTGATGTCTTGAGATGTTGCTTCAATATATCCACATACTTTTCCCTCCTCATTGTGCCATCTATTTTGTGAAGTGAACCAGTCCCCCCTGCAGCAAAGCATCCCCACAACATGATGCTGCCACCCTCGTGCTTCACGGTTGGGATGATGTTCTTCGGCTTGCAAGCCTCCACCTTTTTCCTCCAAACAAAATGATGGTCATTATGGCCAAACAGTTCTATTTTTGTTTCATCAGACCAGAGGACATTTCTCCAAAAAGTACGATCTTTGTCCCCTTGTGCGGCTGCAAACCATATTCTGGGTTTTTATGGCAGTTTAGGCACAGTGGCTTCTTCCTTGCTGAGCGGCCTTTCAGGTTTTGTCGATATAGGACTTGTTTTACTGTGAATATAGATAATTTTGTACCTGTTTCCTCCAGCGTCTTCACAAGGTCCTTTGCTGTTGTTCTGGGATTGATTTGCACTTTCACACCAAAGTACTTTAATCTCTAGGAGACAGAACGCTTCTCCTTCATGAGCGTTATGACGGCTGTGTGGTCCCATGGTATTTATACTAGCGTACTATTTGTACAGATGAACGTGGTACCTTCAGGTGTTTGGAAATTGCTCCCAAGGATGAAACAGACTTGTGGATTGTTTTAATGAGGTCTTGGCTGATTTATTTTGATTTTCCCATGATGTCAAGCAAAGAGGCACTGAGTTTGAAGGTAGGCAGGCCTTGAACCACATCCACAGGTACACCTCCAATTGACTCAAATTATGTCAATTAGCCTATCAGAAGCATCTAAAGCCATGACATAATTTTCCAAGCTGTTTAAAGGCACAGTCAACTTAGTGTATGTAAACTTCTGACCCACTGGAATTGTGATACAGTGAGTTATAAGTGAAATGACATGTCTGTAAACAATTGGAAAATTGACTTGTGTCACGCACAAGTAGATGTCCTAACCGACTTGCCAAAACTATAGTTTGTTAGGAAATTAGTTGAGTGGTTGAAAAATGAGTTTTAATGACTCCAACCTAACTTCCGACTTAAACTGTATCTGTCTATATAAGCTCCCACATTTGACAGTGCATGCCAGAGCAAAAAGCAAGCTATGAGGTTGAAGGAATTGTCCGTAGAGCTCTAAGACAGGATTGTTACGAGGCACAGACCTGGGGAAGGGTACAAAAAAAATATGCTGCATCAAAGGTTCCCAAAAACACAGTGGCCTCCATCATTCTTAAATGGAAGAAGTTTGGAACCACCAAGACTCTTCCTAGAGCTGGCCGCCTGGCCAAACTGAGCAAATGGGGAAGAAGAGCCTTGTTCAGGAAGGTGATCAAGAACCTGATGGGCACTCTGACAGAGCTTCAGAGTTCCTTTGTGGAGATAAGAGAACCTTCCAGAAGGACAACCATCTCTTCAGCACTCCACCATTCAGGCCTTTATGTTAGAGTGGCCAGACGGAAGCCACTCCTCAGTAAAAAGGAACATGACAGCCCACTTGGAGATTGCCAAAAGCCACCTAAAGGACTCTCAGAAAAAGATAAACAAGATGCTCTGGTCTGATGAAACCTGGATTGAACTCTTTGGCCTGAATGCCAAATGTCACATCTGGAGGATACCTGGCACGATCCTTACGGTGAAGGATGCTGGTTCCAGAATTATGCTGTGGGGATGTTTTTCAGCTGCAGGGACTGGGAGAATAGTCACCATCGAGGGAAAGATGAACGAAGCAAAGTACAGAGAGATAATTGATAAAAATCCTGCTCCAGAGCACTCAGGACCTCAGACTGGGGCGATGGATCACCTTCCAACAGAACAACAACCCTAAGCACACACCCAAGACAAAGCAAGAGTAGCTTCGGGACAGGTCTCTGAATGTCCTTGATTGGCCCAACCAGAGCCCGGACTTGAACACGATCGAACACCTCTGGAGAGACCTAAAAATAGCTGTGCAGCGACGCTCCCCATCCAACCTGACAGAACTCGAGAGGATCTGCAGAGAAGAATGGGAGAAACTCCCCAAATAAAGGTGTGCCAAGCTTGTAGTGTCATACCCAAGAAGGCTCAAGGCTGTAATTGCTGTTAAAGGTGCTTCGACAAAGTTATGTGTAATGGGTGTGAATAATTTCGTGGAAAAAGTCAGCGGGTCTGAATACTTTCCAAATGCTCTGTAGATAGATAGATAGTTTTCAGCTAGATATGTCCCAACTACTAAGGTAATTCTAGAGAGAAAGAGTTAAGTTACATTGATATCGTTTCAAGATGAGTGTATTGTGATGAGTTTTACCTTTCGGTCATTTTAAAGATTGTTATTGTCCGTCACAGTCCAAATGTTTCCGTTTAATATTATTTTGTGCTATGCTCCACTCCCATTTGGCATGTGGAGTTGCATTTCCACTGGTATTTCCAAGAGAAAGACACCGTTTCCACTGTTTTCCCATTCATTTTCTAAATCAGACGAATTGTGCAATTGACCTTTTGTCTGAGCAGTAAGATGATTTAAAGGCAGATCATGTTGTCATCACTTGTAGATGTTGACGATAGCACTCGAATGAAATCATTACGTATCAGGCGTGAGCTAGCTCTGGTTTCTATCTGTAAAACCAGTCCAGTGTTGCTGGCCTGCATTCAACATTCAGGTTAGCTTGGACAACACTCAGAGCATATTGAATATTACTAATATACTAATTCCCCATTTGTCCATGAAGTAGAATATAGGTCTTGTCTATTAGCTAATAGTGTACATTTCCTATTTGTTCTGAAAGTCAGTCAGAATGAAAAGTGACAATCATTTGAGTTGTGCTGTGTTCGAGACGAAATTGATTTACACTATACGGCCTCCCCCCAAAATATTATATTTTATTTTTTTATTTCACCTTTATTTATATGCCCAGTGACAACTAGAGATGTCATGTCTGACAAGCAGGTCAGTAGGCCCATCTACAAAAAGCTTCTCTAAAGACTGTGTTCTGTTTAAGCATGACGTTCTCTCTCCATAGAAATACAATTACCAGAACAGACATTTCCGTCCAAGTCAACACACTGTGATGGGTGGGCCTGGGCCATAGAAATATAATTGAGTCATTCTATTTCTATGGTTCCCCCCTCTCCCAACATGGTCCTGGCCCTCTGCCATCACACAGAGGATCCAAGCCTTGGGTTAATCATCAACCTTTCTTTGATTTACTGTTTGTCACTTCATGTTTTCTTGCCTCAAACTAGCTCCACATAGCTCGTGTGTAGTGCGATAACAGTCATCAAACCTCCTCCTGCCTCTAAGAAAATTTGTGCTCTTTTGTTTTCCAAGCAGTTTGATGCCAGATACACACTAGATTGGCAGTAATAGGACTGTTTGTGATGAACTATGTCTGCTCATGTTTTGGTAATGTGGGTTGGTGTTTGAAGTCATATTTTGAGACTAGACATCCATGAATCCAACAAGTCAGAGAAGATTACTTATCAGAATGTCTTTCGCAGTGTGGATCGTATTTACAGCTTTGTCACAACAAATTGCCAGTCTAGTTGTTTACACCAATGAACCATAAACATCTAGATTTTGCCATCATTTATGTAACTGGTCTCCTTTATTAGCCTACATTTCAATGAATTCTAGTCCACAAAGTCTCACAGTGTTTCTGTTGGTCTCAATTTCCACTGTGGATTTTGGAGAGCTTTTGTATTGAATATGATTTTTTTTCCCAATAGCCCTTGAAGGTCTCGTTATTTATGCTGGTAAGACAGACCAACATTTTTGAAAAATCTTGCTTTTATCAGTGCTGTTGTCCCTCTGGCAGACAACAGCGCTAGCTTCCATACTTCTTTCCTGGATGGTGCTGTATCGTAAATACCTGAACTTCAGAGCATTGGACAGTAGAGTGCTACTTCCCCCCACATCTGGACTGTATTTACCGCCATTTAATTCAGTCCAGTGTGAGGTCACGGAAACCGAGGGAGGAATTCACACCAGGACCAACCCTATGACGGTGCAGCCGCATTAAAGGTTGTAAAAGAACAAAGGTTTTGACAACTATTGTCTGAGCTATTTTATTTTTAAAGGATGGTGTCGTACAACGTGTACACATGTAGTGTGTGTGTGTCTCAGTGCATATTTTTTTTGGTGTAAGTGACCTGTGTCCCAATCAGTGTAACATATGCCCTAAAAATTGTCAGAGACTCCAGCCACACTAGTCATAGACTGTTCTCTAGGCTACCGCACGGCAAGCGGTGCTGGAGCTCCAAGTCTAGGTCCAAGAGGCTACTAAACAGCTTCTACCCACAAGCCATCAGACTCCTGAACATCAAATCAAATGGCTACCCGGACTATTTGCATTGCTCCGCCCTTTCTCTTTTACGCCGCTGCTACTCTCTGTTATTATCTATGCATCGTCACTTTAATAACTCTACCTACATGTAAATATTACCTCAACCAACCGGTGCCCCGCACGTTGACTCTGTACTGGTACCCCCTATATATAGTCTCGCTATTGTTATTTTTCTATTGCTCTTTAGTTACTTGATCCTTTTATTTTTTTTAATTCTTGTTCATACTTTTTAAAATGCATTGTTGGTTAGGAGCTTGTAAGTAAGCATTTCACTGCAAGGTCTACATCTGTTGTATTCGGCGCAAGTGACTAATAAAATAGGATTTGATGTTTGTATACAGTAAGAGTGTGAATGAGTCTGTATGTATCTGAGGGTGAATGTGTGTGTGTGGGTGTGTGCGTTCGTTCGTGCATGCATGAAAGAAAGTCCACATTGATTGGTGAGGAAGCATCAAGTCCTGGCCGTATATGCACTGTATGTACACCTCTCAGCTGTGCCTCAGTCAACCAGAGCCAGCCCCCTCCTACTTCCCTCAGATATAGTGAGGCTGTGGAATAGCAGTGGAGTCAATAAGAGCAGAAGCCTTGAAACGAGAGCACGGGATCAGCCCCCCAAACACACACACTCTTTCACACAAATGGAATACTACTGCAGCCTGCTGCTGTGGACCTGTGCCCTCCTGCCAGGTGAGTGTGTGAGTGACTGTGAGTGTGAGTGAGTAAGTGAGTGAGTGAGTGAGTGAGTGAGTGAGTGAGTGAGAGGTGAAAATAAGGGATTGATGGAAAGTTTGTATGTGTTACAGAATGACAACAAACGTGAGAGAGTTCGTATGTAATTTCATTGGGACTGTAAGAGTTGGAGCATGTTTGTAAGAGTGTGTGTGACCTCTGGAGTCAGGATAAGAGAACATGTGGAAGAGGTGTGTGTGTGTGCGCAATGTGTTTTTGTATCTCAGTGAGCGAAGGTGAGATGAATGTCTCTGGACTAGTTTAAGTCAGGTCGTTCCTTTTGTTAGACAGACGAGCAGAGTTGGCAAGAGTTTCTCATTATTTTGTGGTATTGCTTTTAGGCCATTTGGGAAGTTAACGACTAGTCCATGTGAGGAGGTGTGTCCACCTGTTCCTCGTCTCTAGAGGCATAGAGTGTGTGAGATGAGCCAACAGCATGATGCACGAATCTGGCATGGCCTCATACCTTGTCAAAACTATTGCTCTTCTGAGACCCTCTGTCTGTCGGCCTCCTCTTTAAGCCTCCCTCTGGGATGATGCAAGGAGGAATGATGCTATCTGCTCTCAGTGCAGCTCTCAGAGTTTCCACTCGTTGTAAAGATCTGGCCATTAGCCTGATTCAGGATCAGTCAGTGCTGTAGCTCAACTGCAGCTCAACCCAGGCTACATTTGAGTCATTAATGAGCCTTTACATTTCCAAAACATTTGTGTTTTTTGATTGCTTATTATGATTGCTTATGGGTACCTTCATGTGTGTGTAAAATATTACTGTTCTCAGATTTTCAGTTCCTGTATATTTGACCATGACATGTGATTGTCTCACCTTGGATGCACATGCACGTCACACAGTGACGTCATTTTGAATATTGCACATGTCCCCATGATTTGTTAAGTTTATTAGGATCCCCATTAGCTCTTGCACATGTAGTATCTACTCTTCTTGGTGTCCACATAAAATGTACAAATGTTAAAGACTTATCGCTTCTTCTTCAAGACCTTAATTCCATTGATATAAAGCTTATTCCATAACACGGGGCTTGTGAAAGCAGTGGTTTTCTACACGAGAGGTTCTGGACAAGAAAATCATCAAGATGAGACTCATTTGGTAAAAGTGAAACAGATACAGATGGCTAAAGTCAGAGTAGGACAGGGTGTTACGTATGCAGAGGCAGTGAGAAGGGTTGAGGGTAGAGAAGGGCCAACGGCAACAGTGAATGTTCCCATTTCAGCATGTGGACCCCAGAAACCGTGTGTTAAAAAAAATCCTGGTTCTTGGCCTTCATCACAATGGTGGTGAATTGTGCTGAGCAAGTAGAACACAGATCACAGAAAATGTGCATTGTTGTGTAATGGCTGAATGTTTTCTGGGAAATATCTGCAGAGGATCGACAGAAGATGTTGGAAGAAGTGCTGCCGAAAAGTGACTAATATGGATCTTATGGGTAGTGGGATAGGGATGGGTATTGTAGTACAGTGGGGCAAAAAAGTATTTAGTCAGCCACCAATTGTGCAAGTTCTCCCACTTAAAAAGATGAGAGAGAACTGTAATTTTCATCACAGGTACACTTCAACTATGACAGACAAAATGAGAAAAAAAAATCCAGAAAATAGTATTGTAGGATTTTTAATGAATTTATTTGCAAATTATGGTGGAAAATAAGTATTTGGTCACCTACAAACAAGCAAGATTTCTGGCTCTCACAGACCTGTAACTTTTTCTTTAAGAGGCTCCTCTGTCCTCCACTTGTTGCCTGTATTAATGGCACCTGTTTGAACTTGTTATCAGTATAAAAGACACCTGTCCACAACCTCAAACAGTCACACTCCAAACTCCACTATGGCCAAGACCAAAGAGCTGTCAAAGGACACCAGAAACAAAATTGTAGACCTGCACCAGGCTGGGAAGACTGAATCTGCAATAGGTAAGCAGCTTGGTTTGAAGAAATCAACTGTGGGAGCAATTATTAGGAAATGGAAGACATACAAGACCACTGATAATTTCCCTTGATCTGAGGCTCCATGCAAGATCTCACCCCGTGGGGTCAAAATGATCACAAGAACGGTGAGCAAAAATCCCAGAACCACACGAGGGGACCTAGTGAATGACCTGCAGAGAGCTGGGACCAAAGTAACAAAGCCTACCATCAGTAACACACTACGCCGCCAGGGACTCAAATCCTGCAGTGCCAGACATGTCCCCCTGCTTAAGCCAGTACATGTCCAGGCCCGTCTGAAGTTTGCTAGAGAGCATTTGGATGATCCAAAAGAAGATTGGGAGAATGTCATATGGTCAGATGAAACCAAAATATAACTTTTTGGTAAAAACTCAACTCGTCGTGTTTGGAGGACAAAGAATGCTGAGTTGCATCCAAAGAACACCATACCTACTGTGAAGCATGGGGGTGGAAACATCATGCTTTGGGGCTGTTTTTCTGCAAAGGGACCAGGACGACTGATCCGTGTAAAGGAAAGAATGAATGGGGCCATGTATCGTGAGATTTTGAGTGAAAACCTCCTTCCATCAGCAAGGGCATTGAAGATGAAACGTGGCTGGGTCTTTCAGCATGACAATGATCCCAAACACACCGCCTGGGCAACGAAGGAGTGACTTCGTAAGAAGCATTTCAAGGTCCTGGAGTGGCCTAGCCAGTCTCCAGATCTTAACCCCATAGAAAATCTTTGGAGGGAGTTGAAAGTCCGTGTTGCCCAGCAACAGCCCCAAAACATCACTGCTCTAGAGGAGATCTGCATGGAGGAATTGGCCAAAATACCAGCAACAGTGTGTGAAAACCTTGTGAAGACTTACAGAAAACGTTTGACCTCTGTCATTGCCAACAAAGGGTATATAACAAAGTATTGAGATAAACTTTTGTTATTGACCAAATACTTATTTTCCACCACAATTTGCAAATAAATTCATAAAAAATATTTTTTTCTAATTTTGTCTGTCATAGTTGAAGTGTACCTATGATGAAAATTACAGGCCTCTCTCATCTTTTTAAGTGGGAGAACTTGCACAATTGGTGGCTGACTAAATACTTTTTTGCCCCACTGTATATGCAGGTTGATATACCAACATAAAATCATGATTGATCAAACAATCCAGCATAGTAGAGGGTGGCAATTATCGGATGTAGTCTGCCAATACACGTAGAAGTAGAAGAAAGATGAGACTCTCACAAACATGACAGTGTCTTTTTATTTTGCTCTGTGACGTCCACCAGTTTTACGTCAGTCATTGGAACGCTATGTCACGGATGCCCTACTTACAGAGAGGTCTTCTCACAAAACTGACTGTCCAGACCGAACCCTTGGAGCTACAAACGTATAATTTCGAAAGCGGATCGCCAATATGGAAAGGGGAAACTCTCAGCAACACAGTGCTGGTTGTTTTGCTCTACGACGCACACAAGTGTCAGGGAAGTCATCTGAAGGTAACACAGTACTAGGCTGTAAAAATGTCATAATGTGCATAGCGGTAAATAGTGCTTTTAAAATGTCTTATATCTTTCAGACATAGGACACGCTTCAAAACATTATTCCTTATCTACAAATGTGTTATTTAACGGGTTTCTATGGGCTATAGCAGTTAAGGGCCAATATCCATATTTCATCAAATCAGGTTTTTATGTATTTTTTATGCCTACAGGGGCCCTAAAAAGTCATAGTCTAAATTATCCATCTTAAAGATGCACTCCAGGACCTTAAGCACAACAAATGTGTAACGTACAGTACGGATTGGATTCGTTTACATACATGTATTCAAATTGCTATTGTATTCAATGCATTTGTAGAACCTAACATATAATATGAAATGAATGACGTAGTACACAATTGGATGACAAGGCACTCCAAAAAATGGGATCACTTTTGACTCGTGACCACAACTTTCTAAACTACAGGGTGAAATGTTGAAAAGAATTTGAGAGTGCGTCTTCAAAATAATTCCATATCGTAGCTTAGTAGATTTTGCAATCTAATGGCTTAGACCTACAGGGGTTAAGATGAATGCACTTACTCGTGTCTCTGGATAAGAGCATCTGCTAAATGACTAAAATGTCAAATGTACATTTTCTCATATAAAAATCTCATATTACTGTATAGAATGATGTTTAAAAATATATACTGTATATTAATGTAACAAATGTATTATTTGTAGATTTCTTTCTAAAAATGTAGTTAATTGTTACATTTGACTGTGTTAATCCTAGCAATACAACTTATTTCTCTAAGAGTGAGGCGGCTATATAGCATTTTGCAAAAAAAGTACAACATAAAGTGATAGATTTTAATGAAATACATCATGTAATTGAACAACCCCACGCCGTGATTATATGGTGGAAAAACACACCAATCTCTTTCACAATTTCTTTAAACAAATTTAAACTAATTTACCAACATATAGTGCCTTCGAAAAGTATTCAGACCATTTGACTTTTTCCACATTTTGGTACGTTACAGCCTTGTTCTAAAATTGATTACATTCTTTTCCCCCTCATCAATAGACACACAATACCCCATAATGACAAAGCAAAAACAGTTTTACATTTTTGATAAATTATTACAAATAAAAACTGAAATATCACATTTACATAAGTATTCAGACCCTTTACTCAGTAATGTGTTGAAGCAAATTTGGCAGCGATTACAGCATTGAGTCTTCTTGGGTATGAGGCTTGTGTAACGGCTTTCTTCCTGGGATGGAGAGGCGGACCAAAACGCAGCTTGGTTATAGTTCATGGTTCTTTAATAAGAGACACTTAACATGAACTAACTACAAAACAATAAACGTGAAAACCGAAACAGTCCTAACTGGTGCAGAAAACACAAAGACAGGAAACAACCACCCACAAAACCCAACCCAAAACAGGCTACATAAATATGGTTCCCAATCAGAGACAATGACTAACACCTGCCTCTGATTGAGAACCATATCAGGCCAAACATAGAAATAGACAAACTAGACACACAACATAGAATGCCCACCCAGCTCACGTCCTGATCAACACTAAAACAAGGAAAACACACAAGAACTATGGTCACAACGTGGTCACCCCCTCCCCCCAAGGTGCGGACTCCGACCGCACAACCTAAACCTATAGGGGAGGGTCTGGGTGGGCATCTGTCCGCGGTGGCGGCTTTGGCACTGGACATGGACCCCACTCCATAATTGTCTTAGTCCACCTCCTTAGCGTCCTTTGAGTGGCGACCCTCGCCGCCGACCTTGGCCTGGGAACCCTAACAAAGGGCTCCCCTGGACTGAGGGGCAGCTCCGGACTGAGGTAGCTCAGGACTGAAGGGTAGCTCATGACCGAGGGGTAGCTCATGACCGAAGGGTAGCTCATGACCGAGGGGTAGCTCAGGACCGAAGGGTAGCTCAGGACCGAGGGGTAGCTCAGGACCGAGGGGTAGCTCAGGACTGAGAGGTAGCTCAGGACTGAGAGGTAGCTCATGCTGGTTGGCTCTGGCGGCTTCTGGCTGACTGACGGCTCTGGCGGATCCTGGCTGACTGGCGGCTCTGGCGGATCCTGGCGGACTGGTGGCTCTGGCGGATCCTGGCTGACTGGCGGCTCTGGGGGATCCTGGCTGACTGGTGGCTCTGGCGGATCCTGGCTGACTGGCGGCTCTGGCAGATCCTGGCGGCTCTGGCAGATCCTGGCTGACTGGCGGCTCTGGCAAAACCTGGCTGACTGGCGGCTCTGGCAGATCCTGGCTGACTGGCGGCTCTGGCAGATCCTGGCTGACTGGCGGCTCTGGCAGATCCTGGCTGACTGGCGGCTCTGGAAGATCCTGGCTGACTGGCGGCTCTGGAAGATCCTGGCTGACTGGCGGCTCTGGAGGATCCTGGCTGACTGGCGGCTCTTGCGGCTCCATGCTGACTGGCGGCTCTAGTGGCTCTGGTCAGACGGGAGACTCTAGCGGCTCTGGACAGACGGGAGACTCTAGCGGCTCTGGACAGACGGGAGACTCTAGCAGCTCTGGACAGACGGGAGACTCTAGCAGCTCTGGACAGACGGGAGACTCTAGCAGCTCTGGACAGACGGGAGACTCTAGAAGCTCTGGACAGACGGGAGACTCTAGCAGCTCTGGACAGACGGGAGACTATAGCAGCTCCGGACAGACGGGAGACTCTAGCAGCTCCGGACAGACGGGAGACTCTAGCAGCTCCGGACAGATGGGAGACTCTAGCAGCTCCGGACAGACGGGAGACTCTGGCAGCGCTGGAGAGGAGGAATGCTCTGGCAGCGCTGGAGAGACAAGGCGCACTGTAGGCCTGGTGCGTGGTGCCGGCACTGGTGGTACTGGGCCGAGGACACGCACCTCACGGCGAGTGCGGGGAGCTGCCACCGGAGGGCTGATGCGTGGAGGTGGTACAGGATAGACCGGACCGTGGAGGCGCACTGGAGCTCTTGAGCACCGAGCCTGCCCAACCTTACCTGGTTGAATGCTCCCGGTCGCCCTGCCAGTGCGGCAAGGTGGAATAGCCCGCACTGGGCTGTGCAGGCGAACCGGGGACACCATGCGCAAGGCTGGTGCCATGTACGCCGGCCCAAGGATACGCACTGGAGACCAGATGCGTAGAGCCGGCATCATGGCACCTAGCTCGTTGCCCACTCTAGCCCGGCCGATCTGAGGAGCTGGTATGTACCGCACCGGGCTATGCACCCGCACTGGGGACACCGTGCGCTCCACAGCATAACACGGTGCCTGCCCGGTCTCTCTCGCCCTCCGGTAAGCACAGGAAGTTGGCGCAGGTCTCCTACCTGGCTTCGCCATACTCCCTGTGTGCCTCCCCCAAGACATTTTTGGGGCTGACTCTCGAGCTTCCATCCACGCCGCCGTGCTGCCTCCTCATATCAGCGCCTCTCCGCCTTCGCTGCCTCCAGCTCTTCTTTGGGGCGGTGATAATCTCCTGGCTGTTCCCGGAGTCCTTTCCCATCTTTCCCAAGTCCTTTCCCAAGTCCATTTTTTCAAATAGTTCTGCCTCTCTTGCTGCTGTTGCTGCTGCTGCTGCCTCTCCTGCTGTTGCTGCTGCTGCTGCCTCTCCTGCTGTTGCTGCTTTTCACCACACCGCTTGGTCCTGTTGTGGTGGGTGGTTCTGTAACGGCTTTCTTCCTGGGAAGGAGAGGCGGACCAAAACGCAGCGTGGTTATAGTTCATGGTTCTTTAATAAGAGACACTTAACATGAACTAACTACAAAACAATAAACGTGAAAACCGAAACAGTCCTAACTGGTGCAGAAAACACAAAGACAGGAAACAACCACCCACAAAACCCAACCCAAAACAGGCTACCTAAATATGGTTCCCAATCAGAAACAATGACTAACACCTGCCTCTGATTGAGAACCATATCAGGCCAAACATAGAAATAGACAAATTAGACACACAACATAGAATGCCCACCCAGCTCACGTCCTGACCAACACTAAAACAAGGAAAACACACAAGAACTATGGTCAGAACGTGACAGCTTGGCACACCTTTATTTGAGGAGTTTCTCCCATTCTTCTCTACAGATCCTCTCAAGCTCTGTCAGGTTGAATGTGGAGCGTTGCTGCACAGCTATTTTCAGATCTCTCCAGAGATGTTTGATCAGGTTCAAGTCCGGGCTCTGGCTGGGCCACTCAAGGACATTGAGACTTGTCCCGAAGCCACTCCTGTCTTGGCTGTGTGCTTAGGGTCACTGTCCTGTTGGAAGGTGAATCTAAGCCACCATCTGAGGTCCTGAGCACTCTGGAGCAGGTTTTCATCAAGGATCTCTCTGTACTTTGCTCCATTCATCTTTGCCTCAATCCTGACTAGTCTCCCAGTCCCTGCCTCTGAAAAACATTCTCACAGGATGATGCTGCCACCACCATGCTTCACCGTAGGGATGCCTCCAGACGTAATGCTTGGCATTCAGGCCCTCCAGGGTTCAATCATATTTTCATCAGACCGGAGTTCCTTGTTTCTCATGGTCTAAGAGTCTTTCGGTTCCTTTCTGCAAATTCCAAGTGGGCTTTCATTTGCCTTTTACTCAGGTGTGGCTTTCTTCTAGCTACTCCACTATTAAGGCCTGATTGGTAGTGTGCTGCAGAGATGGCTGTCCTTCTGGAAGGTTCTCCCATCTCCAAAAATAAACCCTAGAGCTCTGTCAGAGTGACAATCAGGTTCTTGGTCACCTCCCTGACTAAAAGCCCTTCTCCCCCGATTGCTCAGTTCGGCCGGGAGGCCAGCTCTAGGAAGAGTCTTGGTGGTTCCAAACATCTTCCATTTAAGAATGATGTAGGGCACTGTGTTCCTGGGGACCTTGAATGCTGCAGACATTTTTTGCTACCCTTCCACAGATCTGTGCCTTGACAAAATCCTGTCTTGGAGCTCTACAGACAATTCCTTTGACCTCATAGCTTGGTTTTTGCTCTGACATGCCATGTCAACTTTGGGACCTTATATAGACAGGTGTGTGCCATTCCAAATCATGTCATATCGGTTGAATTTACCTCATGTGGACTCCAATCAAGTTGTAGAAACATCTCAAGGATGATCAATGGAAACTGAATACACCTGAGCTCAATTTCAAGTCTCATAGCAAAGGGTCTGAAATACTTATCTAAATATGGTATTTCTGTTTTTATTTTTAATACATTTGCAAAACTGTCTAAAAACCTGTTTTCACTTTGTCATTATGGGGTATGGTGTGTAGATGTCTGAGGATCAATTTTTAAAATACATTTTAGAATAAGGCTGTAACGAACAAAATGTGAAAAAAGTCAAGGCTAATTAGAGGAGTAAAAATGTATATTTTGTCATACCCGTTGTCGATATACCAAGACTGTCAGCCAAATCAGCTTTCAGGGCTCAAGCCACCCAGTTTATAATTGTCAGTAATACATTGATTTGATTTTTATTGAGTCACATGCAGGTTCTACTGTGTTGAAGGAGGCTAAGGTTGATGCCTGACATCTAATTTACACCAAAATGGTTGAAATGACTAAATTAGTGCAAGGTTCCGCAACAACACATCTGCCACTCTGTTCCTCAACAACGGGGACCCTCAGGGGGGCTTGCTTAGTCCCCTGCTGTACTCCCAGTTCACCCACAACTGCGTCGCCAAGCACGACTCCAACACCATCATTAAGTTTGCTGACGACACAACAGTGGTAGGCTTGATCACCGACAACGATGAGACAGCCTATAGGGAGGAGGTCAGAAATCTGGCAGTGTGGTGCCAGGACAACAACCTCTCCCTCAATGGAAGCAAGACAAAGGAGGTGATTGTGGACTACAGGAAAAGGAGGGCCGAATGGGCCCTCATTAACATCAACAGGGCTGTTGTGGAGCGGGTAAAGAGTTTTAAGTTCCTTGGTGTCAACATCACCAACAAACTATCATGGTCCAAACACACCAAGACAGTCATGAAGAGGGCACGACAACAGCTTTTCCCCCTCAGGAGACTGAAAAGATTTTGGATGAGTCCCCAGATCCTCAAAAAGTTCTACAGCTGCACTATCAAGAGCATCCTGACCGGTTGCATCACCGCCTGGTATGGCAACTATGGTATGGGATACAACCGTAAGGTGCTACAGAGCGTAGCACGTACCGCCCAATACATCACTGGGGCCAAGCTTCCTGCCATCCAGTATCCTATATACTAGACGGCGTCAGAGGAAGGCCCAAAGAATTGTCAAAGACTCACCAGGATTCCTGAGTAGCGCAGTGGTCTAAGGCACTGCATCACAGTCACATTCTGGATTCGAGTCCAGGCTCTGTCACAGCCGGCAGCGACCGGGAGACCCATTGAGCGGCGCACAATTGACCCAGTGTTGTCCGGGTTCGGGGACGTTTTGGTCGGCAGTGATGTCCTTGTCCCATCGCGCACTAGCGACTCCTGTGGCGGGCCGGGTGCAGTGCACGCTGACACAGTCGCCAGGTGTACAGTGTTTCCTCCGACACATTGGTGCGGCTGGCTTCAGGGTTAAGTGGACATTGTGCCAAGAAGCAGTGCGGCTTGGCTGTGTTGTGTTTTGGAGGATGCACCGCTCTCGGCATTCACCTCTCCCGAGTCCAGAGTTGCAGCGATGAGACAAGACTGTAATTACCAATTGGATACCACAAAATTGGGGAGAAAAAGGGGTAAAAAACAAGTCATAGACGGTTCTCTCTGCTACCGGACGGTAAGCAGTACAAAGCACCAATTCTAGGTCCAAAAGGCTCCTTAACCGCTTCTAACCCCAAGCTATAAGACTTCTGAACAGCTAATCAAATAGACACACAGACTATTTACATTGTTTTTACACTGCTGCTCCTCGCTGTTTGTTATCTATGCATAGTCACTTTACCACTACCTACATGTACAAATTACCTCGACTAACCTGTAACACTGCACATTGACTTAATAAATTCATTAAAAATCCTACAATGTGATTTTCTGGATTTTTTTTCTCATTTTGTCTGTCATAGTTGAAGTGTACCTATGATGAAAATTACAGGCCTCTCTCATCTTTTTAAGTGGGAGAACTTGCACAATTGGTGGTTGACTAAATACTTTTTTGCCCCACTGTATATAGCCTCGCTATTTTTATGTAATTTATTGTTGTTACTTTTTATAATATTTTTTTATTTTAGTTCATTTATAGTAAATATTTTCTGAACTCTGTTTCTTGAACTGCATTGTGGGTTAGGGGCTTGCAAGTAAGCATTTCACAGTAAGGTCTACACTTGTTGTGTTTGGCATATGTGTCAAATAAAATGTGATTTTATTTGAAAGACACTCCAAAAGGTGTCATGACTACTTCGTTCAAAAGAATGTCATTTTCCTCCCAATCAGAAAAGATTTTCCTGCATGTGCTCTTGGAGACAGGGGTGCTCTAAAACCACTCATTCCAACAACTGTTAAACCAACTCCAGTTAGGCGATGAGACATGGTCCTCACCATCCGGCACCCAAAAATTATTTAGATCGTATTTTGGCAATCGGATAGGATTAAATGTTAGAATTGGGTTTTTCAAAACTGAACATTTTGATTCCTCCACTCTACATTACTGCGGGGACTTGCTTCAATTCAGCCACAAGAGCATTGGTGAGGTTGGGCACTAATGTTGGCTGATTAGGCCTGGCTCGCAGTTGGCATTCCAATTCATCCCAAAGGTGTTCAATGTGGTTGAGGTCAGGGCTCTGTGCAGGGCAGACAAGTTCTTCCACACCAATCTCGATAAACAATTTCTGTATGGACCTCGCTTTGTGCACGGGGGCGTTTTCATGCTGAAACAGGAAGGGCCTTCCCCAACTATTGCCACAAAGTTGGAAGCACAGAATTGTCTAAATTGTAATTGTATGCTGTAGAGTTAAGATTCCCCTTCACTGGAACTAAGGGGCCTAGCCCGAACCATGAAAAACAGCCCCAGACCATTATTCCTCCTCCACCAAACTTTACAGTCGGCACTATGCATTGGGGCAGGTAGCAGTCTCCTAGCATCCTCCAAACCCAGATTTGTCCGTCGGACTGCCAGATGGTGAAGCGTGATTGATCACTCCAGAGAACATGTTTCCACTGCTCCGGAGTCCAAGCAGTGCAGCTTTATACCACTCCAACCGACGCTTGGCATTGCGCATGGTAATATTAGGCTGCTCAGCCATGGAAACCCATTTCATGAAGCTTCCAACGAACAGTTCTTGTACTGACGTTGCTTCCAGAGGCAGTTTGGAACTCGGTAGTGAGTTTTGCAACCAAGGACAGGCGATTTTTACTTCGTACTTCAGCACTCGTTGGTCCCGTTCTGTGACCTTGTGTGGCCTACCACTTCACGGCTGAGCCGTTGTTACTACTAGACGTTTCCACTTTACAATAACAGCATTTACAGTTGACAAGAGCAGCTCTAGCAGGGCAGAAATTTGACGGACTGACTTGTTGGAAAGGTGGCATCCTATGACGGTGCCACGTTGAAAGTCACTGAGCTCTTCAGTAAGGCCATTCTCCTGCCAATGTTCTCCTATGGAGATTGCGTGGCTGTGTGCTGGATTTTATACGGGTGTGGTTGAAATTGACAAATCCACTAATTTGACGGGGTGTCCATATTCCTTTGTATATACAGTGTAGCTAACTTGGCTAATTGAGGCTAGCCATAATGCTACTGTGCTTCTTACCGTCCTACAGTTAGCCTACAAATAACAACTCCCTTCAGATTATAAATAGCAACCTTCCTGTTGGCTTTTGGTCGTTGTAGCCTTTCCTTCTCATTTAACTTTCACTTTGTAATTTTAATTATCATCGTCCATTGACTAGAGTTCTCTTAACTTTTTTTGCCACACAAGCAGAGCTGCAATGCAATTGTTTCTTTCTCTGGGGAAGTGCAAGGATCAGAGAGCTTGCCTTTTTTTGCATCATGCAGCCAATATTTTTTTCCCCCAAATGAAATCACATTTTATTGGTCACATACACATGGTTAGCAGATGTTAATGCGAGTGTAGCGAAATGCTTGTGCTTCTGGTTATGACAGTGCAGTAATATCTAACAAGTAAAATAACAATTCCCCAACAATCCAACAATTACCTAATACACACAAATCTAAACGGATGGAATAAGAACACGTACATATAAATCTATGGAGGAGCGATGACTGAGCGGCATAGGCAAGATGCAATAGATGGTTTAAAATATAGTATATGCATATGACATGAGTAAAGTAAGATATGTAAACATTATTAAAGTGCCATTATTTAAAGTGACTAGTGATCTATGTATTAAAGTGGCCAATGATTCAAGTCTTTATGTAGGCAGCAGCCTCTCTGTGTTAGTGATGGCTGCTTAACAGTCTGATGGCCTTGAGATAGAAGCTGTTTTTCAGTCTTTTGGTCCCAGCTTTGATGCACATGTACTGACCTCGCCTTCTGGATGGTAGCGGGGTGAACAGACAGTGGCTCGGGTGGTTGTTGTCCTTGATGATCTTTTTGGCCTTTCTGTGACATCGGGTGCTGTAGGTGTCCTGGAGGACAGGTAGTTTACCCTCGGTGATTCATTGTGCAGACCACCATCTGGAGAGCCTTGCGGTTGAGGGCGGTGCAGTTGCCGTACCAGGCGGTGATACACCCCGACAGGATGCTCTCAATTGTGCATCTGTAAACGTTTGTTAGGGTTTCAGGTGACAAGACAACTTTCTTCTGCCTCCTGAGGTTGAAGAGGCGTTGTTGCGCCTTCTTCACCAAGCTGTCTGTGTGGGTGGACCATTTCAGTTTGTCTGTGATGTGTATACCGAGGAACTTAAAACTTTCCACCTTCTCCACTGCCGTCCCGTTGATGTGAATAGGGGGGTGCTCCCTCTGCTGTTTCCTGATGTCCTGATCATCTCCTTTGTTTTGTTGACGTTGAGTGAGAGGTTGTTTTCCTGTCACCACACTCCAAGTGCTCTCACCTCCTCCCTGTTTGCTGTCTCGTCGTTGTCGGTAATCAAGCCCACTACTGTTGTGTCCTCTGCAAACTTGATGATTGAGTTGGAGGCGTGCATGGCCACGCAGTCATGGGTGAACAGGGAGTATAGGAGGGGGCTGAGCGTTGAGGATCAGCGAAGAGGAGATGTTGTTTCCTACCTTCACCACCTGGGGGCGGCCTGTCAGAAAGTGCAGGATCTATTTGCACAATGCGCGTTTCAGACCCAGGGCCTCAAGCTTAATGATGAGCTTGGAGGGTACTATGGTGTTGAATGCTGAGCTATAGTCAATGAACAGCATTCTTACATAGGTATTCCTCTTGCCCAGATGGGTTAAGACAATGTGCAGTGTGATGGCGATTGCATCGTCTGTGGACCTGTTGGGGCGGCATGCAAACTGAAGTGGGTCTAAGGTGGAAGGTAAGGTGGAGGTGATATGATCTTTGACTAGTCTCTCAAAGCACTTCATGATGAAAGAATAGTAATTTAGTTCAGTTATCTTTGCCTTCTTGGGTACAGGAACAATGGTGGCTATCTTGAAGCATGTGGGGACAGCAGACTGGAACACACCAGCCAGCTGGTCTGCGCATGCTCTGAGGATGTGTGTAAGGATACCGTCTGGGCCAGCAGCCTTGCCGGGATTAATACGTTTAAATGTCTTATTGACGTCGGCCACGGGGAAGGAGAGGGGGGGCCCACAGACCTTGGTAGCGGGCCACATCAGTGGCACTGTATTATCCTTAAAGCGTGGAAAGAAGATGTTTAGTTTGTCTGGAAGCAAGATGTCGGTGTCTGTGAGTGGCTGGTGTTATTTTTGTAGTCCGTAATTTCCTTTAGACCCTGCCACATTGTGCCTCATGTCTGATCCGTTGAATTGTGACTAAACTCTGTCCCTATACCGTCATTTCAATTTCTAAGACATTCACAGGTATGTAGGCCTATCACAACAAAAGTAACACTTAACTCATTAATTAAGTGTAGCCTATAGGACCTGTTTCAAATTATCACTTTTCCCTCAAGACAATAGTCGCTCCATTCGACTTCTTAAAATGTAGACCTAGATGTTCCAAAGGCGTGCATCAGCAACTTGTATGCGTAGGAGCCCAGAGATGCTAAACGTGTTTATGTTAATTAGCGGTCAATTACAGTGAAACCGGCAGTCATTTGCATGACAGTTACTGGCTGACAAAATATCATGACAAGCACAGCCCTAACCTGAACTATAATTAGGATTGAATGTAGTTTTTGCGTTTTCAAAACTAAACACTATGTCTGGAGCAAACCCAACACCTTTCATCACCCCGAGAACACAATCCACACAGTGAAGCATGGTGGTGGTGGCATTATGCTGTGGGGGTGTTTTTCACTGGCAGGGACTGGGAAACTGGTCAGACTTGAAGGAATGGTGGATGACACTAAATGCAGGGAAATCATTGAGGGAATCCTGTTTCAGTCTTCCAGAGATTTGAGACTGGGAAAGATTTTCACCTTCCAGCAGGACAATGACCCTAAGCATACTGCTAAAGCAACACACGAGTGGTTTAAGGGGAAACATTTAAATGTCTTAGAATGGCCTGGTCAATTCCCAGCCTCAATCCAATTGAGAATCTGTGGTATGACTTCTTTATTTTGATTTCATCTTTATTTTACCAGGTAGGCCAGCTGAGAACAAGTTCTCATTTACAACTGCGATATGGCCAAGATAAAGCAAAGCAGTGCGACAAAAACAACAACACAGAGTTACACATGGGATAAACAAACATATAGTCAGTAACACAATAGCAAATTGTATGTGCAGTGTGTGCAAATGTAGAAGAGTAGGGAGGTTAGGCAATAAATAGGCCATTGAGGTGAAATAATTACATTTAAGCATTAACACTGGAGTGATAGATGTGCAGATGATGATGTGCAAGTAGAGATACTGGGGTGCAAAAGAGCAAGAGATTAAGTAATAATATGGGGATGAGGTAGTTGGTTGTGCTACTTACAGATTGGCTGTGTACAGGTACAGTGATCGCTAAGCTCTTCTGACAGCTGATGCTTAAAGTTAGAGAGGGAGATATAAGACCCCAGCTTCAGTGACTTTTGAAATTCGTTCCAGTCATTGGCAGCAGAGAACTGGAAGGAAAGGCGGCCAAACGAAGTGTTGGCTTTCGGGATGACTTGTGAAATATACCTGCTGGAGCGCATGCTACGGGGTGGGTGTTGCTATGGTGACCAGTGAGCTGAGATAAGGCAGGGCTTTACCTAGCAAAGACTTTTAGATGACCTGGAGCCAGTGGGTTAGGCGACGAATATGTAGGGAGGGCCAGACAATGAGAGCATACAGGTCGCAGTGGTGGCTAGTATATGGGGCTTTGGTGACAAAACGTCTGTCACTGTGATAGAGTACATCCAGTTTTGCTGAGTAGAGTGTTGGAGGTTATTTTGTAAATTACATCGGCAAAGTCAAGGATCGGTAGGATAGTCAGTTTTACGAGGGTATGTTTGGCAGCATGAGGGACAGAGGCTTTGTTGCGAAATAGGAATCCAATTCTAGATTTATTTTTGGATTGGAGATGCTTAGAGGTCTGGACAACAGGCCCTCCGATTTCACACACTGAACTCTATCTGAAAAGTAGTTGGTGAACCAGGCGAGGCATTCATTTGAGAAGGCAAGGCTATTAAGTCTGCCGATAAGAATGCAGCGATTGACAGAGTCGAATGCCTTGACCAGGTCAATGAAGACGGTTGCACAGTACGGTATTTTATTGATGGCGGTTATGATATCGTTTAGGACCTTGAGCATGGTTGAGGTGCATCCATGACCAGCTCGGAAACCAGATTGCATGTTGGAGAAGGTATGGTGGGATTTGAAATGGTCGGTGATCTGTTTGTTAACATGGCTTTCAAAGATGTTAATAAGGCAGGGCAGGATGGATATACAGTTGAAGTCGGAACAGTACATACACTTAGGTTGGAGCCATTAAAACTAGTTTTTCAACCACTTCACAAATTTCTTGTTAACAAACTATAGTTTTGGCAAGTCGGTAAGGACATCTACTTTGCGCATGACACAAGTAATTTTTCGAACAATTGTTTACAGACAGATTATTTCACATACACACTGTATCACAATTCCAGTGTGTCAGTAGTTTACCGACACTAAGTTGACTGTGCCTTTTAAACAGCTTTGAAAATTCCCGAAAATTATGTCATGGCTTTAGATGCTTCTGATAGTCTAATTGACATCATTTGAGCCAATTGGAGGTGTATCTGTGGATATATTTCAAGGCCTACCTTCAAACTCAGTGCCTCTTTGCTTGACATCATGAGAATATCAAATGAAATCAGCCAAGACCTCAGAAAAAAATTGTAGACCTCCACAAGTCTGGTTCATCCTTGGGAGCAATTTCCAAATGGCTGAAGGTACCACGTACATCTGTACAAACAATAGTTTGCAAGTATTAACACCATGGGACCACGCAGCCGTCATACCACTCAGGAAGGAGACGTGTTCTGTCTCCTAGAGATTAACATACTTTAGTGCGAAAAGTACAAATCAATCCGAGAACAACAGCAAAGGATCTTGTGAAGATGCTGGAGAAAACAGGCACCAAAGTATCTATATCCACAGTAAAACGAGTCCTATATCGACATAACCTGAAAGGCCGCTCAGCAAGGAAGAAACCACGGCTCCAAAACTGCCATAAAAAAGTCACTTAACAGTACAAACTCTGAAGATAGATGAGGGGCAATCAATTTACATACGTGTCCAGGGCACAGCTGGGGGCTGAAGGGGGTCTATTACAACGGTGAGAGACTTGTTTCTGGAAAGGTGGATTTTTAAACATAGAAGCTCAAATTGTTTTTGCACAGACCTGGATAGTATGACAGGACTCTGCAGGCTCTCGCTGCAGTAGATTGCAACTCCGCCCCCTTTGTCAGTTCTATCTTGTCCGAAAATGTTATAGTTAGGGATGGAAATTTTAGGATTTTTGGTGGCCTTCCTAAGCCAGGATTCAGACACGGCTAGGACATCCGGTTTGATGGAGTGTGCTAAAGCAGTGAAGAAAACAAACTTAGGGAGGAGGCTTCTAATGTTAACATACATGAAACCAAGGCTTTTACGGTTACAGAAATCAACAAATGAGAGCGCCTGTTGAATGGGAGCGATGCTGGGGGCTGCAGGGCCTAGGTTAACCTCTACATCAGAGGAGGAGTAGGATAAGGGTACAGCTAAAGGCTATAAGAACTGGTTGTCTAGTTCGTCCGGAACAGAGAGTAAAAGGAGCAGATTTCTGGACGCGGAAGAATAGATTCAAGGCATCATGTACAGACAAGGGTATGGTAGGATGTGAGTACAGTGGAGGTAAATCTAGGCATTGAGTGATGATTTAAGCCAGGTGAGGTCACTGCATGTGTGGGGGGGGGGGTGGAACAAAAGGGCTAGCTAAGGCATATTGGGCAGGGCTGGAGGCTCTACAGTGAAATAAGACAATAATCACTAACCAAAACAGCAGTAGACAAGACATATTGACATTAGGGAGAGGTATGTGTAGCCGAGTGATCATGGGTCCAGTGAGTAGCTAGGCGTGCTGGAGACACAGCGATTCAGACACCTAGCAGGCCTCCTGGGGACGTCGCAATGGAAGGGCCTGTAGAAACCCCTTCGGGCAGTTACATCGGCAGACCAGTTGTGATGGATCGTCGGGGCTCCGTGTCGGAAGTAAAGGGGTCCAGGCCGATTGGCAACTGAGGTATTGTAGCCCAGGAATTGGCTAATGGATCTCTTTGGCTATCTGGGAGATGGGCCTAGCTCGAGGCTAGCTCCAGGCTAACTGGTGCTTTCTTCGGGACAGAGATGTTAGCCAGGAGTAGCCATTTGGATAGCAGCTAGCTAGCTGTGATGATTCGGTGTAAAGGTTCATAGCTTGCGGTAGGAATCCGGGAAGATGTGGTAGTAAAAAAGCAGTCCGATATGCTCCGGGTTGATATCGCGCTGTGCAGAGTGGTAGGAATTGACCTGGCTGAGGCTGGCTGATGTTTGAGTTAACTGTGATGACTCCTAGCAGTGGCTAACTGACTACTAGCTAGCAGCTAGTTAGCTGGCTAGCTTCTGATGGGGGTTCTGGTTCTAAAGTATAAAAAATAGTAGATCCATACCACATTGGGTGAGGCGGGATGCAGGAGAGTATGTTCAGTCCGTAGATGGAAATTGAGATTAAAAATATAAAAATATATACGAAATACATACGAAGGAAAAAAAAAAAATATATATATAAAGGGACAAGACAAAAACAGACTGCTACACCATCTTGGAACATTATGGAACATCTAGGACTTAAAGATTGTTGTACACCAGCGGAACCCATCCAACTTGAAGGAGCTGGAGCAGCTTTGCCTTGAATAATGGGCAAAAATCCCAGTGGCTACATGTGCCAAGCTTATAGAGACATATCCCAAGAGAGGGAGGGGGGGGTGAATAGTTATTGACGCTGAAGTTCTCTTTTTTGTGTGTCTTATTTCTTGTTTGTTTCACAGTAAAAAATATTTAGCATCTTCAAAGTGGTAGGCATGTCATGTAAATTAAATGATACAAACCCCCCAAAAATACATTTTAATTCCAGGTTGTAAGGCAACAAAATAGGAAAAATGCCAAGGGGGGTGAATACTTTCGCAAGCCCCTGTAGGTATGTGGTAAATTGTTACAGTGCCTTGCGAAAGTATTCGGCCCCCTTGAACTTTGAGACCTTTTGCCACATTTCAGGCTTCAAACATAAAGATATAAAACTGTATTTTTTTGTGAAGAATCAACAACAAGTGGGACACAATCATGAAGTGGAACGACATTTATTGGATATTTCAAACTTTTTTAACAAATCAAAAACTGAAAAATTGGGCGTGCAAAATTATTCAGCCCCTTTACTTTCAGTGCAGCAAACTCTCTCCAGAAGTTCAGTGAGGATCTCTGAATGATCCAATGTTGACCTAAATGACTAATGATGATAAATACAATCCACCTGTGTGTAATCAAGTCTCCGTATAAATGCACCTGCACTGTGATAGTCTCAGAGGTCCGTTAAAAGCGCAGAGAGCATCATGAAGAACAAGGAACACACCAGGCAGATCCGAGATACTGTTGTGAAGAAGTTTAAAGCCGGATTTGGATACAAAAAGATTTCCCAAGCTTTAAACATCCCAAGGAGCACTGTGCAAGCGATAATATTGAAATGGAAGGAGTATCAGACGACTGCAAATATACCAAGACCTGACCGTCCCTCTAAACTTTCAGCTCATACAAGGAGAAGACTGATCAGAGATGCAGCCAAGAGGCCCATGATCACTCTGGATGAACTGCAGAGATCTACAGCTGAGGTGGGAGACTCTATCCATAGGACAACAATCAGTCGTATATTGCACAAATCTGTCCTTTATGGAAGAGTGGCAAGAAGAAAGCCATTTCTTAAAGATATCCATAAAAAGTGTTGTTTAAAGTTTGCCACAAGCCACCTGGGAGACACACCAAACATGTGGAAGATGAAACCAAAATTGAACTTTTTTGCAACAATGCAAAATGTTATGTTTGGCGTAAAAGCAACACAGCTGAACACACCATCCCCACTGTCAAACATGGTGGTGGCAGCATCATGGTTTGGGCCTGCTTTTCTTCAGCAGGGACAGGGAAGATGGTTAAAATTGATGGGAAGATGGATGGAGCCAAATACAGGACCATTCTAGAAGAAAACATGATGGAGTCTGCAAAAGACCTGAGACTGGGACGTAGATTTGTCTTCCAACAAGACAATGATCCAAAACATAAAGCAAAATCTACAATGGAATGGTTCACAAATAAACATATCCAGGTGTTAGAATGGCCAAGTCAAAGTCCAGACCTGAATCCAATCGAGAATCTGTGGAAAGAACTGAAAACTGCTGTTCACAAATGCTCTCCATCCAACCTCACTGAGCTCGAGCTGTTTTTCAAGGAGGAATGGGAAAAAATGTCAGTCTCTCGATGTGCAAAACTGATAGAGACATACCCCAAGCGACTTACAGCTGTAATCGCAGCAAAAGGTGGCGCTACAAAGTATTAACTTAAGGGGGCTGAATAATTTTGCACGCACAATTTTTCAGTTTTTGATTTGTTAAAAAAGTTTGAAATATCCAATAAATGTTGTTCCACTTCATGATTGTGTCCCACTTGTTGTTGATTCTTCACAAAAAAATACAGTTTTATATCTTTATGTTTGAAGCCTGAAATTTGGCAAAAGGTTGCAAAGTTCAAGGGGGCCGAATACTTTCGCAAGGCACTGTATATTGAGAAATGTCAAATAAACGCATCTACTTATGCAGGCTTAGTTATTTTTAATCAAGGTACATTTATTCATGCAGTTTACTCATCTCTGTTTCCTTATGGCAGTGTAGAAGTAGTACCACAACATGTTCAGTAGATGGCAAGGTGTAGACCTGTTTTAAAGCCCTGTGATCTTGATATTGTGGTATCTGGATCACAAGGTCGTATCCGATCATTTTCTGAAACAGCTCAAAAACAGCCATATCGACTGATCCTGGATCGTAAAAAAAGAGGATTACAGAATTCGGATCATTCTGATGCAGATGAAAAGTTTTGACAAACTGGGCCCTGGTCTCCTGAGTGGGGTTCACTACTGGGGGAGAAGGAGGCTGGTCGTCACTGACCCTGAAAATACACATGGATTTCAGAGTTCTATTGGCAGAGACTCTATGCTATGCCCCTTCTGTGAAGTTACTTATTCTTCATATTTATTTGAGATAGACAACCATATCTGGCGTCCTTAGCACAGTAAAAGCAGGGTTTGGAATCATGGGCACTGTTGTGATAAAGACCAAGGAAAATCAAATTCCTACCAGAAGAGGGAGTACAGTAGCTGGGCTTACACTTCAGTTGCATATATATTATACATAGCTGCATATAGCTTATTACTGAACTATTGGAAACGGTTTCTAAAACAGGTGTGTTCTTCAGTCCTGTAGGTGCATTCCCTTCTAGCAGGAGTGAGTTCAGAGGGGGATTGATCAGCCTTTCTAAATGGATCAGACAACACTTATTGGCAGCCCATATCTTACTCTCCTTTGTGTGCTCTTGGTAGGTAATAATAACCAGTCCATGATCTACTGATCAGGGTATGGCAGGACAGGTTAGAGAGGTACATGAGTGTATGGTCATATTAGTTAGTGTGTGCTTGTCTTTTCCTCCTGCTTGTGACTAGCTGGATTCAAACCCTGGCTTTAAACAAGACTGTGTTAGGCCGCTGAGCTAAAGCCTAGGCATTAACCTAGGGAACCAACACAATTCTTCCGGTGTCAGGCAAGGTTACTCATCACGCAAGTGTGGTTCACCGAACCACATCCATTACATGTGGGAAGGGGTGAGGTTATCATAAGTCTGTGTTGTCAATGTTAAGCTGCAGTGAGTGATGCTGTGCCAGTAGTTGTCGGTCTGTGTCGTAGCTCCACTGTGTGCCAGGATGTGATTGAGACTGGGTTTATTATTGTGGGCAGACTGTCTGTCTTCTAATATTACTGAGAGGAATATTAAGAATTTGCCTCATCATTTTTTCTCTCTCTCAACCATTTATATACTATTTGACATTAAACCAATCCACTAGGCACAGATTTATTTATTTTACAAGGCAAGTCAGTTAAGAACAAATTCTTATTTTCAATGACAGCCTAGGAACAGTGGGTTAACTGCCTTGTTCAGGGGAAGAATGACAGGTTTGTACCTTGTCAGCTCGGGGAATTGATCTTGCAACCTTTCGGATACTATTCCAACGCTCTAACCACTAGGCTACGCTGTCAGTTTAACATCTAGTTTTAATTCACATTTGGTTGAAGTGTCATCTAACTTGAATTCAACAGGTAATCCACCAAAAATGTCACCTTGTCATTGGATTTGGCTAAATTAAATTGATGACTTGGTGCAAATCCAATCAGATTTCCAAGTTGATTGAATGTCATCTCATAGATTTTTTTAACGTTGAAATGACGTAGAAACAACTTTAATTCAACCAGTTTGTGCCCAGTGGGAAGTGTCTTGTGAAAATACTACTGAAAGACAATTATTTACTTCCACCTGGGGCTGTATAATATTATATATTACAAAAGTAATATAGAAAAAGCAAACCTACCATTCAAATGTCTTCAAATCATTGCATCACATGGTGACACCCAAGCAGCATCTAGAAAAGTATGGAATTATAAGAATGAAAATGACAGACAATCTCAGATGGCCTCTGAAAAATTATTTAAAAAGTATAAACACTTCTAAGAGCCAGAGAGGATCATCCAAGTGTCTGACTGTTAAGCAGAAAAACAGCCCTGTATTGAAACGTTTGCTATGTGGGAGTTGAGCCATGACTTTTGAGACTTTCTCAGGTCCAATGTCTGGTCTGGTCTGGATCTTACTGAGGTTTCCCCACTGTGCCAAGTCCCTGAGACAGCTCAGATAAATGCAGTTCCTCCACAAACAGAAGCAAATTCCATTCAGCCATTAACAAAGTAATGCAACCTCAGGGCACGGACTAACTACAAATCATCTTGTTTTCCCCCAATGTTTATTTTCCCAGGTAGCCAAACTGATCAGAACTTGCTTTGTTGACACCCGTGCAAGACAGCCTCACAGCTCACTGTGTTTTTAAACACACTGGTCATTTGTACATTTGGGTGGGTAGAGTAAGGAATCTCACTCTATAGTATATCGGGGGCAGATGTCTGTATCTCTTCTCCTTTTAAGGGACTCATAGCTCACATAGTTCCTAACTAGACTCGGCTACAGCAGCTCTGCTGCCAGCCATTCTTACCAGGGGCAGGAAAACTTCCGATCTGTCCCTCTGCATACACATTTATTCTGCTTGTTATTGCATACTACTTTATTTAAATGACTTGTTATTGCATACTACTTTATTTAAATGACTTGTTATTGATTATTATTGATCTTGAGATTTGGACTGCATTATTAAGGGAGCTTTAGTTTAAGTAAGCATTTCGTTGCATCGTTTACACCTGTTGTAACTGGTAAGGGAGCTTTAGTTTAAGTAAGCATTTCATTGCATCGTTTACACCTGTTGTAACTGGTAAGGGAGCTTTAGTTTAAGTAAGCATTTCATTGCATCGTTTACACCTGTTGTAACTGGTAAGGGAGCTTAAGTTTAAGTAAGCATTTCATTGCATCGTTTACACCTGTTGTAACTGGTAAGGGAGCTTTAGTTTAAGTAAGCATTTCATTGCATCGTTTACACCTGTTGTAACTGGTAAGGGAGCTTTAGTTTAAGTAAGCATTTCATTGCATCGTTTACACCTGTTGTAACTGGTAAGGGAGCTTTAGTTTAAGTAAGCATTTCATTGCATCGTTTACACCTGTTGTAACTGGTAAGGGAGCTTTAGTTTAAGTAAGCATTTCATTGCATCGTTTACACCTGTTGTAACTGGTAAGGGAGCTTTAGTTTAAGTAAGCATTTCATTGCATCGTTTACACCTGCTGTAACTGGTAAGGGAGCTTAAGTTTAAGTAAGCATTTCATTGCATCGTTTACACCTGTTGTAACTGGTAAGGGAGCTTTAGTTTAAGTAAGCATTTCATTGCATCGTTTACACCTGTTGTAACTGGTAAGGGAGCTTTAGTTTAAGTAAGCATTTCATTGCATCATTTACACCTGTTGTAACTGGTAAGGGAGCTTTAGTTTAAGTAAGCATTTCATTGCATTGTTTACACCTGTTGTAACTGGTGTACGCAACTAATAAACTTTGATTTGATTTCTGTGCTAAAGGCTCACTTCCGAGAAATCCTTGCGTTCCCATTTTAGGTGTTGAAATACTCAGCGTGTCACACTGTGAAGCAAAGAGGGCCAAAAGGTGGGCCAGTTATCATGAAGTGATATGTTCCTCTAAGCTTGATGAATTCAGGACAACTCCCAGAGTTCTGAATGTGTCAAATATAATTTTCTTGAGTAACAGACTAATATTATTGTGTTGTTCCTGACAGAGGAGGAGAAGGAGCTCTGCGTCTGATTTAAGTATGATGACATTTAAAGCTATTTCTCTCCCTCCCTCCCTCCCTTTCTCTCCCTCCTTTAAGAGTTCCCAACAGCCTCAATTTCTGTCACTCCCCTGAGTGATCGTTTTTTTCCTTCTATAAATTCAGACAGCAAGCTGACAACATTGCCCAACTCAGTGCCACGTGCCTTTTCTGCAATTACTTTTGTTTCTATTTTGTGCTCTCGTTAAGAACCTACTCTGTTTTATATACATTTCCAAGTATCGCCAGGACAACACTCAATTACTCTGGTCCAAGTAGTCTCACTGGACCAGTCCTCAACATCGTATTCTCGTTCGAGAATGTTAGAGGACTTGAAAAGTCAAGTGCAATAAGGAGATCCACGTAAGGAGTGAAGAGGGAGAGGGGGATTTAAAGGAAGTCAGATCAACTTCACCCCCTTTCTGTTTTATTCAAGAGGACGTTCTTCTCATCTGCTACATCTATTTCTACTGTTCACCATTTCCTGCAGAAGAAAATAAACTTAAAAGACCATGTGACATCATTTTAATACTCCTTTTTAGGAGTGTTTTTGCTACATCAAGAAAAATTGTTTCCCTCCCATTTCTGTCTTTCAAGTAACCTTTCCTGATAAACATTTAAATTGAAACCAGAGGGAGCTGCTCCTGTCCCAATGTGTGGCGTGTGCTTGTCAAGAGCTGAGAGAGAACATAGTAAAGAGAGGAGAGGAAAGGAAAGGAGGGAGGAGAGGAGAGGAGGAGAAGCAATCTCTCCACTGAAGGGTCTGTTCTTTGATCAACTTTCATAGGGGTTTTTGTCCTCCAGTGTATTCTCTCCCACTCTCTTTAATGACTATGGGTATGCGTGCCTCTTGGCTGATCATTACCACATGTTAATCGGGAGTCCACTGATTACCAGAGGTCAGGTCTAATCCTGTCACAAATACACAAATCTAAAGTATCACATACAGTATGTTACAGCTACTACAAGATGCCACTACCATCGGATCCACATGTAACACCAGGGATGATAAACAGGCTGAGACCTTGTAACAACAATTGCAACAAGGCACACCCTTGTCATTAACTACCGGTCATTTTCAATTAGTTTATTTCTATGTTATGACCTGGCTCAAAGGCTATACCGAATCAAGTGTAATGTAAGAACAATATTGTTACATAGGATATACTCGTAATAATCATGTAACTACCCAGGAGCAAGCAACTTAATGTAAAGTGAAATCTAGTTGGGCGTAACCTTGTAATGTGGCAACCGTTGCAGGCAATAGGCTAACCAGGAGAAATGAAAAGACAGGAGACCTTTAGGTTTAACCCTTTAGGTTGCATCGTATTTGCCATCTTAGACAAACAGTAATGAGGAAGCAGTCGGTGGTTGCAGAGCCGCTGGGAAAAAAGGTGGTGAGACAGCATTTGCCCCAGTACTTTTCAATCTGGTGTGGCGCCACCAGGACCGAGTTTGGGAAGTCCTGGCCAGCTTTTTGTTTTAGCTATCTAACATTAGCTAGCTAGGTTTATGCGGTCATGCAGCCAACAAATAATGTTAATCATTTAGACTCACCGAATAAATGTGTTTGGCACAGGATAAAGAAGATGAAACGATCTGCTTCTGCTACCCAAGGCCAAGGGATACTAAAGTTCCTGAAAAGGTTAGTCAGCCAGTTAGTCCAGTAATGTTGGCATATTACTTCATTTCCACTGTTGTTGATTATTCACAAGTGTTTGTGGCACAGATTTCACTGTCTTTAAAGTAAAAAACCTACAGATTCCACCACTGAGCAGTTTACACAGACAATATGAACACGTTTGTCCAACCATAACAAATTCATGGCTAATGCATAAAAAGCGAAATGATGGATTCTAGCATCACCAAAACTTTCACAAATACAGAGACAGGCAGTCATCATGGCATCAGTATTTTTTGGACTAGCTAGTGTATAGTGACACCTACTGATATGAACTGGTAATGTAGATTTGGTTAGAATAGAGTGGAATAGAACGAGTGACACTCAATCAAATCTACTTCATGAAAAGAGGGATATTGTTATTAATGAAAATCTTGAAAGTAGTTGTTTTAATGATTGAATATATATGGCAATCAGTTCCTACAGTGAGCACCAGGGAACCAACCTCTGATGAGCCAGATGGAGACCAGGACAACAACACAAGGTTAGTGGTTTTATGAATTACACATAAAAACAACTTTGTTACAAAGTATACTGTGTATACTTTAGTGTTAAATGTAATCCCGCCTTGTTACAAATTCTACTGTGTATAGTGTTAAATGTAACCCTACATTACATAATGGTTACAGAACAAATAATTGTAGATCACTGTAATCCGATGAACAAATAATAGATTTTATGACAAAATTAAAACAATTTTCTACATTGAAACGTGTCTTTTTTATTTTTCAAATTCCACTGCTTAACTTTGTGTGTGTATAGAGTGAAATTAATATTTAAAGACATTTAACCATTCTTTGCGTAACACTCAGCCCTGCCATAGTAATTCATTAAACTACAGAGTATGTTGTCCATTGAAGTTGTTGTCTCTGGCTCTTTTGAAATCAGATTCAGAATTAATAATAAAGGTTTGTGGTAGTTTGAAGGGTTGGATCCACCTTAGGCCAGGAGTGTTTCCAATCCATATGACCCGACAAGAAAAATCTCAGCCTTATAGTTATAGCAAAGATGAAAAGGGAAGCTATCTATAATAATAATATTTTATCATAGCCTATGAATAGGGCCCAGAGTTTTACCTGACCAGGTCATGAGATCAGGAAAAACTCCAGGCCCCAGAAAAGACACATATGAAATTTGCCACACCACTTCTGAACCTGTGGTGCCACCTCATGGGAGGCTTGCAAAGAGTTATGGGATATTACAATCCTGTTGTCTTAAGTTGTGTTCCCCTGCTCAGACGTTGCATGCATCAACCAATGGTTGCATGCCACATCATCGACTGTGTCATCAAATTACAGATTGCTATAACATATGATGTGGTCAGCTGATACATAAAAAACCTATCCAGAGGTTGTAAGATCTTGCAAGCATTAACAATGTCCGAGCAGAGGAACTTTGCATGTAAAATCCATTTATTCAATCATTAGAACAACTACTTTCGACATTTTTATTGAAAATTACATTTTGGTCATTTAGCAGATGCTCTTATCCAGAGCAACTAGGATTAAGTGCCTCGATAGAATTTTTAACCTAGTTGACTCAGGGATTCAAATCAGCAACTTTTCAAAACTTGAGGGGCCAAATGAAATTGCTGGCCTGTGGGCCAGTTGGGGAACCCTGCTCTATTCTAACAAATCTGCATTACCAGTTCATATCAGTAGGTCTCACTATGCACTAGCTAGTCGAAAAAGACTGATGCCATGATGACTGCCTGTCTCAGTGTTTGTGAAAATTATGGTGGTGCTAGAATCCATCAATTCTCTCTTTATTTGTTAGCCATCCATCTGTTATGGTTGGACAAATGTGTTAATATTGTCTGTGTAGACTGCTTTGTGGCGGATATTTTTTAAATTATTTTTTACTTTAATGACAGAAGTTTGTGCCACAAACATTTGTGAATAATCAACAGCAGTGGAAATAAAGTAATATGCCAACATTATTGTACTAACAAACTGGGTGACTAACCTTTTCAGGAACTTCAGTATCCCTTGGCCTTGGATAGCAGCAGATCGTTTATTTAGTGAGTCTAAATTATTAATGTTAGCTGCTGGCTGCATGATTACATCAACCTAAGGTTAATTAGCTAGTTTTCTAGCTAGGCTACTAAAGCTAATGTTAGCAGTTTCGTTAGCTAGCTAAGATTGGATCATAGATGCCATAAAGAGGTCAATGGAACTAGTCAAAAACAATGGAAAGGCCCTGATCCCCGTGATTCGCTGGAGAAGGATACTGAGATTTCAAGGCAAAAGATGAGGGTGGCTTGCGAGGATCAGGCGACGAGTGGCTAATCTGCCCTTGCCTTCCATTCTGCTAGCTAACGTTCAATCGCTGGAAAATAGATGGGACGAACTGAAAGCACGTATATCCTACCAACGGGACATTAAAAACTGTAATATCTTGTGTTTCACCGAGTCATGACTGAACGACGACATTAACATACAGCTAGCAGGTTATACACTCTATTGGTGAGACAGAACAGCAACCTCGTAAGACATGGGTGGGGGCCTATGCATTTATGTAAACAACAACTGGTGCACGATATCTAAGGAAGTCTCCAAGTTTTGCTCGCCTGAGGTAGAGTATCTCATGATAAGCTGTAGACCACACTATCTACCTAGAAAGTTTTAATCTGTATTTTTTGTAACTCTCTACAAACCACCACAGAGCGAGGTTGGCACTAAAATGAGCTGTATTCCGCCATAAGCAAACAGGAAAACGCTCATCCAGAGACGGTGCTCCTAGTGGCCGTAGACTTTAATGCAGGGAAGTTTAAATCAGTTTTACCGAATTTATATCAGCATGTTAAATGTGCAACCAGAGGGAAAAAAACTCCACCTTTACTCCACACACAGATTGCATACACAGCTCTCCCTCGCCCTCCATTTGGCAAATCAAACCATAACTCTAACAATTAAAGCAGGAAGCACCGGTGACTCGGTCTATAAAAAAAAGTGGTCAGATGAAGCAGACGCTAAACTACAGGACTGTTTTCCTGGCACAGAATGGAATGTGTTCCGGGATTCTTCCAATGCCATTGAGGAGTACACCACATCAGTCACTGGCTTTATCAATAATTAACTGTATATACATACCCCAACCAGAAGCCATGGATTACAGGCAACATTTGCACTGAGCTAAAGGGTAGAGCTGCCGCTTTCAATGAGCTGGAAAGAAATCCCGCTATGCCCTCCAACAAACCATCAAACAGGCAAAGCTCCAATACACGACTAAGATCAAATCCTACTACACCGGCTCCGACGCTCGTCGGATGTGCCAGGGCTTGCAAACTATTACAGACTACAAAAGGAAGCACAGCCGATAGCTGCCCAGTGACATGAGCCTACCAGACGAACTAAATAACTTCTATGCTGCATTCGAGGCAAGTAACACTGAAACATACATGAGAGCATCAGCTGTCCCGGACGACTGTGTGATCACGCTCTCAGCAGCCTATATGAGTAAGGCATTTAAACAGGTCAACATTCAACATTCAACATTCAGACAGATTACCAGGCACTCCGATCATGCGCTGACCAACTGGCAAGTGTCTTCACTGACATTTTCAACCTCTCCCTGTCTGTAATACCAACATGTTTCAAGAAGACCATCATAGTCCCTGTGCCCAAGAACACTAAGGTAAATGACTACCGACCCGTAGCACTCACGTCTGTAGCCATGAAATGCTTTGAAAGGCTGGTCATGGCTTTCATCAACACCATTATCCCAGAAACCCTAGACCCACTCCAATTTGCATACTGAACCAACAGATCCACAGATGATGCAATCTCTATTGCACTCCACACTGCCCTTTCCCACCTGGACAAAGGAACACCTATGTGAGAATGCAATTCATTGACTACAGTTCAGCGTTCAACACCACAGTGCCATCAAAGCTCATCACTAAGCTAAGGACCCTGGGACTAAACACCTCCTCTGCAACTGGATCCTAGACTTTCTGACGGGCCGCCTCCAGGTGATAAGGGTGGGTAACAACACATCCGCCACGCTGATCCTCAACACGGGGGTGCGTGCTCGTCCCCTCCTTTACTCCCTGTTCACTCATGACTGCACGACTCCAACACCATCATTACGTTTGCTGATGACAAAACAGTGGTAGGCCTAATCACCAACAAAGATGAGACAGCCTATAGGGAGGAGGTCAGAGGCCTGACAGTGTGGTGCAAGGACAACAACCTCTCCCTCAACGTGATCAAAACAAAGGAGAAGATTGTGGATTACAGGAAAAGGAGGACTGAGCACAACCCCATTCTCATCGACGGGTCACCAAGACAGTCGTGAAGAGGGCACGACAAAACCTATTCCCCCTCAAGAGACTGAAAAGATTTGGCATGGATCCTGAGATCCTCAAAAGGTTTTACAGCTGCACCATCGAGAGCATCCTGACGGGTTGCATCACTGCCTGGTATGGCAACTGCTCTGCCTCCGATACCTCAGAGGGTAGTGCGTACGGCATAGTACATCACCGGGGCCAAGCTTCCTGCCATCCAAGACATCTATACCAGGAGGTGTCAGAGGAAGGCCCTAAAAATGGTCAAAGTCTCCAGCCACCTTAGTCATAGAATGTTCTCTCTGCTACCGCACAGCAAGTGGTACCGGAGCGCCAAATATAGGTCCAAGAGGCTTCTACTCTCATCACTTTAATAACCCCCTGCATGTACATAATATCCTCGACACCAATGCCCCCGCACATTGACACATTGACTCTGAACTGGTACCCCGGGATGTAGCCCCGCTATTGTTATTTACTGCTGCTCTTTAATTATTTGTTTTTCTTCTCTCTCTCGTTCTTTTTCTTGTTGGTATTTTCTTAACTGCATTGTTGGTTAAGGGCTTGTAAAGTAAGCATTTCACTGTAAGATCTGTTGTATTCGGAGCATGTGACAAATAAAATTTGACCGCATTTATTAATCTACCTAGTTTTAGAGGACGACTAAACTGCTTTTATTAAATTGCTTTTACTGACACATACCTTGTTTCCATTCAAATTTGTGTTCGCTCTCTTGTGAGGCAAGCAAACAGGTAGGCAGGAGAGGATGATGAGCGAAGAAAGAAACCAAGTGCAGAATCAAACAAAAATGTGCTGGTGCAACCAAACATAGTTGTTGATAGGCTTGTTTGATGAGGGTCTGTACACTGTAGCTAGGAGACCACTGTGACTGACTTCACTAGACAAAACAAAGACAAACGGGCTGAAATTGGGTGAGGTACCATGTCAACTGTTCCAATAACAGAGGCCTGCTTTTTTAACATTGCAAAACTTTTTAGAGTTTTTCTATGACATTAACTTATGAATATGTCTGGTAAACCCATTCAGTGCGGCTGCTTTGAAAGATTTCACGTTTTCCTACGGCTCTGCATGAATTTGTTTATTTTCAAACAGTGCCGCATTGTCTTAAACTGTTAAACATAATTTGTACAGAAGTAGCTAGTTATGCTAACGTTAGCTAGCTAACCAGAAGAATGTTTACAATCCCATGGCCTCTTGATTCAACTAACTTCCCACAACGATTTTAATCAGAACATGATTAAAATCATTGCATTTAGCCAGCTACTGTTTTTGTTGTACTTCTTGGGTCAAAAGATTTAAGCAAATGATCCCAATTGTAGTAGTAGCAGCTTGTGACAAGTTTATGTTGAAGTACATGGATAAGTAGCCTGGGCAAGATCTAACAGCGATATTATATTTGACATAAACTCAGACCTGGATGATCTGTTGTTATTGTCTTCTGTGGAATTCAGAACATTGTTGGACAAGTATAAAGCGCTTTGTATCCATAGAGCCACTTATTGGTTTCCTATAGTCAACCCTCCAATCCTAAATTGGGAGAACACTAATTTAGAATGCCTGAAGGTTTAACAGTACTTGTGTATGTCTGTGTGTTTATGCACGCGCGTGTTCAACTTCAAGAACATAATAGCTGTCTGTTAGTGACGTTTGTGTTGTTTATGGTGAAAATGCCATTAAAAACATTCCGATGCAGATTAGTTTGTGTTTTTTCCCCCCTGACAATCAAAACCTAATATTGCAAACTCTTCACTGCTTTAGGGCCAAATTTGAACAAATTCTTAAATCGTGATTAACTAAAGCTATTAACTCTATTAATTATTTTAATCGTTTGACAGCCCTAGTTTGAATATGAATCTTTGTCAAATCCATTAAAGAAAATTTAAACTGAAGGATTTTCTCTTGTCTCCTTATTTCTCCTGGTTATGCTATTGTCTGCAAAGGTTGTTACATTGGAACTACCAAGTCATTAACAATGTCACTTCACTTTACATTAAGTTGCTTCTCCTGGGCAAGTACATTGTAAATATATGTATATCCCTTGTACCAACATTGTAATTACAACTAAGTTGGTTGTCAAAGATTTGCTACATTACAAGCACAATGTAACTGAATGGGTTATACCTAATGTTCGCCTGGTTAGCCTATTGTCTGCAAAGGTTGTTACATTTAAACTACATAGTAATTATAAAGGTTATACCCAACTGGGTTTCACTTTACATTAAGTTTCCTACTACTGGGTAGGTACATGATAATTACAAGTATATCCTATGTAAGTATATCTGGCAAGTAGCCTGGTGGTTAGAGCGTTGGACTAGTAACCGAAAGGTTGCAAGATTGAATCCCCAAGCTGACAAGGTAGAAATATGTCGTTCTCCCCCTGAACGCCCACTGTTCCTAGGCTGTCATTGAAAATAAGAATTTGTTCTTAACTGACTTGCCTAGCTACATAAAGGTAAAAACATTTTTTTAACTCCCTAGCTTTTGAGCCAGGTCATAATATAGAAATAAACTAATTGAAAATAAGGTCCTAGCCTATTTATAAATCCTGGTATTATTATGTGAATTCGATAGTAGTGGCACCTTGTAGTTATGTGCAACAAGGTCGGATTTTGGTTGGAGTCAGTGGCGAATTTAAGAATAGGCGATATGTGCAAGGGGGCGACGCACAAAAACATTTGGAATGGTGACAATTTCCGCAATCAGTTTTCTATTGCTCATTTGCACGTCACATCAGTGATATCATGTCACCGTGTGGGACTGTGGGTCAATTAACTATGTCGGAGTGGGCACCCTGATTCTAGTTTGTAAGCTAGGCATGCTACTGCCTGGGAAGGTCTCCCACTCAGAAGTATGAGATGGGGAGGGGGGCGGGGGTAGGTTGACCTCCGGTCTCCCCACTGGAAACCTGAGGTTGTGGGAGCGGGCTAATCTATCAAATACCGCACCTCTAACTTTGTACAGTACTAATACAATTAGTAAAATCAGTCACACTGCGAAATGCTACCAAATAAACCACAATTCATTCATAATACTGTGAATACATAGTTTCACAGACATATTGTGGCATTTTTTTCTGGTTTGTGCGAAATCATGAAGAATAATATAAAACCAGTCTGCACACCACCAAGGTGAATTGGTTTAGTTTTGACTCTTGGTTGATGGGTCATTACCCATCCCCCAACACTGTCAACCAAGAGTCACGACTAAACCAATTGACGCTTGAGTACCAAATCAGCACAAATTTGTTTCCATTTGTCTTTGTTACTTCTTTTTGATATCAAGCGTGTAATTACACAACATTAGTTACATAGTGGAACAAGAAAATGTTTCGTAACATCAGTAGTTACACATGTGGACTAACCTTCAGCAAGTGAATGTGCAATTGCACATTTCGTGTTCCAAATGTGTAATACTTGAGAGCTACACAACCTTATTACCATGTAATTACTTAGTGACATCTATGTAACTACTATTATTACTACAGTTATTACTGGGTAGTTACATATTAATAGGAGCAACTTATTGTAACGTGTTACTGGTAAGTTTGCTCCTCTCACTGTGCAAGTGATTGGTAAGCCCGTCGAGTGTGAGATGCAACGCAATAGTGGTGTAATTACATTCATTCAGTGTACTTAATCTTTTAAATGCTTATACAATGTTTTGTGTGTGTTTCTAGGCCTTCGGCAATGCTTCAATTTTGACACAAAGAAGTACAAGATCATTGAAGGCTCCAAAGAGGCCCAGTTTGGGTACACAGTACAGCAGCATGAGGCAGGAGGACGGAAGTGGTAAGACACACTCTTTCTATATTCTCTCGCTCATATTTCCACTCTAAATCACTATCACTTCCTCCCCACTCAATCTTCCAATCACTGTAAAATGAAAAAGTTGATTTCATCATCACCCAAAGATTTGGACAAGTTCGGAAAGCATTTCAGAAAGGCTTTGGACAACGTTATTACTGTTCCCAGCAAGCAAAATGAAGTTGAAAGGATGTCTACAAGATGTATTTTCCAGGCGTTAAAGTTAAGTTCATTTTAGGTTCTGAATGAAAGGTGAAAATATGTGTTTTCCTGATGTTTAAAATACGTATTTTTGAGGTCCTCCCAAAACAAGAAAAAATGTGTTAGGTCCGGACCAGACCAAATCTTCAGCACAGTACGCCATATTTCAGCTCAGCATAGCATACAGTATAGTATGGTACAGGACAGAGTGTTATTCAGTAGAGTACAGTTGAGTACGGTACAATACAGTAAAGTTTAATTCAGAAGAGAAAAGTACAGTAGAGTACAATAGTTTAATCCAGTACACTACAGTTTAATTCATTAGAGTAGACTACATTAGAGTAAACTATACTTTACTTTTCTTTATTGTAATGTCCCGTACTCTGCTGTCCTCCCCATTACTGTACTGTGCTGTTCAAACTTGTGAAACATAGACGTCTATGCTTGGTTCAGATTTGGTCAGGACCGGACCAAATCTGAACCTATCATAGACATCTATGTTTGTGCCAAAACAAGGCAGGACCGGACCAAATCTGAACCTATCATAGACATCTATGTTTGTGCCAAAACAAGGCAGGACAGGACCAAATCTGAACCAAACATAGATGTTGAAATCAAGGCCGGTCCAGACTGCACCAAAAAAAGTCTGTCCTTGCTTAGTGGGTTTATACCTCTTCCAGAAAACATAGTGCTCAAGGGGTATAAATACTTTCTGATTACTTTCTGATTCATTGACACGCAATGAGAGATCATTGCGTGTCAATGAATCAGAAAGTATTTATACCCCTTGACCTTTTCCACATTTTGTTGTGTTTCAGCCTGAAATCAAAATGGATGAAATATGTTTCCCTCACCAATCTACAGTACCCCATAATGACAATGTAAAAACATGATTTTATTTTTTATATATTTTTTATCATATAATAGGAAATACAGAACATCTTATTTAGATAAGTATTCACAACCCTGAGTCAATACGTTAGAATATGTCAGAATCACCTTTGGCAGTGATTTCTGCTGTGAGTCTTTAAATGGTAAGTTTCCAAGAGCTTTGCACACCTGGATTGTATAATATTTGCACAAAACTGTAACTAGACACTCAGAAACATTCAATGTTGTCTTGGTAAGCAACTTCAGTCTATATTTGGGCCAGCGTTTTAGGTTATTGTCCTGCTGAAAGGTGAATTTGTCCCTCATTGTCTGTTGGAAAGCAGACTGAACCAGGTTTTCCTCTAGGATTTTGCCTGTGCTTAGCTCTATTCCGTTTCTTTTTATCCTAAAAAACTCCTTAGTCATTGCCGATAACAAGTATACCCTAACATGATGTAGCCACCACTATGCTTGAAAATATGAAGGGTATTACTCAGTGATGTGTTGTGTTGGATTTGCCCCAAACACAACACTTTGTATTCAGGACATAACATTCCTTTCTTTGTCACATTTTTTGCCGTTTTAATTTAGCTCCTTATTGTACAGGCTTCCTGTCATATACTCTGTCATATAGGTTAGTATTGTGGAGTAACTACAATGTTGTACAATTCTCAGTTTTCTCCACATCCATTAAACTTGAACTGTTTTAAAGTCACTATTGGCCTCAGGGTGAAATCTGAAGTGTAATTCATAACTTCACCATGATGAAATGGATATTCTATGTCTGCTTTTTTTTTTTTTTTTTTTTACTCATCTACCAATAGATGCCCTCCTTTGCGAGGCAATGGCAAGCCTAACTGGTGTTTGTGGTTGAATCTGTGTTTGAAATTCCCTGCTCGACTGAGGGACCATACAGATAATTGTATGTGTGGGGTAACGAGATGAGTTATTCATTCAAAAATCACGTTAACCTCACTAGGGTAGGGGGCACTATTTTCACCTCCGGATGAAAAGCGTGCCCAAAGTAAACTGCCTGCTACTCAGGCTGAGAAGCTAGGATTTGCATATAATTGGTAGATGTGGATAGAAAACACTCTTTAGTTTCCAAAACTGTTAAAATAATGTCTGCGAAAACCTGAGGAAAATCCATCCAGGAAGTGCCATTATTTTGAAATGGCTGTTTTTCCAATGAAAGCCTATCCACCATTTAAAGGGATAGGACCCAGATTCCGTTCCCTATGGCTTCCACTAGTTGTGAACAGTCTTTAGACATTGTTTCAGGCTTTTAGTCTGAAAAATGAGGGAGAATGACCACTTTGAATGAGTGGATAGTGGGATGTCCCCAGAGCTGTTTGCTGCGCACGACTGAGAGCGTGCCTTTCTTGTTTTTCTTTTATATTGACGACGCTATTGTCCGGTTGAAATATGATCAATTATTTAGGCTAAAAACACCCTGAAGATTGATAAACATCGTTTGACATGTTTCTACAAACTTTACCGGTATTATTTGGAATTTTCGTCTGCCTGTTGTGACTGCCTTTGAGCCATTGGATTACTGAACAAAACGCTCCAACAAAACAGAGGTTTTTGGATATAAAGAGGGACTTTATTGAACAAAACAAACATTTATTGTGTAACTGGGGGTCTTGTGAGTACAACCATACAAAGATCATCATAAGTAAGTGATTAATATTATTGTTATTTCTGACTTTTGTGACTAATCTACTTGGCTGGTCACTGTCTGTAATGTTTTGTGAGCTGGGCGCTGTCCTCAGATAATCGCATGGTATGCTTTTTGAAATCCGACACCGTGGTTGGATTAATAAGAAGTTAATAATTAAGCCGATGTCTAACACTTGTTTTATGAATTTTTATAATGAGTATTTCTGTTTTTGAATTTGGTGCTCTGCAATTTCACTGGATGTTGGCCAGGTGGGACAGTAGCATCCCACCCCCTAGAGAGGTTAAACACTATTATTGTACACAGAGTGAGTCCATGCTACGTATTATGTGACTTGATAAGCAAATTTGCCATAACAAAAGAATAGAATACTTTATTTTTTACATAATGTGGTATTTTGTGTAGGCCAGTGAAACAAAATCTCAATTTAATCCATTTAAAATTCAGGCTGTAACACAAAATGTGGGAAAAGTCAAGGGATGTGAATACTTTCTGAAAGCACTGTATTTGGATGAAAGAAGAGTACACCTGGATATCAATAGGATTGTGTTCCTCCCAACAGACTCCATACAGTCATACACATCAGAACAGGAGCTGAGATGTTGCCTGGAGCTGAGATGTTTCCCACTACCCCATAAAGGTTGGCTGAAATAGGCCTGCATCAGGTGTCTTGCCTGTGGTTTGAGAATTATCTGTCAGATAAGACTCAAATAATGATTTCTGATGGCGTCAAGTCTAGTTTCCTGGATATTACCAGAGGTGTATCGCAGGGGTCGGTACTGGAACCTGTTCGCTTTACTACATATATAAATAGCCTGTTAAAGGCTATGTTAGAGTTGCAATGTGACTTTGTTGCCTTAGAGAAAGCCCTGTTTGTTTTTTAACCTGTACTTAATGAGGGCAAGACTAAATATATGTCATTTTCTAATTCTCGCAAAACATTTTCAGATGAACTGCATATTTATTAATTGGATGTTTCTCCCATCGATCGGGTTCAGGCCTATAAATATCTGGGCATTTGGATTGACAAAGACTTAATGTTTAAAAAAACATATGGATGAGCTAGTTAAAAAGCTAAGATTTAAAGTGGGATAATTTTTTTGAAATAGATATTTCCTCTCCCTAAATATCAGGAAGCAGATGGTCCAGTCGAATTTCCTGCCAGTTCTAGACTATGGTGACACCATTTACCATATTGTAGCAGCCTCTACTCTTAAACCTTTGAATGTATCCTACCATAGCTCCCTTCGCTTTATCGCAGGTGACAGTTTAATACTGCATCTTGTATCAAAAGGTTGGCTGGTCCTTCTTAAAGTCCCATAGATCACTTCATTATTGCCTACTACACAAACTTCCAACTGACCTAACTTCGTTGCTAACGTATAAAAGAATGAGCTACTGACCAATTTAGGGAAATGCTCCTTTTGTTTTAGTGCCCCCCATTGTTGGAATAACCTATAAAATTCCTTGCATCTTGATTCACTTGTGTCGCTAGGGCAGTTTAGGACTCTGGTGTTGAATACATTTTTTGAGGATGGCAGTTGTTTCGATTGATTGTAGTGGTTTATTTGTTGGAATTGTGGTGTTGAGGTTGTGGTGTTGTGGTTATTTTTCTTCTTGTTGTTTTATTTGTAATGGAAATGTTTTCTTCCTGTTTGTTAGAAAATGTTTGTACTCAGGGGACCCTTGTGTAGGAAACCCTGGTCTCAATTGAGCTACCCTGAATAAATAAAGTGAATTAATAAACAAAAATAAAACAATAAGTGTAACGTCTCTCTCGTACATTGGAGATTATTTATGGTCATCTTTCGTTGAAATTCTGTTTTCATATTGTAAAAGTGGAAATGTGCAATCCATATGCCTCTAGCTAGCTTTTCCCTGCTTCATCATACACAATGTGCATGTGTACATGCATGCATGCAGGTGCATACACACACACATCCACCCACACACACCACCAATGGGTCTCTATGGCACTGGGTGTTTTGCCAACCTGGACACAGGGATAGGTGTCACATAGTTAATGTAAATCTGTCTCCCTCGATTTAGTATGACGTTACATTTTGTATGGTATATATTCAATTGTGGATGTCCATCATCCATTTAGTATGAAATGTTAAAAATTGCAAATTCGTACAATATGTTATGAACTCCACATTGTTGTGGCTAACGTTAGCTAGGCTAGGGGTTAGAGGTTAAGGTTAGGGGTTAGGAGTTTGGGTTAGTGGTTAAGGTAAGGGGAAGGGGTTAGCTAACATGCTAAGTAGTTGCTTAGACATTCGAGTCACGACCAATCTCTCTCCTTTCATTTTTGGCTTAATATGTAAAGTCCCCTGTTTTGTGGACCTGTGTGGTTCTGGTACTTTCACTTAGAAATCGATATGTGGAAACCATAGATCGAAATTACTTGCATTGAGCGGTAGCCCTGATTCTTACGGACACAGGAGTACAATACGTTTGGAAAGTATTCAGAACCCTTGACTTTTTCTACATTTTGTTACGTGACAGCCTTATTCTAAAATTGATTAAATAAAACATTTTCCTCATCAATCTACACACAATAGCTCATAATGACAAAGCAAAAAAAAAAGGGGGGGTTTTATACATTTTTTTAAAAGTTGAATGTGCTGACAACAAAATCACACAAAAATGATCAATGGAAATCAAATGTATCAATCCATGGAGGTCTGGATTTGGAGTCACACTCAAAATTAAAGTGGAAAACCACACTACAGGCTGATCCAACTTTGATGTAATGTCCTTAAAACAAGTCAAAACAACAACAAGTCAAAATGAGGCTCAGTAGTGTGTGTGGCCTCCACGTGCATGTAGTGTATATTCAGCTCTGGGAAGAGTCTTGGTGGTTCCAAACTTCTTCAATTTAAGAATGATGTTGGCCACTGAGATGGGAGAACCTTCCATTAGGACAACCATCTCTGCAGCACTCCACCAATCAGGTATTTACGGTAGAGTGACCAGACGAATGCCACTCCTCAGTAAAAGGCACATGACAGCCCGCTTGGAGTTTGCCAGAAGGCACCTAAAGGACTCTCAGACCATGAGAAACAAGATGCTCTAGTCTGATGAAACCAAGATTGAACTCTTTGGCCTGAATGCCAAGCGTTACATCTGGAAGAAACCTGGCACCATCGCTACGGTGAAGCATTGTGGTGGCAGCATCATGCTGTGGGGATGTTGTTCAGTGGCAGGGACTGGGAGACTAGTCAGGATTGAGGGAAATATGATCTGTGAAAATACAGAGATATCCTTGATGAAAACATGCTCCAAAGCGCTCAGGACCTCAGACTGGGGGGAAGGTTCACCTTAAAACTAGATAACGACTAAGCACAAAGCCAAGAAAATGCAGGAGTGGCTTTGGAACAAGTCTCTGAATGTCCTTGAGTGGCCTAGCCATAGCCCGGGCATGAACCCCATCGAATGAACCCCATTTCAGGTTTCTCCATCTCTGGAGAAACCTGAAAATAGCTGTGCAGCAACACTCCCCATCCAACCTGACAGAGATTGAGAGGATCTGCAGAGAAGAATGGGGAAAACACCTCACATACAGGTGTGCCAAGCGTGTAGCGTCATGTCCAAAAAGCCTCAAGCCTGTAATCACTGCCAAAGGTGCTTCAAGAAAGTACTGAGTAAACAGCCTGAATACTTATGTAAATGTCATACTTCCGTTTATTAAAAACCTTTGTCATTATGGAGTATTGTGTGTAGATTGATGGGGGAAAGGCGAGTTCCTAACGAGTTCAGGAAGCCAAGCTAGAGCTCTGTGAGATGTTCACAGCAATGGGGGCAGACATTTTGATCAAGAAAGACCGTTAGAAATTATGCACATTTTCTGTAACACTAAATATACAAATATGCATTTTACAGTTGAAAGGAAGGTGAAAACGAAAAAATTATAAATTGATTACACTATACTTTCCATCATATTTTCATCATATTTGTACTGTGTACTTGAGCTTGTGTCCTCAAGTGACTATACCTCAGCAATTTTTAACTGTTTGTACCAGAAAGGTGAGATTTTTTACTTTCTTGGAGTATGCAGTGTTACTAGTTATTGTTAATGGCCCTGATAAATTGTTATTTTTGGGGATTATGGAGATTACATTTTCAATTACATTTATTTGTGTGTTACTAGTTATTGTTAATGGCCCTCCTGATAAATTGTTATTTTTGGGGATTATGGAGATTACATTTATTTATTTGTATATATATTTTTTTTACATTTTACCCCCCCTCTCCCCAATTTCGTGGTATCCAATTGTTAGTAATTACTATCTTGTCTCATCGCTACAACTCCCTTACGGGCTCGGGAGAGACAAAGGTCGAAAGCCATGCGTCCTCTGAAACACAACCCAACCACACTGCTTCTTAACACAGCGCGTCTCCAACCCGGAAGCCAGCCGCACCAATGTGTCGGAGGAAACACCGTGCACCTGGCTACCTTGGTTAGCTCGCACTGCCCGCCACAGGAGTCGCTGGTGCGCGATGAGACAAGGATATCCCTACCGGCTAAACCCTCCCTAACCCGGGCGAGGCTAGGCTAATTGTGCGTCGCCCCACGGACCTCCCGGTCGCGAACGAGCCTGGGCGCGAACCCACAGTCTCTGGTGGCACAGCTAGCGCTGCGATGCAATGCCACTGCGCCACCCGGGAGGCCTCCTCAATTACATTTATGAGGTTTTAAGTAACCGTCTTTCCTATGTAACAAGGCCAAATGTAACATATCATACTAATTTGTGTCTCACAGATTTATGTTAAACTGAACAAAATTATAAACGTAACACACAACAATTTCAACTATTTTACTGAGATACAGTTCATATAACGAAACCAGTCAATTGAAATAAATTCATTAGACGCTAATCTATGGATTTTACATGGGAGGCCTGGGAGGCCCACCCACTCGGGAACCAGGCCCACCCACTGGGGGAGCCAGACCCAGCCAATCAGAATGAGTTTTTCCCCACAAAAGGTCTTTATTACATACAGAAATTGTCCTCAGTTCAATCATCTGTCCAGGTGGCTGTCTCAGACGACCCCAGAGGTGAAGAAGCCGATGTGGAGATCTTGGGCTGGCGTGGTTACAAGTGGTCTGCAGTTGTAAGGCCAGTTGGACGTACTGTCAAATTCTCAAAAATGATTGTTGGAGGCAGCTTATGATAGAGAAATGAACATTAAATTCTCTGGCAACAGCTCTGATGGATATTTCTGCATTTTAATCAGCTTCTCGATATGCCACACCTGTCAGGTGGATGGATGATCTTAGCAAATGAAAAATGCTCACTAACAGGGATGTAAACAATTTTGTCCTCAAAATGAGATAAAAAATATTTTTGTGTGTATGGGACATTTCTGGGATTTTTTCTTATTTCAGCTCATAAAATATGGGACCAACACTTTACATGTTGTGTTTCTATTTTTGTTCATTATATGTTAACTCTTGACGCCAGGCTGAAATTCCTTTCCTCTTAATGTCTGCTGTCAGTGAGGTATGAGTCTAGCCTGACAGAATATCACATCCCTCATCTTTATGGCTCTCAACTGCTGCTACTCTCCACAGGAATGGACTTTAAGTCCTTTACCGAGGTGAGCTTGTGGAAAGGAGCATGAATTAAATCCGTCTCCAGCTGGTTGTTTTTGTTGAACTATTAATGTGATCAATTATAATTTGTAAACCTAACAGTTTAAAAGCTGCTAGCTTAACTTTTAGTCGGGCGTCTTGGATGAGAGGGTTTGATCGTCAAGATGGCCGAGATTGAGTAACGTTCCAGGTCTTCTTACGGTTTCCAGACTGGAAGTCTTTCAGCCATGCGGAATATCTTGCGGTTCTTCCAGGATTGCAAAATATTTTGCTCTATGAAGTCACAGGTAAATAAGTGGAAAGTATTTGTGTTTGTCTAGCAACCTGTTCGCAAGCATCCCAGAGGCTTTTGATGACTCTGGAAAGAATGTGTTGTGGTCGTTTATTCCCAAGCCCCCTTCTGTGCATCCCATCACTGGCCGATTAGTAGGGGGAGAAAAACAAACTACACAGTGATAAAGGAAGGGGTTGTTACTTCACAAGCAGAGCCTGGGGTGTATTCATTAGTTGGATTCCGTTGCAAAATGTTTTGTCTGTTGCAAAACGTTTTGCAACTGTAACCATTTACTCCAAAAGAAAAACGACCACACCCCAGGCACTGCTTGTGAAGTAACAACCCCTTCCTTCCCGTATCACTGAGCAGTAAACGGTAAACGTTTTTGTTGCAAAACGTTTTGCAACAAACTAAATGTTTTGCAACTGAATCTGACTAAGGAATATATTCATAGTTTTCTATTTGAGCCTGGGGACCTTTGTAGAGGCATTGGTGACATGCAAAAAGTATGTAAAAATCTGTTGTTCTCCCCCTGAACAAGGCAGTTAACCCACTGTTCCTAGGCTGTCATTGAATATAAGAATTTGTTCATAACTGACTTGCCTAGTTAAATAAAGGTAAAAAAAATATATATGTTTAATGCTTTGAAATGTATTTGGCCCTTATTAAACGGCCAAGAGGAACATATGCAAACTTGTTTCCTCGATATTTACCTCTGGTGAATTTACACCAAGCATCACATTCAAACCTTAATGGCCTCTGGCTTTTATATATGAACAGTTGCCATTCAAATGTGACGGTGTTGAATATCACAGCCAAATACCATTGGCCGTTAACGCTCTCCTAGTCATCTGTGTATCCAGCTGACTGACATTTGGGCTGTCAGCTCCCACATTCTCTGCTACCTCAGATCAGAAGCCAAAGGGATCAGAGCATTGCGTAATGGGGTCAGACGCCTTTGACCTTTGAGTCAAAGGGAAGGTCACGCTAAGAGGTGGCAGATGTTTGCAGGGCTGCGTGAATCTGTTTGTTTAGTCTGTTTGTTCCTTTGATCTTTGTGTTTGATTTTGGTCTGTGACTTGGCGGGTGGACTGCAAACTACGGGCAGAACTTAACTCGTGCCTACGCGTTAGAAAATTATTCCAGAAAACTTTGCTAATGGGAGATTGCCTGCACCTGCGTGTTAAAACAAACTTGCTTGCAACTAAAACCTCACAAGAATAAACCAGCAGAGTGGTAGACTACAAAGCGAGATCAAGGAGTTAGCCAACTAATTTGCAAGAATATTCTGAAATAACTTCAACATTTAAAAAAATATAAGCTTTTAGAAAGATTAACTTTTCCACAATTTGTTACATTACAGCCTTATTCTAAACTGGACAAAATAAATGTTTTCCCTCATCAATCTACAGTACACACAATACCCCCTAATGATGAAGCGAAACTTATTTACATAATTATTCAGAACCTTTGCTATCAGACTGGAAATTGACCTCAGGCATATCTTGTTTCCATTGATCATCCTTGAGAAGTTTCTACGACTTGATTGGAGTCTGCCTGTGGTATTTCAATTGATATGACATGATTTGGAAAGGCACACACCTGTTTATATAAGTTCCCACAGTTGACAGTGCATGACAGAGAAAAAACCAAGCCATGAGGTCAAAGAAATTGTCCGTAGAGCTCCAAGACAGGATTGTGTTCGAGTCACAGATCTGGGGAAGGGTACCAAAAAATGTCTGCAGCATTGAAGGTCCCCAAGAACACAGTGGCCTCCATCATTCTTAAAATGAAGAAGTTTGGAACCACCAAGACTCTTCCTAGAGCTGGCTGCACGGCAGAACTGAGCAGTCGGGGGAGAAGGGCCTTCGTCAAGAAAGTGACCAAGAACCCGATGGTCACTCTGACAGAGCTCCAGAGTTCCTCTGTGGAGATGGGAGAACCTTCCAGAAGGACAACCATCTCTGCAGCACTCCACCAATCAGGCCTTTATGGTAGAGTGACCAGATGGAAGCCACTCCTCAATAAAAGGCAGATGGCAGCCTGCATGGAGTTTGCCAAAAGGCACCTAAGGAGTCTCTGAAAATTATAAACAAGATTCTCTAGTCTGATGAAACCAAGATTGAACTCTTTGGCCTGATTGCCAAGCGTCACGTCTGGAGGAAACCTGGCACCATCCCTACTGTGAAGCAGGACAACGACTCTAAGCACAGGACCAATACAATGCAGGAGTGGCTTCGGGACAAGTCTCTGAATGTCCTTGAAAGGCCCAGCCGGAGTCCAGACATGAACCCAATTGAACATCTCTGGATAGACCTGAAAATAGCTGTGCAGAGACGCTCCCCATCCAACCTGGCAGAGCTTGTGTGGACCGGCAGAGAAGAATGGGAGAAACTCCTCAAATACAGGTGTGTCAAGCTTGTATGGTCATACCCAAGAAGACTAAAGGCTGTAATCACCCCCAAAGGTGCCTCAAGAAAGTACTGAGTAAAGGTTCTGAAAACTTATGTAAATGTTACATTTCAGTTTTTATTTTGCTTTGCCATTATAGGGTAATGTGTGTAGATTGATGAGGATTTTTTCAAATCCTTTTTAGTATAAGGCTGTAATGTAAAAAAAATTGGAAAACGTCAAGGGGTCCTCATACTTTCCGAATGCACTGTATCTATATTTAGCTTTCTTAATGAACCACACCAGAAATCAACTGTTATTTCTGGTTGTTTGTAAAAGTTAGCTTGCTAACTCATTGACCCTACTTTGTAGCATACCCTTCAGTTGAGCTCATGTTGTTCGTGTGTCAAACGAGTCTGACACCAGACAGCTGCGTGTAGGTTCTCTACTCCCGTCTAAAATGAAATATCGACATATCAGGAACATAAATAAATCGCAAGACTGCCTATCAATCTAAAATACTTTTTGTAAGTACAGTTGAAGTCGGACATTTACATAAACCTTAGCCAAATACATTTAAACTCAGTTTTTCACAATTCCTGACATTTAATCCTAGTACAAATTCCCCGTCTTCAGGCAGTTAGGATCACCACTTTATTTTAAGAATGTGAAATGTCAGAATAATAGTAGAGAGAATGATTTATTTCAGCTTTATTTTCATTCCTCACATTCCCAGTGGGTTAGAAGTACATACACTCAATTAGTATTTGGTAGCATTGCCTTTAAATTGTTTAACTTGGGTCAAAAGTTTCGGGTAGCCTTCCATAAGCTTTACACGATAAGTTGGGTATATTTTGGCCCTTTCCTCCTGACAGAGCTGATGTAACTGAGTCAGGTTTGTAGGCCTCCTTGCTCGAACACACTTTTTCAGTTCTGTCCACAAATTGTCTATAGGATTGAGGTCAGGGTTTTGTTCTGGCCTCTCCAATACCTTGACTTTGTTGTCCTTAAGCCATTTTGCCACAACTATGTAAGTATGCTTGTGGTCATTGTCCATTTGGCAGACCCATTTGCAACCAAGCTTTAACTTCCTGACTGATGTCTTGATATGTTGCTTCAATATAACCACATAATTTTCCTTTCTCATGATGCCATTTATTTTGGGAAGCGCACCAGTCCATCCTGCAGCAAAGCACCCCCACAACATGATGCTGCCACCCCCGTGCTTCCCGGTTGGGATGGTGTTCTTCGGCTCCCCCTTTATCCTCCAAACATAATGATGGTCATTATGGCCAAACAGTTCTATTTTTGTTTCAACAGACCAGAGGACATTTCTCCAAGAAATATGATCTTTGTCCCCATGTGCAGTTACAAACCGTAGTCTGGCTTTGTATTGGCGGTTTTGGAGCAGTGGCTTCTTCCTTTGCTGAGCGGCCTATCAGGTTGTCAATTTAGGACTCGTTTTACTGTGGATATAGATACTTTTGTACCTGTTTCCTCCAGCATCTTCACAAGGTCCTATGCTGTTGTTCTGGGATTGATTTGCACTTTTTACACCAAAGTACGTTCATCTCTAGGAGACAGAACACATCTCCTTCCTGAGTGGTATGATGGCTGCATGGTCCCATGGTGTTTATACTTGCGTACTATTGTTTGTACAGATGAACGTGGTACCTTCAGGCGTTTGGAAATTGCTCCCAAGGATGAAACAGACTTGTGGAGGTCTACAATTCTTTTTTCTGAGGTCTTTGCTGATTCATTTAGATTTTACCATGATGTCAAGCAAAGAGGCACTGAGTTTGAAGGTAGGCCTTCAAATACATCCACAGGTACACCTCCAATTGACTCAAATGATGATCAGAAGCTTCTACAGCCATGACATAATTTTATGGAATTTTCCAAGCTGTTTAAAGGCACAGTCAACTTCGTGTATGTAAACTTCTGACCCACTGGAATTGTGATACAATGAAATATAAGTGAAATAATCTGTCTGTAAACAATTGTTGGAAAAATTACTTGTGTCATGCACAAAGTAGATATCCTAACCGACTTGCCAAAACTATAGTTTGTTAACAAGACATTTGTGGAGTGGTTGAAAAACAAGTTTTAATGACTTCAACCTAAGTGTAAACTTACGACTTTAACTGTATGTGGAATTATAGTTCCTTCAAACATTTGATCTTAAATGACAACATAATTAGAATATCACATTTCAGGTAAGACCCAAATGCATACTGTGTTGAAGTAACATTGTTTATTACAGCAACAGGGGCAGGCAAACGACAGGTCAAGGCAGGCAGGGGTCGATAATCCAGAGTAGTGAGGTAAAGGTACAGGACTGCAGGCAGGCGCAGGGTCAGGTCAGAGAGAGGCTGGTAATCAAGAGTAGGGGCAAAAGTACAGGACGGCAGGCAGGCTCAGGGTCAGGCAGGCGGGCACAGAGTCAAGACAGGCAAGGGTCAAAACCAGGAGTGTGAGAAAAAGAGAGACTAGGGAGAGACCAGGGAAAAGCAGGAGCTGGGAATTTGCTATGGCATCAAACTCCAACGTGATTCAGGCATTTCCCAAGCACCATTTTGCCCAAGGCCCCATTTAGCAGTATTACCCTCTCCTTTTGACACTAATGACTCGGTTATAACTTTAATAACAGGCTCACCGCTGATTGTTTTAGCAGGAATTCTGGAAATTGGCTGGAATACCAGTAGATAAGGCCTTCTTTCTCTGGCTGTCATACTGTAGGTTTACAGTGCCTTGCGAAAGTATTTGGCCCCCTTGAACTTTGCGACCTTTTGCCACATTTCAGGCTTCAAACATAAAGATATAAAACTGTATTTTTTTGTGAAGAATCAACAAGTGGGACACAATCATGAAGTGGAACGACATTTATTGGATATTTCAAACATTTTTAACAAATCAAAAACTGAAAAATTGGGCGTGCAAAATTATTCAGCCCCCTTAAGTTAATACTTTGTAGCGCCACCTTTTGCTGCGATTACAGCTGTAAGTCGCTTGGGGTATGTCTCTATCAGTTTTGTACATCGAGAGACTGAAATTTTTTCCCATTCCTCCTTGCAAAACAGCTCGAGCTCAGTGAGGTTGGATGGAGAGCATTTGTGAACAGCAGTTTTCAGTTCTTTCCACAGAATCTCGATTGGATTCAGGTCTGGACTTTGACTTGACCATTCTAACACCTGGATATGTTTATTGTTGAACCATTCCATTGTAGATTTTGCTTTATGTTTTGGATCATTGTCTTGTTGGAAGACAAATCTCCGTCCCAGTCTCAGGTCTTTTGCATCAGGTTTTCATTCCAGAATGGTCCTGTATTTGGCTCCATCCATCTTCCCATCAATTTTAACCATCTTCCCTGTCCCTGCTGAAGAAAAGCAGGCCCAAACCATGATGCTGCCACCACCATGTTTGACAGTGGGGATGGTGTGTTCAGGGTGATGAGCTGTGTTGCTTTTACGCCAAACATAACATTTTGCATTGTTGCCAAAAAGTTCAATTTTGGTTTCATCTGACCAGAGCACCTTCTTCCACATGTTTGGTGTGTCTCCCAGGTGGCTTGTGGCAAACTTTAAACAATACTTTTTATGGATATCTTTAAGAAATGGCTTTCTTCTTGCCACTCTTCCATAAAGGCCAGATTTGTGCAATATACGACTGATTGTTGTCCTATGGACAGAGTCTCCCACCTCAGCTGTAGAGCTCTGCAGTTCATCCAGAGTGATCATGGGCCTCTTGGCTGCATCTCTGATCAGTCTCCTCCTTGTATGAGCTGAAAGTTTAGAGGGACGGCCAGGTCTTGGTAGATTTGCAGTGGTCTGATACTCCTTCCATTTCAATATTATCGCTTGCACAGTGCTCCTTGGGATGTTTAAAGCTTGGGAAATCTTTTTGTATCCAAATCTGGCTTTAAACTTCTTCACAACAGTATCTCGGACCTGCCTGGTGTGTACCTTGTTCTTCATGATGCTCTCTGCGCTTTCAACAGACCTCTGAGACTATCACAGTGCAGGTGCATTTATATGGAGACTTGATTACACACAGGTGGATTGCATTTATCATCATTAGTAATTTAGGTCAACATTGGATCATTCAGAGATCCTCACTGAACTTCTGGATAGAGTTTTCTGCACTGAAAGTAAAGGGGCTGAATAATCAGTTTTTGATTTGTTAAAAAAGTTTGAAATATCCAATAAATGTCGTTCCACTTCATGATTGTGTCCCACTTGTTGTTGATTCTTCACAAAAAAATACAGTTTTATATCTTTATGTTTGAAGCCTGAAATGTGGCAAAAGGTCGCAAAGTTCAAGGGGGCCGAATACTTTCGCAAGGCACTGGAAATACCGCTGAAGTGTGGACTCCAGGAGACTCCATCTTATGTTTGTAATAACGGTAATATTTATAGTAAAAGCCTGAGGTTGACAGGGCAAATGGACTCCACGCCTCTCACAGAATTAGTACTTCACCACACTGTCCGCTGTCTATTCTCTCTTGTTGACATAGAAAATATTTGCCTTCATCCTTTGCTGTTTTAGTCATTCCAGGCTCTATTTCAATTTGTCTTTCCTTGATTCCTTGCATCCTATCTCCTTGCGTCAGTTCAAAACTAATAAAACAGTCTCAGCCACAAGGGCTAACCCGCTTTCCAGGCTGTGTTCAACCTGTCAAGGAAACCTTGCTAGCTTGGTAGCTAGTTAGCAGCTAGGCTAGCTCCTACGCCAATTAGCTCTTCAAACTGTATGGTCTGTTTTTGTACCAGTACATTCCAGTACACGGAGCCATCTTAGAATTGATGATAAAGCATGACCAGCTAGACCATGCTGGACCAGCATGGACCAGCTTGGTCACCAGTATACCAGCATCACCAGCATAAGCTGGTATGCATCCACAACACAGTGAAGGGCGGTCAACAGTGTCCTAAACACAGCGAAGGCGGGTCACTAGTGTCCAAAACACTGCAAAGGCTGGTCACCAGTGCCCAAAACACAGCGAAGGCTGGTCACCAGAAAACCAGCCTAACCAGCCAGACCATGCTGGTCAGAGCAGCTGAACCAGCTTGACCATACTGATCAGACCAGCTTTACCAGCATCCGTCCAGAACTGACCAGCATAGACCAGTAAAGACCAGAAAATACCAGCATGGACCATCTTGAAATGTATGATGGTCTATGCTGTTTTTTCAGCAGGGTATTCTCTCTTTTTGATGTAGAAATTAAGATCAGTCCTCATCCTTTGCTGTTTTTGTCATTCCAGGCTACTAGTTGGAGCTCCCTTTGAAACCAGTGGCCAACACCAGACAGGCGATATATACAAATGCCCGATGGACACCAGTCCCAACACCAACTGCACTAGACTCAACCTAGGTATGGCTGAATGAGATAGATAGATTCCATACGGAACTGTTCTCCCTCCAAATCACAGCACACCTTCGCATACTTTACAGAATATGATTCCCTCCAGAAGCGGGCTCTCCGACCAGGTGTTCAGTTGGATTAGAAACACCTGGCAGCACTGTGTGCTGTAGATTGAGAGCTCACATTGTTGACTCAAGTCCAACTCATGCAGAGGAAACTTTACACCCTGTTATGCCCAGTGGGAGTTATGCATGATGGACAGTTACAGTATGAATTACCCATATAGGCCACCCGATGATGCATTAAACATAGTATCATAGCATCAGCTTGACTGTGATTTCATTGATATTGTTGAATTTGTCTAATGTTGTGGTTCATTCAATGCACATTTTTAAAATTTGTTTCTTTGTCTTCTTTCATTAATTCCTTCAAGGAAAGGTATCCCTGAACAACGTGTCAGAGCGCAAGGACAAAATGAGGCTGGGCATGACACTGACCTCCAACCCTAAGGACAACAGCTTTGTGGTGGGTGTCAATTGATCTTGACTGTTGAAAATATTAAATTGAGATTTACTGTGGTCTGTGTTTAACCCAATTGAAGGTGGTTCATCAATGGCTTTGTGTTCCAGACCTGTGGTCCTCTGTGGTCGTACGAATGTGGAAGCTCCTACTACAGCACAGGCATCTGCTCCAGGGTTAACGAAAGCTTCAAGTTTTCCAAAACCATCTCGCCGGCCTTTCAGAGTAAAAAAATCTACTCTCACAATCTACAATTCACTCACATACACCTCATAAGACAATGGCTTCCCAGAGTTACTCTCTGTCACAGACCGTTTCCAATTGCTTCTTCCAGGGTGCGAGACCTACATGGACATAATGATTGTGCTGGACGGGTCCAACTCCATCTACCCCTGGTATGAGGTGCAGGACTTCCTCATCAACATTCTGCAGAAGTTCTACATTGGGCCAGGTCAGATCCAGGTGTGTTATCGGAGATTCTGATCTGATTCTGATAGACAAGTATGTGTACCTGAATGTGTATTATTCTGTGGCCAGTGAGTGTATATAGTCATGTCCAAAATTATGGTGTACCTTCCAGCAAGACAATAACCCCAAGTACACATCAATATCCACAAAGAAATGGTTAATTGACCACAAAATCAAAATATTTGCAATGGCCATCTTAGTCTCCGAACCCCATTGAAAACCTGTGGTTTGAATTGAAGAGGGCAGTCCGTAAGCACAGAAGAAGGATATCAAGGATCTGGAAAGATTCTGTTTGGAGGAATGGTCTGAGATCTTCCCAATGTGTTCTTCAATCTCATAAAATATTTTAGTAAAAGGCTCAGTGTCGTTATCCTCACAAGGGCAAGGTGCTGGAGAATTGAAAACAGAGATGCAAATAAACAGGGGCCCCTATTTCTTTTATTACTTGTTAAACAAAATCTCTTTCTCTGAGCAATTTTTTTGTATAAAATAATTTTCACACAAAAATGTGCATACAATATAGCTCAACATTTGTATTCTTTATTTCATATAGTATTTTTTGCTCATCTTTATAAAGGATGCCAATAACTGTGGATCTGACTGCATGTGTGGGAGCCAGTATCTCTACGCTCTGTGTGGAAGTTGTACCCATAGACACAGACCTAGTATCATCTTTATCTTCCTCAAATCCTAACGTTAACCATCAATGTGGAAAATACTATGCTGCCTTTAGACCAGCACCCAGGGGCAATTGAATCACACTCCTATCTCTACAGGTTGGAGTGGTGCAGTATGGGTCAAGGGTGGTCCATGAGTTCACCCTGAATGACTTTCGCTCTGTGGAGGAGGTGGTAGAAGCAGCCAAGACCATCGACCAACGGGGAGGGGAGGAGACACGCACGGCCCTGGGCATCAATGTGGCACGGTATGGAGAGCTGCTGAACACTGGTCATAACTCTCACCCTAATCCCAAGTTTCTCAGTATCATTTTCCATAGTAGTGCCTTTCGAAACAGGGGGTAAAATAAAGCACTTTGTTGCTGAATTGGTTGCGCAGTGTCGAGGTAAAGTTGCTAATGTTGTTTATCCATAATGATTGATTGAATAACTAACCGATAGTTACTCATAACGGTTAATGAGTTGACTGAAGAAAAAAAAAACTGTATTCGCTCAAAGGACGGAAGGATTTAAACGGGGAGGTCGGAAAGGGGCTAAGAAAGTGATGCTCGTGATCACGGATGGTGAATCCCACGACAGCCCTGACTTGCAGAAGGCCATGGAGGACACTGAGGCGGACAACATCACCATGTATGCCATCGCTGTGAGTCAGTCTGTCCCTTTTTACACTCCCCTGGGAACACTGTAATCCCATTCTCTGTTCCTTCTGCCACGTCTTGGTCTATCACTTACATGTTATACCGTTTCCATATCCTGTGCTTGAATTGATGTTCTCTATTTTTTTAGAGCATCTGCCTACTATTCTATCAATGTTCTATAGCATTTATCAGATCATGTGCCTAGTATTCTTTTGACGTTCAATGGTATTTCCTATATCCTCTGTTTGGTATTGACATTGCATGTTATGTACCACCAGGTATTGGGCTACTACAATCGGCGCGGGATAAACCCAGAGGCCTTCTTGAAAGAGATCAAGTATATCGCCAGCGATCCTGACGACAAACACTTCTTCAATGTGACTGATGAGTCGGCGCTAAAGGACATAGTGGACGCCCTGGGAGAGAGGATCTTCAGTCTCGAGGGTATTTTCCTTTAATGACCCTTTAGTTTCATCAAGTGTTCAAGGGATTGTAATCTCAGAAACACCCAGAAATACATCTTGCTTGTGTTAGCTAGGCTAGCTAGCTGCATTTACTTCTGGGGGTGGACGTGTCTGAATTTGAACAACGTTTAACATTCTGCAACAGATGTTCATTTTTTTTTTTTTTTTATGAAAATCTGTCTCTAGAGATGAATGGAATTGTGAAGTTTATAATGGTGGCAATATAGAACAATTCTGGAGGACTCCATTGTAGCAGACTGCGATGATCATTCTAATGAAGTGTGTAGACTAGCTGTCACTTCACTGTTCTCCACAGGAGTGAACCCTAATGGGACGGGGTTCGGTCTGCAGATGTCTCAGGCAGGCTTCTCATCACACATAGTGGAGGTGAGTCTGAAATAAGTCACCACATGAGTCTAACCTGGGATCTGGTTTTATACTCACTGACTCTCCCTCTCACACTTTATTGGAATAGGCAAGTGGTTTTACAGGTTCTACCTTCCAAAAAGGTGGAGTGTTTTTTTTTCAAGGTGGGTAAAGGGCTGTTACTGTGATGGTATGAACACACCTGCGGTCACTACTCATGACCGCAGTCAAATTCCAGTGACTGTTGAGTCACGGTAACTAGGCTATCAATTACACAGCAAACTAGCAGCATACTGTATATTTAGCTATCTAAGTAATGCATTTTGAGTTTCCACTTACTGAGATGGTGAATTAGCCCAGATACATATTTTATATATTTTACCAATAAGATGTCCCTTCTGTTGGTGCGTGCAAATACGAGTGCATATGTCATTTCAACTCCACATTGTGGTTCCATTAAGAATCAAATCAAATAAATCTTATTCATAATGAATTAATGATGCATGTTGGGAGCAGGTAATTTTCCCAACACACTTATAACATTCGTATTTCATCAACACTGTCCAGTACATGCATATTTAGTCTATAATATCATTCAGATTAATATAATGATTATTTAATGTGATGTATAATTAATGAAATAGGGTAAAGAAAACTACATCTACCATAGCACCCTCTTGAACTAATGCATATTTTCCTGCTTTCTTTAGCGCTGAGTTGACTCAGGTTTTAAATGTCAATTTGTTAAGTTAGCTATTAAAACACAGATTTTTGGAGGATCTGAGATTTGAACATTTAGAAGCCTGATCTGAATGATGAGGATAAATTGTGATGGGAATTAGAGGTCCCGTTAAGTAATGGTCCCAGGGCTTCCCACCCGGACCTGATATACACTTTACAGTGCATTCGGAAAGTATTCAGACATTTTTCCAAATTTCCTTACGTTACAGCCTCAGGTGCTTGTAATTGAACTGCTCTATATTATGCTACTACTATTTTATCTGAACGTTGTGATATACAGTACCAGTCGAAAGTTGACACATCTTAATCCCAGAAGTGATTAAATAGTTTTTTTCCCCCTCATGAAACTACATACAATACCCCATAATGACAAAGCAAAAACTGTTTTTTAGAAGGTTTTGCAAAACAGAAATATCACATTTACATAAGTAATCAGACCCTTTAGTCAGTACTTTGTTGAAAAACATTTGGCAGGGGGTTCCCCTTGTGGCGCAGCGGTCTAAGGCACTGCATTGCAGTGCTGGAAACATTACTACAGACCCGGTGTCACGGCAGATTTCCTCCTCTTCCTCTGAAGAGGTGAAACAAGGATCGGACCAATACGCAGCGTGGTAAGTGTCCATGGTTTTAATAGGAAAACTCAACAAGAACACAAATACAAAAAACAATAAACGTGAACTAACCGGAACAGTCCCGTGTGGCACAAACACTGACACAGGAAACAATCTCTCACAAAATACCCAAAGAATATGGCTGCCTAAATATGGCTCCCAATCAGAGACAACGATAAACACCTGCCTCTGATTGAGAACCAATCCAGGCAACCATAGACTTACCTACACACCTAAAAGAACACAACCCCATAAATCTACAAAAAACCCTAGACAAGACAAAACACATAAATCACCCATGTCACACCCTGGCCTAACCAAAATAATAAAGAAAACAAAGATAACTAAGGCCAGGGCATGACATTAGGCCATAACTAGCAATGCAAATGGCTCTGAGATATGAATAATATTACTACAAAGATCATACACGTCAGCTAGCTAACAGTACGCTTTAACTTTCCCATTGTTCCTCGACTGTAGTGTACAATATACCATGTTCTAGCTCTGAGTCTCTACTTTTATCCAACAATTTCAAATGTTGCTACATAAGATCGAATCAAGTTGGTCAGTCACATATTACTGAGTACCACTGTCCATATTTTCAAGCATAGTCGTGGCTGCATCATGTAATGGGTATGATTGTAATTGTTTGGGATTGGGGAGTTTCTCAGGATAAAAAGGAAATGGAATGAAGCTAAGCACAGATGAAAACCTGGTTGTCTGCTTTCCACCAGACACTGGATAATGAATTCACCTTGCAGCAGGAAAATTGCCTAAAACACAAGGCCAAATCTACACTGGAGTTGCTTACCAAGAAGACAGTGAATGTTCCTGAGTTACAGGGTTACAGTTTTTAAATCTACTTGGAAATGTATAGCAAGACTTTTAATGGTTGTCTAGCAACGATCAACAACCAATTTGACAGAGCTTGAATAATTTTAAAAAAGAATGATGAGCAAATGTTGCACAATCCAGATGTGGAAAGCTCTTAGTGACTAATCCAGAAAGACTCACAGCTGTAATCGCTGCCAAAGGTGCTTCTACAAAGTAAGGACTTATGACTTAAATACTTATGTAAATTATATATTTCTGTATTTAATTTTCAATAAATTAGCAAAAATATCTAAAAACATGCTTTCACTTTGTCATTATGGGGTGTTGTGTGTAGATGGGGGAGAATGTGTTTTGTATCCATTTTGAATTCAGGGTGTAACAACAATATGTGGAATAATTCAAGGGGTATGAATACTTTCTGAAGGCACTCTATGTAAAAAATATGTACATTTTTCTGCATATGTGTAAGCATACCTCTTGGGCTGTCTGTATCCTCCTGACTTGTGGTTATTTTTTTTTATGAATATATGGGTAATATATTGAAATGAATGTGAGTCTTTTACATTTAGTTATTGCTTGCTTTTCTAAAGTCTACCAACCTTGCCAGCAGTCATGCCAGCTAAGATAGTCAGACAAGCTAGCTACTCGAACTTGCTCTATAGCCTAAAATGGTTTATAGACAGCTAGTTATGAAGTTGGGAGTTTGGAAACCTATCTGGCTAGCTAAAGCCAACTTCATAAAATTGCTAGTTGGCTAGTAGTATACAGAGAAACAACAACAACAATCAAATTAATCTGTGCCCCCTATTGGCATGACACCTCTGGTTGGGAGCTGACTGTTGTAGCCTACCTGACAGATATTCATGCCATATCTATGTTGCACTGCATCATTTAGGCTACAGTATTTAAAATTATTTGAATACGCCAACAACATCCATTCTATTTTCACCTTATATAAAAGTGTTCTGACATATGCAACATTGCAGTTGCATTAATGACAATTAGACAGGGCTCGAAATGAAGGGCTTATCTTTTTTTCTTTTTTGTGACGGTTCAAAACAGACTCTGGGACAGTTCTGGGATGCTAGATCCAAAGTTCCTACATCCACTGTAAATCCCCAAATTTTTAAATAACGAAACTGATAGAACAAATTAGAAAGTTTAGCTTAAAATGCTGATAAACTATTATTTCTTTCTTCACATTATAAGCAGCAACGAGCACACAACAATAAGCTCACATTTACTAAAATGCAAGTAGCGGGGAAAACACTATTGCTCATCGGACATGCCAATGCCAGAGATGGAAGTAAATATCCATAAAATAATGTTGAAAGAGGGGACATCTAAAGATACAAAAAGATATCGGTTGCTAATATGACTAGGATTGTGCCTTTGGCTGCTGAAAGAAAGTTGGTTTGAAAACCAAGAGAACAGAAGAGAAATGTTGGTTTCAATGGCATAAGGCTAGGAGGAAGTGTTCATAAAACAATTCCATGGTTGGATTTTGGCTAGGCTACTTTGAAGCAATATGCATCATTAGGACTATATGAAGTAAAACGTCCAGATTTCAAGCTATTTATGGTTTCAAAATGCTGACAGATCGCAAAGTGGCGATGTGCTGTAAACAACAGGCACTGGCCTTTCTCTCCGCTGTTGTGACCATTTGATCTGAACATGTATGTTGACAGAATCAAACCTTAAAGGGCAATTCTGCCACTTTTCAACCTCAGATTCCTAATCTCAGCACCAAACCAGTGTCTACATGTATAAAAACAGCGCTTTTCTATGATCTGTGGTTAAAAAGATAAAGGCCCTGAAAAATGCTTCTCTGTGACATCACAGGGTAGGATTAAAAGTACAAAACAGAGATTTTCAAAACATGCAAAGAGTTTGTAGCTAAAGGGAGGTTATTTTCTTGCTCCCAACGTCACCGCGAATATCAAGTGTTTGAAAATCACTGTTTTTACAATGTTGGGATGGGCACGCATATTCAAATATGCGAACAGACGTTAGTATTCAAATATTTATTAATTTTTGAAAAACATTTATCATAGGTCTATTTTAACAATGAAAGGCTTTGTCTAAATGATATTAAATAATCTAAGTGACATTGCTACACATAAGGATATACCATGACATTTTAAATTCTTAATAAAAAATAAAAACAACTTTTAAATGTAGGTTTATGACTTGCACAACATAAAAATACATCCTTTAATAGCCCACATGGGTTTCATACGTTTTAGTTGTTATTGTCGGCCAATGAAAGTGGCACTGTCTACAGTCAGTGCCTCCATGTGTAGCAAGCAATTTGGGAGCTCTCTAATCAGTGCAAAATGCAATGAAAATGATGGAATTAAGTTAATTAAATGAGAAGGAGTTGGTTACAATGACGAGCAAACATCAATTAGGCTATTCTTCAATCTGGATGGAATTGTTGTAGACAAGAATGGGAAGCTGAGCAAAATAGCCATAAATAGTCTAGGTAACTAGCTAGCTAGCTCGCTGGATAGCATAGCTGGCTATCTTAGCTAGCTTATTTACATCGATTTGTTGCAGTCAGTCATGTGTACTTCCAGATGGGATGATAGATAACCTGTGGAATGTACAACTTTGTCTAACTAGTGTGAGTCTATGTGGCTGGTCTCTCTCCCTCTCTCTCCCTCACTCACTCACTCACCGGCCCCTGCCCACCCACTGTGGGGACAACCATTGGACTGGGGAAGCAACGTTTTGGAACGTTCAGATAGAAATATGCTATGTAGAACAAACATGCATCTCTGACATGCAGAATATGGAATCACGTCAGCTCTATTTTTGGTATTTCTATCTGCAACGTTCAAGAACGTTTTCGTACTAAACATGGCCCAGGTGTGAATTGCAAGTAGGGCCATGGGGAGGTTGCATTCCAATGAGTTGTGTCCGGGGCTGAACGGAACCGAATCTGTTGTATTTATACACCGCTTTAAAGATCTCTTGGGAAGACTACATTACCCAGGTGGGAGGTGTATGTTGGTGAAAGATGATGGGTGGTAGATGATGAATGTGAGCTACCTCTAAGGAGCTCATATTATTGTTCATATTAGCATGGACCACGGCACTGTGGATACTGGAGAAAGCATTAACCGTCTCTGGGAAAAATTATATATTCATCAACGCATTGTTGGATTCTAGGCACAGGGGCAATTTGAGAATGAGATGATGATAACGTTGTGGAAAATATTTTTTGTTGGCGGAGGGAGGGGTGGGGGGGGGACTTTAAGAGGAAAACAGGCAAGAGAGTACAGATGGTTTAGTTGAATGCAGAGCTTGCCAGCTAAACACATGCACAGACAAACAGACAGACAGACAGACAGACAGACAGACAGACAGACAGACAGACAGACAGACATTAACACACACATCATACACATTAACACAGATACACACTGATCAACAAGCTCACACAACACAGACACACCAAATATTTTGAGATTGTCCTATTGTGATGGAAAGTATTTGCTCATAGTTTGAAATACTAATATATTTAGGGGATTATTAGCTGAATTCATTTAATATAGTACAGTTCAAAATAATATGGAAAGATTTGTTCAGCTCATTGGTTGTGTTGGCTGACATTGCTGCACTACTGACATGAGTCATTTGGGGTTTTACCTCTTGCATACCAAACCCCAGTCTTCAGGGATCTCTCCAGGTATCAGTTTTATGTATCATCTCACTTTTGTTTGTCTCCTCAATACTCATTTGTCTCTACGTTGGCCATTTGAATGCTGTTCCCTCATGTCAGGGCAGGGAACCACACTGTCCATATCACAACTTGGGGCTGTGTCTGAAAACAGTGCCCTACCGGTTTCATTTTGTTTGTTGTCAGTGACTCTTTGTTAGATCCCCTTCTGTTTGAGTGTCATTTTTGGTTTTCTTGCTAGGGAACGTAACACTGTCAAATCCTTTCTTCCTCCGTCATCCTTGTTTCCTCAGTCCTTCTCAAAGCTCATTGGAAAAGGATATCCGAGGGAGGTACCTTGGATTCTCTCCTTCAATGCACTTTGAGAAGAAATGAGGAAACAAGAATGAATGAAATAAGGATGTAACCTTTTCAAAAACAGTCGCCTGCAACCCACCTTGAACCTCATATGGCTACTTCCTCCAACCACTTTTCCACACTGGTATGGCCAACACTCAGGTTTTTTCACACTTGGTCCCTTTCAGACAGACTCAGTGCAGTTCACTTAATATTGTGTCCAGTGTGAACACTCCAAAGGAACTCAGACCCCTCAAAAGAGCCCCCAAAGCAAACAGGACTGAGAGGTGGTCTGAGTTTGGTTCCCTTTAATTCCTTGGTCCGGTTCCATTTTTTTTAGGGCAACGTGAACACTAAGCCCCCAGGTTCACTTGTCATTGTTCCTTCACCACACACTAGAATACTGCAACACCGTTTCACCTGCCATAACCCCTCACATTGGTGCCACAAAAGAGAAGATGATGATGCGCAGGTTCGCAGAAAAAAACGTGTGCTGTTCTTGGATATTGATTAGCAATTGTCAATGATGTACAGAAATGCCAAAATATGTGTGGAGTTTTTAGTTCAGATTATTTGTTTGCAATATGTAATCTATAAAGAGAGCTTCATAAGCTGTTTATTCGCTTGTGGGGTTTGAATGGTGTGAGAAGACAACAACATATTTGATGAGAATCCCAACATACAAAATCAATTCTAGCTCTTAAAGGGGCAGTAGCCTACATTGGGTGCGCAATTTTCAATTAAAGCATTATTTAATCGGCAGCTGTTCTTCTGCTATTTATCCTATTACAGATAATATTTACATGTTAATATTATCTTTTGATTACAATTTTTATGTCTCATCTTTTAACTAAATGCAATCTATTAGCTTCCAAAATGTAAGTAGGTATAAACAGTATTCAGACCCCTTGACTTTTTCCTCATTTTTTACATTACAGCCTTATTCTAAAATGGATTGGAAAAACAATCCTAAGCAATCTACACACAATACCCCATAATGACAAAGTGAAAACAGGTTTTTGAAATTTTGGCAAATTTATTAAAGACAGAAATACCTTATTTCAACCCCTTTCCTATGAGACTCAAAATTGAGATCAGGGTCATCCTGTTTCCATTGATCATCCTTGAGATGAACTTGATTGGAGTTCACCTGTGGTAAATTCAATTGATTGGACAGATCTGAAGAAAGGTTAAAAAAAAGGCCTGCAGCATTGAAGATCTCCAAGAACACAGTGGTCTCCATCATTCTTAAATGGAACAAGTTTGGAACCGCCAAGACCCTTCCTTGAGCTTGCCGCCCGGCCAAACTAAGCAATCGGGGGAGAAGGGCCTTGGTCAGGGAGGTGACCAAGAACCCGATGATCACCCTGACAGAGCTCTAGAGTTCCTCTGTGTAGATGGGAGAACTTTCCAGGAGGACAACCATCTCTGCAGCACTTCACCAATCAGGCCTTCATGGTAGAGTGGCCAGACGGAAGCCACTCCTCAGTAAAGGGCACATGACAGCCCGCTGGAGTTTGCCAAAAGGCACCAAAAGACTCTCAGACTATGAGAAACAAGATTCTCTGGTCTGATGAAACCAAGATTGAACTCTTTGGCCTGAATGCCAAGCGTCACGTCTGTAGGAAACCTGGCTCCATCCCTACGATGAAGCATGGTGGAGGGGATTTTTTTCAGCGGCAGGGACTGGGAGACTAGTCAGGATCAAGGCAAAGATGAATGGAGCAAAGTACAGAGAGATCCTTGATGAAAACCATCTCCAAAGCACTCAGGACCTCAGACTGGGGCGAAGATTTACCTTCCAACAGGACAACGACCCTAAGCACACAGCCAAGACAACAAAGGAGTGGCTTCGGACAAGTCTTTGAATGTCCTTGCATGGCCCAGCCAGAGCCCGGACCCGATCGATCGAACATCTCTGGAGAGACCTTAAAATAGATATGCAGCAATACTCCAGAGCTTGAGAGGATCTGCATTGAATAATGGGAAAAACTCCTCAAATACAGGTGTGCCGAGCTTGTAGCATCATACTCAAGAAGACTTGAGGCTGTAATCACTGCCAAAGGTGCTTCAACAAAGTACTGAGTAAAGGTTCTGAATACTTATGTAAATGTAATATTTCTGTTTTTTTTTTTTTTTAATTTATAAATTAGCAACAATTGCTAAAATCCTGTTTTTACTTTGTCAGTATAGGGCTTTCAATTTTAGAATAGTGCTGTAACCTAATAAAATGTGGAAAAAGTTAAGGGGACTGAATACTTTCCAAAGGCACTGTATAGCTGTCCAATAACATATTCTGATGGAATGGCTTGTCCTGCACAACCCAGAGTGCATTGAGTGAATGTTGGAAAAAGATCTGGGTTCCTTTTTAAACATAACAACGTGAATGGAAAGAGGACTCAGACCACAAATATGTGAAGTGAACTGACAAAAGAGTTGAGTCCTCATTCAAAGGCAAGGGCAGTGTGAATACAAAGAGACTTGAGTTATTTAGCTTTTTTTTTTACCCCAGAGTTCCCTTTAAAGAGGACTGAGATCACGTCTTTTAAAGAGGACTGTATGTGAAAACACCCTTTAAGGATATCACAGAAGGGCCAGTAAACTTACTCTCTGTCTGTCTGTACATGTAAATTATCGAATAAACTATTAGCTAATACCCACATTCTTAAAATCATAAGTCATGGATAATACTGTATCCATCCCAATGGGAGACTTACTTTACTCCGCAACAGTTGCCATGGCAGCCAGTAGAACTGTCCACGTCGACAGCCTATGACTATGAGTGAGGGAATACTTGGCCATGGCGTATCTTCACAACAGCCCCGCTGCTGTCTTGATTTAGCCATGACTGTAGCGTTGGCTGAAATCTGTCCGCTGGCATGGTGTCAGTATTTGAACTTTTATTAGTGAATTCACATGGGCTGTGTATGTGGCACTATTACAACCCTGTAGAACACGGTTTCTCTTGAACACCTTCTTTCTCTCTTCCAAAGGTTAAGGAAGACCGTTGCTATAGTACCGTACATGCGGTCTGCTGAGTATAGTTTGGTGGTCAATGCTAATCTGGTCCCAGATCTGTTTGTGCTTTCTTGCCAGCACCTATGGTCATTTTCAAGTCAAGTGACCATTGGAGACAGCAAGACACCACAAAACAGATCTGGGATCAGGCGAACTTGAAGTATGGTGACAGTGGTGATAGCTTCACCGGTATCTAAAACAATAATACAAAACAGTATGAGAGTTTGACAGGGCTCAATGAACATTCCCATGCATCATGCAGCCTAATGGAGCATTGCACACACTGCTGGGGATTTGGTCGTTGACCATGACCCCTGTTTTTCTTGCTCTGAGAGATGTGTAGAGATGTGTAACTCACGGTTGAATGACTTTCACCTCTGGACATGACATACAGTGCATTCACATCTGCATGTGACGGTGTGTGTACAGTTCATTCAACACCACCTGTGCGTGCGTGTATGTGTGTTTGTTAAATGTACTCACGTATTTTTATTGTGAAAGTTTAGCAATGATGGTGATGCATTCATGTTGGAAAGTGTAACCAAGCCGTTTGTTTCTTTGTTGCCCGGTGCTCTTTTTTTATTTTGTATAACCTTTATTTAACTAGGCAAGTCAGTTAAGAACAAATTCTTAATGAATTTTCAAGGAACAGTGGATTAACTGCCTGTTCAGGGGTAGAACAACAGATTTGTACCTTGTCAGCTTTTTTTTTGAACTTGCAACCTTCTGGTTACTAGTCCACAGCTTTAACCACTTGACTACCCTGCCATTAGAGAAAAACAGGATAGGGAGTGTAAAAATACCAAAGAATAAATCAACTTACTGAAAGGATTGGACTTATTCAAAAGACAAATGTTCAACCCATTATTTCTCATAAAAGACATCATCACTCTCTGCTTTGGTACCTCTTTGTACGGTGGCGAAAGAGGTACATTGACCTAATGAGAGATGTGTATTTGGCGAGTGATGTGAAAATGCTTGTTCCTGTAGGATGGCATATTGGTGGGGGCCGTGGGGGCCTATGACTGGAACGGGGCTGTTCTGAAAGAGACACGTCATGGGAAGGTAGTCCCACCCAAGTCCTCCTATCTGGAAGAGTTCCCAGAAGAACTGAAGAACCATGGGGCCTACTTGGGTGAGTGAACTGGATGGGCAGGTAGAATTGTGTGGGTGGGTGGGTGGGTGGGTGGGTGGGTGGGTGGGTGGGTGGGTGGGTGGGTGGGTGGGTGGATGGATGGACGGACAGATGGATAGATGGATGAATGGATAGATGGATGGATGCATAGACTAATAAATAAAGAGATGAATGGGTGGATGAATAGATGGATGGATGAATAGTCTGTCTAACATTGCATGAGGTACTATACTATAGTGTGTTTTATTTTTATTTTTTGACAATTTAAAAACAATAGGCAACTTAACATTTACACACATACATTTTAGCAGACAAGTTATTTAACTATTCTGTCCATCTCATTTTCTCTAATTTCTCATCCTTTGAATATCTCCAGTGATTGTAATACTTTATGCCATATGGCTTCAAATTTTACTATTTTGTTTCACTCTGGAGCCCAAATTTTTCTGTATTTAGATAATAATGCATTTGATTCATTCACTGTCTTAACGATGGAGGGTCATCTTGATTTCCAATTTTTAAGAAAATATTTTTTCAAAATGATTGACAAGGACAATACAGTTCAACCGATTGGTTATCTCACTGCACACCCATGACTGCACCCTCTCCCATAACTTTTGGACAGTGCCTTCAGAAAGTGTGTCCTTGTGTCCAATCTCCCAGGTTACACAGTAAATTCAGTGGTGTCAGCCAAAGGCAGGCAGCTCTATGTTGCTGGAGCCCCTCGCTTCAACCACACAGGCAAAGTCATCATCTTTACCCTGAGAAACAATGGCAACCTCACCATCCTACACTCACTCAAAGGCCAGCAGGTGAGACACACCAAGATATTTAAATTATTAATACAAGGGGGCCAAGGACTGAACATTGGGGGACACCATTACAGGCAGGTGCTTGAGTTGATTTGCTTAAACAAACAAACACACACCAACAAGACACACCGACACTGACAGTGACACACACACACACATTCACACACACACACACACACGTGCACACACTGGCTCTACGTGTCAAGCTTGTGTGTGCACACGTGTGACACATTGGAGTCTTCGTTACATTATGGTCTAGACTCGGCTGCCCGGTCCAGATGGCCTTTGTCTCATCGGCCCATGTGCTTCTCATCTGTATGCATCCAATCAAAACAGGGTATGCTACTGAGCACAGACGCATCGCCCCGGGCAACAGGCTCCCTGTAAATAAGGTCTAACCACTGTGTCAGACCAGACTGTTGTTTGGGAGAGGGAGGGAGGAGTAGAGTCCTAGAGTCAGCGCTGCGCATTCCTGAGGGGGCATTAGAAATGCAGTACACCTCTAGGATTAATTACGGCTGCTGTGGTGTTTTCTGAGGTAGCCTGAGGCCACTGGGGCAAGATTTACAGTAAGCTAGTCCGGCTGGGATGTGTTAGGTGGTGCATCCGGTCTCACTTGCCATCCCTTCCCTCTTACACTCCTTCCTTGCTTGTGGGGTATGTGGGCTAAAAATACGATTAGGACAATTAAATGGACTTGATATGAATGGGGTTTTCCCCTCACTGGATGCTATGGGCGGTAATTGTACTGTGTTAATTTAACACTTTTCAAATTGTGATATGGTTCGGGCTGAATGTGCATATATAGATATAAATGAATCACTGTTCTGCATATTTTAGAAGAGCACATATGGCTTGACTCTTTGTCATCTGGTGTGTCTGTAGATTGGGTCATACTACGGGAGTGAGCTAGCTCCTCTGGACATCGATGGGGACGGTGTGACAGACTTCCTCCTGGTGGCAGCGCCCATGTTCTTCAGTAAGGGCTGGGAGAGGGGCAAGGTCTACATCTACAGGGTGACTCAGCAGGTGAGAACCAGGAGAAGTGAATCAGAGTGTACATGAACACTATGTATGCAAAAGTATGTGGACACCCCTTCAAAATAGTGGATTTAGCTATTTCAGCCACACCTGTTGCTGACAGGTGTATAAAATCGAGCACACAGCCATGCAATCTCTATAGACAAAGATTGTCAGTAGAATGGCTTAACTAAAGAGCTGAGTGACTTTCAGCATGGCACCGTCATAGGATGCCACCTTTCCAACAAGTCAGTTCATCAAATTTCTGCCCTGCTAGAGCTGCCCTGGTCAACTGTAAGTGCTTTTATTGTGAAGTGGAAATCTTTAGGAGCAACAACGACTCAGCCGTGAAGTGGTAGGCCACACAGGCTCACAGAATGTGACCACTGAGTGCTGAAGTGCGTAGTGCGTAAAAGTTGCCTGTCCTCGGTTGCGACACTCACTACCGAGTTCCAAACTGCCTCTGGAAGCAACGTCAGCACAATAACTGTTCATTGGGAGCTTCATGGCCGAGCAGCCGCACACAAGCCTAAGATCACCATGCGCAATGCCAAGCGTCGGCTGGAGTGATGTAAAGCTCGCTGCCATTGAACTCTGGAGCAGTGGAAATGGGTTCTCTGGAGTGATGAATCACGATTCACCATCAAGTAGTCCGACGGACAAATCTGGGTTTGGCGATGCCAGGAGAATGCTACCTGCCCAATGCATAATGCCGCCTGTAAAGTTTGGTGGGAGAGGAATAATGATCTGGGGATGTTTTTCATGGTTCGTGCTAAGCCCCTTAGTTCCAGTGAAGGGAAATCTTAATGCTACAGCATACAATGACATTCTAAATGATTCTGTGCCTTCAACTTTGTGTCAACAGTTTGGGGAAGGCCCATTCCTGATTCAGCATGACAATGCCCCTGTGCACAAAGCAAGGTCCATACAGAAATGGCTTGTCGAGATTTCTCTCTTTCTCTATCTACAGAACCATTTCCTTTTGGAAGGGACACTTGAGGTCTCCGACCAGTCCCAGAACTCTCGTTTCGGTGGAGCGATGGCCCCTATCCCTGATATGAATGGTGACTCGTACAGTGAGGTAGTGGTGGGAGCTCCTCTAGAGGACGATCACCAGGGGGCCATCTACCTGTTCTACGGCCAGCTCAGTGGCATACAACACAAATACAGACAGGTGAGCTCAGTGGCACACAACCCCTAGTCACGCAGTGGCTTATTCAGAACCAATATTAAAAGTATTTTTTGCTGTCTCACTAACTGGCTTTTTCTCCCCCCCCCCCCCCACACACTCTCCCTCAGAGAATTGGAGCAGCAGGCTTCTCTGCTGGTCTGCAGTATTTTGGCCGCAGTGTTCATGGGATGATGGATGTCAATGAAGACGGGTTGGTGGACTTGGCAGTGGGCGCATTGGGTGCAGCAGTACTGATCTGGTTAGTGACACACACTCACCCCAACACACTCCCATACTATTGCAGTCCCATCGTTCACACATAGACACACTGATAATGGCCCTTATGCCCCTTCTCTTCCCTCAGGTCTCGCAGTGTGGTGCGCATCCAAGGAAAAATCACTTTTGAACCGGAAAAGATCAACACCTTCAACAAGGACTGCCGCAGGGGAGGCAAGGACGTCACCTGCATGTCTGCCATCGTGTGTATCAGTCTGGATGCCAGGACTCGGATGCAGAGCCATGGAGTGGGTGTGTTTGGTCTAGTTGGGCATTATTACTGAATTAAAAGTGTTGGAATGAGCGTGTGTGTGGCGTGTTAGTGCGCACATGTGGTTTCATGTAGATCTTGGTTGGGACTCCTAACTCTGGGTTCATTGTGCTTTCTGACTAGATTCTGACTGCTTATTGCAGTAACGATTTGGGTGCATAATGAGACCAACAAAACCTCAAGTACCTCAGAGCAGAGCTGTTTACATAAAGATCCCCTTGTTCTCACTCCATTACACTCAGGATTTTTTATGTGATGTGATTTGATTTGGATCTCTTTTAGTCCTCATTTGGACTACTCTTCCAAGAGTCCTTAAACCTGTGAATTTGTGAAAGAATGGGTACAAGTGAAACTTTAATCAGTCAGCTGAGTAACCACTCCTCTCAAATCAAAATGCCATAATAAAAACAACAATGCGGTTTGCATTTATACAGTGCAGCACTTTTCACTTTTACGTTGTATGTGCAAAACTCACCCCAATGTCCCACCAATGTGTGGCTCCAAAATAGGACCTACATTTCTGCCCGCATGCAACTTCCCTATCAAGGTGGATCGTTTGTCCAGATCTGCAATAGGTTAACTAGCAATCATACCACACGTAAAAGTATTCAAATCTGCACCAATTTTCTATATAAATCCACAAGAACATAAAGGAATAGCTGATAGGCAGCGGAGAGGCCAGGTGTCTCATTGCACATGAAATAACAGTCAAGACAATGAGACACGCAGCTCAAAAAGCTCCCCTATTGATCTTGTTTAGGCCATATAAATTACATTTACTGTATAATTGATTCCCCTCTTCACATTTCTCAAAATAGTAAAAAATAAAATAGTGAGTAAATTTCATTAACATGAATCACTTATTTTAAAATGACTATTTTAGACTAATTGAATGATGTGCTTCACCATTGCAGTAGTTGGGGTTCGGTTAAAATGCGATGATTTGAATCATGGGAATCAAAATAATAATTTGTGAATCGCAAACAGTAAAAGGATTTTTTTTTTTGCTGTAGCCTTCCTTTCAAATTGTGTCCCTGCAAAATTCATTTTGTACAGTAGATACTTTAAATGGATTTGGACATTCAATTTATGTAAGGGGTGCATACTGGCGGCAGAGAAGTCAGGCGCAGGAGAGCAAAATAATAAATAATAATAATAAATAATAAATAATAATAAAAACCACCGGAAAACAGAACAATCAATAAATAGGTACAAAACCAGATGCACACCAGACATAACGTGCAGAGAGCACAACTCCTATCCCAGCCTCAGACACGTCCACCTCCACTATGAACACCAAAGAGGGATCCGGATGGGCCAGCATGGGAGCCGAGGTAAACAGAGCCATCTAAGAACCGCTGCACCTCCTTTACAGTGGTGGCTGAAATGCGGTCACTCTCCATCTCCACTCCTGAGGTGGAAATGCGGTACCCTCGGAAGGAGACAGACTGCTGGAAGAACAGGCACTTCTCAGCCTTGAAGTACAGGTCATGCTCCAACAGGCGACCAAGCACCCTGCGCACCAGGGACACATGCTCGGCGCGTGTAGCGGAGAATATCAGAATGTGGAAACATTGTTGCAAATATTGTATATAATTAAGCTGTGATATACCCGTGATATACCACGGCTGTCAGCCAATCAGCATTCAGGGCTCAAACCACCTAGTTTATAGTTATAATCAGATTTCACCCTAGCCGATCATTGTCTGCAGCCGGCTCTGATCTTAGTGTAATGAGACAGACATTGAGAGTGCGCTTGTCAGTGGAGGTTGGAAAACCATCAATCTTCTGGCCCGTAGACCTGCGTGGGATCGATAAAACAATGCTGAAGTGCTCAAGTCGATATCCATGTTTATAAACACAGGGCTGCTACAGTTATTTTTATTGTGGTGGTAATAATTATTTTAGAGTTAATTTTATGAGGGGGAGGGTGTGCACATTTTTTTACAGTACAAAGGGAGGGTCACGTGACATTTTATTTTTAACCTCCCCAGGGTTAGTGGTTGTTGTTGTGTCTGTGTGTAATTCCTGTCAGATGTGTGGCTAGGGTCAGTCCGTTTTTTCAAGAAAACCTTTTTCCTAATGTCCTAAGCCCAGGGGCTCGGGGGAACTCTTTAAAGTGCATCACTCAGCGGAGCAGAGCCAGGGAGAGGGGCTTAAAGTGTGTCGGTCTCTGTCTTCCCTTTCAGTCCTCCCTTTCCCCCCCTTCCCCTAGTCTGGTTTATATCAGACAGAAGAGTGTATGCACGCAGGCACACACACACACACACACACACAATCTCTACACGCATAGAAGTGGAGCAGCGTATCTCCTGATTTACCTCAGGGTTATAGAGTTGCCTACTTTCAAACCCACTTTTAGATGAAAGCAGAACCTGACAGACACAACATACTGTGCCTCCACTTTTCCCATTCAGTATTCTCCTGTTACCACGACCGCCCATGGTGAGAGGAGAAGCCGGAATGAAAAATATGAAAAAGTCTAGTCTGTGTCCTCATCTCATTCATGCCCACAGATGGAGAGGGAATATGTATTGCCTGCTACATACAGCTAGCCCTCACTGACATATAATTCAAGCCTAAAATAATCTAAAAGTAGTAGGTGCCAACATTTACAGCCTGTCAACACAGTTCAGTGGACATGAACATTAGATAGTTGTCTTCTCATGTGACTGACGGGATTTGAACCTGGGTCTTCTGTGTCCAGAACATCAGATTAGCCCGCTAAGCCAAAGCATTGGCTCAGGCTGAGGAGCCAATAAAACTGTTGAGGTCTCAGACAAGGTTTCTCTACACGTGAGTGTGGTCATCGAAGTAGCAGAACCACCACTGTTACACTCACACACACTCTTTATCTCTCTCTCTCTCTCTCTGAGTGTGGTTAGGTGTGTGGTACAGGGTGCTGATAGACGAGAGGAGGCACCCTCCCAGAGCATCGCTGGACGACAATGACAGACAGCAGCAGTCAAGGAATCTGACACTACAACATGGGGAGGAGTCCTGTGAACATGTCCACTTCTATGTTCAGGTGAGTGAGCACAGTCTCAGGCTAAGCACTTGCAAGTAAAAGCAGTTCATGTTTTAATTCTGCATAATCTTCATTATTACTGTATACATTTCATTGTACATACATGTTCTGTATTGAAACTAGTTGTGGCAGGGAGTAGCCTTTTTCCATTCTAGAAATATAAATTCTAGAATGGAAAAAGAACCCTCAAACTAAGGCAATGGGTAATTACATTTCTACAGTTGACTTTCCACCTTGCTCCAACAGGAAACTGCAGACTACGGCCATCCCATAGTGTTTGTGGTGAAGGTAGGTCTGCAGAGTCCAGACCAAGGCCCGGTGCTGGACCACGGCTGGCCCACTACCTTTAGGACTGAGGTGAGTAATTTAGTTCAGTTACCTTTGCATTCTTGGGTACAGGAACAATTGTGGCCATCTTGAAGCATGTTGGGACAGCAGACTGGGATAGGGAAAGGTGGGTATGTCCGTAAAGACACCAGCCAGCTGGTCTGCGCATGCTCTGAGTACGCGGCTAGGTATGCCATCTGGGCCAGCAGCCTTGCGAGGGTTAACATGTTTAAATGTCTTGCTCACGTCGGCCACGGAGGAGGAGAGCCCACAGTCCTTGGTAGCGGGCTGCATCGGTGGCACTGTATTATCCTCGAAGTGGGCAAAGAAGGTGTTTAGTTTGTCTGGAAGCAAGACGTTGCTGTCTGCGAAGTGGCTGGTTTTCCTTTTGTAGTCCGTGGTTGTCTGTAGACCCTGCCACATATGTAGGTTTTAATAGTCACAGTGGGTACAACATCTCATATACACTTCCTTATAAACTTACTCACCGAATCAGCATATATGTCAATATTATTCTCTGAGGCTACCCGTAACATATCCCAGTCCATGTAATCAAAACAATCTTGAAGCGTGGATTCCGATTGGTCAGACCAGCGTTGAATAGTCCTTGGTACGGGTACTTCCTGATTGAGTTTCTGCCTATAGCAAAATGGAGTCGTGGTCAGATTTGCTGAAAGGAGGGCGGGGGAGGGCCTTGTATGCATCATGGAAGTTAGAGTAACAATGATCCAGTGCTACAGTCGATATGCTGATAGAATTTAGGTAGCCTTTTCCTCAAATTTGCTTTGCTAAAATCCCCAGCTACAATAAATAAAGCCTAAGGTTATATGGTTTCCAGTTTGCATAAAGTCCAGTGAAGTTCCTTGAGGGCTGTCGTGGTATCGGCTTGAGGGGGTATATACATGGCTGTGACAATATCCAAAGAGAATTATCTTGGAAGATAAAACGGTCGGCATTTGATTGTGAAATAAAATACTGCAAAGTTTCCTAAGGACTAGAAGCGAGACAGCCTTCTCTGTCGGCGCCATTGTAACCTTTGTACTGGTGTACTGGTTCTGATACATACTTTTGATGAAGAGGGGCATTGTTATTTGGCTTTACACCAATTTATTACACTAAATATCCTACTATCTCTGCAGGACCCTGAACAGCTTTTACACCCAAGCCACAAGACTGCTAAATAGTTAGTTAAATAGTTAACCAAATAGCTACTTTGGCTATTGACGCTTGACCCTTTTTGCACAAACCTTTTGACTCAGCACATACGCTGCTGCTACTGTTAACCATCTGTCACTTTATTCCTAAATTCAGCAAAAAAAGAAACGTCCTCTCACTGTCAACTGCGTTAATTTTCAGCAAACTTAACATATGTAAATATTTGAATGATCATAACAAGATTGAACAACTGAGACAACCTGATCAAGTTCCACAGACATGTGACTAACAGAAATTGAATAATGTGTCCATGAACAAAGGGGGGGATCAAAATTAAAAGAACTGTCAGTATCTGGTGTGGCCACCAGCTGCATTAACTACTGCAGTGCTTCTCCTCCTCATGGACTGCACCAGATGGACTGCACCTTCCACCAAGGCACTTGCAAGTTCCCAGACATTTCTGGGGGAATGGCCCGAGCCCTCACCCTCTGATCCAACAGGTCACAGACGTGCTCAATGGGATTGACATCCGGGCTCTTCGCTGGCCATGGCAGAACTCTGACATTCCTGTTTTGCAGGAAATCACGCACAGAATGAGCAGTATGGCTGGTGGCATTGTCATGCTGGAGGGTCATGTCAGGATGAGCCTGCAGGAAGGGTAGCACATGAGGGAGGAGGATGTCTTCCCTGTAAAGCACAGCATTGAGATTGCCTGCAATGACAACAAGCTGAGTCCAATGATGCTGTGACACCTCGCCCCAGACCATGACGGACCCTCCACCTCCAAATCGATCCCGCTCCAGAGTACAGGCCTCGGTGTAATGCTCATTCCTTCGACAATAAATGCTAATCTGACCATCACCCCACCCACAAAATCACGACTCGTCAATGAAGAGCACTTTTTGTCCAGCAACGGTGGGTTTTTGCCCATAGGCGACAATGTTGCAGGTGATGTTGCAGGTCTCATGAGGACCTGCCTTACAACAGGCCTACAGGCCCTAATTTCTGCCACTCTCAGCCTATTGCGGACCGTCTGAGCACTGATGGAGGGATCGTGCGTTCCTAGTGTAACTTGGGCAGTTGTTGTTGCCATCCTGTACCTGTACCTGTTGTTACACGTGGTCTGCCACTGCGAGGACGATCAGCTGTCCGTCCTGTCTCCCTGTAGCGCTGTCTTAGGCATCTCACAGTACGGACATTGCAATTTATTGCCCTGGCCACATCTGCAGTCCTCATGCCTCCTTGCAGCATGCCTTAGGCATGTTCACGCAGATAAGCAGGGACCCTGGGCATATTTATTTTGGTGTTTTTCAGAGACAGTAGAAAGGCCTCTTTAGTGTCCTACGTTTTCATAACTGTGACCTTAATTGCCTACCATCTGTAAGCTGTTAGTGTCTTAACAACCGTTCCACAGGTGCATGTTCATTAATTGTTTATATTGTTATGGCTGCAATCCCGCTAACGGGATCGATATGACAACTACCAGTGAAAATAGAGGGCGCCAAATTCAAACCACAGAAATCTCATATTTACAATTCCTAAAACATACATGTGTCTTATATCATTTTAAAGGTAATCTTGTTGTTAATCCCACCAAAGTGTCCGATTTCAAATATGGTTTTCAGCAAAAGCACTACAAACGATTATGTTAGGTCTCCACCAAACCACAATAAGCACAGCCATTTTCCAGCGAAATATAGCATTCACAAAAAGCAGAAATAGAGATAAATGAATCACTAACCTTGAATTATCTTCATCAGATGACACTCATAGGACTTCATGTTACACAATACATGCATGTTTTGTTTGATAAAGTTCATATAAAAAAAATCTGAGTTTACATTGGCGTATTAGATTCACTAGTTCCAAAAACATCAAGTGATTTTGCATAGCCACATCGTTTCAACATAAATACTTGAACATGATAAGACAAGTTATACACATGGTATTATAGATATACCTCTCCTTAATGCAACCGCTGTGTCAGATTTCAAAAAAAGTTTACGGAAAAAGCACACCATGCAATAATCTGAGACGGAGCTCAGAACAGTAGCCAAATTAGCCTCCATGTTGGAGTCAACAGAAACCAGAAAATTACATGATAAATGCTTCCTTACCTTTGATGAACTTCATCAGAATGCAGTCCTAGGAATCCCAGGTCCACAATAAATGCTTGATTTGTTCGAAAATGTTCGTTATTTATGTCCAATTAGCTACTTTGGTTAGAGCGTTTGGTAAACAATTCCAAAGTCACAAAGCGTGTCCACTATAACGTGACGAAATGTCCAAAAGTTCCGTAACAGTCAGTAGAAACATGTCAAACGATGTACTGAATCAATCTTTAGAATGTTGTTTACATATATCTTGAATAACATTCCAACCCGGAGAATGACTTCAGATGACCGGTGGAACGCAGGTCCTTCCCCTGTGAACGCGCATGGTGAAAGCATGGTCAACTCGTGGCAGTGGTGACTATTTCCTGTCTCATTCGACCCCCCCTTCACATTAGAGTCATCAGACAAAGTTCTATTGACTGTTGACATCTAGTGGAAGGCGTAGGAAGTGAAAACTCATCCATATCTCGCTGTAATTTCAATGAGGGCTTGGTTGAAGATCTGAAACCCCCAGAAAAAATCCAAACAGGAAGTGGAATTTCTCAGGTTTCTGCCTGCAATATGAGTTCTGTTATACTCATAGACATAATTCAAACAGTTTTAGAAACTTCAGAGTGTTTTCTATCCAATACTAATAATAATATGCATATATTAGCAACTGAGACTGAGGAGCTGGCCGTTTACAATGGGCACCTTTTCTTCCAAGCTACTCAATACTGCCCCTGCAGACATAAAAAGTTATGGTTCATTGAACAAGCATGGGAAACTTCTTAGGGATAGGCATCCCGCTAGCAGGACACCAGCCGACAACATCCGATGAAATTGGAGGACGCGCAATTCAAATAAATAATCACAATATTAAACATTCATGAACATACAAGTGTCTTATATAATTTAAAAGCTTAAATTCTTGTTAATCTAACTGCATTGTCCGATTTACAATAGACTTTACGGCAAAAGCGTACCATGCGATCTGAGGACGGCGCCCCAGATCAACATATTTTTCAACCAGCACAGGCTTCATAAAATCACAAAATGCGATTAAGTAAATCACTTACTTTTGAAGATCTCCCTCTGTTTTCAATCCCAAGGGTCCCAGCTACAACATGAATGGTTGTTTTGTTAGATAAAATCATTTTTTATATCCCAAAAAGTCTGTTAAGTTGGCTTCATTGATTTCAGTAATCCACTCGTTCAACATGCAGACAAAGGAGTCTAAAAAGCTACCACTAAACTTCGTCAAACAAGTCAAACGGCATTTCTATTTAATCCTCAGGTACTCTGAGGATTAAACTATAATATTTCATATGGAAAGTAGTATGTTCAATAGGAAAGCAAAATTAGCAAGCGTGCGCCGAAAGACTGATATTGTTCCGGGGCTCTCCTCACCAAAAATCAAAATTCTTGCTTGTTTTTCAAACAACAAGCCTGAAACCTTCAGTAAAGACTGTTGACATCTAGTGGAAGCCATAGGAATTGTAATGTGGGAGACGGAATTACATAAGAACAATAGGTTTTCATTATAAGAGCCTGGGACCCTTGGTTTTTCTTCTGATTTTTGCCTGCCGTATCAAAAATAATGGGCATGTCAGTCAGGCGGAAATTCAGGAAACTAGACTCTACCCCTAAGAAGTTTTTTAACCCTTTACAATGAAGATCTGTGAAGTTATTTGGATTTTTAATTAATTATCTTTGAAAGACAGGGTCCTGAAAAAGGGGCATTTTTTGTTGTTGTTGCTGAGTTTAGTTATATGTACATATCTACCTCAATAACCTCGTACCCCTGCACGTCAACTCAGTACTGGTACCCTCGTATATAGCCAAGTTATTGTTACTCATTGTGTATCTATTATTACTTTCATTATTACGTGTTTTACTTTTCTAATATTTCTCTATTTTGTTTATCTCTGCACTGTTAGTCCACACCAGTTGTTTATGAAGCATGTGCCCAATAACATTTGTATTTAATTTTTTGATTTGATATCTCTCTGTAGATCCCCTTCTGGAATGGCTGCGAGGGGGATGACAGCTGTGTCCCTGACCTCATCCTGCACAGTCGGACAGACCTTCTAGACCGCAGGTGACTTTTTAGCCCTCAGAAGCACACACACACAATACACGCACACGAGATGAGATGGTGTCTGTATGTCCAATCCCAAGTCATCCCTTTAGCCACTCCCCTTTACACTTCACTCTAATAGACAAGGTGGAGTTTCCCCGATACTGTTTCCACCCATCTGGAAATAGAAAAAGTTCCTCTGGGAACCCACCAATCATTGAATCATTGAATTCACCTTAAAAAGGGTTGGCGTAGTGGTCTAAGGCACTGCATCGCAGTGCTAGCCATGCCAATAGAGATCCTGGTTAAAGTCCAGGCTCTATTGCCTATTGCAGCCGGCACACAATTGGCCTAGCGTCGTCTGGGTTAGGGGAAGGTTTGGCTGGCAGGGATGTTCTTGTCCCATCACGCATTAGCAACTCCTGTGGCGGGCCGGGCGCAATGCACAATAACACAGTTGCCAGGTGTACGGTGTTTCCTCCGACACATTGGTGTGGCTGGCTTCCGGTTTAAGTGGGCGATGTGTCAAGAAGCAGTGCGGCTTGACTGGGTTGTGATTTGGAGGACGCACGGCTCTCGACCTTCGCCTCTCCTGAGTCCGTACGCCTCTCCCAAAACTGAAACTACTAATTGAATACCACGAAATTGGGGAGAAAAGGGGGTAAGAACGTGACGCCACTGTTCATGTCTGTCTACGGCCAAAGGCAGTTCTGTAGGCCAAGGGAGCGGGCCGCATGGGCGCTGTGTCACCACCAGGGGGCCTCGGTGGCCTCGGAGCGAGTGGTGGAGGCATCACGCAGGAGGCTGGTGGTAGAAGCTCGTCTGGAGAACCAAGGAGAGAACGCCTATGGCACCACGCTCAACATCTCCCACTCCCACAACCTGCTCTTCTCCAGTCTCATAGTCAAGGTAGGAGAAAACGGAGGATAACCATGGTATGGTTGTGCAAACTGTTGCTGCATAGTAAAGTTCATATCATATCAGTGAGGGGAGAGGTCATACACTAACCCTTAAATGTTTCTTCAGACATGAGTTAGATAGACCACATCATGACATCTCTTATTATGTTAAGATTACAGCATAAGTAACCTATGACAGTTTGTGATCAAAGTAATACGTTAGGTCTTTTCAGCACTTGACTCAGCGTATCTCTGTCACCCTGCAGGACCACTCAGACATCCAGATTGAATGTCGTGCTGAGGACAGGGAGAGGAACGATAGGACCTGCAATGTCAGCTCACCCTTTATGAGGTCACTGACCCAGGTACTGTATCTGATCAGCACTGTTGCTGGCTCCTGCCTCGTCAGTTCATCACCCTCACTACATCTCCCTCACTACATCACCTTGCCAATACTAGAGGTTTTCATTTGGACACATTTAATTAACATTACTAGGGCCAGCATTTTTGCTTACCAAAGCATCTGACCAGGAAAACTGAGGAACTTATTAGATTTTTGCCTTGTCAGGCCACAAGGTTTGGAAGAACTCCTGGCCCTTAAAGGGATAGTTCACCCAAATTACAAAATGACACATTAGCTTCCTTACTCTGTAAGCAGTCTATGTACAAGGTATAACAGCAATCCATGCTTTGGTTTAGTTTCCCTGGCAGTGACTGGCACTGTTTCCAAATGCTAACGTTTGAGCATTTGTGGCACGAATCCCATTCAAGTCATGGGACCGATATTAGCATTTTTCGCACATCATGTTCAAATCATCTATAAGTGCCTTTGTTGAACTTCACAATCAGTTTTAGATACTTTTGAAAGATTTGAACATGATGTGTGACAAATGCTAATATCGGTCCCATGACTTGAATGGGATTTTTTGCCTGGCTAGCCAGACTCGCTACGAAACGTTACCCAAATGCTACGCCACGCCCACAGACGTCAGTTTCTTCTCCGCAATGAGTCTGGATCTGAGTACCTCCCTGACCCTTCATCGAATGTGAACACATTCGTCTGTCTGATTGGTCCAGAAACCGATGGGTTGGGCCAGATTCAGAACACACGTGGGTAAATCGTCTGTTTGAAAATCTGTAATTGGCTTTGATACTCTGATTGGTTAGAGACGATCCAAACGCTGATTACTTTGTTTTGTACAACGCCACTTGTGCCCCTCGTCACCACAAACCATTTTAGTCTGAGACTAAAGTATGCAGCAAACAACAGCAGCGGAATATTTTAGTGTGAGTCGTCAGGCTATGGGATATGTGCCACAAATGCTAAAACGTTAGCATTTGGAAACAGTGCCAGGGAAACTAAACCCAAGCATGGATTGCTGTCATATGTTGTCCAAAAACTGCTTGCAGTGTATGGAAACCAATATGCAATTTTGTCATTTGCGTGAAATGTCCCTTTAACATGACCAAAGACATAAATTCCGTATGTACAGCTTACCAGGTGAGGGTAATAAACAGAAACCTAAACCTGCAAAAAGAAGCTGTACGAAAGCTTGCATTCTCCACTCAACACATGGTCACATAGTTTTGTAGTCCGAGAATTGCAGTCACCCAGTGCCTTAAAGACCACCGAGCCACGTTTTGGAGATTCCTCTGTCTGTCCCTGGTTGTATTCTCCTGATATACCATGGTCAGTCAGTGAGTTACAGGTCCATTCTGTGTTCTGGCTGTGAGCAGAAACCACACTCCCTATGTACTGCAGGGTTGTCCTTCCCTTAATAGAAACCCTTAGGTGGTCAGATGAATCAGGACAAGGGGGGGAAAAAATAACACGCAGAAGTTATGAGGAATGAAAGGAAGAAATGTTTTGGAGAAGGACAATGCATTGACAGATGTTGTCTATCACAGGGCAGATGCTTCAGGCGATAATAGACTTAGTAGTACCATATCAGGTATAATTTGACTGGAAGTAAAAACAAAATGTAAAACACAGCTTGTTGCCAGAGACCTTAACATTTCTTAGCCTATATGAGCCTCTGTAAGTCTCTCAGTTCCTAAGTTTCCAACATAAAATATTTTGCATGTGGATGCTATGTGACTAATGGTATATGTCTTTTCTGCCCGTGTCCCAGGTGTCTTTCCGGCTGGAGTTTGAGTTGAGTCACTCTGTCTTCCTGGACCATGTGAGGGTTGTCCTGCAGGCTGCCAGGTGATTGACATACAGTGCATATATGAATATATTCATAGACATACAGGTAACTGCAAAAATGAAGGAAACACCAACATAAAGCGTCTTATCACCACATTCCATTTCAGCCCCTACCCACTAGGCAGAGACATCAGTTCAACATCTAGTTTTGATGGTTGAGTTGTGAATTCAACGTGAAATCAACAAAAATTGTCACCATGTTATTTGATTCAGCTTAAAAGTTGGATGAATAAATGATGAAATTCCCTTACGTTGATGATTTTTTCAAATCCAATCAATTTTCCATGTTGATTCAATGTCATCACATAGATTTTTTTTGAATGTCGTGGAAACAACGTTGATTCAGCCAGTTTTTGCCCATTGGGTAGCTATTACCACCAGGTAACCGTAACCAGTTACGGACTAATGGAACCGGACTTGCTATGTTTCCACAATCACCTCCTCCTAAACAATTCATGTATGTACTGTACCCAATAGGATTGAGGTCAATTCCATTTCAAGCCAGTCAATTCAGGAAGTAAACTGAAATAAATGAACTTGACCCTAACCCTGGTGTCAAACACAAACAGGGTGCAGGTGAATTATTTCATGTTGATTTGTGCTCTACAGCGATGGGGAGGAGATGAGCCCAGAGGATAACATCAACAACATATTTCATCCTCTGAAGTACGAGGCAGACCTCCTGTTCACAAGGTGGGTTTCAATGAGCTGCTGAATTTAGATGATTCCACACATAAGGAGTCATTTAAAGTGTGTGGGGGGGGGGATATTTTCTATCATCCATCCCTTTTCTCTCCACCTCAGGGACTCCAAGCCTCCTCGTTTTGAGATCAACTCAGACCACTACCGGAACAAACCCGGCAGCAGTGGTCCAATGTTTAACCTTACTTATCACGTGAGTTTCTCTCAATCGCTACCTTAACAAGACCCGACCTGCAATCCTTTGTCCAAGTTATACATATGGCCGATCTACATTATAAGTATAAATACTAAATACTGACTATAATCTGTAGACTATACATTTTTTTACATTCTCTTCAGTATCTTTATATTTATTATCTTCTCAACGTACAGATACAGAATCTGGGCTTCTTCCCAGTGACAGACTTGCAGTTCGCTGTTGACGTGTTTGCTGTTACAAAGAGTGGTAACCATCTCTTCCAGATTGCCAATATCGACACTGACCAGGTGAGAGGATAAGTTATTATTCAATGTTATAACCTTGCATTGTCAATATACATTAATCTACTGTATACAGTTGCGACCAAATATATTGGCACCCTTGCACCTTTCGTAGATATTCCCTATTTCTTCTCAAATAAGTTGACATTTCAAACAAAATTGTGGTCACCACTTGGTTGCACAACCTTTGGCCAAGATAACTGCAGACAAACTGCTCTAATTCTTCAATGTTTGATGGGTGCCCTCGTGCCAACTGCTGTTTTCAGCTCTCGCCATAGGGTTTGGATGGGATTCCGATCTGGACTCTTCGCTGGCCACTTAAGAACAAATTCTTATTTTCAATGACGGCCTAGGAACAGTGGGTTAACTGCCTGTTCAGGGGCAGAACGACAGATAAAATAAAGTGTTGCCAAAACTCCATAGAAAGCAGGAACCTAGGTATAACCCTAGAGGAATCAGGCTCTGAGGGGTGGCCAGTCCTCTTCTAACTATACCGGACTGTACCCTGTGTCTGTGTGTAGCTACCGGATGACAGATTAAAACTCTCTCTCCTCACCAGGCGGTTAGCTCTAACTGTGTCCTCCCACATCACATGACTCCAAACCATGTTTTCCCTGAAGATCTCTCACACGTCCCACAGCTGGTAAGTGTTGGTTATCTGCCTATGTGTCTAGTGTGGTTGTGTATGTACTGAAGTACTACCCAGATGGCAAAACTGGTGCTGTCATTTCAACCAGAAACTGGTTGGAATAACATTACTAAGATATAATTCCGACCAGAAACTGGTTGGAATAACATTAATATGTCATTTCAACCAAAAACTGGTTGGAATAACATTACTGTGATCTCATTTCAACCAGAAACTGGTTGGAATTTAATTAATATGATGTCATTTCAACCAGGAACTGGTTGGAATAAAAATTAATATTATATAATTTCAACCAGAAACTGGTTGGAATAAAATGACTGTGCTGTCATTTCAACCGGTTTTGCAACTGGTTATGGAGTTTTCAGCATATGGGCTATTAGGACAGTATCATGTTGATGAGAATCCTTGTTATGTGTTGTGCAGAATCACTCCAACAGCATGACGTTGCCAATGCAGTGCAGACTCAACCTGCCTGCGTACAGGGAGGTCAGAGTGACAGTCAGGGGGCGCCTGCACCTCCAAGCTCTCTTTGCTGTGAGTTTGACATTACTTCTGCACTCCGCTGACATTCAGTACGCCTATTCCACTTTGACCATTTTAGAGGATATGTGTTGGCTTAATAGCATCCACGTTTCAAGTTTTAATGTCACGTGCACAAGTACAGTGAAATGCCTTTCTTGCACGTTCTAATGTACAATATAATAATCTATATCAATGTAGTACTAAAAATAACATGAGGCAGAACAAAAACAACAACTAAAAATAACATAAGAAACACACAAGAAATAAGAACTAAGAAGAACACGAGAAGTTAGAATCTATTTACAGGGTCAATTCCAATAGCATATTTACATTGCGCAGAGATACTGGAGTGATAGAGGCAGATACAGTTGAAGTCGGAAGTTTACATGCACTTAGGTTGGAGTCATTAAAACTAGTTTTTCTACCACTCCACAAATTTCTTGTTAACAAACTATAGTTTGGCAAGTCGGTTAGGACATCTACTTTATGCATGACACAAGTAATTTTTCCAACAATTGTTTACAGACAGATTATTTCACTTATAATTAATTCACTGTATAACAATTCCAGTGGGTCAGAAGTTTACATATACTAAGTTAACTGTGCCTTTAAACAGCTTGGAAAATTCCAGAAAATTATGTCATGGCTTTATAAGATTTTGATAGGCTAATTGACATCATTTGAGTCAATTGGAGATGTACCTGTGGATGTATTTCAAGGGCTACCTTCAAACTCAGTGCCTCTTTGCTTGACATCATGGGGAAATCAAAAGAAATCAGCCAAGACCTCAGAAAGTCTGGTTCATCCTTGGGAGCAATTTCCAAACGCCTGAAGGTACCACCTTCATCTGTACAAACAACAGTACGCAAGTATAAACACCATGGTACCACGCAGCCTTCATACCGCTCAGGAAGGAGACCCATTCTGTCTCCTAGAGATGAACGTACTTTGGTGCGAAAAGTGCAAATCAATCCCAGAACAGCAAAGGACCTTGTGAAGATGCTGGAGGAAAGAGGTACAAAAGTATCTATATCCACAGTAAAATGAGTCCTATATCGACATAATCTGAAAGGCCGCTCAGCAAGGAAGATCTCTCTCCAAGATCGCATAGCAGTTCAGACGTCTTTTGTCCTCGTCTTGTCGTGTCCTGTACATATAAATATTTACAACTTTTTTCACATACATTTTATTTTTATTTTCCATCAACTCATCTTCAAAACACTCTCCTGCAACCCGCCTCACCAATTTATATTTATAAAAAAGTATTATTTACCTCAGATCTGTAATCCTCCAAGAAGCTAGCCAGAAACTTCAAGAAGCTAGCCAGAAACTAGCCAGAAGCTAGCCAGGAGCTAGCCCAGAAGCTAATCCAGAAGCTAATCAGAAGCTAGTTAGCTTCTTTACTGGCAAATCGTTAGTATTCAGCTAACCACGGTTTGTGGTCATCGGCTATCCATTGGCTCGAAAATCTATCGCCAGTTTTGTACGGCGCAGCGCGGCTCGGAACGGAACATACCGGACCAATTTTTCTCTCCATGTCCCTGGATTTCGACTGCTCTCTGGACATTCATGCCCGGATCTCACAGCTAGCTAGCTGCTATCCGTGTGACAATCGGCTTTCGTCGATTCCGGAGCAAGCATCGGTTGTTCCGGTGCTAGCCAGCTCCGTCAATCACTCCTGAGTTCCATTGTTCACTCCTGGGCTGCGGTCACCTATCCGGACCCGTTTTGCTGCCTACGCGGAGCCCCACCGGGCCTTCACAACTGGACTGCCGACGTTATCTACCTGAAGGAGATCCGGCTGGCTCCTCCGTCGTGACGTTACCTGAACGCCCATCTGCGGCCCGCTAACCGTTAGCTGTCTTACCGGCTGCTATCTGAATAGACAATCGGACAATTTGTTTTATTTTTATTATTATTATGTTTTCTTCTCGGGCCTCTATAACTATATCTATTGTTCTTATTTTTGTTGTTGTTGTGTGATTTGGATTAATCCCCTCTACCACACGGAACCCCACTAATCTACTGACCGAACGCAAGAGGTGGCTAACAACAGACTCCATCCTATGCTAGCTTGCTACCGATGGCCTGGCTAGCTGTCTAAATCACCGTGACCCTGAACCAACCTCTCCACTCACTGGACCCTTTTGATCACTCGACTAAGCATGCCTCTCCTTAATGTCAATATGTCTTGTCCATTGCTGTTCTGGTTAGTGTTTATTGGCTTATTTCACTGTAGAGCCTCTAGTCCTGCTCACTATACCTTATCCAACCTATTAGTTCCACCACCCACACATGCAATGACATCTCCTGGTTTCAATTATGTTTCTAGAGACAATATCTCTCTCTTCATCACTCAATACCTAGGTTTACCTCCACTGTATTCACATCCTACCTTACCTTTGTCTGTACATTATACCTTGATGCTATTTTATCGCCCCCAGAAACCTCCTTTTACTCTCTGTTCCAGACGTTCTAGACGACCAATTCTTATTGCTTTTAGCCGCACCCTTATTCTACTCCTCCTATGTTCCTCTGGCGATGTAGAGGTGAATCCAGGCCCTGCAGTGCCTAGCTCCACTCCTATTCCCCAGGCGCTCTCTTTTGACGACTTCTGTAACCGTAATAGCCTTGGTTTCATGCATGTTAACATTAGAAGCCTCCTCCCTAAGTTTGTTCTATTCACTGCTTTAGCACACTCTGCCAACCTGGATGTTCTAGCTGTATCTGAATCCTGGCTTAGGAAGACCACCAAAAATTCAGACATTTTAATTCCAAACTACAACATTTTCAGACAAGATAGAACTGCCAAAGGGGGCGGTGTTGCAATCTATTGCAAAGATAGCCTGCAGAGTTCTGTCCTACTATCCAGGTCTGTACCCAAACAATTTGAACTTCTACTTTTAAAAATCCACCTCTCTAAAAACAAGTCTCTCACTGTTGCCGCCTGCTATAGACCACCCTCTGCCCCCAGCTGTGCTCTGGACACCATATGTGAACTGATTGCCCCCCATCTATCTTCAGAGCTCGTGCTGCTAGGCGACCTAAACTGGAACATGCTTAACACCCCAGGCATCCTACAATCTAAACTTGATGCCCTCAATCTCACACAAATTATCAATGAACCTACCAGGTACCTCCCCAAAGCCTTAAACACGGGCACCCTCATAGATATCATCCTAACCAACTTCCCCTCTAAATACACCTCTGCTGTCTTCTACCAAGATCTCAGCGATCACTGCCTCATTGCCTGCATCCGTAATGGGTCAGCGGTCAAACGACCTCCTCACATCACTGTAAAACGCTCCCTGAAACACTTCAGCGAGCAGGCCTTTCTAATCGACCTGGCCGGGGTATCCTGGAAGGATATTGACCTCATCCCGTCAGTAGAGGATGCCTGGATATTTTAAAAAAATGCCTTCCTAACCATCTTAAATAAACATGCCCCATTCAAGAAATTTAGAACCAGGAACAGATATAGCCCTTGGTTCTCCCCAGACCTGACTGCCCTTAACCAACACAAAAACATCCTATGGCGTTCTGCATTAGCATCGAACAGCCCCCGTGATATGCAGCTGTTCAGGGAAGCTAGAAACCATTATATACAGGCAGTTAGAAAAGCCAAGGCTAGCTTTTTCAAGCAGAAATTTGCTTCTTGCAAAACTAACTCAAAAAAGTTCTGGGACACTGTAAAGTCAATGGAGAATAAGAACACCTCCTCCCAGCTGCCCACTGCACTGAAGATAGGAAACACTGTCACCACTGATAAATCCACCATAATTGAGAATTTCAATAAGCATTTTTCTACGGCTGTCAACAGCACTGCACCCCCAACAGCAACTCGCCCAAGCCTTCCCCATTTCTCCTTCTCCCAAATCCATTCAGCTGATGTTCTGAAAGAGCTGCAAAATCTGGACCCCAACAAATCAGCCGGGCTAGACAATCTGGACCCTTTCTTTCTAAAATTATCTGCCGAAATTGTTGCCACCCCTATTACTAGCCTGTTCAACCTCTCTTTCGTGTCGTCTGAGATTCCCAAAGATTGGAAAGCAGCTGCGGTCATCCCCCTCTTCAAAGGGGGGGGACACTCTTGACCCAAACTGCTACAGACCTATATCTATCCTACCATGCCTTTCTAAGGTCTTCGAAAGCTAAGTCAACAAACAGATTACCGACCATTTTGAATCTCACCATACCTTCTCTGCTATGCAATCTGGTTTCAGAGCTGGTCATGGGTGCACCTCAGCCACGCTCAAGGTCCTAAACGATATCTTAACCGCCATCGATGAGAAACATTACTGTGCAGCCGTATTCATTGATCTGGCCAAGGCTTTCGACTCTGTCAATCACCACATCCTCATCGGCAGACTCAACAGCCTTGGTTTCTCAAATGATTGCCTCGCCTGGTTCATCAACTACTTCTCTGATAGAGTTCAGTGTGTCAAATCGGAGGGTCTGTTGTCCAGACCTCTGGCAGTCTCTATGGGGGTGCCACAGGGTTCAATTCTTGGACCGACTCTCTTCTCTGTATACATCAATGAGGTCGCTCTTGCTGCTGGTGAGTCTTTGATCCACCTCTACGCAGACGACACCATTCTGAATACTTCCGGCCCTTCTTTGGACACTGTGTTATCAACCCTCCAGGCAAGCTTCAATGCCATACAACTCTCCTTCCGTGGCCTCCAATTGCTCTTAAATACAAGTAAAACTAAATGCATGCTCTTCAACCGATCGCTACCTGCACCTACCCGCCTGTCCAACATCACTACTCTGGACGGCTCTGACTTAGAATACGTGGACAACTACAAATACTTAGGTGTCTGGTTAGACTGTAAACTCTCCTTCCAGACCCATATCAAACATCTCCAATCCAAAGTTAAATCTAGAATTGGCTTCCTATTTCGCAACAAAGCATCCTTCACTCATGCTGCCAAACATACCCTTGTAAAACTGACCATCCTACCAATCCTCGACTTTGGCAATGTCATTTACAAAATAGCCTCCAATACCCTACTCAACAAATTGGATGCAGTCTATCACAGTGCAATCCGTTTTGTCACCAAAGCCCCATTTACTACCCACCATTGCGACCTGTACGCTCTCGTTGGCTGGCCCTCGCTTCATACTCGTCGCCAAACCCACTGGCTCCATGTCATCTACAAGACCCTGCTAGGTAAAGTCCCCCCTTATCTCAGCTCGCTGGTCACCATAGCATCTCCCACCTGTAGCACACGCTCCAGCAGGTATATCTCTCTAGTCACCCCCAAAACCAATTCTTTCTTTGGCCGCCTCTCTTTCCAGTTCTCTGCTGCCAATGACTGGAACGAACTACAAAAATCTCTGAAACTGGAAACACTTATCTCCCTCACTAGCTTTAAGCACCAACTGTCAGAGCAGCTCACAGATTACTGCACCTGTACATAGCCCACCTATAATTTAGCCCAAACAACTACCTCTTTCCCAACTGTATTTAATTTATTTATTTATTTTGCTCCTTTGCACCCTATTATTTTTATTTCTACTTTGCACATTCTTCCATTGCAAAACTACCATTCCAGTGTTTTACTTGCTATATTGTATTTACCTTGCCACCATGGCCTTTTTTGCCTTTACCTCCCTTCTCACCTCATTTGCTGACATTGTATATAGACTTGTTTATACTGTATAATTGACTGTATGTTTGTTTTACTCCATGTGTAACTCTGTGTCGTTGTATCTGTCGAACTGCTTTGCTTTATCTTGGCCAGATCGCAATTGTAAATGAGAACTTGTTCTCAACTTGCCTACCTGGTTAAATAAAGGTAAAATAAATAAAAAAATAAAATAAAAAGGAAGAAGCCACTGCTCCATAACCGCCATAAAAAAAGCAAGACTACGGTTTGCAACTGCACATGGGGACAATGATCGTACTTTTTGTAGAAATGTCCTCTGGTCTGATGAAACAAAAATAGAACTGTTTGGCCATAATGACCATTGTTATGTTTGGAGGAAAAAGGGGGAGGCTTGCAAGCCGATGAACACCATCCCAACCGTGAAGCACGGGGGTGGCAGCATCATGTTGTGGGGGTGCTTTGCTGCAGGAGAGACTGGTGCACTTCACAAAATATATGTCGTCATGAGGAAGGAAAAATATGTGGATATATATTGAAGCAATATCTCAAGACATCAGTCAGGAAGTTAAAGCTTGGTCGCACATGGGTCTTCCAAATGTACACTGACCCCAAGCATACTTCCAAAGTTATAACAAAATGGCTTAAGGACAACAACGTCAAGGTATTGGAGTGCCCATCACAAAGCCCTGACCTCAATCATATAGAGAATTTGTGGGCAGAACTGAAAAAGCATGTGCGAGCAAGGAGGCCTACAAACCTGACTCAGGTTGGTGTCAGCTCTGTCAGGAGGAATGGGCCAAAATTCACCCAATTTATTGTGGGAAGCTTGTGGAAGGCTACCTGAAACGTTTGATTGAAGTTAAACAATTTAAAGGCAATGCTACCAAATACTAAATGAGTGTATGTAAACTTCTGACCCACTGGGAATGTGATGAAAAAAAATAAAGCTGAAATAAATCATTATCTCTACTATTATTCTGACATTTCTCATTCTTAAAATGAAGTGGTGATCCTAATTGACCTAAAACAGGGAATATTTACTTGGATTAAATGTGAGAGAAAAAAAAAATATTTTAAATGTATTTGGCCAAGGTGTATGTAAACTTCCGGCTTCAAATGTGTGTAGGGGTAAGGTGACTAGGCACCAGGATGTATGATAAACAGAGTAGCAACAGTGTAAATTAAGATGTATGCGAGTGTGTGTGCTTGTGTATAGTCAGTATAAATGTGCGTGCATGTTATGTGTGTGTTGGAGTGTCAGTGTGCGTGAGTGTGTAGAGTCCTGTGAGTGTGCATAGAGACAGTACAAAAAAATATATAAATACAAGGGTCAACTCAGATAGTCCATGTAGCCATTTTGTTAGCTATTTAGCAGTCTTATGGCTTGGGGATAGAAGCTATTCAGGAGCCTTTAAGTGTCACGACTGTTGCTCCAGTACCGCTTAACATTCGGGTGTTTAGCCTTCACAACAGTGCATGTGTGTGTGGACCATTTTAAGTCCTGATCTGGTCCCGAGGCAAAAGTTTTGAATCGCCCCTTTAATGTAAAGAACATTCAATTCCTTATTGTTCTTTAATGTCACTTGTTGATGACTGAGTTATTTGTTCATTGCAATTATAGTTATTTTCTCGTTAAACTCTTCCCTGATAGGTGAAGTTTAAAACTCTGGAGTTGGTGACAGCAGCCTCCATAGAACTGAGTCTGTCCAGTCCCGTGTTCCTGCATGAGGAGAGGCCAACACGACACGTAAGACCCAGCAGCGTCCAACTCACACTTCATATGCTTCATAACACTTTGTAACACTTCATAACAGCCTGAAGGAATGGGCTGGTTTGAGTGTACTTAATGAAGTGTACATAGTCCCTCTGTTGAACGCCCACATTTGTTTGGTTTGCCAGTGCAGTGAGGCCTAAGAACTAGGAGGACCAGGAGAATGTGGTGATAGTTGCTCAGATATATGTGGTTATGGTTCCACCTTCTGGCAGAAAGTGATACTGATTACTTTGCTGTTGTAGATGCCTTTCATTTGTTTTGTTACAATTTCACTACACTTCAAACCATGGGTTCAACTTGATAACTTGAACAGGCACAGTCATTTCAGAGATTGGTGATGGAGTGTGCTGGTATGACCTATACACATTATATGTTCATGTAAATCCACATTTTAGACCACCAGTCATAGAGAATGAAAAACATTTCAGACCGTATTAAATGTATGTTTGTTGACCGTTTACTTGCCGCAAAGTCCAGCCAAACCAGATCCCCCATCCATGCCTGAGTCCAGTGTAATTTCCCCTCTAGATAATCCTGGAGATGAGAAAGGAGGAAGATTACAAAATTCCCATCTGGATTATAGTAGGGAGCACGCTGGGTGGTCTGCTGCTGCTAGCCTTGCTCATCCTGGCTCTATGGAAGGTAGGAATGAATCAATGTCGTCCTGCATAAATCTTCATTATAATAAAGCAATAAGGCACGAGGGGGTGTGGTATATGACTAATAAACCACGGCTAAAGGCTGTTCTTATGCACAACATAACACAGAGTGCCTGGATACAGCCCTTAACAGTGGTATGTATAGTGGTCATATACCACAAACCCCTGAGGTGCCTTATTGCTATTATAAACTGGTAACCAACGTAGAACAGTAAAAATATTTGTGGGGTCATACCCGTGGTATACGATCTGACATACCATGGCTTTCAGCAAATCAGCATCCAGGTGCCAAACTACCTGGTTTATAATCAATGACCTGGTGTATAGTCAAGGATAACTCAGCCTTTCTACCAGTATGTTGGTCCCTGTAGACACCTGGTGAAGGGTTTTGGTTTCACTCTTTCCCCTCTCTGTTTCTGCCTTCCCAGCTGGGCTTCTTCAACAGGCAGAAACAGAGGGAAGAAGAGGAGGAGCAAGTAGCCAATGGGAAGATGCCAGAGGAGCGGTAACCATGGCAACAGTGCAGACCCGCATCAGCCCCATCACTCAGGGACCCCCAGCACACCCCCAGACAAGACTGTGGGCGTGACCTCGGTGTCCGTATTCCCCTTGGCTGAACAGCACCCGTCTTGCACTGCCGAGCCTTCTTACTCGCTGTCTTAGAACCCGACAGAAGCTCCCGGCCCACCTGTCTCTCTCTCTTATGACTGAGGAACTTCAACAGACTGACACCATCTGGACAAGTCAGCCTTTATGACCTATCATAATCATCACCACAAAGCCAAATGACAATCTTTCACCAGACCAATGACCACAGAATATTTTTCTAAGAAAGTGTGCCTGAATATAATAGAGTGAATGGAATAAGCCCATCATTAATATACAGCACAAGGCCAAAGAAAACCAGGCAGCCTGTTCAGAACACAAGATTACCTATAATGGCTGATGATTTTTTGGGCTTTTGCTATGGCGTTTCTCAAATATGCAACAGCAACGACCTACTCATTTATTTTGGAAGAGAACATGACGCAACTGAAATATTATATTGTATTTGCAAATGCCGTATTCTATAGCTGATGCACTTTTGTCGTATAACGATAAACTTGAATTGTGTACATATCCAACTGTGCCTTCGCAACTGAATTAAGTTGTCGATGACTGTTAAAGTGGCATTACTATACAACTACATAATATTAACTTAAGGCTATTGTGCAACAACGTTGTCAGATGTATGTACACCAATACGAGGCTGCTTTGCACCGTGGCGTACAACCTGTGGATTTATATATATGAACACAGATGACCTGGGGTCCTAGAAAGGATCTCAAGGAAGATGCAATGATGGCCATGTAGAAATCATTAAAGCATGCCAAGTGGTTTAGAAAGAGTTCATGAGTTTTCTATGTGTAATTAAATCTGTATACTGTAACCACGGAGTGAATTGGTCAGCTTCCACATGCAATGAAACATGTGTGGTATATCGGTGGAATCATCTGTTTTAGAGAAGATTTAAGCCCAGAGTTGTTCTGACTCAATCCAGAGGCCATCTGGTATGCAGGTCATTGCATGTGACATCAGACAAATTTTTGGCACTATCCACTTGGATTTCTGACAAAATTGCCACGTAAAATTTTCGGAGACTGGAGAGGACCAATGTCAATACATTTGGTTGTGTACTCACTTATAAGCAGTTTTGGTGTCCTATTGAAAGGGAGATACTTACTACACCTTTGATAATTATACCTGAAAAAATATTAATTGCACACAGGTAGAAAAAGAAAGTATAAGAAATATTCATATCAAGGCAAAAACGTATCACTTTACACATGGAGTGATATAGAAATCGTTCCAGTCCCACAACTTCTGACAGAAATAGTTTCACTTCGACTTTTGATAGCTGTCTTTGATTAAATACATTAAATAAATTGCATTAGCTTGAAAGGGGAATGACAAAACCAATGAGCTAACGGGAAACACTGAGCTTTAATATGACACCAACTTTGTACATATGCAATATCTTTCATGTCTTCAACACATTAGTCTTTCCAAAAAACATGTAAACTGCTGAAGAAAAAAAAAAACTGGGTTAAACTGTCTTTGGGTTCATTTGCAACCATTACCCCAAATACAAAATATTAAAATAGAAATACCTGATATACAGTACCAGTCAAAAGTTTGGACAGACCCCTACTCATTCATTGGTTTTCTTTATTTGTACTATTTTCTACATTGTAGAATAATAGTGAAGACAACAAAACTATGAAATAACACATTGAATCATGTAGTAAAGTGCTATACAAATCAAAATATATTTTATAAAGTAGCCACCCTTTGCCTTAACAGCTTTTCACACATTCTCTCAACCAGCTTCATGAGGTAGACACCTGGAATGCATTTCAATTAACAGGTGTGCCTTGTTCAAAGTGAATTTATTTCCTTCTGAATGCATTTGAGCCAATTAGTCGTGTTGTGACAAGGTGGTGTGTGTGTGTGTGTGTGTGTGGGGGGGGGGGGTATACAGAAGATAGCCCTATTTGGTAAAAGACCAAGTCCATATTATGGCAAGAACAGCTCAAGTATGCAGATAAAAGACAGTCCATCACCACTTCAAGACATGAAGGTCAGTCAATCTGGAAAATTTCAAGAACTTTGAAAGTTTCAAGTGTAGTCGCAAAAACCATCAAGCGCTATGATGAAACTGGCTCTCATGAGGACCGCCACAGGAAAGGAAGACCCAGAGTTACCTCTGCTGCAGAGGATAAGTTCATTAGTTACCCTTCTCAGAAATAGTTCAAGTAACAGACACATCAACATCAACTGTTCAGAGGAGACTGCGTGAATCAGGCCTTCATGGTAGAATTACTGCAAAGAAACCACTAATAAAGGACACCAATAAGAAGAGACTTGCTTGGGCCAAGAACCATGAGCAATGGACATTAGACCAGTAGAAATCTGTCCTTTGGTCTGACGAGTCCAATGTTGAGATTTTTGGTTCCAACCTCCGTGTCTTTGTGAGATGCAGAGTAGGCGAACAGATGATCTCTGCATGTGTGGTTCCCACCGTGAAGCATGGAGGAGGTGGTGGTGATAGTTTGGGGGTGCTTTGCTGGTGACATTGTCAGTGATTAATTTAGAATTCAAGGCACACTTAACCAGCATGGCTACCATAGCATTCTGCAGCGATACACTATCCCATCTGATTTGAGCTTAGTGGAACTATCAGTTGTTTTTTTGCAGGACAATGACCCAACACACCTCCAGGCTGTGTAAGGGCTATTTGACCAAGGAGAGTGAAAGAGCGCTGCATCAGATAACCTGGCCTCCACAATCACCCGGCCTCAACCCAACTGAGATGGTTTGGGATGAGTTGGACCGCAGAGTGAAGTAAAAGCAGCCAAGTGCTCAGCATATGTGGGAACTCCTTCAAGACTGTTGGAAAAGCATTCTCAGTGAAGCTGGTTGAGAGAATGCCAAGAGTGTGCAAAGCTGTCATCAAGTCAAAGGGTGGATACTTTGAAAAATCTCAAATATGAAATATATTTTGATTTGTTTAGGGCTCCAGAGTGGCGCAGCAGTACATCTCAGTGTGAGAGGCGTCACCACAGACCCGGGTTCAATTCCAGGCTGTATCACAACAGGCCGTGATTGGGAGTCCCATAGGGCGGCACACAATTGGCCCAGTGTCGTCCAGGTTAGGGTTTGCCCGTCATTGTAAATAAGAATTTGTTCTTAACTGACTTGCCTAGTTAAAGGTTAAATAAAATAACAATACTTTTTTTTGGTTACTACACGATTCCATGTGTTATTTCATAGTTTGTGTTTTCACTATTATTCTACAATGTAGAAAAATGTAAAAAAATAAAGAAAAACCCTTGAATGAGTAGGTGTGTCCAAACTTTTGACTGGTAATGTACATACATTCTCCACTCCAGATTTTGTTTTAAACAGTGTCATGCAGTAAAAGCCAAATCAGATCAAATCAATAGCGAGAGCATTTAAAAAGTCTTAACACGCACGCCCTTTTAAAGTAGAAAGCACACTTAACGGCACGCTACGGTCACAGTATCACTTCGATGAAAATCAAAGAAAAATAGGCAGAAATCACCTTTCATTCTCAGCTTTAATCTCTGACCATCTGATTGGGAAACAGAACAGGGACGGACAGTACAAATCGTTGGCTATCATGGACAAACGACATGTTACAAGCATGAGGGAAAAGATTATAGGCCTACATTCAACCCCGCCAGGAACATTCCACAGTCCTTCCCTCGATCTCAGCATGCGCACCCACACACAAATCCAAGAGACGTAGAATGGAAGACATGCTCAAACATCAATACCAGCAGCATCCATTTAAAGGCCCGTATGTGGTCATACTCAGCCAAAGCCATGGAGTCTCCACAGACAGCCGCCAAGCTCGTTCCCTCACACTGTAGTAAAGCTCATCAGGATGGCCAACAACCCACATGCGTTGGTGACTTGGTTAAAAGGGGACATCTACGCCTAATTACTCCGATAGAGAAAATCTAAATAGAATCACAGGCACATCTTTACCAGTCAGTGTTTGTGTAAAAGAAAGCTCCTTTTACATCTACTTCCACAGATGTTTTTTCCATAAAAATATATCTTCAAACATACCCTCTTAAATAAAACTTCTTTTGATTTTTAGTTTTTTTTAAATATCAGTTATGAAAGAAAAATAAAATACTCCTATTATAAGTATAAAGTGCTGTCCAGCAGTTCTCTCTCTCTCTCTGTACTGTGTGGGTTGGCTCGCTGTTCTTCTAGAGAAATCTGAAACGATCTGTTATTATAATGCAATACTCAATCACCAGTCATGAGTTTGGAACCAAACATAGGCAGACAATCCAACTAGAAATGAGAATCACAAGGCAAACCACTGTCTAAAATGTAGACATCAGTGGAACCGTGAAAACTTTAAAGAGCAATGGGTGACTGAAATAAAAGAAAGTCCCACAAGATCTCTGCGTCACTGTCTAACACACAAGTTTGACTGGCTGCTTGGCAAAGCCGTGCATTTCTTGCTTATTCTCTATCGCCAAGACTAACTACTACCGTCTCACCTCCCAGCCTTTTTCTGACTGACACGCATTCGCTCCCTCAAACACACACCAAAAAAACACTGACCCCAATAATCATTGCAACATGGCACACAGCATCCCTGCAACAGGCAAACATGATAAGGCAAAAAGAATCAAGAGTGTAATGTTACTTTTCATGGTTGCGAACCCAGCTGGATGTCTGGGACAATTGGATCCATGCAGTACAAGCTGTCAAATGGTCCTGCTGTTGTCACCATTGTGTGGATGCTTGGCTGTGCCAAGTATTCTCTTTGGAACACTCTGGGAAAGTGAAAGCACAAAGCAGGCTGTCAATTTCCTCATTCTGCTGGTGACACCCAGTAGTCAGAATGACAACCACAGACAGTAACACACTTCAGTAAGAGATCTGGAGAACGAGAACATGGGCGCTCCTGCTGGTACTCGCAATTCATACTTATAATAGAAAAAAAGGGAACCATTGTTAAAAACCACAATGTGTCAAACTGTTCATAATCATCCCCAGCCAGCACTGTTCTGATTTGTTAGAAAATTATAAAACAAAAAAAGAACAAGAGATTCTAATTGTTTAAAAGGTCTCCATGGCCAGGTGGATCAGTGGAACTCCACAAACTCCTCCAGAGTCTTAGGGATCTGGTTGCGGTATGTGATTTGGTGCTGGCGAACGGCCCGCGACGCCAGGCACTTGAGGCTCATCTTCATCTGGGTCTTGAGCAGGATCTCCGACACTCCCGTGGTGCTCTTGTCCAGTGGCGTCTTCTTTTGCTTGTTGGTCATGTCAGTGTGGGCGCCCGCTTCCACCAGGCTGATGATGATGGCGTGCAGCGTCAGGAAGTCGCTGATGGGCCGGTTGTACTGCACAATGATGTGCAGCGGACTGTTGCCCTCGTGGTCCACCGCGTTCACCTGCGCGCCGCAGTCCAGCAGCAGCTTGGTTACCTGCGCGTTGGGAAAGGTGCACACATCGTTGGTGTGGAAGTCGTCCACTGGAGTGCTGGAGCTGATGGCCAGGTGCAAGAGGGACGAGCCCTCCCGCGAGCGCGGGTCCAGCTGGATCAGGTTGTAGATCTGCTTGTTGATGCGGGCGCGCTCCTCCTCACCACACACTGTCTTGGTGCTGATGCACACCAGGTAAAGAAAGGTGAACACGTTGGACTCGTAGTTGTCCATGGCCGTGTGAAGCTCGGCCTCAGGCGCTGCTTCCACCCTGGCCATGCTCCTCTGGATCTCCAGCACGCTGCAGTGCAGCACCTGCTTCACTGGCTCCGCCCCCACCGGCTCCTTCAGGTGCACCATCTGCGAAAAGACCTGGGCGAAGCGCAGCAGGTCCTTGTGAGTGTTGCGGTTGCCCTTCTGGCGCAGGAGCAGCGCGTGCAGCCACAGCTTGATGCACTGGTCGAACTCCATGTTGTCGGCATACACGGCACCCCGGTAGATGATAGGGTGTGACACGTCGATGTTGTCCGAGCCCAGGATGCGCTCGCGCACCATCAGACCCTCCATGTGCAGCGCATTGCGGTCCGCCCGGATGGCCTCCAGCTCCTGCGGGGTGCGGCACTCGCCCCTACCGCCGTAGGCCTCGATGGGTGGCAGCAGCTCCTTGGCGATGAGCGCGCCGAGATCGCGGTGGCGCTCCAGCATGGCCAGGTAGAGGTAGTGGTAGGTCTTGAGGATGTCATAGTTCTCCCGGTCGTTGGCGAACGAGGCACCCAGGAGCTCCAGAGCCTCGATGCGGCTGTGTGGGTCACACTCGGCGTGCAACAGCAGCAACTCCACCACGTCCGCCTTGCAGCTCTCCGCCGCCACTTTGAGCGGTGTCATGCCATGGCCGTTCACCACCATGGCTGCCTGGCAGCGCACCAGCTCCTTCACGATGTCCAGGTGGCCTGCCTCAGCAGCAAAGTGCAGGGCTGTGGCCCCGCAGTGGGCCTTGGCATTGGGGTCAGCGCCATGCTCCAGCAGAAAGCCCACCACGTCCGTGTGGCCCTTGTAGGCGGCGATCATCAGGCAGGTGTTATCATACTTGTTGGCGATGCCGATGTTGGCCTGGTGTTCCACCAGGTATTTCACAATGTCCAGGCGCCCGTCAAAGCAGGCCGCTCTCAGGGGGGTGGAGTTGGTGACAGTGGTGTGGTTGACATTCGCCTGGTGGCACACCAACTGGCGGACCACCTCAAAGTGTCCTGCGCCAGCCGAACACCACAAGGCGGTGGCCCCATCAATGACATACCTGAAGGAGGGAGAACAGATGGGTCAAATGAATTACCCAGCAAATAATTCCAGCAAATAATGCATTTGACATAAAAGACCATTACGGTGCTTAATTTTCCCACCATTGCCAGCAGAAATAAAGTGCAATCACACACAATTGACTGACCAATGATTCAATTAATGAATACTAACCCGTCAAATCTGACTGTGCCAGTCTGTTCAGTATCCACCTTGTAGTGATCCAGCAGCAGCCTCACAACTTTGTCGTGTCCGTTTCGAGATGCAATGATGAGAGGAGTTGACCGTTGGCCAGCGAGGTGGGTCACGTAACTGAGTAAATATCGTGTCTCAGCCTCGGAGTGGTTGAGCAGCAGGGCGGCCAACGTCAGGACTCGGCCCTCAGCAGCCGCTTTGTATACGTACCCGGCAAGCGAGTCCATCCAAGCCCAGCACGTCGCCGGCACCTTCGCCTTCTTCGCAAGTGTCGCCCACTAGATGTACTACTCCAACGCAGCCCGCCTCCCATTAAAATACCGAAACAAGGTTATTCAGTGCTCACATGAAAAACTCAATTGAGCTTGGTTGATACAGTAATTCGTTTGACTGAAACCCATTATTTCAAAGCACAAAACAAGCTGCATCCAAACTAATTCGTATTGTTTGTTTGGGCTAACTTCTGGATTCGATTATCAACTTTGTTGTCCCCAATTTCGGTGGCACCGAGCTAGCTAGCTAATGCATCATCTGAAGATAGCTAGCTAGCAAGCTCACATTCAAAACCGTGCAAGTATCAGAACTTCGTGCTGTTAAATCTCGCTTCTCTTGAATTACAGTACTCCCCTTTAAACACGTTAAAGCAGGCAAGGTCAAAGAAGAATGCATTCGGCTATATTAGCCAACAAATGTAAATGTTTTGAGAACAGAGCAAGGCTATCAACGTCTCGTCAGCAACACTAAAAAAAAGGTACTTCCGGGTCACGGAATTTCGGAAATCTTCTAAATAAAAGTCCCCACGAAATAACCAGTATTTATTCATGATGAATGACAAATAATTGTCTAAACATTAACAGTGATTCATATTTGTTCATATTTAAGTGACATTTGTATTTTATTCGTTTTTTAAAACATGTTACAATGTCAAATACATTCCTAATGCAAATCACACAATATATTGGCTTATAAGGACAAGTATAGTTTAAGGGCGATGCAAAGGTGGGGTGGGGAGAACTCAGTAGGGTCTGTAGAATATATAGCCTATATGGTGTCATTTAATGGGGCTCTGAATAATATGGAGTGTTGCTGGCCTTTTACTGTGGCAAAACCGCTTAAAATGGGGTGCCTGGGGCCTCATTTATAACCGTTGGGTAAATGTAACACTAAATAGATGTGTACACGATTTCTGAAAAGACTGCGCACCCACCAAAATGTTGAGATTTATAAACTTGGCACATGGCATACGCATGTTTCCCCTTATGAATGATAAATCAGATCTTCCGTAAAACTATGTGTGTGTGTTCAAACATTATATAACTCCACCTAAAAAACGCCAATCATTCACCTTTTATGGTGACTATAACGCCCTTATTTGCTGTACACTTTGGAAGTACTGGAATTAGGCAAGACAGCATCTAAAGGAAATAACAATGCATTGTGAACTTGATCAAATGTCTTTGGAGGTGTTCTCAGAATGTTTTCTTTTGCAGTGACATTTGCTTTATCTGTCCATTTCTGAAATAGAACAACAATTGCTAATTGTTGTGGATATTTTGAATGCAATAGTCTCGCATTCACTTTTCCCCAAACCTAAATATGCTGAAATCTGAAACATTGTCTACTAATAAAAAGAAGAAAACTACAAGTAGGCCAACTTAGAGTGGTAGCCTACACAATTCAATAGGCGCAACAGTCTGTTCACCTGTTAAATTATGTATGTTAGAAAACCGTGCTTCCTGTCAGATACATAGAGCAAGAACTTTAAATTATAATAATCTATTTTAGGCCCAATTAAATGAGAGATGCACATGGGAATTTGTTTTGTATGGCTACTTCAGGAATAGGAACTAAACTGTCTCAACATGGCTAGAAAAGGTGAAGAATTTATTCTGTTTATCACGATTCAGGATAAGACCCAGATGCAGACAGTTCGAATAACAGATGTTTATTATAAAACAGGGGACAGGCAAACGACAGGTCAAGGGCAGGCATAGGCCGGTAGTCCAGGGCAGAGTCCGTAAGGTACCGAGTGGCAGGCAGGCTAAGGGGAGGCAGAGGTCAGTAATCCAGGGCAGTGGCAAAATGTACAAAAAAGTAGGCAGGCTCATGGTCAGGGCAGGCAGAATGATCAAAACAGGCATAACTAGAAAACAGGGGCTCAAGAAAACAGGAGTACAAAAACATGCTAGTAGACTTGACGAGACAAGACAAATTAGCAAAAGACAAACAGAGAACACAGGTATAAATGCACAGGGGATAATGGGCTACCGAGTGGTGCAGCAGTCTAAGGCACTGCATCTCAGTGCAAGATGTGTCAGTATAGTACCTAGTTTGAATCCAGGCTGTGTCACATCAGGTTGTGATTGGGAGTTCCATAATGCGGCGCACAATTGGCCCAACGTTGTCTGGGTTTGGCCGGAGTAGGCCATCACTGTAAATAAGAATTTGTTCTTAACTGACTTGCCTAGTTAAATAAACATTAAATAAAATTTAAATGGGGAAGATGGGCGACATCTGGAGGGGGCTGAAGACAAGCTCAAAGAAAGGGAAAACAGAACATGGTGTGATGCAGTAATGGTTGTGATATATGTATTATGTTTAGAAATTAAATATTGTCTTCCCGAGAAATTGGACATTACAGTATTCGGTGTAGCCTACAAACGTCAATGGAAAAGGTGAACTGTCTGTTCTACCGTTAATCTGCGCTTTGGATCGGATTGAATAGAACAAAATACTTCTCATTAAATGAGAGATGGGAGAAATGGTACCCTATACACACTTGTTGTAGGCCTATAGGCTATTCCGCAACACGAGTAGCCTATGAAACCATCACAGTCTGAAAAGATTAGGAATGTTTTATTTTAGAATGCAAAGATAAGAAGAAAAAAACTGTCAGTCATCACTAATGGAAAATGTTTGCATATTGTTGTTATTTAGTTAGGCTACATGTTTTCTTTGCTATGAATAATCGTGATATACTGTATATTCACCATTTGCACAAGGCTACTACTTTTGCATTCTTGCAATGCAATACTTCAACAACTAGAAACTGTGCATATGCATTGTCTAAAGTTTGCAGGAGGATAAGCACATTCTCATTTGTAAATGGCAACTTGTGTACGTATGTTTTGGGGCATATTTTGTGCATATGCAACATTTATAAATGAGTTCCCTGGACATTATATTGTACAATTAGAGCACTGTACAGGAAAAACAATTATTTGTGCCGATGTGGGGTAGGGAGTACTCAGTAGGATCTGGGTCATGGAATTAAAAAATAAATAAAAATAAAAGTCCCCCACATTATTAGAATATAAATAAATAAGTGTCTATAACCTGTATTTATTGTTAATATGAAAATGTATTGTCCAAACACTAATAATGATACAACAATTCATATGTTTTCAAATTTAGGGGAGGCAGGTAGCCTAGTGGTTAGAGCGTTGGACCAGTAACCGCAAGGTTGCTGGATCAAATCCCCGAGCTGACAAGATAAAAATGTGTTGTTCTGCCTCAGAACAAGACAGTCAACCCAATGTTACTAGGCTGTCATTGTAAATAATAATTTCTTCTAAACTGTCTTGCCTATTTAAATAAAGGAAAAATATTTAATCGACATAATGATCACAGTGTTCGACATAACAGAATGTTATAGCACGGTATAATGTTACTGTAAGACAAAAACACCAACAGATTTTTCTCTCATGTGGCCAAAATTCAACAGCGCACATCACCAGGTAAAATACACAGAGGCTATGCTATAGTTTAACACAATCTTCTCAAAAAAAGAGTTCACTGTACATCATTCAAAACAACGCTGTAGGCTACTTCGAAGCAACACTGTATAACTCAAGAAGGTCAACAGCTTCTATACCCAGAAAGCCATAAACCCCACCAATTTCTAAAAGATAACTTCTTCAAATTTGATTTAAAACCTAATCCTAACCGTTTTACTAACCTTAAACACACTGCTAACCTTATTCCTGCTCTACAATTAAATTGTGTAGCCAATCTTGACTTTGTGACTGTGAAATCTGACTTTGTGACTGTGGAATCTGACTTTGTGACTGTGGAATTTGACTTTGTGACTGTGGAATCTGATTTAGTGGATATAGACGCTAGCGGAAAAAACCCTTCTAACTGATTGAGACCAAATGGTTGACATGCAGATGTTGCACGGACTTTTCACTGGTAAAACATCAAGAATTATTATTCACGATTGAATGCGGTAGTTTTTTTGTCTTACAGTAACGTTATACAATGCTATCATATTCGGTACTGTTATGTAGAATACTATCATTATGTGATCTTGCAGACATTGATTCAGCTTTCATCTAACTTTAATAAACGAGCACAATTTGCCCGAGTAGCCTGTCTCTACGCATAGTAGAGAATATACACGTGCTGAACGTATTCACATGCGCAGGTGATATTTAGTACATAAAACTGAAGATCCCGGAAAAGTCAGATCCGCAGTGACAGACATTATTTTCTTAATGTTTTTTGTGTATTTAAAATAAAATACCTGTCGCATTACAAATGTAGTGATAACTGCATTTGGAACTTCACGCACTTTAAAACTTTTGGATGACTTATTAAATAATTGTATCGTAAGAGTGGGTATGCTTGTGCATTAATAAGCACACCAAAGCACGCCAAATACAGCATTAACGATAAGTAATCAAATTAAGATGGCACTTCTAAAAGCCTATTTCACACCATAGCCTGCTGAATTTGATAAATAACTGTTTAAAATTAATTAATTAATTATGGATCCCAATTATCTGCTGCCAAGGAAGCAGCTACTCTTCATCGGGTCCAGCAAAATTAAGGCAGTTATACTATTTAAAAAACATTACAACACATTCACAACACATTTCACAACACATTCACAACAGATTTCACAACACACCACGTGTGTGCCCTCAGACCCCTACTCCACTACCACATATCTACAACACAAAATCCATGTGTACGTGTGTATAGTGTGTATGTTATCATGTGTGTATGCATGTGTCTGTGCCTGTGTTTGTGTTGCTTCACAGTTTCCGCTGTACCATAAGGTTTATTTATATCTGTTTTTTAAATATAATTTTACTGCTTGCATGAGTTACTTGATGTGGAATAGAGTTCCATGTAGTCATGGCTCTATGTAGTACTGTGTGCCTCCAATGTGTTCCTCCACTAATCTCCCCAAGATGGCATAGCAGTTCAGACGTATTTTTGTCCTCGTCCTGTCGTGTCCCGTATATATATATATATTTACAACTTTTTTTTCACATACATTTTTAATTTTCCAAAAACTCATCTTCAGAACACTCTCCTGCAATCCGCTTCACCAATTTATATTTATATAAAAAAGTATTATTTACCTCAGATCTGTGATCCTCCGAGAGGCTAGCCAGAAATTAGCCAGAAGCTAGCCGTGAGCTAGCCAGAAGCTGGTCCAGAAGCTACTCTGAAGCTGGTTCAGGGGCTAGTTCAGAAGCTAGTTAGCTTATTTACTGGCTAATCGTTGGTACTCAGCTGACCACGGTTTGTGGTCATCGGCTGTCCTTTGGCTTGAGAATCTATCGCCAGTTTTGTACGGCGCGGTGCAGCGCGGGTCGGAGCGGAACATATCGGACCAATTTTTCTCTCCATGTCCCTGGATTTCGGCCGCTGGCTCTGGACGTCCATGCCTGGATCTCGCAGCTAGCTAGCTGCTATCCGTGTGACTATCGGCTTTCGTCGATTCCGGAGCTAACATCAATTGTTCCGGAGCTAGCCAGCTGAAGAGTTCCATCAATCACTCCTGGGCTGCAGTCACCTATCCGGACCCGTTTTGCTGCCTACGCGGAGCCCCACCGGGCCTTCACGGCTGGACTGCCGACGTTGTCTACCCGAGGGAATTGTCCGGCTGACTCCTCCGGCGCAACGTTGCCTGGGCGCCCATCTGCGGCCTGCTAGCCGTTGGCTATCTTATCGGCTGCTATCTGAATAGACAATCGGACAATTTGTATTTTATTTTTATTTCTTTATTTATTTTTCTTCTTGGGCCTCTATAACTATATCTATTGTTTTTATTTTTGTTGTTGTTGTGTGATTTGGATTAATCCCCTCTACCACACGGAAACCCACTAATCTACTGACGGAACGCAAGAGTTGGCTAATAACAGACCTCCATCCTATGCTAGCTTGCTCCTATGCTAGCTTGCTACCGATTTAGCTGTCTAAATCGCCGTGACCCCCAACCAACCTCTCCACTCACTGGACCCTTTTGATCACTCGACTGAGCATGCCTCTCCTTAATGTCAATATGCCTTGTCCATTGCTGTTCTGGTTAGTGTTTATTGGCTTATTTCACTGTAGAGCCTCTAGTCCTGCTCATTATACCTTATCCAACCTATTAGTTCCACCACCCACACATGCAATGACATCTCCTGGTTTCAATGATGTTTCTAGAGACAATATCTCTCTCTTCATCACTCAATACCTAGGTTTACCTCCACTGTATTCACATCCTACCTTACCTTTGTCTGTACATTATACCTTGATGCTATTTTATCGACCCCAGAAACCTCTTTTTATTCTCTGTTCCAGACGTTCTAAACGACCAATTCTTATTGCTCTTAGCCGCACCCTTATTCTACTCCTACTCTGTTCATCTGGCGATGTAGAGGTGAATCCAGGCCCTGCAGTGCCTAGCTCCACTCCTATTCCCCAGGCGCTCTCTTTTGACGACTTCTGTAACCGTAATTCATGCATGTTAACATCAGAAGCCTCCTCCCTAAGTTTGTTCTATTCACTGCTTTAGCACACTCTGCCAACCCGGATGTTCTAGCTGTGTCTGAATCCTGGCTTAGGAAGACCACCAAAAATTCAGACATTTTAATTCCAAACTACAACATTTTCAGACAAGATAAAACTGCCAAAGGGGGCGGTGTTGCAATCTACTGCAAAGATAGCCTGCAGAGTTCTGTCCTACTATCCAGGTCTGTACCCAAACAATTTGAACTTCTACTTTTAAAAATCCACCTCTCTAAAAACAAGTCTCTCACCGTTGCCGCCTGCTATAGACCACCCTCTGCCCCCAGCTGTGCTCTGGACACCATATGTGAACTGATTGCCCCCCATCTTTCTTCAGAGCTTGTGCTGCTAGGCGACCTAAACTGGAACATGCTTAACACACCAGCCATCCTACAATCTAAACTTGATGCCCTCAACCTCACACAAATTATCAATGAACCTACCAGGTACCTCCCCAAAGCCTTAAACACGGGCACCCTCATAGATATCATCCTAACCAACTTGCCCTCTAAATACACCTCTGCTGTTTTCAACCAAGATCTCAGCGATCACTGCCTCATTGCCTGCATCCGTAATGGGTCAGCGGTCAAATGACCTCCACTCATCACTGTAAAACGCTCCCTGAAACACTTCAGCGAGCAGGCCTTTCTAATCGACCTGGCCGGGGTATCCTGGAAGGATATTGATCTCATCCCGTCAGTAGAGGATGCCTGGATATTTTTTAAAAATTCCTTCCTAACCATCTTAAATAAACATGCCCCATTCAAGAAATTTAGAACCAGGAACAGATATAGTCCTTGGTTCTCCCAGACCTGACTGCCCTTAACCAACACAAAAACATCCTATGGCGTTCTGCATTAGCATCGAACAGCCCCTGTGATATGCAGCTGTTCAGGGAAGCTAGAAACCATTATACACAGGCAGTTAGAAAAGCCAAGGCTAACTTTTTCAAGCAGAAATTTGCTTCCTGCAACACTAACTCAAAAAAGTTCTGGGACACTGTAAAGTCCATGGAGAATAAGAACACCTCCTCCCAGCTGCCCACTGCACTGAAGATAGGAAACACTGTCACCACTGATAAATCCACCATAATTGAGAATTTCAATAAGCATTTTTCTACGGCTGGCCATGCTTTCCACCTGGCTACTCCTACCCCGGTCAACAGCACTGCACCCCCCACAACAACTCGTCCAAGCCTCCCCCATTTCTCCTTCTCCCAAATCTGCTCAGCTGATGTTCTGAATGAGCTGCAAAATCTGGACCCCTACAAATCAGCCGGGCTAGACAATCTGGACCCTTTCTTTCTAAAATTATCTGCCAAAATTGTTGCCACCCCTATTACTAGCCTGTTCAACCTCTCTTTCGTGTCGTCTGAGATTCCCAAAGATTGGAAAGCAGCTGCGGTCATCCCCCTCTTCAAAGGGGGTGACACTCTTGACCCAAACTGCTACAGACCTATATCTATCCTACCATGCCTTTCTAAGGTCTTCGAAAGCCAAGTCAACAAACAGATTACCGACCATTTCGAATCTCACCATACCTTCTCTGCTATGCAATCTGGTTTCAGAGCTGGTCATGGGTGCACCTCAGCCACGCTCAAGGTCCTAAATGCAATCTTAACCGCCATCGATAAGAAACATTACTGTGCAGCCGTATTCATTGATCTGGCCAAGGCTTTCGACTCTGTCAATCACCACATCCTCATCGGCAGACTCGACAGCCTTGGTTTCTCCAATGATTGCCTCACCTGGTTCACCAACTACTTCTCTGATAGAGTTCAGTGTGTCAAATCGGAGGGTCTGCTGTCCGGACCTCTGGCAGTCTCTATGGGGGTGCCACAGGGTTCAATTCTTGGACCGACTCTCTTCTCTGTATACATCAATGAGGTCGCTCTTGCTGCTGGTGAGTCTCTGATCCACCTCTACGCAGACGACACCATTCTGTATACTTCTGGCCCTTCTTTGGACACTGTGTTAACAACCCTCCAGGCAAGCTTCAATGCCATACAACTCTCCTTCCGTGGCCTCCAATTGCTCTTAAATACAAGTAAAACTAAATGCATGCTCTTCAACCGATCGCTACCTGTACCTACCCGCCTGTCCAACATTACTACTCTGGGCGGCTCTGACTTAGAATACATGGACAACTACAAATACTTAGATGTCTGGTTAGACTGTAAACTCTCCTTCCAGACCCATATCAAACATCTCCAATCCAAAGTTAAATCTAGAATTGGCTTCCTATTTCGCAACAAAGCATCCTTCACTCATGCTGCCAAACATACCCTTGTAAAACTGACCATCCTACCAATCCTCGACTTTGGCGATGCCATTTACAAAATAGCCTCCAATACCCTACTCAACAAATTGGATGCAGTCTATCACAGTGCAATCCGTTTTGTCACCAAAGCCCCATATACTACCCACCATTGCGACCTGTACGCTCTCGTTGGCTGGCCCTCGCTTCATACTCGTCGCCAAACCCACTGGCTCTATGTCATCTACAAGACCCTGCTAGGTAAAGTCCCCCCTTATCTCAGCTCGCTGGTCAGCATTGCATCTCCCACCTGCAGCACACGCTCCAGCAGGTATATCTCTCTAGTCACCCCAAAAACCAATTCTTTCTTTGGCCGCCTCTCCTTCCAGTTCTCTGCTGCCAATGACTGGAACGAACTACAAAAATCTCTGAAACTGGAAACACTTATCTCCCTCACTAGCTTTAAGCACCAACTGTCAGAGCAGCTCACAGATTACTGCACCTGTACATAGTCCACCTATAATTTAGCCCAAACAACTACCTCTTTCCCTACTGTATTTAATTAATTTATTTATTTTGCTCCTTTGCACCCCATTATTTTTATTTCTACTTTGCACATTCTCCCATTGCAAATCTACCATTCCAGTGTTTTACTTGCTATATTGTATTTACTTTGCCACCATGGCCTTTTTGCCTTTACCTCCCTTATCTCACCTCATTTGCTCACATCGTATATAGACTTGTTTATACTGTATTATTGACTGTATGTTTGTTTTACTCCATGTGTAACTCTGTGTCGTTGTATGTGTCGAACTGCTTTGCTTTATCTTGGCCAGGTCGCAATTGTAAATTAGAACTTGTTCTCAACTTGCCTACCTGGTTAAATAAAGGTGAAATATATATATTTTTTTTTAAATAGTCTGTTCTGGACTTGGGACTTGAAGCGACCTCTGGTGGCATTTCTTATGGGGTATGCATGGGTGTCAGAGCTGTGTGCCAGTAGTTCAAACAGACACCTCGGTGCATTCAACATGTCACCTCTTACAAATACAAGTAGTGATGAAGTCAATCTCTCCTCCACTTTGAGCCAGGAGAGATTGACATAATCATTTTTATATCTCTGTGTACATCCAAAGTGTTACATCTGCACCTGCCACGCCCTCTACTGCTCATTCTGTCTCCCTAACCTGTCGCCCCTCCCCCAGTGCTCTCTTCCTGTGTGATTGTGTGGGTCGAGACAGGTGTGCTGGAGGTAGAGCAGATCCCCACCAGTTGCAACCTGTTCCATAATCAAGACCTCTACAAATACTCAGCCCTGCCACTTCCACTCTGCCAGATCGTAACCTCTGCTCAGTCAGTCTGCGGTTTTAGACGTTTGTTCCTGCATAGATACTGTTTTCGTGTTGTGCCTGTTTTCCCTTGCCTGACGCTGTATTCTTCTCTGCTACAGTTCCGGTCCCGTCTGGTTGACGATGTCAACCTCGGAGCTTGCAAAGCCTTTTTGGTACAATGTTCACTAGTATACGAGCAACAGCCCTTCGCTTACGCTAGCGAGCCTGCCAAGATTTCCTTCCTGATCGGCAGCCTCTGTGGAGCAGCGCTTTCCTGGGCCACGCGGTGTGGGAGAGACAGTCCCCCATCTGCTCCTCCTACTTCAGCTTCACAAAGGAGATGAGAGGAGAGTCTTTGACCACCGTGTCTGCGGTAAGGATGCCGCTAAGCGACTCCTGTCCGTCCGTCAAGGCTCCCATAGTGTCGTTGAGATGGCAATCGAGTTTTGCACCCTCGCCACTGAGAGCGGCTGGAATGAGGAGGCCCTTCAGGGAGCATTTCAGTAAGCTCTCACTGAGACATCAAGGACGAGTTGGTGTCCAGGGATGAGCTAGATGGACTCGAGGAGCTCATCTCTCTCGCCATCTGCATCGACAGCTGTCTCCATGAGCGTCGGAGGGTGAGGGCAGGTAGGGTTGCATGCCCCATCACAACATCTGCTTCATTGCTTGGTTCTCCTCTGACTCCCTCCCTTCCCAAGTCTCTTCCAGAACCTGAACCCATGCCACTTGGCCGGGCCCGTCTCTCACCTGAGGAAAGGCAGCGGCGAATCATCACTAGGAGCTGCCTATACTGTGGTCAGATTGGTCACTTTGTCTCCACTCGTTCCCTGCGGCCAGCAAAAGGTATATTGTAACCAAATCGCCAGCCCATCTCCCCTTGCTAGACGGCACCCTTGTGTGGCAGAACCAGGCTTTTCCTCTGCCTGCGCTTATCGACTCGGGCACCGACGAGAGTTTCCTGGACCGAGGTGTCGTTATCCAGTTGGGCCTGGACACTGTTCCACTCGATTCACCCCTTGATGCCAATGCTCTCAACGGACAGCTCCTCGCCCGTGTCTGAGAGAACTGTCCCTGTCATCCTGCGTCTCTCTGGGAATCACCAGGAAAGGATCAGTCTCCACATAATCGACTGCCCTCTCTTACCTGGATCTTGGCCATCCTTGGATAAAGCTGCACAATCCACAAATTGACTGGACCACCAGAAAGGTAACCACTTGGAGTTCATTTTGTCACTCAAATTGCCTTTGTTCTGCACTTGCCCCTGCCTTGTCTGTGCCCCAGTCCTTTCCACAACCTCCGGACCTGTCATGAGTTCCTCTCTAGTATCACGATCTAGCTTATGTGTTCAGCAAGCACCACGCCCTGTCGCTGCCGCCTCATCGGCCGTACAACTGCGCAATTGACCTCCAGCCTGGAGTTCCTCTCCCCTGTAGCCTGTTGTATAACCTCTCTCGCCCCGAGCAGGAGGCTATGGAGGTGTACATCCAGGATTCCCTGGCTGTAGGACATACAGTATCAGGCCTTCTTCCTCTTCGGTAGGTGCTGGATTTGTCTTTGTAAAGAAAAAAGGATGGGATGCTGAGGTCGTGCATAGACTTCTGTGGGCTGAATAACATCGCTGTGAAGAACAAGTATCCCTTGCCACTCATCAGCTCTGCTTTTGCCCCTCTCCATGGTGCCACGGTGTTCACCAAACTCGCCCTCCGGAATGCCTACCACCTTGTCCGCGAGTGGAAACCGGCGTTCAACACACCACTGAGTATTTGGTCATGCCTTTTGGCCTCACTAACGCCCCTGCTGTTTTCCAGAACCTAGTCAGTGATGTACTGAGGGATGTGATTTGATGCTTTGTTTTTTTGTGTGGATGACATTTTGATTTTCTTTCTAAGGACTCTGAGGCTCACCAGCAACACGTTTTCTAACGGCTGTTGGAGAATAATCTTTTTGTTAAAGATGAAACATGTGAATTCCATGCTTCCTGTCTTTCCTGGGTTATATTATTGCACAGGGATGGTTACGTATGGATCCCGCCAAGGTCAGGGATGTCAGAGTAGCCTGCACCCTTAAACCTGAAGCAGCTTCAGCATTTCCTGGGGTTTGCACATTTTTATAGATGATTAATCCGCAACCCCAGCCGTCTGGCAGCACCTCTCACCGCCACCTCCACTCCGTTCCACTGGACCCCTGAGGCAGAGGCAGCTTTCCTGGAACTAAAATGCCGCTTCACTTCTGCTCCGATCCTCACCAAGCCAGACCCAGAACTCCAGTTCACCGTGGAGGTGGATGCCTCCGACACCGGGGTAGGTGCTGTTCTGTCTCCACGTTCCCCCCTGTGATCAGAAGCTCCACCCATGTGCATTCCTTTCCCGTAAGCTCTCATCTGCAGAGAAATTATGACATTAGTAGCTGGGAACCCCTGGCAGCGAAGCTAGCTCTTGAGGAATGGCGTCACTGGCTGGAGGGTTCTATTCTCCCCTTCGTCGTGTGGACGGACCACAAACCTGTCCTTCACTGGAAATGGTTTAAAAAAACTTCTTAGCAAATAGCAATTTCTCAAGCAATACATTTTCTAGGACTGTCTGGGAGTGGTCTGAGTGGGGAGGGGACAACTGAATGCTAGCTGTTATTGGCAGAGGTTTGGCACTGTCTTTCTTATTGATGTAGCCCAGCGGTTAGCATGTTTGCTAGTTCAAATCCCCGAGCTGACAAGGAACCGTCTATCCATCTGCCCTTGAACAAGGCACCTTTATTGCTCCAGTGTTGCTATCAATAATGGCTGATCCATGACCCCACTCTCAGAGGGTGTCTCAGGAGTGGGATATGCAAAAAAAAAAAAAAAAACATTTCCAGTTGTAAATGTGTGAAACAGAACAACTATGAGCACCCACAATTTGACCTTAATATCATGTTTGCACAATTTTGTGAGTATCTCGCTACATGTCCCATTCACAGCCTGGATTCCACTACTCCCCTTTATAGTATAATCAGTATAATAGAGATGATATAGATATTATAATAATGCAGAGATAAGAGGTTTAATAGAGAGAATTTTACTGATCATTCTTGTACATGAGGGCACCTTGGTTTGATGGGAGCCGGCTATATATGTGTACCGGGCCGGCCTAAATTGCATCCTATCTGCTCTACTCTGCCAAAATCAGAGATTATGCCCCTGATAAAAAGGGGATGGGGAAAACAGATTAACGGTTAATCTGCAGGCTACTGAACCATTTCATTTCAATATCCCTTTAGAGTCACACAGACTCATAGAACTGAAACACGCAATTTCAAAATAGATTCACTCAGCCTGAACTGTGTGATAATATTTCAGAACTCTCTCCAAGACACGGGTTAGACTTTGAGGGCAATCACAGCCTGTGTCAACTAATGCTGAGGAGAGGAATATCGTGTAAACTATTGGAGAGTGTGGGACTCCCATCTCGTCAAAGGCTATTATGTTACAGATTGTCACCGAGCCTGTCAATCTCTATTGTTGCGCCACTTTGCAAGGAGAGTAGCGGTGAGCGAAAGAAGAGGTTTTGAGGTCGGCATTGTTATTCGGATTATTAGTAGTTCTAGTTCTTTAACCAAGTTTAAAGGGACCGGTGGCTGCCAAGTCGGGTCTGAAAGAAGTGATATCGAGGAGAATCTTCATGGTTCTGTTGGAAGGGGGATGCACGCGTCAATGCGGAAACGGCAGAGCTATGCTATGCAGTCGTCAACTTTTCTCTCTAGGTTTGAAAAACAACTTTTTAATATAGCATTCGAAAAACGTAATTTAACTAGCCATACCTAACCAACTCATATCCAATTGAACTGTCTGCCCTTTACTGGCCTTCCCTACCTTTCATATGCATGACCCCCTCACACCTTAAATGTTAATGTCAACATTACGATTAATAACAATTCCATAAGTAGACATATTAAAGCCTAATCATCACCATGCATCTGTAAATAATGCCATACAGTGCACTCTTAAAAAGTTAGAACCAAATAAGGTTCTTGAGAGCGATGCCATATTGGAACCATTTTAGGGTCTCTGAAGAACCATACATGTGATGGTTCGTTAAAGAATCATACAAAAATCCCAAACCAGAAATGTTTTGGCCTTCCAGTACCAGATTTGAATAGCCCTGCTGTAGGGTTTTAAGCCTTATTTGCATATTTCCCAGGGTGCCTTTTGAGTGAATGTTAGTTACCAGTACCACCCATGACTGTTTGCTAGTGACAGAGATATGGTTGTTGCATTCATTCATTTTCAGTCCTGTGGCCTTCACCAGATGAGAGCCTAACTGAATATGTTGTTATTCATTTTATTCTTTAAGGGTCTGATTCTGATCAGCGATAAGCACACGTAAATTAAAAACAATTCCCTTTTTATGCACTTTTCTCTATGGGTATTCTGACCTTGAACCTAAGCATGAGGATAGCATGCTATTCACCCGCTATTCGTTTGGGGTGGAAATCAAATAAATTCATGTCGGGTGGAGGTTTGTCTACAGATACACCATATTCTGACCTGGACTTAATTCACTAATAATTCCACCACCTTTAAGCGCAAGGAAACCATGAATAAGGTCCAGCGAATCTACCGGTTCCAAGTGGAAAAAGCATCTACTGTATTTTTTACAATAGAAATAACACAATTCTCCATGCACTGTAATTTAGAACTTGACTGTCTTAATGTATTAATGATAGGCTACCCCGACATTCTCTGTTTCCTACTTATATCACGTTAGATATTAGCCACTATCAGTATCAGCCATCAGTAGGCCTAATAACCACGCATATTCAACGGCCAATGTACTGTTAGTCTCCATCAGTTGGTATAGCCTACATTATCATTTAATATAATTACATTGTTTAGTTTACCTTCATTTGCTTCCTTTGTAAACGCTGTCACGGCCGCGTGGTTGTTGCTGAGGATCATTATTAACAGTTGATAATATTTTAAAAAGACAGGGAGGCTAATTAAATCGTTATGGAGCGGAGATCCAAGCCTTAAGTTTTAACCTGACGCATGGCGCAATATTTGACCGTGTCATCAAGCAGTTCCATGGTTAGTGGAGGCAATGGAGGCCTACTTTTGTAACCTATTCGCCCTACAATAATTCTATGAAAACTAATCTTCCAACATTACCATGGGTTGAAGAACTGAATGTGGCAAATTTATGAATGAATAAAACCACCCTTTCCATTCTTTCGTGCTTAAATGCTTCCCTAAACCTAAATAATCAGAGTTTTGAGTTAAAAAAAAAAAAATCTAACAATTGGTGATGAATCAGAGACGAATATGCATACTTGGCTTTCTTTCATTGATGCCTAATATTCTGAACCCGTTCTCTCGATATATTCAAGTCTGTCGATGAAATTCAAACTTAAAGGTACACCGTATTTAAAGGGATGGCTTAAGATAAATGTACTGAAAACCTTACTGAATAAAATCTCCACGAGATAATCTGTTGGTCGGCAAGTGGGAGGGTTTTCTGTGGTTGAATTAAATGTATTCAGAGTGCGCAAGGTACCCGGACCTTCAGAGGGCATTACGCGACTGAATAAGGTAAGGTTGAATACCAAACACTGTGACGTGCAAAGGAAAGGCGTGTGTAAGAAAGCTGGAATCGGGTCCTAAGACAATAAAATGTATATTTCATATTTATTTTGAGGACATAGTTTTACCCTAATACAATGGCCTAAAACTCATAGTTTACAGGCCACATCGGGCCTGCAAGTTACGTTATGCTGGCTTGCAAAGTGATTGTAATTGTAATTCGTATTGGCATCCAGCCAGAGTGGGGATATCCAACATTTTAAAATTTTTATTCACCCACAACCTGCATTCAGAATGTTTGCCAGGTTGGAAAAACTAAGATATGAGACTACCTTAAACATCTAACTGGAATAACCATTTCAGGAACGGGTGCAATACGACCAAGTAGGAGATTGGAATAGTTTAGAAAAATGTATGAAACAAGATATTGAAACAAACTATTCTTAGAATCAACCTGCAATAGAGCATGCTGGGAAATATAGTTAATGATGGGTCTGGTTTTGTGTCAATAACCAGAGTTTAACCAAAACCACACCCATCATTATCATATTTCCCTGGGGTTATTTTACACTGAGTGTTAATTTAACTCCTGAATCAACACTAGAAATGTTACACTGAAAAATCAACACAAGTTGACACTGGCCAATTTTCTGGGTGATATGAAAGGGACACATCTGCAGGCTTCCATACATTTCATGAACCTTTTAGAATTATGAAGAATCGTAGATGCCATGTCAAGAACCCCACACTTCACAAATGTTGTTTTTTGGGGCAAGAGTTCTCCAAGGAACCTTAAGAGCTGAGGAATAACCATTTAAGAACCTTTCTTTTTGTATGTGTATTATCATACATTATCTAACCAAGGTATAGTTCCCCTATTGTGCATGCTGCAAGTAAGTGCTCAAATGTCCATTACCAGGCGTTTCCTTTCCTTCTGTGGGATTAACAGGGTCAGTCCCCATGAGTGAATGTGTCACATTAGTCTGAAATATAGCCCACAGAAAGGTGATACTATGGCCTGCCTAGTGCAGCTGCTGCCTCTCCTGTCTTAGCGCCACTCAGGAGTACTGACCTTATGAAACCAGTGTGCAGGAGGAGCTTGTTCTGTCGGGATTTGAAAGAGACAAATCGGATGAGATTAGAGTTGATTCTCCAGGCCGTGCCAGGATTGGGAAAGGGAAGAGGTCCTCTCTGCCACAGGATCAGGACAGGCACTCATTTGTCACCCCAACCACTGCTGATGCTCCACATAGTGTGCACAGAGGCTCCCATAATCCGACTTCCAACACAGACAGCTGAATGGAAGCTAAGGCCAAACGGGTTCTGCTAGGGAATGTGTGGAGCCAGCAGTGGATCTCTCTCTCAACTGCATGTGTCTTGTTTAATGACCAAATAAAGACAATAAACTTGATAGAGAGAGATGACAGCAGCGTTGTTGTTTTGTTCTTTTGTTGGCCTTGTTAATGTTGGGGCCAGGAGGAACAGCTGGGATTCAAAAATGCCAGAAGATGGTCTGATGTGTAAAGCCTAATATCTTACAGCAGAGAAAGCCTGTGCAGACCTACTACTTAAGACTGTAGAGGAGGCATGCCACCCAACCCTGTGTATATACTGTGTATCCACCCTCCCTCCCTCGGGACTCTCTGTCTTTGAACACACATCTCTCCTTTCCAACAACCTGACTCTGCCTGTTGAGGTTCCTACTCTTTCAACGCTGTTTCTGAACTATACATACTTTGTTTAACCAACAAAAAAATATTTGAGACCTAATGCACCCTGCAGAGAGTAAAGCTGTGCACCTAGCTTCATGGTCATTATTGATGTCAATGCAAGAGTTCAAATTTAAAGTCAGAGCACATAATCCTTTTAACTTTAATGAGCTTACTTGTCCTCCTAACATACAACAGGCATGGGTCCATATGGATCTTATTTTGTCATCCTTATACACAATAGGCATGGGTCCAAAGACATGGACTCATCTCTGCTGAAGCCCAAATTCCACCTGGACCTGTGGGTCAGTTTCACCATCCAGAACTGGCTGCTGGACTTCGGGAGGCCCATTGTCATGGTGAGTGAAATAAAAATAAAAAGTATTATTGACTTGAATGGCAATGTCCGGTCTAGTAATTCTATTTATATGACCACAACTCAATTGGTTGTCGGAGGTTGTGCAGTAGCACTTTCATAATATGGCCTATTCCATCTTAAACGTCCAGACTGGTTCTAAAACAGTATCTGGTCACAATGAGTGGTTTATGGTAACTTTGACACACAAAAAAATAACTACAGGTACCTAGTATCAAATGTCAAGTAATGTTCAAATGTTCAACAACACCCCAGAAACCACAGTAATTATTAGGTCATTGTAACAATTACCATACTACCATGTCATTTCTGAGTATATTCAATGCTTATTACATGTCCCTATGGTATATTGTTTTCCCCTCCTCTAACTGATAAACTGTATCTCTTCAGATCATCCTCCCTCTAGAGTGGTTCCCCCTGAACAGACCCAGTGCTGGGGACTACTTCCACATGGCTTACAACATCATCACACCCTTCCTGCTTCTCAAGGTAACCAATCATGGCACACAGAGACAGGGTGGTGTTCATTAGACACACCATAGCGATACGTTTCAAAACTGATACGAAAACAAGTGTTTCTTGTTGGACAAGTCCGGGTAGTACATTCCTGTTCTAGTTAGTTTTCTTCCTCTTGGTGCCTAATGAACACAAGGCACGACAACCCAGTTGAATGCTACATGATGAGGGCACGCTGCTGTCCCTCCAACATTGGCTTCTCTGCAGGCACTCTGGCAGTTTATAAGGGACACTTTGAAGGCATTGACATTAACTTGCTAAAGCAGATGCCAGCTCCACTCAGCCAGGCCAGTAACGGGAAGGTCAGACGGTCATTTACTCGTTTAATGGAACACCACGCTCTCTGTAGCCAATGTGAGTAAGACCTTTAAACAGGTCAACATTCACAAGGCCGCAGGGCCAGACGGATTACCAGGATGTGCACTCAGCGCATGCGCTGACCAACTGGTAAGGTAAGTGTCTTCACTGACATTTTCAAACTCTCCCTGACTGAGTCTGTAATAGCTACATGTTTCAAGCACCATATTCCCTGTGCCCAAGAACGCCAAGGTAATTGTCCTAAATGACTACCGACCCGTAGCACTCATGTCTGAGACATGAAGTGCTTTGAAAGGCTGGTCATGGCTCACATCAACACCCTCATCTGAGAAACCCTAGACCCACCCAAAGTTGCATACCACCCCAACAGATCCACACATGACACAATCTCTTTTGCACTCCACATGGCCCTTTCCCACCTAATCAAAAGGAACACCTACGTGAGAATGCTGTTCATTGACTACAGTTCAGCATTCAACACCATAGTGCCCTCAAATCTCATCACTATGCTAAGGACTCTGGGACTAAACACCTCCCTCTACAACTGGATCCTGGACTTCCTGACGGGCCACACCCAGGTGGTAAGGGTAGGCAACAACACATCTGCCACGCTGATCCTCAACAAGGGGGCACCCCAGAGGGATGCATGCTCAGTCCTGCACTCCCTGTTTACCCATGACTGCGTGGCCAAGAACGACTCCAACACCATCATTAAGTTAGCCGACGACACAACAGTGGTAGGCCTGATCGCCGACAACGATGAGACAGCCTATAGGGAGGAGGTCAGAAACCTGGCAGTGTAGTGCCAGATCAACAACCTCTCCCTCAGCGTGATCAAGACAAAGGAGCTGATTCGTGGATTACAGGAAAAGAAGGGCCGAGCACATCCCCATTCACGTCAACAGGGCTGTAGTGGACCGGGTCAAGAGCTGGTGTTCACATTACCAACAAACTATTATGGTCCAAACACACCAAGACAGTCCTGAAGAAGGCAAGACAACACCTATTCCCCCTCAGGAGGGCAAGACAACTATTCCCCTTCAGAAGATTTGGCATGGGTCCTCAGATCCTCAAAAAGTTATTCAGCAGCGGCATCCGACCGCAAGGCGCTACAAAGGGTAGTGCGAACGGCCCAGTTCATCACTGGGGCCAAGCTTCCTGCCATCCAGGATCTCTATACCTGGCGGTGTCAGAGGAAGGACCTAAAAATTGTCAGACTCCAGCCACCCCAGTCATAGACTGTTCTCTCTACTACCACACGGCAAGCGGTACTGGAGTGACAAGTCTGGGACCAAAAAGCACCTGAATAGCTTCAACCCTCAAGCCATAAAACTGCTGAACACTTAATCAAATGGCTACTCTATTTTTATTGACCCCCTTTTTTGTAACGCTGCTGCTACTCGCTGTTTATTATCTATGCATAGTCACTTTACCCGTACCTACATATGACCTCAGTTACCTCGACTAACCTGTACTCCCGCACATTGACTTGGTACCGGTACCGCCTGTACATAGCCTCGTTATTGTTATTTTACTGTGTTACTTTTTTTGTAGCTTTAGTTTATATAGCAAATATTTTCTTACTCTGTATTGATGGTTAAGGGCTTGTAAGTAAGGATTTCACTGTAAGGTCTAGCTAGACCTGTTGTATTCAGCGCATGAGACAAATACAACTTGATTTGTCCTGTCTCAGATAAAACCCATTCACACGTTGGACTGAGGAAGCTGAAAGATCATTGTGCATCGCTGTCAAGTTGAACAGAGAACATAACCTTTATGTCCCTGCTGGCCTGCCATCTCCCACTAACCCCCCTGTTGAAATTGTCTCCAGAAGGAATTTCACTGCCTAATTATCTCCCATTCCTCTCTAGCTGATCGAGCGTAGCCCCAAGACCCTGCCCCACGCCGCTGTGTACCTGTGCATCATCACCTTTGTGATGGGCGCCAGCATCCACCTGGTGGGTGACTCCATTAACCATCGCCTCCTGTTGAGTGGTTACCAGCTCCACTTGTCTGTCAGAGAGAACCCCATCATCAAGAACCTCCAGCCTGCCTCTCTGGTACTCCACCATGACCCCCTCTATACCTCTCTCATATTCAGGAGCACTTGTCTTGACCAGCGCGCAAGCTGGTTTTAATTACACCTTTACAACCAGTTTAAGGCTTATGTGGAATTATGTAATTTCAATCAGTTTTTCCAGGATGTTATTACAAGGTTGTAACAAAGTCATTTAATCCAGTTCAGCCGTAAACCGCTGGGTGGAGAAAATGAGTGTCCTCCCCACCCTTACCCCACACAATAACAAACCAATATCTGCCTACTACATTGTGCATAGTCAATAACACTGTGAAAGCTGAATGTAAAAGCTGTGAAAGTCAAGGACTGCCATACTCTGCTGAAAACTGTGTGTAACTGCTATACTTATACTGTGTAACTTTTTACATTGTTTTTGCTTATTGGATAGGCTTCTTTTTGTATAAAGACCAAACATGAAATTGTAGTACTCATTAGCATGATTTGATTGGATTCTATTTTGGTAATAGCAGAAATGCTATACCTTTACTGTCCTCTTCTTCCCACAGATAGATTCCTTTGAGCTACTTTACTATTATGATGAAAAGCTTGGCCATTCTATGTGGTAAGGAGCATGTTTGCTCGAAACTACACTACCATTCAAAAGTTTGGGGTCACTTAGATATGTCCTTGTTTTTGAAAGAAGAGCACATTCATTGCCCATTAAAATAACATCAAATTGATCAAAAATACAGTGTAGACATTGTTAATGTTGTAAATGGCTATTGTAGCTTGAAACTTTTTATGGAATATCTTCATAGGCGTACAGAGGCCCATTATCAGCAACTATCACTCCGGTGTTCCAATGGCACGGTGTGTTAGCTAATCCAAGTTGATCATTTTAAAAGGCTAATTGATCATTAGAAAACCCTTTTGTAATTATGTTAGCACAGCTGAAAACTGTTGTTCTGATTAAAGAAGCAATAAAACTGGCCTTCTTTAGACTAGTTGAGTATCTGGAGCATCAGCTTTTGTGGGTTCGATTACAGGCTCAAAATGGCCAGAAACAAAACTTTCTTCTGAAACTCATCAGTCTATTCTTGTTCTATTCCATGCGAGGAATTGCCAAGAAATGGAAGATCTTGTACAACGCTGTGTACTACTCCCTTTACAGAACAGCGCAAACTGGCTCTAATAGAAAAAGGAGTGAGAGGCCCCGGTGCACAACTGAGCAAGAGGACAAGTACATTAGAGTGTCGAGTTTAAGAAACAGACACCTCACAAGTCCTCAACTGGCAGCTTCATTAAATAGTACCCGCAAAACACCAGTCTCAACATCAACAGTGAAGAGGTGACTCTGGGATGCTGGCCTTATTCCTTAAGAATTCAGCCGTTTCCAGCTACAATAGTCATTTACAACCTTAACAATGTCTACACTGTATTTCTGATCAATTTGATGTTATTTTAATGGACAAAAAATGTGATTTTCTTTCAAAAACAAGGACATTTCTAAGTGACCCCAAACTTTTGAACAGTAGTGTATCTTTACTTTACTGTACTGAATGACTGAATCAGATGAAAAAGGTCATTTCACCTTGCTCATAGCTATACATGAATTTATACCATTCAAACTGTGAATGTCATATGAGATTACATCTACGTGAAGACTGTCATAGATACATTGACATGATGTGCAGTGTTTGCAGCTTACCAGCATTTTAATCACTTTCAATTATTTAATCTTCCCTGGGAAAAACACAATTGAACATGATTGAAAATGTGCCTTTTTTCTTCTCTTCCACAGGTATGTTCCCTTCTTCCTCATCCTCTTCCTCTACTTCACTGGTTGCTTCACACACATCAAGGAGGAGAAGAGGATGCCGCTCGCTGCTTGGTTTCTTCTCGCTCCCAGCGCCGTCTACTATTGGTCAGCCTCTTTAGTGACACATCATACTATCACAGCCTGTAATGCTAGAATATTTGTTTTGTTTCTGTCCGAATCCACTGTGATTGAACGCAATGACTTAGCCCTGAGCAAAGGGCAGGACACGTCAGTGTATTGTGTGTGTTTGTGAGGGAGGGAGGGAGGGAGGGAGGGAGGGAGGGAGGGAGGGAGCGAAGGAACGAAGGATGCACCGTACGTTCTGATTCCAATGGGCTCTTGTCCATTATTCACCACAGCAAAACTGACTTCCTGAGACTTGCCCTCTATCTGTAGAGTTCTTTATGGGCTGCGTTCACAAGGTCACACAGGTGGTGCAGAGTTACAGTATTTCCCTTCAGAGGTCTCCTTAATGCTACTAAAATGTAACATGATGGAAGAGTTATCAGGTCAAATAAAAGGCACCGAATGTTTTTCGGCAACATTTTGAATGACTTTTATCCTTTATGTCAACTGTATGGGATGGTTCCGCAGTCAAGGTCACAGATTACGCCTAGTCCTCGACTAAAAAGCAAGCTCAGTGGAGAATCTCTATTGAAAGTACTTTTTAGTGCTAGGCTTAATGTGTTGAGGAAACCTCCCCTATGTGCGAATATGAAATGTAGGAGTTGACAGGAAAGGATTTCATCCATTGTTTCCGAAGTAGTTTGATACTGTGGGTCCATTTCAATGAACGAGGCAAAGAGAGAGTATGGCCCAATCACAAATCGACCTGTAGACTTGTGGAGATCTGAGAGGATTTGACTGGTGTAAGCAGTATAATAATAGATCCACCGTGCACTCTGATAGGATAGGTGGAAATGTCCCCATGCTTACATCAATTAAATACTCTCAGATCTCTACAAGTGCATTGATCTTAGGGTATCGGTGTCAATTGAGACAGATACCAAAAAGGCAGCAGCATAAGACCTCCACCTCCATCCAGGTACCTTGACTGCGTCATGTTCAAGGTGCCAAGCGGAAGAAAACTGTGTAACAGGGAGGGGACTTAAGTAACCCAATTTTTGTCGTCCATCACATGCGCTAAATTGAACACAGCTCTACTCTGTACAGGTACCTGATCACAGAGGGCCAGATCTTCATCCTCTTCATCTTCACCTTCTTTGCCATGACTGCCACAGTGATGCACCAGAAACGTAAAGGCTTTGTCCCTGATAGCAATGGGCTCTTCCTGCTCTACAGGTATAATAATGATACTGTTTCCTATATTGTTTGTTCCTTGTTTTTCTTTAAGAATATTTGGGGCGATTTCCCGGACACAGATTAAGCCTAGTCCTAGGCTAAAAACCATGGACTAGGACTAGGATTAATCCGTGTCTGAGAAACCACCCCTTTATTTAAAGTGAATTGAGACCTGAGCAAAATGCATTTTAAAATAAACTTGACTTGACAGTTTCTCCATCGCCCTGGGTCTGGTCAGCATCTGGGTGGCTTGTCTCTGGAGCGACCAGGTCCTCCGCAAGAAATACCGCGGGGTCATCTACATACCGGAGCCTTGGGCCTTCTACACTCTGCACATCAGAGACAAGGGGGCATCAGCTTGAGCAAGGCGAATTGCAGAATCGGTAATCTTGATCACATAATGAGTAGCTACTTTGGATGCAGGTGCACAGAAGAGACAATCAGCGTGTTGGATGGAATCAGTTTGAGCAAGCGAGGCACAGAATCACTTATCTTGATCACCCATAATATAATGAGTAGCTATCTGGGATGCGAGGTGATTTGTAGATTTTTCCCATTCCGACTGCAATGCAGTCGATCTCCAACACGCACAATCACTAGCTGCTCAAATGACTCACTCTAGTCATGTGTGCTGGGAGGAAAAGAAAGAGGGATAGAGCACGAGTTTACCTACTATGCAACAAAACTACAAAAGTAAGAGATGTTGAGGGGTACTGTACTCTTGGGACTGTGTCAAGAACTTGAATTATCTCCGAAGTGAAGTAACTTTTTTTTTGTTATTAAGGTTTAAGTTACCTAAGATAAATTAACTTGATTGCGTATGCAGATACAGATATGAAATTCCTCCATTGCTTATTTTTACAGAGAAGTGATGTGGTGTAATCAATGCAAGCCCTGTTGATTGTGTCATATGTCTCAGAACAGTAGAGCTCAGAACAGTGGAGCTGAGCCAGCACCATCTGGCAACACTGAATGGAGACTGGAGAAACTGAATGTATGATTCTCCTGGGATTCCTGCAGAGATGCTTTTCGATCACACACACTCACCAGGGTTGGGGTCAATTCCATTTTGGGGTCAATGCCATTTCCAGTCAATTCAGGAAGTACACTGATTTTCCTTGTTGAAAAGCTACAGAATAGAATTGACCCAAACTCTGTCACTCACTCTATACCCTTTATCAGGGTTGAAAAGATCATTATAGTTTTATCAATGTTCAGAAGCAGATTTGATGTAGTTCCTTGGATGATATGAAGTCATCTTAGCTTTTATTATGATGTGCACCACCAACACTGTGAGGACATTTTAGCTGACAATGTTTTATTATGGCTCGACTCATTTAAAATATTTTTTCAATGTTTACCTTTATCTTTTCCACCTTGTTTCATACTGTGTTTTTGTAGAATGTAAAGGTACACTCAGCTAAATGACAGCACCAGAGATGAGCGAGATGCAACACTTTGCTCTCACACAGTCACACACAGTATCTGCGCATGTGCACGGATTCAGTTCACACTGTTCACAGTGTGGTAACCTGGGCACCAAAACAGCCAAAGTTGAGCCTCATCGCTTTTAGTTGTTTGCAGAAATTGACCCACTATGCTGTTTAATTTCTGCATCTACATCATATCGCTAAGTCTACCGTTAAGAGAGGAAAATATTGCCTAATTATTTTCCTATATTCCAATGTATATATTCTATACTGTCCTTGTCCAAACTATTGTTGTAGCCTATATAAAGCCATAAATAATGAATTATGTTTCGTTTGTGTTGTATGCTCACTCACACAAGTACAGATTGTAAGGTCTGAAATGTGGCAAACTCAAACTGTTAGACATAGCTGTTATTATAACCTGGGTGGTTTGAGCCCTGAATGCTGATTGGCTGACAGCTGTGGTATATCAGAATGTATACCACGGGTATGACAAAACATTTATTGGTAACCAGTTTATAATAGCAACAAGGCAACTCTGGGGTTTGTGGTACATGGCCAATATACCACAGCTAAGGGCTGTATCCAGGCACTCTGCGTTGCGTTGTGCCTAAGAACAGCCCTTAGCCGCAGTATATTGACCATATACCACACCCCCTCTGGCCTTATTGGTTAATTATAGCCCAATGGCCGCAAGATGGCGGTACTGTATTATTCCTTTTACGTTGTTTGTCATCTTATCACCGAATTGAATGTGCACAGCCGGCAAGACACTCATTTCCCCCATGGACCGGCTCGTAAATAAAGCATCCACCATTCAGGCTACAATGGCATCAGTATCCTCCTTAAATCAATTTAATGGCTCGTCTATGGAAAGAACCAGAAAATATGTATACTGTCTTAATAAAACACAATTTTCCACCACTATGATAGAGTGGCTAATGCTACACAGGGATGTTGCTTACCACATTCAGCCAATGGTGTTGCATCAGTCTGTTTTCACCCCTGGTCTGTTTAAAAATAAAGGTGGTGCTTACTAGTCAGAAGTTGGATCAAAGATAACCTTGAAAGTTCCATTAAAATGTTTTTTATCTACAATTATTTTAAATTAGAAATTGAACATAGCAGTGTTTTGGAGGAGAGTGACTGCTATTTCATCTTTCGTGATTTTAACATCTTTGTCCGTATTTGAAAAGACAATCAAGTCCTCCTTCAGAACACATTCAGCAAACTGGGGAAAAAAAATTGATGGGCATTTCAGGTTTCCCCAACAAAATTGTTACACTTAAGATTCAAATTCGCAAGTATACAACGACACAGATAAAATATAATTTGACAGTTACAGTATGTTTTGCCTTTTAGTCAGTATACTTTCACTAGGTTAATTGTACATTACTTTTACTCTCATACTTACTTTCAAGGCAAAGACCCCACAAGAAGTAACATCTTGTTGGCAAGGTACCACACACCCATCTGGAGATATTACACCACTTCTCTCGTAGGAATGATCTGCACATATATGTTAATAAAAGTACAACATTTTGAAACACTTTCTTGATTACAATATAGAGATTAATAACAGAGGGGAATCTGAGAATACAGGGATTCCAGCAGGGTGTGAGTTGAAGTAGTCAAATCTGGAACTGACAAAGCTCTGATTTAGCATATTGGGGGATGGCGTGTAGTGTGGAGAAAGAAGCAGAACATTCAGGTTAGGGCAGGAATGTAAATGACGTGATCATCTCGGATTATCTAACATCTGAGAATGGGCAGGCATTCCCTCGAATGAAGAGCATATTCTTCTGGCTGATTATGTGCTGTCATCCTGGTGGAAATGTCACCTGTATATCTGATGTAGGAAAAGAGATAAGTTGAGTGTCCTGTGAATATGTATATGTACGTGTGTGTGTGTGGGGGGGGGGGGGGGGGGGGGGGGCATTTTTCCTATTTTGTTGCCTTACAACCTGGAATTAAAATATTTTTAAATCATTTGATTTAAACAACATGCCTACCACTTTGAAGATGCTAAATAAAAAATGTTGTGAAACAAGCAAGAAATAAGACAAAAAAACTGAAAACTTGAGCGTGCATAACTATTCACCCCCCCCCCCCCCCCCCCCCCAAAGTTAATACTTTGTAGAGCCACTTTTTGCAGCAATTACAGCTGCAAGTCTCTTGGGTATGTCTCTATAAGCTTGGCACATCTAGCCACTGGGATTTTTGCCCATTATTCAAGGCAAAACTGCTCCAGCTCCTTCAAGTTGGATGGGTTCCACAATCTTTAAGCAATATTTAAGTCATACCACAGATTCTTAAATGGATTGAGATCTGAGCTTTGACTAGGCCATTCCACGATATTTAAATGTTTCCCCTTAAACCACTCGAGTGATGCTTTAGCAGTATGCTTATTGTCATTGTCCTGCTGGAAGGTGAACCTCTGTCCCAGTCTCAAATCTCTGGAAGACTGAAACAGGATTCCCTCAAGAATTTCCCTGTATTAAGTGCCATCCATCATTCCTTAAATTCTGACCAGTCCCTGCCAATGAAAAACATCCCCTCAGCATGATGCTGCCACCACCATGCTTCACTGTGGGGATTAGAGGTGTTGGGTTTGCACCAGACATAGTGTTTTCCTTGATGACCCAAAATCTCGATTTTAGTCTCATCTGACCAGAGTACCTTCTTCCATATGTTTGGAGAGTCTCCCACATGCCTTTTGGCGAACACCAAACATGTTTGCTTATTTTTTTCTGGACACTCTTCCGTTAAGCCCAGCTCTGTGGAGTGTACGACCAAAAGTAGTCCTATGGACAGATACTCCAATCTTCGCTGTGGAGCTTATTTTTGGTCCCTTCGCTGCCTCTCTGATTAATGCCCTCCTTGCCCGGTATGTGAGTTTTGGTGGGCGGCCCTCTCTTGGCAGATTTGTTGTGGTGCCATATTCTTTCCATTTTGAAATAATGGTGCTCCGTGGGATGTTCAAAGTTTCTGATATTTTTGTATAACCCAACCCTGATCTGTACCTCTCTACAACTTTGTCTCTGACCTGTTTGGAGAGCTCCTTGGTCATCATAGTGCCGCTTGCTTGGTGGTGCCGCTTGCTTGGTGGTGTTGCAGACTCTGGGGCCTTTCAGAACAGGTGTATATATACACTGAGATCATGTGACAGATCATGTGACACTTAGATTGCAAACGGGTGGACTTTATTTAACTAATTATGTGACTTCTGAAGGTAATTGTCTGCACCAGATATTATTTAGGGGCTTCATAGCAAAAGGGGTGAATACATATGCACGCACGACTTTCTTTTTTTTCTTTTTTTCATTTCACTTCACCAGTTTGGACTATTTTGTATATGTTCATTACATGAAATCCAAATAAAAATCAATTTAAATAACAGGTTGCAATGCAACAAAATAGGGAAAAAGCCAAAGGGGGAACACATTTATATATTTATATATATATATATATATATCTTGGTATATTTTTTTACATTTTATTTTCAATTATTATTATCATTATTGTGTTTTGTGGATGAGGGGTGGGGGGAGGTTGATGGGGATAGTGGAGGTGCTGGGGGGTTCCTATTTAGGGCGAAGGGACCTATTGGGGAGGAGATTCTTCGTGGAGGCACATTCAGTCATAGTTTTGTTTATTATAATATTATACATTTATTTATATTTTACTTTTCAAAAAATTATTATAACAGTTTACTGTAATTATGGATATATGCAAGAAAATGGCCTTGCCAACCCCCCCCCCCCCCCCCCCCCCCCCCTTCTAATTTCCTTAATTTTGTACTTAGAGTCAAATACTTTCTGTGGCACACACACTACTTTCTGTGGTCAACATGAGCTACCAAAACGATTCTGAAGTGTGCCAGGCATTACAATCCCAAAATAGAGGGAGGGAGAGAATTTTGGCAGGCAATAAAATGGCCTTGTCGAGTTATGGATGAAACTGACGCATTTTCAGCCTGAATGCAGGATGTTTTATTTACGAGCCGGTCCACGGCGGACACCAGTGGATTTCCGGCTGTGCACATAGAAGTCGGACGTAAAATGAAAAACGATGTAAAACGAATAGCCTAATACTGCCATCTTGCTGCTGTTTGGGCTACTATTATTACTGATTTATAAACAATCTATAGTCCATAAACTACTTATGAATCCGTTGTCTTTGTAACCAAACAATATAAACGGTAAAAGTTTAAAACTATATAAAAACGTGATGCTATTCTGCATCCATAGCTTCTTCCAGTTACGAATTTGAGAGTAACGTTAGTAGGCTGGGCTACATTTATCCAGCCCTACAGCAAACCAAGTGGTGGGTCTTTCGGCGAATACATAAATTAAGGATTGTGCCTTTATTGTGACAGACCGTTTCATGGTGATCGGAGATAAATAACATAGTAACCTATAATTTGGTGTGGGGTCTAGTTCACCATGTGCTCATGGCAACACTGTATCAATAATGCAAACTTCAAAATAAAGGTTACTCACGCAGGTTTAACAAGCGGACCTGACACGTCGAGTGTGTCTAGGAGCACTGACTGAGCGTAACCACGATGGTAAGCAAGTTATTCCAGTGAAATCGTTGTTATGTACAATAGTTGGCACATAGTTAGATGTAGCATCCACTATAAATACTTAGTTGAATATAAAAGTGACGTGCTTATCTTGTTTTGTTACAGGCAAAGTTCCTGACTCAAGACCAAATAAATGGTAAGACGCGTTAGACTGTGTGCACATATTGCGCACGCTATGTTGAATTTGATAAAGGTGATCATTTTAGGCGAGTACGGCACAAGGCAGGATTGTTTATCACATGTCAAAATAATCGTGGGTATTCGTTTAATTTAATTCCTCGTATGCACAACCTGTTTATTAATCGTTTTGTTTTGCGTTACTGTCTGAGAATGTCCACTATCTTGATGATTGCAGTTTGGATAGTCTCTGATCTATACTCAAGAAATTGGCGAATAAAATGAAAACTACTACAAGTTCACAGAGCCTACATTCCAGGACTACTTCTTATTGCTGGATGTTGATATGAACAGACTTTTATTCCACGAAATTTTCCGTGTGCCTGCCACAACACAATGCACCCCATTTGTGTCAACGTTCCTGTTGAGAAGACACACACAATGCATCACTTATATCACCAGTCTTTTGATAGTTTCTTCTGTTGTTGGCAAATGTAGATCATAAAACTGCTCAACAATATTTTGAATAGGATATTACAGACTGTGGAAGACTAGTTTATGTATACCAATATATAGCCTACTAATATACAACACTATGTCAGATTGGTGCTATCATGAATCATATATGCACCTAGCCCAAGATGAACTCTTAAGGTTCCTAATGTTATCTTTAGGTCCAAGGACATGTTATTTTCAGAGGTAGACTGACTCTGGCACACAAAACAGCCAAATACTCCAACTAAATGTGAATTGATACTTGTTTGCAATACGGTTCTAGAAACATCTCACATTAAAATAATTTCACAAATGCAAAATATACACTTAGTGTTTTAACCAGCTTCATCACAGTTGCAGCCAACAGTATTTTTCAGTGACACGTTTCTGGCGGCCTACTTCCGTTACACACAGGTGTTCCAAGCATGCTAGATAGCTAGTTAGCACAGGTGGTCCCTCTGTCTTCCATAAACATGCCCTGTAACATGAATTTATGGCCGTGTGGGAACATTAACCCTAACCTTATTTATAAAGGTGTGTATCAATTTCACTTTATAAAAAAAATAAATAATGTTTTGCTGATATGAAAGATCAGATCCTTATGCTTCCAAAACCATACCGCAAGCGATTCGTGTTAATGTTCAGACCCAGGCTTGGGGCTCTTAACAAAACTCCCCTGTACAGAAGACGCCTTCATCCATGTATAATGTATAATGTAATGGAACTGAGAGTCATGATCAAGGGCTAGTATACAGTGCACCATGAAACCCATATATATTTCTATGGCCCTTCTCTTTGCCTTTCAGTAGGCAGCCTGTGCTCTCCTCTGTGTGATTGAAGCAGATCCTGACGGCTGTAATCCCTCATCAAAGATTAATGAGCGGTGACTGCAGATACTGCCTCGATTAAGACTGACCTGTATCTCCCATTGAAGAGTATAATGCTCTAGTTCAGTTTAAGCCAGCAGATCCAATTTGCTTGCTTACAACTGCGCTAAGGTTGGACAGGCTTCCTGTGTAGATTAAGACAAACTATGGCTCGGAATACGTACCTCATTCCAGGGATGAGAACTGCGTTGTACTCTGAATTGTCCCATTATCACAACTGTTACACAGAGACGATTGAACAACTGTTATCTGCTAGCTAGCATGATCATTTTCTCAGTGTAACAGTTTGGATAATGGGACAATTCGGAGTACAACACATTTCTCATACCTGGGTTGAGGTCCGTTTTTCGAGCCTTGTCTCACGCTGGCTTCGTGGTGTCTTAATCTACACAGGAAGCTTGGGGATCTGTTGGCTAGTTCAGTCTGAGATGAATGGGCCTTATTCTTAACACAGTGAGTTTAACAGCATGCCTTGCCCTTAACTGCACGCACAACAAACATCAACAACATGCATGATAGTCAATTTCTCTTTAACCCTCAACCATGAAAGACAACTTCCCTTCCAGTCTTTTTAAGAAGCATTTGTGTGTTGGAAATGCCTAACCACTTGTGTAATCTATTTGCATACACTTCAAACAGACATACATACCCCACCAGACACGCCACTATGGGTTTCATCACGGTACCCAAACCAAAAACAGATTTAACTTTTTTTTTAAACCCAGATAAACATATTCTATCTTTCTAAATATTTAATTTATCTGTACATAAGAATATGAATCTGTACAGTGACCTCCAAAAGTATTGGGACAGTGACATATTTGTTGTTGTTTTGGCTCGCATTTGAAATGTACAATGACTATGGGTTTGGACTGTCAAGTGCAATTTGAGGGTATTTTCATCCGTATAGGTTGAACCGTTTCCAAATTACAGCACTTTTTGTACATAGTCCCTTCATTTTAGGTGACCAAAAGTATTGGGACAAACTCACTTATATGTGAGTTAAAGTAGTAAAAAGTTAAGTATTTGATCCCTTATTCAAAGCACTGTCACGATCGTTAGAAGGAGTGGACCAAGATGCAGCCTGGTATGTTTCCATCCTTTATTTTTGGAATAGAACACTTTAAAGAACAAAAGAACAAAACGAACAAACGAAACGTGACGCTAATCTAATGATCATAGACTATGATACATAGACAAGATCTCACAAAGGACAATAGGAAAATTGCTATCTAAATATGATCCCGAATCAGAGACAATAAACAGCTGCCTCTGATTGGGAGCCATACTAGGCCAACATAGAAATATAATTCACCTAGATGACCCACCCTTAAATCACACCCAATCTAACCAACATAGAGAATACAAGTTCTCTATGGTCAGGGCGTGACAAGCACCGCAATAACTACACCAAGCCTGTGACTTTACACATTTGTTTGATGCATTTGCTGTTTGTTTTGGTCGCGTTTCAGATGATTTTGTGCCCAATAGAAATTAATGGTAAATAATGTATTGTGTCATTTTGGAGTCACTTTTATTGTAAATAAGAATAGAATATGTTTCTAAAGAACTAAACAATAGTTCTTATAGCCTTTAGCCGTACCCTTATCCTACTGCTCCTCTGTTCCTCTGGTGATGTAGAGGTTTATCCAGGCCCTGCAACACCTAGCTCCACTCCCATTCTCTAGGCTCTCTCATTTGTTGACTTCTGTAACCGTAAAAGCCTTGGTTTCCGTTTCATGCAAGTTAACATTAGAAGCCGCTTCCCACTGTTTTATTCACTGCTTTAGCACACTCTGCCAACCCGGATGTCCTAGCCATGTCTGAATCCTGGCTTTAAGAAGGCCACCAAAAATCCAGAAATTTCCATCCCTAACAATAACATTTTCTGACAAGATAGAACTGCCAAAGGGGGCAGAGTTGCAATCTACTGCATAGTTCTGTCATACTATCCAGGTCTGTGCCCAAACAATTCGAGCTTCTACTTTCCAGAACAAGTCTCTCACCGTTGCCGCAAGCTATCGACCACCTTCAGCCCCCAGCTGTACCCTGGATACCATATATGAATTGATTGCCTCCCACCTATCTTCAGAATTCGCACTGTTAGGTGACCTAAACTGGGACATGCTTAACACCCCGGCCGTCCTACAATCTAAGCTAGATGCCCTCAATCTCACACAAAATGATCAATGAACCTGCCAGGTACAACCCCAAATCCTTAAACACCGGCACCCTCATAGATGTCATCCTGACCAACCTGCCCTCCAAATACACCTCTGCTGTTTTCAACCACGATCTCAGTGATCACTGCCTCATTGCCTGTGTCCGTAATGGGTCTGCAGTCAAACGACCACCTCTCATCACTGTCAAACGCTCCCTAAAACACTTCAGCGAGCAAGCCTTTCTTATCGACCTGGCCCGGGTATCCCGGAAGGATATTGACCTCATTCCATCAGTAGAGGATGCCTGGTTATTCTTTAAAAGTGCCTTCCTCACCATCTTAAATAAGCATGCCCCATTCAAAAAATGTAGGACCAGGAACAGATATAGCCCTTGGTTCACTCCAGACCTGACTGCCCTTGACCAGCACAAAAACATCCTGCGATATGCAACTTTCCATGGAAGTTAGTAACCAATATACACAGGCAGTTAGGAAATCAAAGGATAGCTTTTTCAAACAGAAATTTGCATCCTGTAGCACAAACTCCAAAACGTTCTGGGACACTGTAAAGCCAATGGAGAATAAGAGCACCTCCTCCCAGCTGCCCACTGCACTAAGGCTAGGAAACACTGTCACCCCCGATAAATCCATGAAAATTGAGAATTTCAATAAGCATTTTTCTACGTCTGGCCATGCTTTCCACCTGGCTACCCCTACCCCGGTCAACAGCCCTGCACCCCCCACATTAACTTGCTCAAGCCTCCCCATTTCTCCTTCACCCAAATCCAGACAGCTGATGTTCTGCAAAATCTGGACCCCAACAAATCAGCTGGGCTAGACAATCAGGACCCTCTCTTTCTAAAATTATCCGCCACAATTGTTGCAACCCCTATGCAACATCTCTTTCTTATCGTCTGAGATCCCTAAAGATTGAAAAGCTGCCATGGTCATCCCCCTATTCAAAGGGGGAGACACTCTAGACCCAAACTCTTACAGACCTATAACTATCCTACCGTGCCTTTCTAAAGTCTTCAAAAGCCAAGTTAACAAACAGATCATCGACCATTTTGAATGTCACCGTACCTTCTCCGCTATGCATGTCACGTCTGCTCCCACTCTTCCCTTCTCCTGGCACTTGAGGGCGCCAGATTACCCTGCATCACGCACTCCTGCCATCCATCATGCACACCTGCCGTCCCTCGTCACTCGCATCAGCATTATTGGACTCACCTGGACTCACTTATCACATGTTCTTTTCCTCCCCTATACTTGTCTGTTCCCTTGCTCTGTTCCCTGCTGCTGCATTGTATTGTTTTTGTCTTTTGAATTTGTTTCTGACGCTGTTCCTGTCTAGTCTCTGTCCGTTATAATTAAATGTTTTACTCCCCGTACCTGCTTTGTCTCTCCAGTGTCATTCCTTGTGACAATGCAATCTGGTTTCCAAGCTGGTCATGGGTGCACCTCAGCCACGCTCAAGGTCCTAAACAATATCATAACCGCCATCGATAAAAGACAATAATGTGCAGCCGTATTCATCGACCTGGCCAAGGCTTTCAACACTGTCAATCACTACATTCTTATCGTCTGACACAATAGCCTTGGTTTCTCAAATGACTGCCTCGCCTGGTTCACCAACTACTTCTCAGACAGAGTTCAGTGTGTCAAATCGGAGGGCCTGTTGTCCGGACCTCTGGCAGTCTCTATGGGGGTGCCACATGGTTCAATTCTCGGCCCGACTCTTTTCTCTGTATACATCAATGATGTCGCTCTTGCTGCTGGTGATTCTCTGATCCACCTCTACGCAGACGACACCATTCTGTATACTTCTGGCCCTTCTTTGGACACTGTGTTAACTAACCGTCAGACGAGTTTCAATGCCATACAACTCTCCTTCCGTGGCCTCCAACTGCTCTTAAATGCAAGTAAAACTAAATTCTTGCTCTTCAACCGATCGCTGCCCGCACCTGCCAGCCCATCACTACTCTGGACGGTTCTGACTTAGAATATGTGGACAACTACAAATACCCAGGTGTCTGGTTAGAATGTAAACTCTCCTTCCAGACTCTCATTAAACATCTCCAATCCAAAATTAATCTAGAATCGGCTACCTATTTCGCAAACAAAGCATCCTTCACTCATGCTGCCAAACATACCCTAATAAAACTGACCATCCTACCGATCCTTGACTTTGGCGATGTCATTTACAAAATAGCCTCCAACACTCTACTCAGCAAATTGGATGCAGTCTATCACAGTGCCACCCGTTTTGTCACCAAAGCCCATATACTACCCACCACTGCGACCTGTATGCTCTTCGCTTCATATTCGTCACCAAACGCACCGGCTCCAGGTCATCTATAAGTCTTTGCTAGGTAAAGCCCCGCCTTATCTCAGCTCACTGGTCACCATAGCAGCACCCACCCATAGCGCGCGCTCCAGCAGATATATTTCACTGGTCACCCCCAAAGCCAATTTCTCCTTTGGCCTCCTTTCCTTCCAGTTCTCTGCTGCCAATGACTGGAACGTATTGCAAAAATCACTGAAGCTGGAGTCTCATATCTCCCCAACTAACTTTAAGCACTAGCTGTCAGAGCAGCTCACAGATTACTGCACCTATACATAGCCCATCTGCAAATAGGCTGTCCAACTACCTCATCCCCATATTATTATTTTTTTTGCTTCTTTGCACCCCAGTATCTCTACTTGCACATTCATCTTCTGCACATCTATCACTCCAGTGTTTAATTGCTAAATTGTAATTACTTCGCCACTACGGCCTATTTATTGCCTTACCTCCCTAATCTTACCTCATTTGCACACACTGTATATAGACTTTTCTATTGCATTATTGACTGTACGTTTGTTTATTCCATGTGTAACTCTGTGTTGTTGTCTGTGTCGCACTGCTTTGCTTTATCTTGGCCAGGTCGCAGTTGTAAATGAGAACTTGTTCTCAACTGGCCTACCTGGTTAAATAAAGGTGAAATATACATTTTTTTAATGAAATAAATTAAAAACTTCTACATTAATGTGGATGTTATGCTACCATGATTACGAATAATACTGAATGGATCGTGAATAATGATGAATGAGAAAGTTAGACAAATATCAAACCCCCAAGACATGGTAGATATTTGTACATCTGTAACTTTCTCACTCATCATTATTCACGATTCATTAAGGATTATCCGTAATCATGGTAGCATCCACATTAGTGTAAAAGTATTTAGAAACCTATTCTATTCTTATTTACAATAAAAGTGACTCCAGAATAACACAATACATTATTTACCATTAATTTCTATTGGGCACAAAATCATCTGAAACACAACCAAAAAGACAATATATTATTTACCATTAATTCCTCAATATTAGAAAGGTGTTCTTAATGTCTAACTTCTATTTTTTATTTAAAATGTAATATACTATCTTATTTTGTTCTTGTCTATAACTGTTCTGTATTTACAGTGCATTTGTAAAGTATTCAGACACCTTGAATTTTTCCACATTTTGTTACATTACATCCTTATTCTAAAATGAATGAAATTATTTGTTTTCCTCATTAATCTATACACAATACCCCATAATGACAAAGTGAAAAAAGTTTTGACATTTTTGCTAATTATTAAAAATAAAACCAGAAATACCTTACTTAAAATGAGTTTTCAGACCCTTTGCTATGAGACTTGAAAATTAGCTCAGGTGCATTCTGTTTCCATTGATCTTCCTTGAAATGTATCTACAACTTGATTGGAGTCCACCTGTGGTATTTTCAATTGATTGAACATGATTTGGAAAGTGACACACCTGCCTATATAAGGCCCCAAAGTTGACTGCATTTCAGAGCAAAAACCAAGCCATGAGGTTGAAGGAATTGTTTGTAGAGCTCCGAGACAGGATTGTGTTGAGGCACAGATCTATGGAAGGCTACCAAAAAAATTCTGCAGCATTGAAGGTCCCCAAGAACACAGTGGCCTCCATCATTAAATGGAAGAAGTTTGGAACCACCAACTCTTCCTAGAGCTGTCCACCTGGCCTAACTGAGCAATCGGGGGAGAAGGGCCTTGGTCAGGGAGGTGATCAAGAACCTGAAGGGTTCCTCTGTGGAGATAGGATAACCTTTTAGAAGGACAACCATCTCTGCAGCACTCCACAAATCAGGCCTTTATGGTAGAGTGACCAGACGGAAGCCAGTCCTCAGTAAAGGGCACATTGCAGCCCACTTGGAGTTTGCCAAAAGGCAGCTAAATGACTCTCAGACCATGAGAAGGAATATTAAAATCGAATAAAATTGTATTTGTCACATACGCAGAATAAAACAGGTGTAGACCTTACCATGAAATGCTTACTTACAAGCCCTTAACCAACAGTTCAAGAAATAGAGTTAATAAAATATTTACTAAATAAACTAAAGTGAAAAAAAATCAAATGAATCAAAAAGTTACACAAGAAATGTACATAACAATAACGAGGCTATATACAAGGGGTACCGGTACCGAGTCAATGTGCGGGGGTACAGGTTAGTCAAAGTAATTTGTAAAGTCACTATGCATAGATAATAAACAGCATGTAGCAGCAGTGTAAAACCAAGGGGGGGGATCAATGTAAATAGTCTGGGTGGCCATTTGGTTAGTTGTTCAGCAGTCTTATGGCTTGGGGGTAGAAGCTGTTGAGAAGCCTTTTGGTCTTAGACCTGGCACTCCGGTACCGCTTGCCGTGCGGTAACAGAGAACAGTCTATGACTTGGTTGAATGGAGTCTTTGACAATTTTTTGGGGCCTTCTTCTGACACCGCCTAGTATATAGGTCCTGGTTGTCAGGAAGCGTGGCCCCAGTGATGTACTGGGCCGTACGCACAACCCTCTGTAGCGCCTGACGGTCAGATGCCGAGCAATTGCCATACCAGGCAGTGATGCAACCGGTCAGGATGCTCTCGATGGTGCAGCTGTAGAACTTTTTGAGGATCTAGGGACCCATATGAAATCTTTTCAGTCTCCTGAGGTGGAAAATGTGTCGTCTTGCCCTCTTCACAACTGTCTTGTTGTGTTTGGACCATGATAGTTTGTTGGTGATGTGGACACCAAGGAACTTGAAACTCTCAAACTGCTCCACTTCAGTCCCGTTGATGTTAATTGGTGTGTGTTTTCCTATAGTCCACGATCAGCTCCTTTGTCTTGCTCACATTGAGAGAGAGGTTGTTGTCCTGGCACCCCACTGTATAGGCTGTCTCATCGTTATTGGTGATCAGGCCTACCACTGTTGTCGTCAGCAATGAGCAGTAGCTAATCGTGATCTTAATAAATTAAACAAAACCTATTGAATTAGAGGGATTAGAATGCCCTTGAAACCTCTGACCATAGAAATTTGACAGGTAAACTCATGGGTACACAAAACATGTCTGACAGTCCATCTATTATGTCATAATTGACCTGTATGGGGATGTCTGTTCTATTCATTCTATTTCTATGATTTGACCTCAAGGGAATAGCCATTAGAAGCTTACATAGACATACCTAGAAGAGCTGAGGAAATGTGACAACCTCTTCTTTCTCACAGAATTCAAGGAATGCTTTTCACTCTATGACAAGAAGCACAAGGGTAAAATTGAGGCCAAGGACCTGATTATAGTCATGCGCTGCCTGGGGGTCAGCCCCACTTTCATTGAGGTGGACAGACACCTGCAAATCTCCAAGATTGGTACGCATGTCTGTCTGCCCGTCCTCCCACCTGTCTGTCTGCCCGCCTGCATGTATGTCTTTCAATGTTAAACTATCCCTTTCAATAAATCAATTTTCTAAATCAACCAATCATTTGATCGATCATTCAATCAATCACTCTCCCTCCATAAAACTAGATAAGTGTGGAGAGCTGGACTTCTCCACCTTCCTAACTATGATGCACCAGCAGATCCAGCAGGAGGACCCCAGAGCAGAGATTCTGGAGGCCATGAGGATGACAGACAAGCAGAAGAAGGGCTACATCCTGTCCTCGGAGCTCCGGGCCAAGCTCACCGGGCTGGGAGAGAAGCTCACTGATAAAGAAGGTAAGGGTCATAAAACACACATGCCACATGTATACGAGAGAGTTGTAGAGTGTATGTATGTGCATTGTGTTTGTTTGTTCAAACCACGCACATCCAGAATCAAGGGTGTGCATTATTGTACTAACTTAACAACATTTCTATGGTAGTAAATGTAATTGAATTACTTTGTTACTTTATTACACCAATACTGTATATTCTGTTTGAACACTTGAAAAACACTTGACATACTGTACCAGTCAAAAGTGTGGGCACACCTACTCATTCCAGGGTTTTTCTTTATTTGTACTATTTTTTACATTGTAGAATAATAGTGGAGACATCAAACTATGAAATGACACATGGAATCATGTAGTTACAAATCAAAATATATTTTATATTTGAGGTACTTCAAAGTAGCCACCCTTTGCCTTGACAGCTTTGCACACTCTTGGCATTCTCTCAACCAGCTTCATGAGCTAGTCACCTTGAATGCATTTCAATTAACAGGTGTGTGTAACGCTCGAAAAGTGATGGGAGTGGAGTCAGGCGGAGAGAGCAGAGGATTAGGGAAAAATGCTTTAATGTCCAACAGAATAGCGTACAACGGGTGACGCCGAACACAGGCGTAATACACTCTACCCAAGTACAAACTGGTACCTCACCGGACAGCAAAAAAACCCAACAATAATAATGAACACCTCTTGACATCACAGCAACAAGCCCGCACAAACACAGGCGGGCTAACCAAACTTAAATAACCCCAACAAGGAACAGGTGAAACCAATTAGACAAAACCAAACGAAAAGGGGAAAAAAAGGGATCGGTGGCAGCTAGTATACCGGCAACGACAACTGCCGAGCTCCACCTGAACGGGAAGGGGAGCCACCTTCGGTGATATTCGTGACAGTGTGCCTTGTTTAAAAGTTCATTTGTGGAATATATTTCCTTCTTAATGCATTTGAGCCAATCAGTTGTCTTGTGACGTGGAAGGGGTGATATACAGAAGATAGCCCTATTTGGTAAAAGACCAAGTCCATATTATGGCAAGAACAGCTCAAAGATAAATTACAGTCCATCACTACTTTAAGACATGAAGGTCAGTCGATCTGGAAAAGTAAGAACTTTTAAACTTTCTTCAAGTGCAGTCGCAAAAACCATCAAGCACTATGATGAAACTGGTTCTCATGAGGATCGCCACAGGAAAGGAAGACCCAGAGTTACCTCTGCTGCAGCGGATAAGTTCATTAGTTACCAGCCTCAGAAATTGCAGCCCAAATAAATGCTTCACGTTGTTCAAGTAACAGACACCTCTCAGGCCTTCATGGTCGAATTGCTGCAAAGAAACCACTACTATATGACTCTAATAAGAAGAAGAGACTGGTGGAAATCTGTCCTTTGGTCTGATGAGTCCAAATTTGAGATTTTTGGTTCCAACCGCAGAGTATGTGAACGGAGGATCTCTGCATGTGTGGTTCCCACCGTAAAACATGGAGGAGGAGGTGTGATGGTGTGAGGGTGCTTTTCTGGTTACACTGTCTGTGATTTATTTAGAATTCAAGGCACACTTAACCAGCATGACTACCACAGCATTCTGCTGAGATACGCCATCCCATCTGGTTTCCTCTTAGTGGGACTATAATTTGTTTTTCAACAGGACAATGACCCAACACACCTCCAGGCTGGGTAAGGGCTATTTAACCAAGAAGGAGAGTGATGGAGTGATGCATCAGATGACCTGGCCTCCCCAATCACCCAACTTCAACCTAATTGAGATGGTTTGGGATGAGTTGGACTGCAGAGTGAAGGAAAAGCAGCCAACAAGTGCTCAGCATATGTGGGAACTCCTTCAAGACTGTTGGAAAAGCATTCCAGGTGAAGCTGGTTGAGTGAATGCCAAGAGTGTGCAAACCTGTCATCAAGACAAAGGGTGGCTACTTTGAAGAATCTAAAATATGTTTAGATTTGTTTAACACTTTTTTGATTACTACATGATTCCTTATGTGTTATTTTATAGTTTTGATGTCTTTACTATTATTCTACAATGTAGAAAATAGTACAAATGAAGACCAACCCTTGAATGAGTTGGTGTGTCCAAACTTTTGACTGGTACTTCATGTGTGGCAGAGATTGTATGACCGATGATTGTATGATTTTATGACCAGTAGTCATAAAACGTCTTAAAACATTCAAAGACCAGTGATGAAATTACTAGATTTGATGAGTTATAATTAAGTTATGTGGGCGTCATCTTCTCACTTCCCTGCAGTTGACGAGCTGCTGAAAGAGACTGGCGTGGGACCAGACGGATGTGTCCACTACGAGGAGTTTGCCAAAACAATGACCCTTCCTTCTACAAACTGCTGAGCAGCCATCCGATCATACTGTACCACAAAGGTGCACTGATTCAAAGCATCTGCATGCTGGCTGCCCACTAACAACATGTTGAGATGAGAAGTTTTTTTATTTTCTTTATTAGCTTTCTGAGGTATGTGTTTCTATAGTTATTACGTTTTCCTTATATTTCTATTATGTATCCCTTATATAGATTTGTATGTTGAAGGAAGCAATGGTGTGCCTGGTTGAAATGTCTGCACTTTAAATATATAGCTAATACTAACTGGCATTGTTATAGCTTATCACTATTACCAAGTAATCACTAAAAAGCCTACTGACATTTTCACAAAGTAATGACATTGTTCTTATTGATATAAAGAGCAACTTGATTTCTTGATAATAAATGGACAAATCATTTTGGGTCCAAACTTGCTGTAAAATTGTTTTTATGTAAATGTGAAAAAGCTTTGTAGGTTTGGATCAAACAATCTCTCATGGAGAAAATTTGTAAACCAGAGGTAGTTTACGTGGTGTGGTTCAAAAGTGGTGTGGCAAAATGAATATGTATTTTCTGGGGCCTGGAGTTTTTCCTGATCTCATGTCCTGGTCAGGTAAAACTCTGGGTCCTATTCGTAGGACCTTTTCGTCTGTGCTATGACTGTAGGGCTGTTTTCTTTCCTGTCAGGTCATGTGAATTGGAAACACTGCTGACCTAAGGTGGACCTTTCAAACTACCACAAACCTTGTTGTTATTCATTCCGAATCTGATATCAAAAGAGCCAGAGACAACAACGTCAATAGACAACATACCCTGTAGTTTAGTAACTATTATAGCAGGGCTGAGCGTTATGCTTACAATGTCTTTAAATATTATAATATCTATACACACACACGTTAACTCTTAATAAGTACCTTTTCCCTTAAAAATGTTTTTGCCTGATATTACACCCAAATCTAACTGCCTATAGCTCAGGCCCTGAAGCAAGGATATGCATATTCTTGGTACCATTTGAAAGGACACACTTTGAAGTTTGTGTAAATGTGAAAGGAATGTAGGAGAATATAACACAATAGATCTGGTAAAAGATAATACAAAGAAAAAAAACAACCGTTCTTTTTTACATTTTTTGTACCATCATCTTTGAAATGCAAGAGAAAGGCCATAAAGCATTTTTCCAGACCAGCTGCAATTTAGATTTTGGCCACTAGATGGCAGCAGTATATGTGCAAAGTTTAGACTGATCCAATAAACCATTGTATCTCTGTTCAAAATGTTGTATCATGACTGCCCAAATATGCCTAATTTGTTTATTAATAACTTTATGTTAAAAATTGTGCACTCTCCTCAAACAATAGCATGGTATTCTTTCACTGTAATAGCTACTGTAAATTGGACAGTGCAGTTAGCTTAAATTCTTGTTAATCTTTCTGCCAATATCAGATGTCTATGTCCTAACATTTTCTTGTTACTTACAACCTCATGCTAATCACATTAGCCTGCGTTAGTTCAACTGTCCCGTGGACGGTACACCGATCAAGAAGTTAAGCAGTGGACTTTTAATTTTTTTTAAAAAGACAGGTTTCATTGTAGAAAACAATTTTAATTTTGTCACAACCGATTATTTGTTCATCTGACTGCAGTGCTCTTCTGAAATTAATTCTGTGAGCTTTATGTAAGGCAGGGTTACATTTGAAACCTACAGACGTAGAACCATTTCAAAAGTGCTTTTTGAAAGAAATTGATTTTATGAATCATAAAAAGTATGGAAAATGCTGTAAGTATGAAATCAAAAACTAGCAACTATAATTGAAAGATGGTGATCTTTCAATAATTACACTTTTGATGTCATATACAGATAAAAAAGATAAATATTTGACAATATCAGAATTTCTCACACATATATGGTTGTTCGTTGCAAGGGTTCATTTAACACTATACACCAGATTTCATGAACTAGATTCAGCTGCGGGACGATTGTTTCTTGAGCAGATGATCGGGGGTCCGGAACATAATTACAAATAATTTATAGACAGCAAATTGACCTCAAGAAGCCAAAATCAATATAATGTGAATCATTTCAAACTGCTTACATTTGTATACGATCACATTTTTCTCTTTATTATGCGTGGGAATATTTGGGAATACATTTCTTAAATTAAAACTACTTGGAGCTGATTTTTTGGGTTTTAGTCTATTATGTCCAGCAAATAACAACAACAAAAAAAATGCTAAGAAAACTTGGGTGTCAAAATAAAATGTGTCAGAGTGCCACCAATTAGGGAACCCTGCTTTACACAGTAGACTTTGTTACACTTTTTTTTATTTAACCTTTTATTTAATTAGGCAAGTCAGTTAAAAACAAATTCTTATTTCCAATGACGGCCTACCCTGGCCTATTGTGCACCTCCCTATGGGACTCCCAGTCACAGCCAGATGTGATACAGCCTGGATTTCAACCAGGGACTGTAGTGACACCTCTTCACAGTGCCTTAGACCGCTGCTCCACTCGGGAGCCCGAGTGACTTTGCAACAATTTTTTAAAATGTGTAAATCATAAAACCATTAACCTTGTGTTGATGTCCTGGCCTCCATCTGGCCCACCAGATGGTTGGTTCTCTGGCACTCACTGTAGGAACTGATTGCATGTCAAATCCATATATTCAATCATTAAATCAACTACTTTCAACATTTTAATTGAAAATAATATCCCCCTTTTCATGAAGTAGATTTTATTGAATGCCACTTTTTCTGTTGTACTATATTCTAACCAAACCTGCATTACCACTTCATATCAGTAGGTGACACTATGCACTAGCTAGTTGAAAAAGACTGATGCCATGATGGCTGCCTGTCTCTGTATTTGTAAAAGATGGTAGTGCGAGAATCCATAAATTGTTTATTTCTGCATTAGCCATTTATCTGTTATGGTTGGAGAAACGTGTTCATGTTGTCTGTTTAGAATGCTCTGTGGTGGAATTTGTAGATGTTTTACTTTTAAGACAGTGACATTTTCACCACAAACATTTGTGAATAATCACCAGCAGTGGGGGAAAAAAAAATATGCCAACATTACTGGATCAACAAACTGGCTGACTAACATTTTCAATAACTTGAGAATCCCTTGTCCTTTGGTAGCAGCAACAGATTGTTTCATCTTCTTTATCCTCTGCCAAAAACATTTATTAAGAATCTAGGTTTCCATCCAATTGGCGACATGTGCATATTAAAAACAATATGCAAATTTTTCCCACCAGAGATGTTTCCATCAAATTGACTTGTTGCAGATAAAAGACTGTGTGTGATGACATAGTGCACATAAAAAAACCTTATCCAGATAAATTCCCAAATGTATCGAATAACAAATAAAAGTTGAATGGGTTTCCATTGCATTTTCAACTCTGCTGATGGTTTTCTCAAAACAAATGTGTTCTATACATGTAGTGAGTGTGCTCACTCTGGTATTGGCACTTGCGCTCGAGCCAGCAGCGGCAGATACATGATGAGATTATTATGGACTAAAGAGCAAGATCATTTTTATTTGTCAAACGGCCACCAAGCATCGACGGTCATGTCACTCGAATAAAACCCTTGATAATTATTGGAACGAGCATTAAGCTCATCACCTTGCACTTTCACCACCCTGTGAAGTTGATCATAATTTATTTAATCTGTAGCCTAATAAACTGCGTGCTTTCCTGGGGCGTCGTAGTGGGAGGACCACACAACATGTAATCAAATTTACTTCGATATGATGGTTATTAAATAAATATTTCCTCATAAAAGCGCTTCCATCGACATTTCTCACATTATTAATTTTAAGCAACACAAAAAGATCAGACCTTGTTTAAAGTATTTTGTTTTCTCGAGAAATGTCAAGTTTACTGAAAAATTATGTTTCCATAAGGCCTTTCATAGCATTTTTTAAACCAACATGTACTTTACCCACATAAAAAGGTTGGATGTATACCTGGTTAGAGAGTCTAAATTATAAACTCCTGGTGGCATGATTGCATCAACCTAGCTAGCTAATGTTAGATATAGATAGACATTTGTAATTTTGTTAGTTAGCTACAGATTGGATCATTCTAGCTAATTTTAGAGGACGACTAAACTGCTTTAATAAAGGGATACTTCAGGATTTTGCAATGTGGCCCTTTATCTACTTCCCCAGAGTCAGGTGAACTTGTGGATACCATTTTATGCTCGCAGATACCCATAGACTTCCAGGCACTGCGTTAACGCTAGTTAGCATTGGCTTGCGAATGTACCTCTAACTTTCTTCATACTGGACGAAGACACATAAAAATGGTATCCACGAGTTCATCTGACTCTGGGGATGTAGATAAAGGGCCTGCTTGCCAAAACCCCAAAGTATCCCTTCAACACATACCTTGTTTTCCATGAAAATGTGTTTTCGCTCTATCATGAGGCAGGCAACCAGGCAGGCAGGAGAGGAGCTGGTGCAAATGTAGTTGTTGACAGCTGTGGTTGATAAGGCGCTGTAGCTAAGAGACCCCTGTGACTGACAAGTGAATCCACCTGTTACATCGAGCATGGGGATTAATGTGTGAAATCCCGTGGACAGGGTTGTATTCACTACATAAAACAAATGGGCTGAAATTGGGGAAGGTACTATGTCAACTTGTCCAATAAATAACACCTGCTTTCTTTTCTGATGCTAAACATTTTTCTATGATTTCTATGACTTGAACTAAGAATATGTCTAGAAAACGCTTTTACCAGACTTTGAAAAGTACTCAGGCAAAATGCTGTTTCGCCACACGTTTTCCGGCGGCTCTGACGTAAAAATAAATGGTATCGTAGATTTCATTTGACACAACGTGATGTGTGAGATTACGAGCAGCATTAGTTCAAGTGCTTTGGACAAATCAAAAATACTTTATTTCTGGGTTAACTGTGATTAAGAAAACATAGATTTGTATTGTGACAAAATCTTGTGGCTAACTATATTATAAACTCAGCACAACAGAAATGTCCTCTCACTGTGTAAATATTTCTATGAACATAATATTCAACAACTGAGACATAAGTTCCAGTTCCACAGAGTGACTAACAGAAATTGAATAATGTGTCCCTGAACAAAGGGGGGGATCAAAATCAAAAGTAAAAGTCAGTATCTGGTGTGGGCACCATCTGCATTAAGTACTGCAGTGCATCTCCTCATGGACTGCACCAGATTTGACAGTTCTTGCTGTGAGATGTTACCCCACTCTTCCACCAAGGCACCTGCAAGTTCCCAGACATTTCTGTGGGGAATGGCCCTAGCCCTCACCCTCCGATCCCACAGGTCACAGAAGTGCTCAATGGGATTGCGATCCGGGCTCTTCGCTGGCCATGGCAGAACACTGATATTCCTGTCTTGCAGGAAATCATGCACAGAATGATCAGTATGGCTGGTGGCATTGTCATGCTGGAGAGTCATGTCAGGATGAGCCTGCAGGAAGGGTACCACATGAGGGAGGAGGAATGTCTTCCCTGTAACGCACAGCGTTGAGATTGCCTGCAATGACAACAAGCTCAGTTCGATGATGCTGTGACACACTGCCCCAGACCATGACGGACCCTCCCCCTCCAAATCGATCCCGCTCCAGATTACAGGTCTCGGTGTAACGCTCATTCCTTTGACGATAAACGCGAATCCGACCACCACCCCTGGTGAGACAAAACCGCGACTTGTCAGAGAAGAGCACTTTTTGCCAGTCCTGTCTGTTCCAGCGATGGGGGGTTTGTGCCCGTAGGCGACATTGTTGCCGGTTATGTCTGGTGAGGACCTGCCTTACAACAGGTCTACAAGCCCTCAGTCCAGCTTCCTGTACCTGTCCCGCAGTTGTGATGTTTGAATATACCGATCCTGTGCAGGTGTTATTACACGTGGTCTGCCACTGCGAGGACGATCAGCTGTCCACCCTGTCAACTTGTAGCGCTGTCTTAGGCGTCTCACAGTACGGACATTGTAATTTATTGCCCTAGCCACATCTGCAATCCTCATGCCGCCTTGCAGCATGCCTAAGGTACGTTCACGCAGGTGAGCAGGGACCCAGGGCATCTTTCTTTTGGTGTTTTTCAGAGTCAGTAGAAAGGCAGGCCTCTTTAGTGTCCTAAGTTTTCATAACTGTGACCTTAATTGCCTACCGTCTGTAAGCTGTTAGTGTCTTAACGACCGTTCCACATGTGCATGTTCATTAATTGTTTATGGTTCATTGAACAAGCATAGGAAACAGTATTTAGACCCTTTACAATGAAGATCTGTGAAGTTATTTGGATTTTTACGAATTATCTTTGAAAGGTCGGGTCCTGAAAAAGGGGTGTTTTTTTTTGCTGAATTTAGGTGTATTTGGATTTCATAACCACCCAAACAGATACATTAACTTGAGGCAGAAAGAGGTCAGTATTGCAACTGTTTACCTAATCTTATTAGGTAATATGTCTGTAAAGTTAACTTTCACAAATTGATGAAAATAAAGGCAGATAAGAAATGGCTTCAGTTACTATTATTGTACAACTATAGCCATTCCTTACTTAGATTTTCCTTTTGCAATTGTGAATACAGCTGAGTAAATGGTAAACATTTTTTATTGCCAATATAATTTGCCTTACAACATATATATTTTTTATTTCACCTTTATTTAACCAGGAAAAGCCATTGGGACCCAGAGTCTATTTTTCAAGGGAGACCTGGCCAAGAAGGCAGCAACAATCAATACATTACATAATTAAAACATACTATCATGACACAAGGCGAGATCCAGATGCAGACACAGGAAGCAGGTGGTTGGAGTCTTACAATGTAGGCAAGAGAACAATGTAGGCAGGAGAATAGTCATGAACAGGAAAAAGGTCAAAACCAGATCAGAGTTCAGGAGGTACAGAGTAGCAGAAATTCTCGTGGTCAGGGCAGGCAGAATGGTCAGGCAGACGGGTACAGAGTCCAGAACAGGCAAGGGTCAAAACCGGGAGGACTAGAAAAAAGAGAATAGCAAAGAGGAGTACAGGAAAACTGCTGGTTGACTTGGAACATACAAGACAAACTGGCACAGAGAGACAGGAAACACAGGGATTAATACACTGGGGAAGACAAGCGACACCTGGAGGGGGTGGAGACAATAATGAGGACAGGTGAAACAGATCAGGGTGTGACACATACAACAATACAGCAACATGATCCAGCCTAAAAAAAAACATTTACACTCCTCTGTAACAGAGTCTCCCATCAATATTTTAAATTCATTCAGTGGCACTAACATATCTAGATGAAGAATGGATTGTAGACTATTCCATGCATCTGGTGCACAAGAAGAGAAGGCAGTGTTGCCTAATACTGTGAATGTCCTGGGAACTTTAAGTACCTAGCAGACTGGGTATGGTAACTACTGGTGGTGAACAGACTACAGAGGTAAATAGGGAGTTTACCCAAAATGGCTTTGTAAGATGAACGCATACAAATGTATCTTTCTGCGCATATAAAGTGAGGTCCAACCTATCATTTGTACAATGTGCAATGGTGGTTGAGTGACTTGGTATTTGTAATAATGCGCAAGGATGCATGACAAACAGAGTCCAGTCTTTGTAAGATGGAGGAGGTTGCATGCATATATAACAAGTCATCATAATCAATTACAGAGAGAAAGGTGGCCTGAACAAGCTTCTTTCTAGCCATAAGCAGGAAGCAAGTCTTATTACGAAAATAAAAACCCAATTTCAATTTAAGCTTGTCACAAGATTATCCACATGAACTGTAAAGGACAACTTGTCATCCAACCAAATACCTAGGTATACCTAGGTACCTAAGCCACCAGATGTGACAATGCTAAAAGTTCTAGCTCTGGTAAAGGTCATGAATTTTGTTTTTTGTACATTCAAGACCAGTTTGAGACCATAAAGGGAGGCCTGCAGTGACTGAAAAGCAGTCTGGAGCTCTTCAACAGCCTGAACCAGAGAAGGAGCACATGAATATATGACTGTATCATCTGCATATAGATGTAATTTTGCCGGTTGCATCCCATTTCCCAAATCATTCATAAAAATTGAGAACACAGGAGCTAAAATGGAACCTTTATTAATCTCAAGATAGCTAGACTTGTGATTGTCAGTATATACACATTTTGTTCTTTCAGAAAGATAGGTCCTAAACCAATTTACTTCCCCTTCACTGAGACCAATGTTTCTGAGTCTAGCTAGCAACAATTCATGGTCAACTTCCACAAACAGAGTCTAGCTAGCAACAACTCATGGTCAACTTCCACAAACAGAGTCTAGCTTGCAACAATTCATGGTCAACATCCACAAAACAGAGCAGCACAACATTGCTTTTTATCTAGTGCATTAATGATGTCTTTTTCCACTGCCATAGCTGCAGTTATGGTGCTGTGCCCCGATCTAAAGCCAGACTGAACCCCGCTCAGTATGTTATTTTCAATTAAGAAGTGTTTTAACTGTGAGTTCACTAGGGATTCATAGACTTTTGCCAGGATAGGGGGTTTAGAGATAGGACAATAGTTATTAGCATCTGAGGGATCACCACCCTTTAGCAGTGGGAGGACATAAGCTGATTTCCAAATGCTGGGTATGGAATTGGTCAAGAAACTGTGAAGTCACAGGTTCAGTACTAATATCATCTGCTATCTTTAAGAGGTAGGGCTCTGGACCTGCAGTTTTTTTAGTGTCTATAGCCTTTAGTGCTTTATAGACCTCAGTATAAGAAACAGGCTCAAGGTTAAAATGGTTCACATGAGGGCCTATATCATAGTTGAGTATAACCGAGCTTACATTAGAGGCCTTGGGCCCCACCATTATCAAAAACTGAACAAGCAGATATGAAGTGCTTGTTAAAAAACCCTTACAATATTGGCGTTATCCTTCACTTCATTAGAATCCATCATTAAATGGTCAGGAAGGCCAGAGGATACATTAGAACCTGACACTGATTTGATTACCTTCCAGAACTTGTTAGGGTTGTTTAGGTTCTCTGTGACTGCATTTAAATAGTCATCTGATTTGGACTTCCTGATCAATCCTGTGCATTTGTTTCTTAGTGCTCTGAAGGAGGCCCAGTCAACAGGAGCGTTTGTGCGTCTAGCTTGATGTAGATATATCTTTCTATTTAATTCTGCCAAGTTTTCTGAAAACCAGGGATTGTCCCTTCCACTGATTCTACATTTCTTCACAGAGGCACGCTTATCACAAATCGACACAAATTTCATATAATAATAGTCCCAAGCAGTGTCAACATCAAGAATCAGACTTACTCTATCAATAATATGGTACAGATCATGTAAGAACGCTTGCTCGTCAAACTGTCTAAAATGTATTTTAAAAATATAATGGGGTTTGTATTTGGTCATTTTTGTATTTCTAACACAAGAAATTGCACAGTGATCACTGACATCATTACAGAATATCCCAGTCGATGTGTATTTGTAAGGGGTATTCGTTAAAATAATGTCCACTAGCGCTGATTTGTTAGGTGGTCGGGGATTCGGTCTTGTGTGCGCATGAATTAATTGAGCGAGATTCGGAGAGTCACACAGTTCTTCAAAATAATCCCATACAGATGTAAGCATGTCCCAGTTCAAATCTCCTAAAATAATGAATTCAGAGTCATTTAACTTGTGCAAGACATCAGCAAGATGTGCGTCTCCCGAAGCCGAGGGCGGTCTGTAGCAGCCGACTACAGTGATGTGGGAGTCCTTATATATGTTCACTTTAACCGCAAGCAATCCAAAATGTTTGGCTTTGGTAATCGAGAGAATTTCAGAGGTGTTAAACTCGTATTTCAAATAAATTGCAACCCCTCCTTGTACCCATCAATAGAAATCGAGTTATTTGACATAGATTTATTTAGCCAAGTTTCTGATAAAACCATTATGTCTGCATTTATCGTTTTGGCCCATATTCTAATCATGTCTATTTTTGGAAATAGACTCCTGACATTAACATACAAGAGGCCAAAACCTGCTCTGTTTTTAAAATCATAGGGATTCGGTAGAGATTGGATAGTATCTACCGGACCAGGGTTTGGTTGCACTTTACCAGAGACCAACAATAAAAGCATAACAATATATCTGTTGCCCAATGCGTGAGGTCTTTCGACACAGAAAAAAAGTAATTCAATAGTTTGAGATTTTAGAAGTATGCCATCAAGTGTAGGTCCAGTTGCGTTTGAGAATAGTAGAAATGTAATTGCAGAGAGACCAAGTTCCTGGTGGTATAGACATGATGGTCTCGTCGGAGTGTTTGCAAATTGTAGGGCATAAAGCGAAGATAACTCACTCAACCATTGATCATTCAGCCTATTTAATCCAGGATGGCATTGAGTAAAGAGCAGGCACAGTGACAGATACATAATGCCGCTTTTAATAGGTATTTCAGTACAGGTGTCCAACGATCAGTAGACGTTGTGTAGAACAACCTATATTTTCCCACCGCCCACGGTGCATCAGGTTTTCCAATCTAATTAAGCGCTTCTCCCGCTCCTAGCCTTCAGTGCGCACCTGCGCTCGCGTAGCAGGCCTTGCGCGCAGACAGACGCTCCTGACTCCGTGAGCAACCAACTCCAGAAAGGTATATAAAAAAATAAATGCCTTCTCAATCCGAAATGTAAAATAGAGACTGAGATCTAAAAATAATAGTTGTTATATACAGCATCCACCTTCACATAAAGAAAGTATTTGCTTCTGTAAACAGGATCAGGGTCATTAAAACATAAAAACTCTTTATTTTTTTATTATTTTATTTCACCTTTATTTAACCAGGTAGGCAAGTTGAGAACAAGTTCTCATTTACAATTGCGACCTGGCCAAGATAAAGCAAAGCAGTTCGACACATACAACGACACAGAGTTACAAATGGTGTAAAACAAACATACAGTCAGTAATACAGTATAAACAAGTGATGATGTGATGTGAGCAAATGAGGTGAGATAAGGGAGGTAAAGGCAAAAAAGGCCATGGTGGCAAAGTAAATACAATATAGCAAGTAAAACACTGGAATGGTAGATTTGCAGTGGAAGAATGTGCAAAGTAGAAATAAAAATAACGGGGTGCAAAAGAACAAAATAAATAAATAAAATAAATACAGTAGGGAAAGAGGTAGTTGTTTGGGCTAAATTATAGGTGGGCTATGTACAGGTGCAGTAATCTGTGAGCTGCTCTGACAGTCGGTGCTTAAAGCTAGTGAGGGAGATAAGTGTTTCCAGTTTCAGAGATTTTTGTAGTTCGTTCCAGTCATTGGCAGCAGAGAACTGGAAGGAGAGGCGGCCAAAGAAAGAACTGGTTTTGGGGGTGACCAGAGAGATATACTGTACCTACTGGAGCGCATGCTACAGGTGGGTGATGCTATGGTGACCAGCGATCTGAGATAAGGGGGGACTTTACCTAGCAGGATCTTGTAGATGACATGGAGCCAGTGGGTTTGGCGACGAGTATGAAGCGAGGGCCAGCCAACGAGAGCGTACAGGTCGCAATGGTGGGTAGTATATGGGGCTTTGGTGACAAAACGGATTGCACTGTGATAGACTGCATCCAATTTGTTGAGTAGGGTATTGGAGGCTATTTTGTAAATGACATCGCCGAAGTCGAGGATTGGTAGGATGGTCAGTTTTACAAGGGTATGTTTGGCAGCATGAGTGAAGGATGCTTTGTTGTGAAATAGGAAGCCAATTCTAGATTTAACTTTGGATTGGAGATGTTTGATGTGGGTCTGGAAGGGGAGTTTACAGTCTAACCAGACACCTAGGTATTTGTAGTTGTCCACGTATTCTAAGTCAGAGCGGTCCAGAGTAGTGATGTTGGACAGGCGGGCAGGTGCGGGTAGCGATCGGTTGAAGAGCATGCATTTAGTTTTACTTGTATTTAAGAGCAATTGGAGGCCACGGAAGGAGAGTTGTATGGTATTGAAGCTTGCCTGGCGGGTTGTTAATACAGTGTCCAAAGAAGGGCCAGAAGTATACAGAATGGTGTCGTCTGCGTAGAGGTGGATCAGAGACTCACCAGCAGCAAGAGCGACATCATTGATGTATACAGAGAAGAGAGTCGGTCCAAGAATTGAACCCTGTGGCACCCCCATAGGGACTGCCAGAGGTCCAGACAGCAGACCCTCCGGTTTGACACACTGAACTCTATCAGAGAAGTAGTTGGTGAACCAGGCGAGGCAATCATTTGAGAAACCAAGGCTGTCGAGTCTGCCAATGAGGATGTGGTGATTGACAGAGTCGAAAGCCTTGGCCAGATCAATGAATACGGCTGCACAATAATGTTTCTTATCGATGGCGGTTAAGATATCGTTTAGGACCTTGAGCGTGGCTGAGGTGCACCCATGACCAGCTCTGAAACCAGATTGCATAGCAGAGAAGGTATGGTGAGATTCGAAATGGTCGGTAATCTGTTTGTTGACTTGGCTTTCGAAGACCTTAGAAAGGCAGGGTAGGATAGATATAGGCCTATAGGATAGATTTAGGTCTTAAACTCTGATCTCAAGGATCACACACAAACGGACAGACTGATTGGCTACCATCTTGCATTTGCCTTTCCACTGAGTATTGCTTACTCCTAGGCAATGCAAACTAGCATATTCAGACTTGGAGATGGCAGTAAATGAGCTATGACATTGAAACCTATAGAGAAATTTCAGCGGACTTGGTACACTGACAGTGTACACAGTTATGTTACAGTAATGTGCCTTGAGCAGTACAATAGTGTGTGTGCGTAGCCCTGAGGATCTCTATGGCCCTTAGTAATCTCATAAAAGGTTGTCAATAGTTTCATGATCTTCCCCATTACTCCATTTCACAAATACCATAGGGATTTCTATAGCATATACATTATAGCCCCTCAGCCATGTAGACCCTTTCGGTGATTATGTCTAAAGTGAATCGATAGAGGCAGGTAAACTGGTGTGTGGTAGATTATTAAGGTTATGGCGTTTGACTTTGTAGAGATTGACAGGTTATAAAAGGGTTATAAAATGTGAAGTCATTTGTTAGAGATCAGGATAACATTAACTTGGAAAACAACACCCATGTGGGTTGAAACTGGAAATAACCTGTGATGACTTGCTTTTTAGTTTATTTTAGAATATTCATAAAATATACTTTAAACACATCATGTATGGCCCAATAATTCCCTTGGTTTTCTCCTAAATATTTAGACGGTTTTGTTGTCTTGTCAAGTACACGTTGAGATTCAATGAATTATTTATTGCCTATAGTGGCCCCTCAGTGGACATACTGGGTTAAGAGCTACACTTAATTTGACTACACTCCAGCATTTTGGATTTGAGATAAAATATTTCATATTAGGCGACAATACAGTATGTCACCTTTTATTTGAGGGTATTTTAATACATATCTATTTTTACCTAGTGGTGGAAAATTTACTCAATTCTCATACTTGAGTAAAAGTAAAGACGACTTAATAGAAAATGACTCAAGTAAAAGTGAACGTCACCCAGTAAAATATTACTTGAGTTAAAGTCTAAAAGTATTTGGTTTTAAATATACTTAAGTGTCAAAAGTAAATGTAATTGCTAAAATATACTTAAGTATCAAATCAAATCAAATTTTATTTGTCACATACACATGGTTAGCAGATGTTAATGCGAGTGTAGCGAAATGCTTGTGCTTCTAGTTCCGACAATGCAGTAATAACCAACAAGTAATCTAGCTAACAATTCCAAAACTACTACCTTATACACACAAGTGTAAGGGGATGAAGAATATGTACATAAAGATATATGAATGAGTGATGGTACAGAGCGACATAGGCAAGATACAGTAGATGGTATTGAGTACAGTATATACATATGAGATGAGTATGTAAACAAAGTGGGATAGTTAATAAAGTGGCTAGTGATACATGTATTACATAAAGATGCAGTAGATGATATAGAGTACAGTATATACGTATACATATGAGATGAATAATGTAGGGTATGTAAACATTATATTAGGTAGCATTGTTTAAAGTGGCTAGTGATATATTTTACATCATTTCCCATCAATTCCCATTATTAAAGTGGCTGGAGTTGAGTCATTGTGTTGGCAGCAGCCACTCAATGTTAGTGGTGGCTGTTTAACAGTCTGATGGCCTTGAGATAGAAGCTATTTTTCAGTCTCTCGGTCCCAGCTTTGATGCACCTGTACTGACCTCGCCTTCTGGATGATAGCGGGGTGAACAGGCAGTGGATCGGGTGGTTGTTGTCCTTGATGATCTTTATGGCCTTCTTGTGACATTGGGTGGTGTAGGTGTCCTGGAGGGCAGGTAGTTTGCCCCCGGTGATGCGTTTTGCAGACCTCATTACCCTCTGGAGAGCCTTACGGTTGTGGGCGGAGCAGTTGCCGTACCAGGCGGTGATACAGCCCGACAGGATGCTCTCGATTGTGCATCTGTACAGTAGAAGTTTGTAAGTGCTTTTGGTGACAAGCCGAATTTCTTCAGCCTCCTGAGGTTAAAGAGGCGCTGCTGCGCCTTCTTCACGATGCTGTCTGTGTGGGTGGACCAATTCAGTTTGTCTGTGATGTGTACGCCGAGGAACTTAAAACTTACTACCCTCTCCACTACTGTTCCATCGATGTGGATAGGGGGGTGTTCCCTCTGCTGTTTCCTGAAGTCCACAATCATCTCCTTAGTTTTGTTGACGTTGAGTGTGAGGTTATTTTCCTGACACCACACTCCGAGGGCCCTCACCTCCTCCCTGTAGGCCGTCTCATCATTGTTGGTAATCAAGCCTACCACTGTTGTGTCATCCGCAAACTTGATGATTGAGTTGGAGGCGTGCGTGGCCACGCAGTCGTGGGTGAACAGGGAGTACAGGAGAGGGCTCAGAACGCACCCTTGTGGGGCCCCAGTGTTGAGGATCAGCGGGGTGGAGATGTTGTTGCCTACCCTCACCACCTGGGGGCGGCCCGTCAGGAAGTCCAGTACCCAGTTGCACAGGGCGGGGTCGAGACCCAGGGTCTCGAGCTTGATGACGAGCTTGGAGGGCACTATGGTGTTAAATGCCGAGCTGTAGTCGATGAACAGCATTCTCACATAGGTATTCCTCTTGTCCAGATGGGTTAGGGCAGTGTGCAGTGTGGTTGAGATTGCATCGTCTGTGGACCTATTTGGGTGGTAAGCAAATTGGAGTGGGTCTAGGGTGTCAGGTAGGGTGGAGGTGATATGGTCCTTGACTAGTCTCTCAAAGCACTTCATGATGACGGAAGTGAGTGCTACGGGGCGGTAGTCGTTTAGCTCAGTTACCTTAGCTTTCTTGGGAACAGGAACAATGGTGGCCCTCTTGAAGCATGTGGGAACAACAGACTGGGATAGGGATTGATTGAATATGTCCGTAAACACACCAGCCAGCTGGTCTGCGCATGCTCTGAGGGCGCTGCTGGGGATTCCGTCTGGGCCTGCAGCCTTGCGAGGGTTAACACGTTGAAATGTTTTCCTCACGTCGGCTGCAGTGAAGGAGAGTCCGCATGTTTTGGTTGCGGGCCGTGTCAGTGGCACTGGGATCGTGTCGCCGGCTGGGATCCATTCCGTTGTCCTGGGTGAAAGGCAGAACACAGGATCCGCTTCGCGAAAGTCATATTCTTGTACTGATGGGGAGTTGACGCTGCTCTTATATTCAGTAGTTCTTCTCGACTGTATGTAATGAAACCTAAGATGACCTGTGGTACCAATGTAAGAAATAACACGTAAAAAAATAAAAAAAACTGCATAGTTTCCTAGGAACGCGAAGCGAGGCGGCCATCTCTGTCGGCGCCGTATAGAAAAGTAAAAGTAAAAATATGAATAATGTAAAATTATTTTTTAAGCAAACCAGACACTTTTATTTGAATTACGGATAGCCAGGGTCACACTCCAACACTCAGACATCATTTAAAAACAAAGCATTTGTGTAAAGGGAGTCCGCCAGATCAGAGGCAGTAGGGATGACCAGGGAAGTTTTCTTGATTAGTGTGCGAATTGAACCATTTTCTGTCCTACTAAGCATTCAAAATGTAACGAGTACTTTTGGGTGTTAGGGAAAATATATGGAGTAAACAGTGCATAATGTTCTTTGGGAATGTAGTGAAGTAAAAGTAAAAGTTGTCAAAAATATAAATAGTAAAGTACATATCCCCATAAAAATTACTTAAGTAGTACTTTAAACTATTTTTACTTAAGTACTTTACACCACTGCTTTTACCATTCAGAAATGAAAGCACCTTATGTATCTAGTCCATCCTTTTGAAGAAGTCATAAGTATTTGGACAAATTCACTTATCGTATATTAGCTCCTGCCAGTTCTGTCTTACCCTTGGCACTGACGGTTTTCCAAAATGTGTAGTTTATATTCTGTTGATGATTTTCCACTTATTTTTGTTTAGTGCCAAACTTGTTAACATCACTTCTAAATAAGACAAAAAATGGCCATGAGAAATAATTGTATTATGCAAATGTATTGGTTGACATATCAGTCGTTACATTTGTTTAGCGAAGAGTACATGTATTTCACAGGCATCAGTCACAGAAACTTTTATAATATTTACAGCACTCGTTTCCAAAGGTCTACTTGTAGTTCATAATAAAACAAGTCAATGATGTAAATAAACCCTGGCCATTGAGAGGCTTTGAAGCCACCGATTGGCCATATTGGCACTCCCTAGTAGGAGCAGTCCTCCACAGGAATTAATGGAATTATGCAGTATTTCAATTAAATGTTTCCAGGACACAATTACAGGCCCTGAAGCATGGATTTGCATAGTCTTGATACCATTTGATAGGAAACACTTTTAAGTTAGTGGAAATGTGAAAGGAATGTAAGAGAATATATCACAATAGATCTGATAAAAGATAATACAAAGAAAGAAAAAAACGTTATTTTGAAAAAATGTTTGTACCATCATCTTTGAAATGCAAGAGAATGGCCATAACGTATTATTCCAGCCCAGGTGGAATTTAGATTTTGGCCACTAGATGGAGCAGTGTATGTGCAACGCTTTAGACTGATCCAATGAACCATTGCATTTCTGTTCAAAAATGTTATTAAAACTGCCCAAATGTGCCTAATTTGTTTATTAATAACGTCTCATGTTCAAAATGGTGCACTCTTCTCAAACAATAGCATGGTATTATTTCACTGTAATACTTACTGTAAATTGGACAGTGCAGTTAGATTAACATGAATTGAAGCTTTCTGCCAATATCAGATATGTCTATGTCCTGGGAAATGTTCTTGTTACTTACAACCTCATGCTAATCGCATTAGCCTACGCTAGCTCAAAGATCGGTGTCTTCGGGATCATATTATTTTGTTGTTGTAGTGGGGACAGCAACATTAGCAATCTCAAAAAATGTATACCTTAAGGGGGGGAATTTTTTTTTTTTTCATTTTGTATGCATCAAGTTGTCTGTAATAGAATAAATGTGGCAAAAACAAATGTAGACATTAATAAATGCATTGCTATAGCTTACAAAATATATTTTTTTACAACGGTGGGGGACTTTCAAGATGGAGGCACAGTGGCATCAACACAGTGCCACCAAATTAGTAATCTAGTGTATAGACTATATAAATTATTGGAATGGGCATAGGCTACAGTCACAACTAAGAAGTAACATGTTTAACCTGTTTCCTGGGACTGTCCCAGGTACCCTCTTTATATTTCCAGAAAAAAAAAAATGACAAGACCCGGGAAAATAGCCAATGTCGCACTAATGAAATTCCACAAAATACACATGCAGATTAGTGAAAAAATTAAAAACACATTATCCAAACAGGTTGTCACATTTAGCCTAGGTATTTACTTCACACAATGTTGCCATAAATTCAAAGCACACACATAACTGACACCGCTACCCTCCTTTAGGTTTTCACTCCAACTCCAGTTGTAACTAATCTGATTCTTATCAACTAGATAATTATTAGAATCAGGTGCGCTAGAAGTGAAAACATACAGGATGGTGGCTCTCCAGGAAGGAGAGCTCTGTCATACAGGAAACCCCTACAATAGAGCCTGTAAAATAACGTGTGCCTATTTGAGCTGTCATTGTGGCTCTCCAGACAGTCACAAATTTGATAGGCCTGTGCACAATTCCTCATATAGGCATCTCTGTCACAGTCTGTTAACAATTTACTGTATAGTTGCTGCCCAGAAGAGAGCTTCGGTACGCGTGATCAACAGACCGTATGAAAGTAGATATGGATATTTTTAGAGTTGGTTCCTGTTAAGATACCTTGACATTTTTTACTATTTATACTCTTAAATCTCCCTGTCGTTAATTTCCTGATATACTATCTGTATAATCATCAACTCGATTTTGCCAAATATATAATATATTATGTCATTAGTTGAAGGAGGTTATCTAGCAAGCGTAGCAAGTTTGCATGATCCGACAACGCTATACTCGGGGTGCGTTCTGTGCGTCCTGAGCGCCCTCTGTATCGAGATATGCACTACATTAATTGAGGAACATGATAATGCTCGGAATTTATGGAATTTAATTCACAACAGTGTCATTGGAGATCAAAGATAGTTCATTACTAAATATCAGTTTAATTTGCTCTGAAATCTTTACATAGTGGTGCAGCCCAGTCGACAAGGTGGCACAGCGCCCTTATTATTTGGGCAGAACCCTGGCATAGTGGCCATATCTTGGTTTTAAACGCTTTGAATTGGGCACTTCCGATTTTCGCCGTACTTTCTGGGACTCAAGGGATAATTATGAAGTATCCCCGGTACTGAAAGTTGGAACGTTTCCGGGAAAATATGAATCACTAGTCACAAAGTTGCAAAGGATCTGTTAATGAAATACTGTGAATTACCGAAAATTACTGACACTTGTATTTTACTTTGCAAAATGGAAATAACAATATTTTTCTCAAAATACACCTATACCACACTTACTATACCACACTTACACACTTACGACAACCAATAGCCATGGAAATCACACCAGGCGTTCAGGCAGTAGCCAACATTTTTGTTCGATTTAAAAACAGCCCAAAAGCGCAATGTAACGACAATATACTATTGATTTAGCAAGGTCAATCAAGGGCTTTTCAATCACCTGTATTGTTGAAGCTTTACACATTCTGCGACAGAAATGTAAAGGTAATTCCCGATTGAGCCGACATATATTGCGTTTACTATGAATGCAGTCTGTTAATGCGGGAATATTGCCTTCATCAATTTCAATCAACCTGTAACGCTGAACTTCCGCGATACAGATTCAATAGATCCCCAAGTAGGCCTCAACTTAAATTATGTTAGGTAGTACGCTATGTACATAGGAGAAATCATTTTGAAGTCCCATAGGTGCTGAGGCCAGTCACGGAGACAAATATTTGCTTGGCGCAGCTGGCATCTTATGCGCAATTTGGTAGGCTACATGATAGAATATCATCATTTATAAACTTAAATACTGTTAATTAAGAAAAGTTAATGTTCTCATCTTAGTCCTATGCATTGAGTCGAGGATAATACATTTCGTAATATTTTGATAGTAAAAAAACGAATTGTTTTACGAAGCGGCTTAGAGGTGTGGTTTTACGCATTAAGTTACCTTTATGGTTGGCTGTCCTCCGCTAATGCGTCACATTGCCCATTTACAATGGATAGTTGACAGAGGTCGGTGTCTATGACATTCAAAGGTATTTGTGTGTCACCGTGGACAGAGGCTTTTCGAGTTGCAGAAAAGGGCCGTATTTGGCAGCTGTTCGCAGGTGAGGAAACCCGCCAGAATAAATCCTTCAGCATTTTCCTGAACTCTCTTCGCATGAGACAATATAAAACTGGGTTCAAGCAACTATTGGCATGTGCCAGGCACACGGTCACAGGGAAAACATAGGTGTGAACCATATAATAAGACCTGTCCCAGTTCACCACATTAAATTTGACCAGGACGCCCCAGAAAGTGATGGCGTGATTTGGCATCCAACACAAAAAGAATGAAAGAACCACAATGGTAACGGATTTAGTGACTCTGTTACTCCGTTTAGGGTGGTTGTTGTTCATACTCCTCAGGCGAACGAATCGTAGGAGCATCAAATAGCAAATTGTTACTATGAGCATGGGGAAAACAAAGGCAATTATGATTTTTTGTAAATGATATAAAGCCAGCCAGTGCTGGCCCTCCGGGAACCGCAAAAGGCAAAGCTTTTCCCCAGCGATGTTTGTCATATTGGAGAAAATAGCCGTTGGAGCGGTGGCCACAGTAGCAAAGACCCAGAGCACTGCGCTTACCCATCTCACCGAACAATATCTGTGTCTAGTGCGGTCCTTTAGAGCCGATGCAACGGACCAGTAGCGCGTAACACTCATAGCAGTGAGGAAGAACACACTCGCGTACATGTTCATAACAGTAACGGAGAGAATGATCTTGCACATCGCGTTCCCAAACGGCCAGCTGAAGTCCAGAGCAGTGTCCACAGCCCAGAAAGGCAGGGTCAGGACAAACTGGAAGTCCGTCATGGCCAGATTAAGAACAAAAAAGTGTATGGTGGACCTTTTTCTTCCTTGTCTCACTTTCATTAAGAAAACGACTAACAAATTCCCCACCAAACCCGCTGCGCAAACCACGGAATACACGATTGATATCATGATTCGAAGCGCTGGACTGCCGTCCGCGGTCATATCTATGTCCTCCAGGCTGCTGAAGCGGTCTGGGTCCGTAGAGGACCGGTTATAAGAGCTGATGTTATGGTTCCAAGTGTCCCCCAGTGCCGTTTGCATATCCACTATTTCGTTCCAGACGTAAAATATGTTCCAAAAAAATTAAAGATACATAGTTGCAAACATGGTATGGTAGCATAAACTTTTCATACGTTCAAAACAGATACCTGAAAGTCTCCATCTTCTCATGTAATGATGGTCCGTGCGCTCTGACCGCAAACTGGCTTTTAAATAGCCTACTGTGCCAGTGGAAGCGTCACCCCATAGGCAACAATTGGTTAACGTTCCTCTGATTGCTGATTGACATGGGTGTTTCAAGCCTGCTAAGGTAAAATGAACAGCAAGGAACACAACGTATCACAAGGGACTGGGGGAAATTCAACCAGGTAGCCTAGCAAAAAAGCGTTGGGCCAGTAACCGGAAGGTGGTTTGTTCGAGCCCCCCGAGATTACTTTGTGAAAAATATGTCAATGTGCCTTTGAGCAAGGCACTTAACCCCCACCTAACTAAAATGTAAACCCCGGTTCGTGGGTAAAATTACTCCCCCCCCCCCCCCCCCCCCAGCCCACGCACACACACACACAACCTATGTGTTGTGATAATTGCTTGTTTGATCTATAACCTGTTAATTCATATGCCTTGCGACCGTTATCTAAATGCCGAGATAATAAGAAGACACAGTGGCAGAATAAATTCATCCACACCTTGTTTTATCACAAAACCGGATAGCAAACTCTGTCCAGTGAAGTTCACAAAGCATATTGCATGTACAGTAACAAACAATTACATGACCTAGAGCATAGTCAAGCAAGTTAACGTTTCCGACATTTTCAGACCACTAAACAACTATTGATTTAGAACAACAGAGAGTTACTGCAAGTCGCAAAGAAAACTGGAGCCGCCTCCACTATTCCAGCACCATTTCAACTTCAGCATTTCAACTTCATGAAATAACCCCGGCCAAGTCTAATACAGTGACAACTAAAGATACCAAAAACTATTTAGTGCAAGCAAGGTAAGCTAAATATGATGTGGCTGTCCATGTTTCTAATTTCCGTGTGCGTGTGTGTCCAGGGGCTCAACTTTGGTTTTAGAAGTGGGGGGACACAGTATATTTTACAATTGTTATCTTTTGTTTGTTTTTTAGTCCCATCCTTAAGCTCCTTCAACCCTTCCCATCTATCTCTGAACACCATTCAGTTTTGATTTCGATTTGCCATATATTCCCCAACTGTGCTGTTAAGTTTCACAAAAGTTCTGAACCTTTCTATTCTCATAGATTTTACATGGTGTAAATTTAACAAATAAACTTTTTAGTTAAGAGTGTTATTACATTATCGATCAATTGACTATACACCTATAACCAATAGCCTAACAAATGAACAACTATTACAAATAAAGTACAAAGACAACTTTTGATTGTCTTTAAGACATCCCCTATCCCCCCGTCCCGTAACAGTATAGTCTATAACTAAACTCTCTCCCCAACACAACTTCCTTCCATCTTTTTATTTTTGTCTCAAGCAGGGCAGTAATTATAATATATATTAGGGGGGGGACATCACCATCAAATATGCTCAAAATGCAACTCCCCAATATATTGATATAAAAAATAGTGGCTTTGGGAATGACCAGTGAGATATACCTGCTGGAGCACGTGCTACGTGTGGGTGTTGTTATCGTTGACCAGTGAGCGGAGATAAGGCGAAGCTTTACCTAGCAAAGACTTATACAGTGGGGAGAACAAGTATTTGATACACTGCCAATTTTTCAGGTTTTCCTACTTACAAAGCATGTAGAGGTCTGTCATTTCTTATTATAGGTACACTTCAACTGTGATAGACGGAATCTAAAACAAAAATCCAGAAAATCACATTGTATGATTTTTAAGTAATTCTTTTGAATTTTATTGCATGACATAAGTATTTGATCACCTACCAACCAGTAAGAATTCTGGCTCTCACAGACCTGTTAGTTTTTCTTTAAGAAGCCCTCCTGTTCTCCACTCATTACCTGTATTAACTGCACCTGTTTGAACTCGTTACCTGTATAAAAGACACCTGTCCACACACTCAATCAAACAGACTCCAACCTCTCCACAATGGCCAAGACCAGAGAGGGTTTAAGGACATCAGGGATACAATTGTAGACCTGCACAAGGCTGGGATGGGCTACAGGACAATAGGCAAGCAGCTTGGTGAGAAGGCAACAACTCTTGGCGCAATTATTAGAAATGGAAGAAGTTCAAGATGACGGTCATTCACCCTCAGTCTGGGGCTCCATGCAAGTTTTCACCTCGTGGGGCATCAATGATCATGAGGAAGGTGAGGGATCAGCCCAGAACTACACGGCAGGACCTGGTCAATGACCTGAAGAGAACTGGGACCACAGTCTCAAAGAAAACCATTAGTAACACATTACGCCGTCATGGATTAAAATCCTGCAGCGCACGCAAGGTACCCCTGCTCAAGTCAGTGCATGTCCAGTCCCGTCTGAAGTATGCCAATGACCATCTGGATGATCCAGAGGAGGAATGGGAGAAGGTCATATAGTCTGATGAGACAAAAATAGAGCTTTTTGGTCTAAACTCCACTCGCCGTGTTTGGAGGAAGAAGAAGGATGAGTACAACCCCAAGAATACCATCCCAACCATGAAGCATGGAGGTGGAAACATAATTCTTTGGGGATGCTTTTCTGAAAAGGGGAAAGGACGACTGCGCCGTATTGAGGGTAGGATGGATGGGGCCATGTATCTCGAGATCTTGGCCAACAACCTCCTTCCCTCAGTAAGAGCATTGAAGATGGTTCGTGGCTTGGTCTTCCTGCATGACAATGACCCGAAACACACAGCCAGGGCAACTAAGGAGTTGCTCCGTAAGAAGCATCTCAAGGTCTTGGAGTGGCCTAGCCAGTCTCCAGACCTGAACCCAATATAAAATCTTTGGAGGGAGCTGAACGTCCGTATTGCCCAGCGACAGCCCTGAAACCTGAAGGATCTGGAGAAGGTCTGTATGGAGGAGTGGGCCAAAATCCCTGCTGCAGTGTGTGCAAACCTGGTCAAGAACTACAGGAAACGTATGATCTCTGTAATTGCAAACAAAGGTTTCTGTACCAAATATTAAGTTCTGCTTTTCTGATGTATCAAATACTTATATCATGCAATAAAATGCAAATTAATTACTTAAAAATCATACAATGTGATTTTCTGGATTTTTGTTTTAGATTCCGACTCTAAAAGTTGAAGTATACCTATGATAAAATTAGAGCATAGAGGTCGCAGTGGTGGGTGTATATGGGGCTTTGGTGACAAAACGGATGGCACTGTGATAGACTGCATCCAGTTTGCTGAGTAAAGTGTTGGAGGCTATTTTGTAAATGACATCGCCAAAGTCGAGGATCGGTAGGATAGTCAGTTTTACTTGGTTATCCTTTCTAGCGCTAGCGGAACCTCTCGACAACATTCCGCTGAAAAGGCAGGGTGCGAAATTCAAAAATATTGTTTTGAAATATGTAACTTTCACACATTAACAAGTCCAGTACAGCAAATGAAAGATAAACTTCTTGTTAATTTACCCACCGTGTCCGATTTCAAAAAGGCTTTACAGCGAAAGCACAACATATGATTATGTTAGGTCAGAGCCAACTCAAAAAAACACACAGCCATTTTTCCAGCAAAAGATAGGAGTCACAAAAAGCAGAAATATAGATCAAATGAATCACTAACCTTTGATGATCTTCACCAGATGACACTCGTAGGACATCATGTTACACAATACACACAATACATGTGCATATTTATATCCAAAAATCTCAGTTAACAATGACGTGTTACGTGCAGTAATGTTTTGATTCCAAAACATCCAGTGATTTTGCAGATAGCCATCAAATCCCAGAAATACTCATAATTAACATTGATAAAAGATACAAGTGTTATTCACAGAATTAAAGATAGACTTCTCCTTAATGCAACCGCTGTGTCAGATTTCAAAAAAACTTTATGGAAAAAGCATAATCTGAGTATGGCGCTCAGAGCCCAATCCAGCCAAAGAAATATCCGCCATGTTGGAGTCAACAGAAGTTAGAAATAACATTATAAATATTAACTTACCTTTGATGATCTTCATCAGAATGCACTCCCAGGAATCCCAGTTCGACAATAAATTACTGATTTGTTCCATAAAGTCCATCATTTATGTCCAAATAGCCACTTGTTGTTAGCGTGTTGAGTCCAGTAATCCATCTTCATGAGGCGCGAGCACTACGTCCAGACAAAAACTTGAAAAGTTCCGTTACAGGTCGTAGAAACATGTCAAATGATGTATGGAATCAATCTTTAGGATGTTTTTAACCTTTCTGATCTCCCCATCCCGGATCCGGGATCGTGAATACAGACTCAAGCTCATTACCATAACGCAACTTTAACTATTCATGAAAATCGCAAATGAAATGAAATAAATATGCTAGCTCTCAAGCTTAGCCTTTTGTTAACAACACTGTCATCTCAGATTTTCAAAATATGCTTCTCAACCATTGCAAAACAAGCATTTGTGTAACAGTATTGATGGCTAACGTAGCATTTAGCATTAGCATTCAGCTGGCAACATTTACACAAAAAAACAGAAAAGCATTCAAATAAAATCATTTACCTTTGAAGAACTTCAGATGTTTTCAATGAGGAGACTCTCAGATAGCAAATGTTCAGTTTTTCCTGAAAGATTATTTGTTTAGGACAAATCGCTCCGTTTTCTGCGTCACGTTTAGCTATGAAAAAACCCCTGTATCCAGGATTGTGTAAATCTATCAGCAAGCTCATTAGCATAACACAACGTTAACTATTCATGAAAATCGCAAATGAAATGAAATAAATATGCCATCTCTCAAGCTTAGCCTTTTGTAAACAACACTGTCATCTCAGATTTTCAAAATATGCTTCTCAACCATAGGAAAACAATAATTTGTGTAAAAGTAGCTAGCTAGCGTTAGCATTTAGCGTTAGCATTTAGCGTTAGCATTAGCGTTAGCATCCAGCACGCAACATTAACAAAAACATAAAAGCCTTCAAATAAAATCATTTACCTTTGAAGAACTTCTGATGTTTTCAATGAGGATACTCTGTTAGATAGCAGATGCTCAGTTTTTCCAAAAAGATTCTTTGTGTATTAGAAATAGCTCCGTTTTATACATCACATTTGGCTACCAAAAAAAATCAGAAAATTCAGTCCTCAAAACGCGAACTTTTTTCCAAATTAACTCCATAATATCGACTGAAAACACGGCAAACGTTGTTTAGAATCAATCATCAAGGTGTTTTTCACATATCTCTTCATTGATACATCGTTCTTGGACACATGGTTTCTCCCCTATATCAAATGGAAAAGTACTAGCAGCTGGCAATTGCGCACCGAATTCCACGCAGGACACCAGGCGGACACTTGGAAAATGTAGTCTCTTAAGGTCAATCTTCCAATGATATGCCTACAAATACGTCACAATGCTGCTAAGACCTTGGGCGAACGACAGAAAGTGTAGGCTCATTCCTTGCGCAATCACAGCCATATAAGGAGACAATGGAAAACAGAGCTTCAGAAATTCTGCTAATTCCTGGTTGATGCATTATCTTGGTTTAGCCTGTAGAATGAGTTCTGGGGCACTTACAGACAAAATCTTTGCAGATTCTGAAACTTCAGAGTGTTTTCTTTCCAAAACTGTTAAGAATATGCATAGTCGAGCATCTTTTCGTGACAAAATATCGCGCTTAAAACGGGAACGTTTTTTATCCAAAAATGAAATAGCGCCCCTAGAGATCTAACAGGTTAACATAAAACTAGTTGTTCCAACCGGAGAATTCCATTGTCTGTTGAAAAGCACTGGAACAAGAGCTAACTCTGTCGGGACCGCACGTCACGAGCATGAGACACTCTGCCAGACCACCGACTCATTCAGCTCCCATTCCCCCCTCCTTTATAGCAGAAGCCTGAAACAAGTTTCTAAAGACGGTTGACATCTAGTGGAAGCCTTGGGAAGTGCAACTTGACCCCATATGCACTGTGTATTCAGTAGGCCAAGCTTTGAAAAACTACAAACCTCAGATTTCCCACTTCCTGGTTGGATTTTTCTCAGGTTTTCGCCTGCCATGTGAGTTCTGTTATACTCACAGACATCATTCAAACAGTTTTAGAAACTTCAGAGTGTTTTCTATCCAATACCAATACTAATAATATGCATATATTAGCATCTGGGACTGAGAAAGAGGCAGTTTACTCTATCCCAAACAGGATTTATGTTTGGCGGTGCGAGTGAAGGAGGCTTTGTTGCGGGATAGAAAGCCGATTCTAGATTTAATTTTGGATTGGAGATGTTTAATATGAGTCTGGAAGGATAGTTTACAGGCTAGCCAGACACCTAGGTATTTGTAGTTGTCCACGTATTCTAAGTCAGAACTGTCCAGAGTAGTGATGCTAGTCGGGCGGGCCAGTGCGGGCAGCGAACGGTTGAAAAGCATGCATTTAGTTTTACTTGCGTTTAAGAGCAGTTGGAGGCCATGGAAGGAGTGTTGTATGGCATTGAAGCTCGTTTGGAGGTTTGTTAACACAGTGTCCAAAGAAGGGCCAGATGTATACAGAATGGCGTCATCTGCGTAGAGGTGGATCAGGGAATCACCCACAGCAAGAGCGACATCATTGATATATACCAAGAAAAGAGTCAGCCCGAGAATTGATCAGCCTGAGAATTGAACCCTGTGGCACCCCCATAGAGACAGCCAGAGGTTCGGACAACAGGCCCTCCGATTTGACACACTGAACTCTGTCTGAGAAGTTGTTGGTGAACCAGGGAGGCAGTCATTTGAGAAACCAAGGCTGTTGAGTCTGCTGATAAGAATATGATTATTGACAGAGTCGAAAGCCTTGGCCAGGTCGATGAAGACGGCTGCACAGTACAATCTTTTATCGATGGCGGTTATGATATCATTTAGTACCTTGAGCGTGGCTGAGGTGCACCCGTGACCAGCTTGGAAACCAGATTGCACAGCAGAGAAGGTATGGTGGGATTCCCTATCAAATAAGACACTCTACTTTCAGGAGAAATGGTTTAAAGATTATACTTCGCTCCATTACAGCCTCCCCTTAACCTCTCTTGGGTAGGGGGCAGTATTTTCACATGCGGATGAAAAGCGTGCCCAAAGTAAACTGCCTGTTACTCAGGCCCAGAAGCTAGGATATGCATACAATAGAACACTCTACAGTTTCTAAAACTGTTCAAATTGTCTGTGAGTATAACAGAACTGATACGGGAGGCAAAACCCAGAGGACAAACCATACCCCCAAAAAATCTTTCAGCCTACCACTGTTTTCAATGGCTGTCACTTTTATTATAAGGCGAAATCCTCCCAGCTTGCAGTTCCTAGGGCTTCCACTAGATGTCACCAGTCTTTAGAAAGAGTTTCATGCTAGTTTTTGGAAAAATGAGCCAGAAATTGTAGTTTTTCTAGGTGGTTCCCATTTTGGCTGTAGTGTTACATAGTGCGTGGAAGAGAACGTGTTCTTTGCTATTTTTCTCCGGTAAAGACAATAACAATTCTCCGTCTTAAATGTTATATTTTATTTACGTATTAGGGTACCTAAGGTTTGATTATAAACATTGTTTGACTTGTTTGGAAAGTTTATTAGTAACGTTTGGGATTCATTTTGTATGCATTTTGATGGAGGGAAACTGGGTGGATTATTGACTGAAGCACGCCAGCTAAACTGAGTTTTTATGGACATAAAGAAGGACATTATCAAACAAAAGGACCATTTGTGATGTAACTTGGACCTTTTCGAGTGCCAACAGAAGAAGATCAAAGGTAAGGCATTTATTATATCGCTATTGCTGACTTTCGTGGCGCATCTGCCTGGTTGAAATATGTTTTTCATGCTTTTGTATGCTGGGCGCTGTCCTCAAATAATCGCATGGTGTGATTTCGCTGTAAAGCCTTTTTGAAATCTGACACAGCGGCTGAATTAACAACAAGTTAAGCTTTATTTTGATGTATTACACTTGTGATTTTATGCAAGTTAAATATTTATTATTCTGTAGTTAGAATTTTGCGCTCTCCAATTTCACCGAATGTTGGCCAGGTGGGACGCTACCATCCCACCTTCCCATAAGAAGTTAAAGGGGGTTCTCTGTTTCTATTATGCTAAATACTTTGCAACACAAAAGTCTAAGCTTGTGTCAAAAGAAGATTCAGCTTTCAGTCAAGACTGGCTTTCAAAATTGGAAGGCGACACTGGAGAAATTTAGAGCGCATAAAGACAGCCAGTGTCACAAATTAGCTGTGTTGACTCAGATTCAGGAGTCAAAGCCTGTTAATGTGCAACTTTCACTTGAGCTTGAAAGACAGCAGCAACAAGCGAGGAGAAATCTTATGAAGATTGTTGGGGGTGTGAAGTAGTTGGCACAGCAAGGTCAGGCTTTTCGAAGCGTTGATAAGGAGAGTGGGAACTTCAGCCAGGGAAATACAATCGTCAAAGAAATTGTAACAGAAATACCATCAATGCCAGTGGTCCGGTTTGCACTTATTATTGATGGCACCCACGATATATCAGGAGTTGAGCAGGATTCAATATGTTTGTAATTTGTAGATGCAGATCTACAAACAATGGAAGAATTCATGGGACTACGAAGTGTCTTAAACGACAGGGCAAAATATAGCCAAGATGGCATGTGATGTGATGATGCGTCTAGGGCTTCCTCTTCCTCTAGGACAAACCTATGAATGTGCCGCAAACATGGCAGGACGATTGCAGGGGGTGCAAGCCATTTTAAGGAAAGAACGACCGCTGGCTATGTATTGTCACTGTGGTCCAGACTGTGTGAACTTAGTGTACTGTGTAGCCTCTCCAATAGTAAGAGATTCAATGGGTCTGGTTCATGAATTGGGGGGCTTCTTTAATCAATCTGGCAAGTTCAAGTTGTTTTTCCAAGAAATCGCAAAATCAAAGTATGATTTCATCTCGTTGAAACCTCTCTGTCACACCAGGTGGACTGTTCGCACCTTTGCCATCCGCTCAGTTCTCAGCCAGTATGAATCAGTGCTGACAGTCCTTGAAGAACTAAGTCTATTGGTCTTCATGGAACATTTCTAAAAGGGAACACTGTGCTCAGCCTTGTAATGGCTGAAGACGTGATGGGGGATTTAACACCTCCCTGCAGCTTAGGAAACAGACCGTTTCAGGCATGTTGGAGGCTGTGGACCATGTCAAAACAAGCATACAGGACAAGAGAACGGAGGAGCACTTTGATGTCTTGTTCACAAAAGCAACTGCTATGGCAACAAAGTTGGACCTACAACCTATTCAGATGCCTCATATCCTCAAACCTACAAGGCGTTACACCGGTCAGGCAGCAGCCGATATCCATCCGGATTTCCCAGTCTTTGTACAGAGCCCAATTTTACAATGCCTTGGACACAGTGAATACTCAATTCATAGAGAGGTTTGATTAAGCTGGATTCCACAAACTACAGCAGCTTGAAAATGTGCTGCTACGCAGAGACATGGACAAGGCGGTAGACGACTATCCTGAATTGAATTCAAAACTACTGCAGGTGCAGTTGGCCATGTTTGGGGCTAAGTACACATATCAAACAAGCTCAGATGTTGCTAGCATTATTTGGGAAATGGTGCCAGAGGTGAAAGGTCTCTTCAGTACAGACTGAGAGGAGTTGTAGTGCCCTGAGGAGGCTTAAGACATGGCTTAGATCTTCGACGAGTCAAACAAGGCTGAACAATGTGGCCATGTGTAACAGGGACCAGGAGAAACTGGACAGACTGGACCTTGAAGGAATATGCCAGTCTTTTATCGGTGTCAACGATAAGTGCAAAAAGGCCTTTGGATCCTTAGCTTGAAGAATGGCAAGTCAAAACATGTCGTTGCCTGGAGAGGAGATGAGAGGATAAGAGAGCAGAGGAAAAGAGAAGAGATGACTGGAGAGCAGGAGAGAAGAGAGGAGAAGATAGGACAAGAGGAGAGGAGAGCAGAGCAGAGCAAACGCCCCTGCTGTCCACCCAAGTTTACTTGTAAATATGTAAATATAAACAACAATTTGCTAAACCTTGGCCAAAATATCTGGACTTGTCTTCATATAACAATGTGTAGATTTCTGTTTATATGATTATGGTTATAGTTGTACTTTATTAATCCCTAATCTCTGCCAATCTCTGCCAAAAACAGAGCAATGTAATTCAATACACAATTAGGCATTATTGTAAAAAACTAAAAATAAATAAAAGGTTCATACCATGTGTGAGTGAATTTTGAAATGTTTTAGAATGGTAGGAAATTAGTTTACAAATTTCATTTTTTTTCGGGGGCCAGACCGCCTTGCAGATTTTGCAGCCCAGCAACTAGGGATTGCCTAAATAGGTACAGTGCCTTGCGAAAGTATTCGGCCCCCTTGAACTTTGCAACCTTTTGCCACATTTCAGGCTTCAAACATAAAGATATAAAACTGTATTTTTTTGTGAAGAATCAACAACAAGTGGGACACAATCATGAAGTGGAACGACATTTATTGGATATTTCAAACTTTTTTAACAAATCAAAAACTGAAAAATTGGGCGTGCAAAATTATTCAGCCCCCTTAAGTTAATACTTTGTAGCGCCACTTTTTGCTGCGATTACAGCTGTAAGTCGCTTGGGGTATGTCTCTATCAGTTTTGCACATCGAGAGACTGACATTTTTTCCCATTCCTCCTTGCAAAACAGCTCGAGCTCAGTGAGGTTGGATGGAGAGCATTTGTGAACAGCAGTTTTCAGTTCTTTCCACAGATTCTCGATTGGATTCAGGTCTGGACTTTGACTTGGCCATTCTAACACCTGGATATGTTTATTTTTGAACCATTCCATTGTAGATTTTGCTTTATGTTTTGGATCATTGTCTTGTTGGAAGACAAATCTCCGTCCCAGTCTCAGGTCTTTTGCAGACTCCATCAGGTTTTCTTCCAGAATGGTCCTGTATTTGGCTCCATCCATCTTCCCATCAATTTTAACCATCTTCCCTGTCCCTGCTGAAGAAAAGCAGGCCCAAACCATGATGCTGCCACCACCATGTTTGACAGTGGGGATGGTGTGTTCAGCTGTGTTGCTTTTACGCCAAACATAACGTTTTGCATTGTTGCCCAAAAGTTCAATTTTGGTTTCATCTGACCAGAGCACCTTCTTCCACATGTTTGGTGTGTCTCCCAGGTGGCTTGTGGCAAACTTTAAACAACACTTTTTATGGATATCTTTAAGAAATGGCTTTCTTCTTGCCACTCTTCCATAAAGGCCAGATTTGTGCAATATACGACTGATTGTTGTCCTATGGACAGAGTCTCCCACCTCAGCTGTAGATCTCTGCAGTTCATCCAGAGTGATCATGGGCCTCTTGGCTGCATCTCTGATCAGTCTTCTCCTTGTATGAGCTGAAAGTTTAGAGGGACGGCCAGGTCTTGGTATATTTGCAGTGGTCTGATACTCCTTCCATTTCAATATTATCGCTTGCACAGTGCTCCTTGGGATGTTTAAAGCTTGGGAAATCTTTTTGTATCCAAATCCGGCTTTAAACTTCTTCACAACAGTATCTCGGACCTGCCTGGTGTGTTCCTTGTTCTTCATGATGCTCTCTGAGCTTTTAACGGACCTCTGAGACTATCACAGTGCAGGTGCATTTATACGGAGACTTGATTACACACAGGTGGATTGTATTTATCATCATTAGTCATTTAGGTCAACATTGGATCATTCAGAGATCCTCACTGAACTTCTGGAGAGAGTTTGCTGCACTGAAAGTAAAGGGGCTGAATAATTTTGCACGCCCAATTTTTCAGTTTTTGATTCGTTAAAAAAGTTTGACATTTCCAATAAATGTCGTTCCACTTCATGACTGTGTCCCACTTGTTGTTGATTCTTCACAAAAAAATACAGTTTTATATCTTCATGTTTGAAGCCTGAAATGTGGCAAAAGGTCGCAAAGTTCAAGGGGGCCGAATACTTTCGCAAGGCATGTTTCAGGGGCATGTTTTCAATCTCTCAGGGGCATGTTTTCAATACAGACTCCTTTTGTCGTACTGTATTCCATATAAGGTATTCAGCTAGACCTTATGAAAGTTGCATAGCATCACCCTTAATCTAAAAAAAGTGATACTAGTGATACTGTACATAACTTGACATTTCTTTAAAACATTGTGGGAGGATGACCAACCTTCCAATTAATGGCAATGCATTTATTAGCCACTATAAATGCTAGGTTACACATTCTTCTTATAACAGTCTCCAGTATCAACATTTCCAAGCAAACAAAAACTGGGGAAAAAGGAGAATCTATAGACATGTTGAGATAAAAGAATATACACTTTGTCAGAGTTCAGCCAACCTTCACAAGACCACAACACATGTAAATATGTCCTATTTTGTGCTTTACACCCCCAGCAGAATAATACAAATTCTGAGTGCACGATATTCAGTTTCACTGGCATATAGTACATTCTATGATGGTCTTAAACTGCATTAATTCATGCCTGAGATTATATGAACATGACTGGGCATTTCAATAATATGTGTATCCATTCATCATCATCATCAATACCGTCTCTCGGGTCTTCCTCACATTTTTGTTTTACATGTTTTGTGTCATTGGGAAAAGCCTCTATCAACCCTTGATACAGTTTGGAAATAAACATTGGAGGTTTGTCAGACGGCCTTAAAATAGCATCTGGTTTGTCCATTGTTTGGTGAACAGAGAGAATAAAGTGTTGCATCTGCAATAATTCACCTCAGTCACAGACTGGTTTTCCCTGGCTGCCTGACCCTGCTGAGATCCCTGTCACCATCTGATCCTTCTATAATGGAGGCATGACAAAGAATTACCTTGGTGTACTATTATACATTATATTATCCAAGAATAGAATCAATGGTTAAATAATTGAAATTACAATTTTTCTTAGATCCCAGACTGAAGCTTTAAGCTTAAGCTGCTATCATGTAGCTACTGTAGGTCTACCCATCAATTCAAGATGGAACTTTGTGTCATTCACTGAACATACTGCAAAATTCACCTGAGCTACGTAGACTAGTCTTCCCTGGCTGTCTGACCCTGCTGGGACCCCTGTCACCATCTGATCCTTCTAAAACACAATGAGCATAGTGTTGTGTACTGACTGACTGCATTAGATGGCTGCTTTCCCACAGGATGCCTGCGAGACAAGCAGGTCTCGACAGAGATCATTCGGTCTTCATTCTTCACGCTACAGGTGGGAGCGGGCGGTCAGACTGACAATTAAAATATTTTTTGTTGTCCCACAGATTATTTTGAAACTGTCCTTTTTCTGCTTTGTATGCGTTATGCGTATTAAAAATACATATTTTTTGCATTATTCACACACTCAGAATTCACTGCTTCAACTTCAGTAGCCTAACTCTAGTTGGGCATGAGAGTGCGCCTAATACTGTATGTGTGGTCTCATTGAAATAGAGTAGCCTGCCTACACGATGCAGATAATCACGTGGCAGTTAATTAACTTGAATATTAAATTGACTTAAATATGATTAAACTGTAGTTTACCAGAGTCTGTAAATAAATATAGATCATGAAAGGAAGTGGAGGGGGCTCAACCAACGTGAGTCAAAGTGGAATCAATTTTTTAAAATCACTATTGAAAAGGAAAAGGCGCAACGCGCACATACAGTGAATTCGGAAAGTAATTTTCCACATTTTGTCACGTTACAGCCTTATTCTAAAATTGATTAAATTATTTTTTTTACTCATCAATCTACACAAAATACCGCATAATGACAAAGCAAAAACAGGTTTGTGGAAATGTTGACAAATGTATTTAAAATAAAAAACAGAAATACCGAGAAGTATTCAGACCCTTTGCTATGAGACTCGAAGTTGAGCTCAGGTGCATCCTGTTTCGATTAATGATTCTTGAGACGTTTTGACAACTTGATTGGAGACCACCTGTGGTAAAATCAAATGATTGGACATGAGGCATACACCTGTCTATATAAGGCCCCAAAGTTGACAGTGCATGTCAGAGCAAAAACCAAGCCATGAGGTCGAAGGAATTGTCCATAGAGCTCCGAGACAGGATTGTATCGAGGCACAGATCTGGGGAAGGGTACCAAGAAATGTCTGCAGCATTTTAGTTGAACTCTTTGGCCTGAATGCCAAGCGTTACGTCCGGAGGATACCTGGCACCATCCCTACGGTGAAGCATGGTGATGGCAGAATCATGATGTGGGAATTTTGTCAGCGGCAGGGACTGGGAGACTAGTCAGGATCGAGGGAAAGATGAAGGGAGCAAAGTACAGAGAGATCCTTGATGAAAACCTACTCTAGAGCACTCAGGACCTCAGACTGGGGCGAAGGTTCACCTTCTAACAGGACAATGGCCCTAAGCACACAGCCAAGACAACACAGGAGTGACTTCTGGACACGTCTCTGAATGTCCTTGAGTGGCCCCTCCAGAGCCCGTAATTGAACCCGAACGAACATCTATGGAGAGAAAATCGATGTGCAGCTCCCCATCCAACCTGACAGAGCCTGGAGGATCTGCAGAGAAAAATGGGAGAAACTCCCTAAATACATGTGTGCCAAGCTTGTAGTGTCATACCTGTAATCGCTGCCAAAAGTGCTTCAACAAAGTACTGAGTGAAGAGTAAGGTAAAATGTGTTTTTGCTTTGTCATTATGGGGTAGTGTGTAGATTAATGAGGGGAAAATAGAATTTAATCCATTTTAGAATAAGGCTGTAACGTAACAAAATGTGGAAAAAAATCAAGGGGCTCCCGAGTGGCGTAGGGGTATAAGGCACTGCATCTCAGCGCTAGAGGCGTCACTACAGAACCCACTACAGACCCTGGTTTGTTTCCAGGCTGCATCACAACCGGCCGTGATTGTGAGTACCATAGGGCGGCGCACAATTGGCCCAACGTTGTCCTAGGTAGGCGGTCATTGTGAATAAGATTTGTTCTTAACTGCCTAGTTAAAACAAAAAGTTTAAATACTTTCCGAATGCACTGTCGTTTAGGCTACCATGGTGAGTGTTGCGCCTTTTCATCTTCAATAAGTATGGATTACCCATTCATTTGTCTCTGCCTGCAAATTGTCCCCCTAAAAGGTAGGCTATCATCTATAGAACTATGCTAAACGTAGCAAGTGTCTGTTACAGTTTTCTTCCGTCGAAGGAGTGGAGGACTAAAATGCAGCGTGGTTATTTCGATTAATGTTTAATAAAAAGATAACCACGAACAATACAAACAATTAACGTGAGAACCTAAACAGCCTTATCTGGTGCAAACAGAGACAGGAACAATCACCCACGAAACACTCAAAGAATATGGCTGCCTAAATATGGTTCCCAATCAGAGACAACGATAAACACCTGCCTCTGAGAACCACTTCAGGCAACCATAGACTTTTCTAGACAATCCCACTATACCACAATCCCAATACCTACAAAAACCCCAAGACAAAACACACCACATAATTAACCCATGTCACACCCTGGCCTGACCAAAATAATAAAGAAAACACAAAATACTAAGACCAGGGCGTGACAGTGTCGCTGTCATTGTTGCTGCTTCCAGTTCAGTAGCCATACCTGCAAGATCAGGTGCTCGTGTGGTGTCATTTAAACAGATTAGGCTATATGTACACATGGGCGGAGAAGCATGGGGCAGTTGGTATTGGTATTTATGCAGATCACATGTACCATCGTCCTTCCTTATATCTTCAATGAAAATCCCATTGGCCTCTACATTATGGACATGGTATGTGTATGAAAACCATTATCAAAACAGTTTTTTAAATTCACTTTTACCACAAAATCCAAGGTAAGAATATGGTCATGTGCATATTTTGTTAATCATCTGTATAATTACTATTTTGGGGATTCACAGATGTTACCCTCTTTACACCTCTGAATATAACAGGAAACCTGTTTGATCACCAGGCACTGCAAAATAACATCAACATGCCAGAGTAAATAACAATTGTACTTGGGACTCTGCTGGGAGTTTACCTCATATTTAGATTTTTTTATATTCTGCTTATCCACTAAAATCATAATAAACAATAAAATATTGTTTTATTGTTATGCATATTATTAATAATACAAAAATAATAGGGGGGTAGTTCAAAAATGTACCCCAAAAGGTTCTTTGAGGATCCATTAAAAGGGGTTCTTTGCAGAACTTATAGGGAGGGGTTCCCCCACAGTTTCAATTTGTAGAACCCAAGCCTAAAGGATACTCAGTATAAACCTTGCTGTCTGTCTCTCCAACATTTGCAGCATTGTTTCAATATTCAAATTCGATCTCCAGCTGCCCATAGTAATGAACGTGTAGGGGTCGGGAGTTGTGATGAGACAGACAGGTAAGTAGCGTTTCTCAGCCAGTCGAAATCATGAATAGCTGGCATAATTTTAATGGATATATATACAAAGAAATGTAAATTGAAAAAAAGGTAAAATGAAACAAAGTGCAGCTAGTTTGCAGTCTACAGCTTCAGTGTTTGAAGTGATTGTGTTTGCTGTGTTGTCAGCTAGCTCCTCTGCACAACAGTGTCCTGACGAGGGAGCACATTATCTCTGCCAGGAGAAATTGTGACTCATTAACTCATTCTGATGGATGTATCCAAATATATGTCACAAAAGAAACAGCTTAACCAAATGCAAATGTTGCTACTGTTGTTATTCTTTTTGACGTTTGACGTGACTGTAAATTAGCCGTAGTTGGCTAGCTAGCAAGCAAGGGATAAAACGTTGACTGAACGACTGGGTCGCATCTCTGGCAACCGTTCCAATAGAATGAATGACCAGCCGGCTTAGGTAGCAACCCTAGATTTGTGTTGGGACTACATCTTGTGGAAAGATGAAATAGTATGAATAAATGAATCATAATAAAACATTTTATGAAAATATGTCAATCATTATTTGAACATATTGGTAACCCATTGTATAAAAGTGATTACGCCCTCGAAGCTGATGTTTGGAGGATATATTGGCAGGTTTTCCGGCCCTCGGCGAACAACGTGCCAATATATCCTCCAAACACGACTTCTCGGGCATTATCACTTAAGGTAACTGCTGTTTAACTGAACAGAAAAAAAACGAACCTAGTGTTTATTTGTAGTGATGAGCTAGTATTGTAACTAACATGAAATGTTAGCTAATGTTTCATCCCCTCTCAACTGAGGTGAATGAATACGCTACGCTAGTGAGTAGCTACAACAGCCAGGTCAGCTCTGGCCTCTAGTTATCTGTCAGATAGTGATAATTGCCACCTGATATCGCTATCTAACAGTAGTTGTTTGTATGGACGTGTTTAACCTTTGTTTTGTCCCGTTTCAGAAGTAAATGAACCTGGCAAGCTTTCGCCAGTTGATGAACCGTTATAGCGAGAGCTGGCCAAAAGTTGGCTTACAATAGCTACAGTGGTGGAAAAAGTACCCATTTGTCATACTTGTAGACATTAATACATTAATAGAAAATGACTTAAGTAAAAGTGAGTCGGGGGGCGCTAGAGAGCGTGCTATGGAGTAGACGTGCTTTGCTAGAGCTCCGCTCTATTTTGAAACAAATGAGTATTTATCTTAACCTTTCACAACCCATAACTTCAAACAAATATGACAAAGGGAAAATGCACCAAAAAAGGGAGCGCTAAACAAGATAATTTGAAACGAACCAATTTCAATGTCGCCGACCCACGAGGAGTTAGCTGAAGAGGCTAGCTTCCAAGAGTTCCCCACAGAGCCTACTCAAAGTGACATACTGGCTGCCATAAACTCACTAAGCAAGAAGGTGGACACAAGGTTGGCTGATATCTCAAAGAGTATTGGGACTTTGGCCGAAACTGTGAAGGCAACTCAGGGAAGGGTGCATGAGGTTGAGCAGACGACAGTCGAACACGAGGCCAGGCTACAGGACATAGAGAAACAGTGCGCAACGTTCAAAAATGACAACAAAACCCTGAAAGCCCGACTGGAAATGCTCGAGTCGCATTCAAGATGCCAGAACATCCGAATATGTGAGATCCAGGAGGACACTGAGAAAGGGAAACCCACTGAATTTGTCTCGGAGCTGATACAGGCATTGCTGGGGAATGAACACTTCAAAACGGTCATCCTGATCGACCGCGCACACAGATCTCAGGCAACGAAGCCTGCCAAGGGTGGGCCACCAAGGCCATTCATTGTACAACTGCACTATCCCCAGACCAGGGATCTCATCCTCAAGCTGGCTAGTCAAAAGTTCCCCCTTAACTTCAACGGAGCCAGGGTGTCTTTCTACCCAGATCTTACCTTGGAGGTGAGGAACCAACGGAAAGAGTATGATGAGGTACGCAACAAATGCAGGGCGGTCAACATCCGATATGGATTCCTCTTCCCAGCCCAGTTTAAGGTGACAGTTGAAGGATCAACACGTACGTTTGACAACCCAAAAGAGGCCGATCTGTTCTTGACAAGCAAGCTCCCTGGTTGAGGATACAGAACGGCTGTGTCAGCCGGCTAAATTACCAAATACAGGCCAGGAATGTGTTTGAATTTCCGGCCTATGTCTTTTCGATTAGAAGATCAGAAATTGGGACTTATATGGTAGGTGAGATGTTGTGGCTAATATAGCATTGTTTAGCACATCATGTTTTAACGTGAGTGTTAAGTGTTATTTAATATTAGCGTATATGCGGAGCATCTATAGACGACGAGTTAGTTCAAGCTGTATGTCTAGACACCCTAAGGTTTGTGTGTTAGCCAAGGAGTGCTTTGTTTGGGGAAGTCACTCAGTAAAGGCACGGGAGGGGGGATGGGGTCTGTGTTTTATGTTCACGCTTATTATTAGTACAGGTGGCATGACAAGCTCCCGCATGGCGGGACGTTTTTCATCTGAGTTTTGTATGACAGCAACAATTTGCTCTAAAATAAGAAATGCCACATAGTGACAGAGCACAGAGTAGACCAGGTGGAATAAAGATAGTCAGCTGGAACTGTAATGGCTTAGGGCATGTGGTGAAACAAGCTAAGGTTTTTTCTCATCTTAAATCACTGGGTGCTGACATAGTGTTTCTTCAAGAAACTCATATTAAACGCTCCGCTCAGGCCAAGCTACGAGTTGGCTGGATCGGTCAGATATACCAGTCTAACTAACCTTGGTCAATTTATATGGACCCAACTTCGATGATCCATTATTTTTTCAAAGGGTATTTAAGGACATACCAAATATCTCAGATACAAGTGTTATTGTTGGAGGGGACTTTAACTGTACGTTAGATCCTCTTTTAGATAAACAGCTATCAAGGTCACTTCAACAATCAAATGCCAGTGTCTGTCTAAATACATTGATGACAAACCTTAACATTGTCGATATTTGGAGACTGACGCACCCAACAGACAGGGATTATTCTTTCTTTTCATCAGTTCATAAATCATATTCCAGAATTGACTATTTTTTGTTGGACTCCAAACTAATTTCAGCAGCTGAGTCGGTTACCTATCACCCTATTCTAATTACGGACCACTGTCCTGTGTCCATGGTGCTGAAACTCGACAATATGTCGACAGGTTTTTTTTGTCAGTATTTGAAGGAGCAGATTGCCTTTTTCCTCGGAACTAACGACACGGGGGATGTTGACGACTCCACCCTTTGGGAATCTCTAAAGGCTGTGATTAGAGGTTACATTATTTCTTATACATCAGAGAGGAAGAAACGCGCCAATACTAGGCTGGAAGAAATTGAAAGAGATTTAGGGGAACAGGAGAACGTTTTTAGGACGAATTCCTCGTATACAGTCCTTGAGAAGATCACAAAGTTAAAATATGAATACAATACCATCCTTTCGAAACGGGTGGGCTCTTTACTTGCTAGAACGCATCAAAGTTATTTTGAACTGGGTGACAAACCACATAAATTATTAGCAAGATAGCTAAGGCATGTACAGGCATCTAGAGCTATTCACAAAATGAAAGACAAGAAGGGTAAAATAGTAACAGATCCGCAGGATATTAATAAATGCTTTGCGCAGTTTTACTCAGAGCTATACCAATCAAAATGCGATACTACTGATCCACAAACTATGGAACGCTTTCACGCTGAATGTGAACTTCCTAAACTAGACAGGGAGGCAGCTGCTGCACTCGATGCAGGGATAACTTCAGAGGAAATTAACACAGCGATAGTACAATTTCCAAACAGCAAGGCCCCTGGGCCCGATGGATATGTAATAGAATTCTATAAGAAGTACTGCGCCAGTCTATCTCCACTGTTTAAACAATCCAAAGAAAATGCCAAACTCCCGCAAACACTGTATGAGGCTAAAATAGCACTGATCTTGAAAAAAGATAAGAGATTCCATGGAGATGTCGTCTTATCGCCCCGTGTCGTTACTCCCCATGGCAAAAACAAGGTGTTGACAAAGATATTGGCAAACCGATTGAAAACATATATTTCCGACATCATACACCCTGACCAGACAGGTTTTATCCCGGGCCGACATATATACTACAATTTGAGACACCTTTTCAACGTAGTGTATCACGATCATAAGGTTGAGGCAGTGGTAATAGCTTTTGATGCAGAGAAGGCATTTGATCGGATTGAGTGGAAGTATATGATGTCGGTTCTGGAGCACTTCGGGTTTGGAAAGGAATTCATTAATTGGATAAGAATTATTTCTGCACACCCAATGGCGTCCGTGGTAACCAATCAAGAAATGTTGAAGTCATTCCACTTGTTCAAGGGGTGCCGACAGGGGTGCCCTATTTCGCCTGCTCTCTTCGCTATAGCCATGGAAACCCTTGCTACTCGCATTCGGGCATGTGCCGATATAGCTTCTGTAAAATAAAGGACACACAGCACAAAATTTCCCTATATGCAGACGATGTTCTTTTGTTTTTGTCCAAGCCTAAAACTTATATTCCACCCTTACTTAACCTTATAAACACATTTGGCTCCTTCTCTGGCTACAAGATAAACTGGCAAAAAAGTGAGTTGATGCCAATATCACGGCCTGTGGATATGCAATTTCTGCAATCTACCCCATTTAGAACTGTGATGGACAAGTTCAAAAGCCTTGGCATTGTAGTGACAACATACCTTGATCAGCTATTGAAAGTGAATTGGGACATGAAAATATATCAGCTTAAACATAATATAGAGTTTTGGAAAACTCTGCCTAACTCCTTGGATGGTCGTATAAACGCTATTAAAATGGTTGTCCTACCCAGGTTTCTTTACCTCTTCCAATGTCTACCCAATTTCATACCACAAAGCTATTTTAAGAAACTGGATTCAATAGTAACTCATTTTTATGGGATAACAAGGCAGCCAGAATTTCAAAGAAGCATTTATGCAAGTACAAGATAGAGGGGGGCTTTGGCCTTCCTCACTTTCAACTGTATTATTGGGCTGCTAATCTGAACATTGTGTCTTTCTGGAGGGAAAGTTTACCTGCGATGAGACAGAAGGATATGGCTTCATGGCTTTTGATTGAGCAGGCCTCCTGTCAACGTTCCTCACTCCCTGCACTTGTTAATAGCCCATCATATGTGAAAAAATCCACTTATGACTCTAACCCAGTCATTTGTCATACGCTTAGGATCTGGAAACAGATTAGGTATTTTCTTAACATACCCACTGCATATATTGACAGCCCGATTTGCGGTGCTTTCACAGTGGAGGGACAACAATTGGTAATCTATACATAGATGGTCAGTTAGCTTAATTTCAACAATTACAGGGAAAGTTCAACATGCCAACAACACATTTTTTCAGATACCTCCAAATCAGGAATTTCATAAGGACACATATCCCACAGTATGGCATGAAGCCAAATAGTCCTACATTAGATAGCTTGATCCTTGTCAAACCCCATTCAAAAGGGTCGGTCTCTAGACTGTATGATGTGCTACAGGCCCACATAGAGGTATCCGCAGACACCATTAAAAGGGCTTGGGAACAAGAACTTTGGTCAGAAATCTCAGATGAGGACTGGGTAGAAGCTCTCAGGAATATAAACCACAGTTCAGTGAATGCCAGACACAACCTTGTTTAAGGTGATACACAGGTTACATTACTCAAAAGTGAAACTGCATAAAATATTCCCGGACACCTCACCACTGTGTGAGAGGTGCAAGCAGGATGAGGGGACGTTGACCCACTTATTCTGGACATGTCCTAAGTTACATGTTTACTGGGCTCTCATTTTTGATTACTTATCTAGAGCCTTTGATAGAGTTCTAGCCCCAGACCCATTGATCGCTCTGTTTGGTACAGTTGATGGGAATAACCAGGAAGGGAAAGCTGTCTCTCTTTGTACTCTATTAGCCAAAAGGCTTATATTGCAATTTTGGAAATTGGAGACGGTACCTACCTTTGAAATGTGGTTACGGGATTTAGGGAATGTAATACATATGGAAAAGATTCGATACAATACCTCCAATAGAAGTCCAATGTTTTACAAAATATGGCAGCCGATTCTGGATAAATGGTCTAGTCCCGCTTCATAACTGGGTTGACGATCTGCTGCTACTCTGTGCTGTACTCCACTCAATATTTATTTTGGGCTTAACTACACTGCTTGCGCTGTCTTCTTATGCATGTACCACCTAATAGGATTTTGTTTTATTTTGTGTATGTGTGAGTTAAGTTTTGTTTTGTCCTCTAAATTGGCCATCCGATTCAACAGCATAATGAATGTCGTTGTTAGTATTGCTGTCTTTTTCATTTTATTATTTATTGGAAAATAATAAACATACTATAAAAAAAAGTAAAAAGTTTTTAAAAAATACATATTTTTTTAAAAGTAAAAGTGAGTCACCCAGTAAAATACTACTTGGGTAAAAGGCAAAAAGTATTCCGTTTTAAATATACTTAAGTGTCAAAAGTATAAATAATTTCAAATTACTTCTATTAGGCAATCCAAGCAGCGCAATAGTCTTGTTTTTTATTTTCTCGCTCGTTAACCTAACTTCCATTCACAGGCAACGTGCTCCTTGATGGCATGATTTTCCTCGTGTGGTCACGCTCAGGTGCTGAAAGGACAGCGCACGCACACGTCGACATTCCACCACAAAGCAGCTTCAAAATGTTTTTGATTTCGAGCACCAGACAGTGAGGATGTTATAGGCTTATTGAACAGGCTAAATCTTTTCACAAAGGATGGTAGCCTTTATCGCAGAGTGCATTTTAAGTGTTCTAATAATTGGATTAGCCTAATAACCAATCTTCCTTTTGTTAATTGTGTATTTGTAAGTTATTGAGAAGTCAGATCTGTACTCCTATGCACATATAATTGAGTAAAAAAGTAAATAAGGGATTGTGGGAAAATAATGTATTTGAAGAAAAAAAACACCAACACTTTTTTTGTGCAGAAGCATAATCTATTTTATGATTTATGAAATTCCATACTTTGTTAGTGCAGCCGTAGAGGGTGGATTGTGGAGCTTATAGTCTTTCCAATGGGTATGCGATCTCCAGTTTCAATTTCACAGTAATATTTCACTGCCTACGTGAAAGACTAGACATGCAAATATACCAGCTGTCACATTTTGGCGTTATGCAAACGTTATCCCCCATTCTAACCAGGATCTTTCGCCGATGACAGATACAGTCGGGGGTAGGCAAACATATCCCATTATCCCCTGATGTATAGCTGCTGTAGTATAGCTGCCATTTATTTGATGAATTCGTTCAACCTGTTTCAAACCTGTTATTTCTGTTAGTTATTTTCCTAGACAGTGGCATTGTAGAGTCAGGGAATATACATTTAGGGTACAGGAAAGGGCCCAGGATTTAATGGCCCAGGTGCACTTTCCCCTTAACCAGAGGGTCTCGCCCTGGCAGTTCTCTCTTAATCACTACATTGGTGGGAGTAGTGGGATAGTCCTCTCTCAGGTCGTGTTACCTTGTTTGCATTGGTTGTTGTGCATGGAACTCTTCTAGGGAGAGGGATAAAAGTGTAGCTTTCTTGTACATGTGTTCAGCCTACTATTGCCTTAGCCATGAGACCTGTGTTTTTATGGTACAGTAATACACTTACAATATTGCACGTACCCATTATCCATAGGGTCACTGGTTCAAGGCCTGTGTCATCCTCAATAAATACAATAATTCTGCAACTCAACTGTTGGATTTGGGGCTTGCGAGAAAGACTATAAACTTTCCACGCCAGGTGCACTGAACTCTAAACTCTGGGTTTCTCTGCCTTTGAAACATTTTAAGCTAGCGATAATCTTGTCATTCAACTTTTTTATTTTCCTTTCCATAAAACAGTCGGAATACTATAAGTATTTCAACGAGAAAATAATATCAATCAAGTGTAGCATGTTCCAATCCTAATACCCATTGCAGTTGATACACAAGCCTTTGGAAAAGGTGAATTTGTTAACTGCTCATGCCTCACATGACTTCCTCCATGGCTTTGTCAAGGCTACAAAAGGAACAAGCTGTAACCACTAGGTCTTAGTACCTAGCCTGCCACGTGAGAATTATGTAGTGAATGCTTACTTGTGTGCCACCGTTATGAAAGCACAACAAGCTAAATGGCATTTGTGTGATAAGAAAAAGATAACACAATTCAAATTGAGGCCATGGTGCTCCCCTTTCATAATCCTGTTTGTTACCTTGTGTCTGTAATGCAGATACAGGGAGTCAGGAAGCAAGTGCAGTTGGGGAGTTTAATAACAAGGAACATGAAGATATACAAAACAAGAGAAGCGTACTGGACATGAAAACAAAACCAATACTGCCTGAAGACTGAGGCTACTGAGGGCTAAATAAAGGGAACGTAATAAAGGTGATGAGAAAGTCCAGGTGTGCGTAACGATGGGGAGCAGGTGTGCTTAATGATGGTTGCCAGGTGTGCGTAATGTGGGTTGCCAGGACCGGTGGTTAGTAGACCAGTGACGTCATAGGTGTGACAGTGTCCTTGTGAATTTCATTATCTTTAGAGATTTTCAGATGCCATGTTATTTACTTCTTACATAAATACAAACCATAAGGAATGCATACACTTTCCCGAATGACTGAACATCCCATCCCAAGGTGAAATGCATTAGTTCCCTTTTTGCACCTGCATTGTGCTCTCCTCTTTGTGATGAGGAAATATTTAGGTTATGACAAGGAAAACATTGTAGTGTTAAAAGATTACCCAGAATTTCAAACGAAGGTTATGTATGTAACCACGGTTATGTGAGCTATTGGATCACTCCAATATGGTATCCTTCCACTCGGCAAGATGCGTTTCGAGCAAGAATTTCAGAGTAGCCCTGTGTACCTGGTAGAGCTGCGGCTAACCCCCTTAAATAGCAGCCGCAACACTACTCCCACCTTGTGTCCTTTTCGATGCGCCGTAGATCACTGACAAAGAGGATTGGAGTTATCCAATATCTCATATAACCGTGGTTACATATGTAACCTTCGTTAGGTAGCACTGTTTTGAATCATTTCAACATGGTAGCACAATACCAGATTAATCGGTGAACTAGGCATGGCGAGACGAGAGCAAAATACCATAGGACTGAGCTCAGGGCAGTCATGGTTGCTGTGTCCCTCCATCCCCTCCAGGAAATTGGAGGCAACACCCAACACGGCAGTCCCGACCTGGTTGACTGCAGCAATATTGACTCGATAGCACCTAGCATAAGTGCTAGACGATGCCCAACCGAGGCACACATTTCATCAAGGGGAACTCTTCCAAGTAGCGATGTAGCTACTCCTCTAGTAGAATGCGCCACCACAGCAGACAGCAAAGGCCGTCCGGCCAGCTGATATGCTGTGGTAATAGTTTTCACAATCCAATGTAAGAGTCTGTTTCGATAGGCTCTTCCCCAGAACTCTCTGACCATAACACACAAACAGCTGATCCGACTGTTGTATTATCTTAGTCCGTGTAACGTAAGTGTCTAGTGCCCTCATCGGGCACAGCACACTTGGGGAAAAACCCAGCCCACTCGCAGCCATTGGAGGTGCTTATGCGGACAAATGTAAGGGTTGGTTCACGTCTGTCAGACAGGACCTTCGGGAAGAAAAAGGGGTTAGGCCAGAGGATAACACTCCCCTTGTCTGCACCCATTCGGGAAACATTCAGCACTCACTGAAAGAGCATGAAGCCCAGTAACCCTCTTAGTAGAGGTAATAGCCAAGAGGAATACCAACTTCATGGATAGGTGCTTCAAAGACGCTAAACCCAGGGGCTCGAAGGATGGCCTAGAAGGGCTAACAGCACCACTTCAAGGACCCAGTTTGGCACTGTACAGGCTTTTGCTGATGCAGATGTCTGACTGCCTTCATAAACTTGGAGAGCAATGGGTGGCCACCCATGGGTCCTTCCGGGCCATCGTCATGGCACACCGAAATTGATGCCAAATACACTCTCAAAGTAGATGCCATTCGGCTGGCATCAAGCAGTGATTGTAAAAAGTGTAAAACAGTTTGTACATTAAACAACTCGGGGGAAGGAAGTACCAGTTACTTGCTCAATATGGGCCAATTCTCGAAAGCATGTCTGCTGCCCAGTTCAAGACCCTAAGAATGTGCACGGCCCACAGTAATGCTAAGCGGGTCTGAGCCCACAGCAAGAGCTCCCGAGCCATCTCATGGAGGTGCCGTGAACTCAGTCAACCCTGGCGATTGATAAACATAACTTAGTAAGAGCTCTATGTTAGAGTGTGTAAGCGTAGAAGTATCCCCACAGTTATTCAATAGCTTGGAGCAGCTATCCCCCCACTCAGTTTGGATTGTGCCATCTCGTGTGGGTTTTGTCCTTGTATTTAATTACTTGTGACAGTGTATCAACCTGGGCGATACTCAGTTTGGTCGACCAGTATTGTGGTGCTGAGGGTTTGTCCTAGTTGTCTGTGTCTTGTCTGTCAACCGGAACCCTCCCAGTTAGCCTTCGGGCTTGGGACCGCTCCTAACCCCGTAAGATAGGGAGTCTGTATGTTTCACTTCGGGTGGGTTTGCAGTCCTCCCCGGAAAATGAGTCATGTGTTTCGAGGTGCACCACTTTTCATCGCTCACAGGGTGTAACCATCTTGCCCAGACTCGTGTGTTCCACGGTGAATGAGCTATGCAGTAGCTAGCTTAACAAGAGCAGACCACTGCAGGACTAAGCACACTCCTTACATCCTGCAAACACACCCGCGTATAGTAGAATAAGCAATAACGTGGCGTGATTTACAGCCGACCCACATGTATAAGCAAAGATTGAGCAAACGTGAGTTTGTGTGCTCCTCCCCCCACGATCAGGCAGTTTACACCCCGTTCACGTCTCCTCTCCTTCAGATGAGACTAAGGCTGGTACTGTAGGTCTGTAGTATCTAACTTTTACAGTATTGCACAGTGTATACTATAGACACGTGGTAATGTCACACTTTTAGCTTCAATTTCACAGAGAAACTACATAACTATTATGGTGTTTCATTGTGAGAGATAAGGGGTACCGCTACCTATGAGGGATGCACATTCTGCCTGCATGGCCTGTCTTGGGTTAGATCCTAGTAGTTGTTAGGCCTGCACCGCCTTTGGAAAAAGCTTGCGCTAAGCATGCCTGGAGGAGATGAGGGCCACAGTACAGTCCTCCCCATCTGATGACTGTATTCCCCCCTCTGGGGTGATGCATCGTCGTGGCAGCACCCCTTCGGCCGCTGTGGGGCCACCCCCTCCAAACTCATTTTGGCTGAGAAGTTGATCCACCTCGAACGTCAGGCGGAAAGCCAACCCGGAGCAAGTTGACGCTTTACGGGGGGATGATGACGGCGACAACGCCCTCTCTCGCCATGCTGGAGACGAGTTGTAGTTGGATGACAGTGCTTCAGTGTTCCGAGCATATCAGGGATCAACCCAGTCCACAGCACCATCTGTAGGTGGGAGCACCACTACGGAGGACCCCGGTGGTGACGGAAGCAACACCGGGGGCTACCGCTCTCGATATCAAGCTGGAAGAAGCACCATCTGAGCAGCTCCTTATACCAATCAGCCCCAAGTTTGCCTTAGCTATCCGTGAATACTGGAGCAAGATGGGAGGGCGCATCCATTGCGACAACCATACCAGGCTGTTGACTCTCCTAATGGATGCAGAGTCCTTGGGGCTAGACCACTATCCGGTGATGGATAACATGGTGGCTGCTATGATTCTCCCTGACAAGGAGATTGTTGGCAAGGTGCCTCACCTCGAACCAGGACCTGAAAGAGTAAGAGATGAATGGCTGCAAAGCACTTTCCATCTCGTGGAGGTGCCGTGATCTCAGTCAACCCTGGTGATTGATATACACCACGTAGTGTTGTCTGATCTGACCAGGACATGCTTCCCCTCCAAGCCGGCGAACCGCCCTGAGCTCCAGCACATTAATGTGCTTGCCACTCCATGGGGGGCTCATGCGTCCGCCAGCACCTCAGGAGGACTGACAGGGCCCATCCTTCTTAGCCGCGTGCCGCGGCTTGTAAGGGTGATCCTGAGCCTGAAGGCTAACCTTGAGGGTTCCGGTTGACAGACAAGACACAGACAAATAGGACAAACCTTTACACACTAACACAGAGCTCCTACCAAGTGAATCCTCTCTGGAATGAGCTGAGAAAAGGAACAGTTGGGAGTAGCGCCTCAGCAGCTATTTAAGGGGGTCAGCCACAGCACTACCCAGTACACGGGACTAATCTGAAATTATTACACAAAGTGTATCCTGCCGAGCAGATGGATACCATATTGGAGGGATCTAATATAGTGATACATACTGTAACGTGAAGTGGCTTTTGCTCTGCAATGGAATCATCACTTCCATTTTGAGCAGATTTGTCCTTTGACATGGCTTGATTGCAATCTTATATGTCTGAAGCAGGGTGAAATAGAAATCTATCATTTGTCAATTTGCGTCTATATTGATTTGCTGTACAAGGTTCAAATTTGAGACGTCACCATTGGATGTCACCTTGACTTTCTTCTTCACAACATTCCAATTTGAGATATTAATCCTGTGAATTCACATAAATAGAATAGCTTGTCGCTCACAACAGAGAACTCTGAAGGAAAGTGGTGGAATCATGTAGTAACCAAAGAAGTATTAAACAAATCAAAATATATTTTAGATTTGAAATTCTTCAAAGCAGCCACCCTTTGCCTTGATGACAGTTTTGCAAACTCTTGGAATTCTCTCAACCGGCTTGTGAAGTAGACACCTGGAATGCATTTCAATTGAAAGGTGTGCCTTGTTAAAAGTTCATCTGTGGAATTTCTTTCCTTCTTAATGCGTTTGAGGCAATCAGTTGTGTTGTGGCAAGGTAGGGGTGGTATACAGAAGACAGCCCTATTTGGTTAAAGACCAAGTCCATATTATGTCAAGAACAGCTCAAATAAGCAAAGAAAAACATCAGTTATGGTAGAAAAATGACTAGATTATGTTTTAATACTGTTTATGTATTGAATTGCTTTGATGAGTACTCTCTCATCTGTGGCTGTGGGACAGAGCTGGGCCTCTGGGGCTTTGCGCTAGCAATTTATTTATGACGGCTTTGTGATAAAAACTACTGCCTGCATTCCATAAAATTAGTTGGTGTTTGTAAACTGTGAGGCACCAGGGAGGAGATGTCTCTGGTGTGGACAGCTGATGGGAGGAACCTTGTCTTAGGGGCCAAACTCTGGTTTCTATACAATTGGAAACCATAAGAACACGTTTTCTTTTCCAACATTCTCGCTGCCAGTGACCAGAAATCCTGCAGTTATGACATTCACCAGGTTTCTCTTTTACTGAACTAATAATGTTATTGGTTTCACTCGGAACCTGGACATCTCTGATAACAGCCGGTTTATTATGCTGATGGATGTCTCTGTCCTGTCGTGACAACCTGTCGATGATGTCGCCGTAGTTTTGTCTCTCCCAGTCATAAGTTGCAGAAACACAGGTTTTTCCGCAAATGATCATGTATGGATTGCATCAGCTGATGAATGATTACACTCAATTCCTCCAAAAATGGGGCATCTTCATCTTCTATGTCAGGTAACCCACTGTGTCTAACCACTTCTGCTCTAAACCTTTCTTCAAATTCCACAAATGGTTATTTTGGTTTTTGAGCACATTTGGTTATCTCTCCCCAATTGGTGGTTGCATTGGTCAGACCTTTAAGGAAAACATGTATGGCTCTCCATCCATTGGCCACATCTTGCGCTTCACCACCCACAGCTCTATTAACCTTTTCTTCAAGAACACCATGTTCACAGTCAAAACAAAGGCTAAAAACTGTAACCCATCATAAGGATGTAGATTGTAGAGTTTCTTATAACGCTTCAAATGGTCCCATGTTTTCATACCAACTTCTCGCGGAAGTTTCATAATTTTTGACCATTCATCCAACTGTTTTGGAGATGCTGATTTATGTGGGATTACTGTCACCGGAGGTTTGTCTTTATGACCTTTTACAGCCTGTGTTGGCCCAAGACATTGTTCGTCACCGCTGTCAGTATCTGTTGACTCAAAGCCAGGCCATGCTGACCAGATGCTGGAAACCCGATCACACCTTGCACAACTCAGTGTGAGGGTAGATTGAGGGAACAATTGGTCCACAGGTAGGGGTCAAGTCTGATTTTACGACCCTTGCCTGTAATTGTTGAATTTCTTCTTTCAAGGTTTTGATCTGTTCACCAAGAGCTTTCAAACTATCCTTTATCTCTCTTCAAAGTCCTGTCATGATTCTACAGAAAGAATTTCTCATCCTGTTTTCTTACTTTGGCTAATACAGTTAAAGACCATCGTGTCAAGGAATTAGACATCCTCTGTATTTTCCCCCAAGCTTTTTGTATATCAGACAGATTCCATCTTTGTCAACAATGAAGGAATATTTCTTTATTATCTCTTGCCCACACTTCTCTACTTTGAAATGGTTCTTCAGATCACTAGACAGTGAATTTAAAATCTATTTTATGCTCACATCCGGAGGAGATGTTCCACCCCTTTTCAAGAGTGGTTTTCTCACTTAACAATGGCATTACATTAACTTTAAAACTTCTATTTAACCCCAAAATATATCCCCTTTTGAGGACTCAAACCTCTTCTAGAACACATTGTTTCTGTAGGGCCTGGCTACCCATAAAACTTATGTTCCCTTCAAAAAGCTTCTTGAAGGCTTACATTAACCACACGTGAAAAAAATCCTACTCAACTAGCACCTCACTTGTATGCAACAAGAAGGTTTCACAAAAATAACTTTTAATAGAGGACTTGAACCCCTATAATAGAGAACAAATCTGTAACAGAGGACACAAACCCGTAACTGAGCAAACAAAGGAAGTCTGTAATAGAACAAAGGACTTGAACCCTTATACATCACAGATACATATCACTCATTGCATGCACTCATTTTAACCTGATTTGGTTCTTTTAAAATGATATTGGTCTAGACTCACCCAGCAATTATGCCATCAATCAGGAGATTAAGAGGTAACTCCCTTGGTGGGTTGCGCTCAGCCTTCTCTCTTCAGGATCAACACACAGTTGAGTTTTTTCTTGTTGTTCAGACCAATTCATCCAGGTCACGGCACCAAATGTTAGCAGCTGATGTTATTCTTTAATAACACAGACCCCAAAGCCAATCAGGGGGAGGAAAATAGGTTTATTCAAAGAGGATAAATCATAGATGTTATGCTGGGAGGTAGATGGAAGATGGTTGTTCCTTCCCTGTCCTCAGTGATTCTCTCCTAGTGATTCTCTCCACAGAACAAAGGGACAGGATGTAGTTTATAATCCAGCCCTAGCTTTTGGTTGACCAATTAGAATTCCTTGCAATAAAACTGGGCTAATGGCCAAACAACAAGTATCCTATTTCAAGCTCACTGCATAGACAAATTCCTGCCATGTCTCTGACCCATTGCTCATTAAGTCCCTATCACAGAAAAAACACAATTCCATTGATCGCTAGTACTCTATTGACTTCTCGTCCTTTGTCTCTGTATTGTGTATTTATCTTCTAAATATTCTTACACTAAAATATTGTCTCAGTTCTGCTCGGGGAGCTCTCGGCATCACACTTCAGAGCGTGGAAACGACCAGCTTCATTATTGCAGTAATTAATATTAAATAAAGATGATTGTTTAAAGAAATGAGTGTCTCTCACTTGATTTGAATATTCCACGACAAGGCCAGGGAGCAGTCCTTGCAACTGGGACTGACAGGCCATGAGAGTACAATTAACGGAGGTCCAAAATGTAGATAAAGGTATATAATAGAATCATTACCATACACAGGTATTATTTGACATACTCTTTTATCTGTTATTTAAAAAAAAATCAAGAGCATATTTTTCTGCTGTTCTAAGTGACATTTTTCCTTTTCTGTGCTCACCTTGAAAACGAGACACTGGTGGCTGCTGACACCGGTCAACTAAGGACAGCGAACAAAGTGCAGGTGTCTCCAATTCATCACGGCTATGGCATTTTGGACAGAGAGACGGCCTTCAGAAAGTATCCACACCCCTTTTACTTTTTCCACAATGTATTGTGGTACAGCCTGAATTTAAAATAGATTCAATTGAGATTTTTTTTGTCACTGATCTACACACAATACCCCATAATGTCAAAGTTGAATTTTGTTTTTAGAATGTTTAACAAATAAATAAATGGAAAGCTGAAATCTCTTGAGTTAGGTATTCAAACCCTTATGTGCTTAACAAATCGCATAATAAGTTGCATGGGCTCATTCTTTGTTCAGTATTAGTGGTTAACACGATTTTGTTATGACTACCCCATTTCTGTACCCCACACATACAATTATCTGCAAGGTCCCGCAATCGAGAATTCCAAGCACAGATTCAACCACAAAGACCAGGGAGGTTTTCCAATGCATTGCAAAGAAGTGCAGCTATTGGTAGATGTGAAAAAAAGAAAGGCTGACACTGAATACCCCTTTGAGCCTGGTGAAGTTCTTAATTAGGCTTTGGATGGTGTATCAATACACCCAGACACTACAAAGATACAGGCGTCCTTCCTAACTCAGTTGAGGAAGGAAACCGCTCAGGTATTTCACCATGAGGATAATGGTGACTTCAAAACAGTTACAGAGTTGAATTGCAGTGATGGGAGAAAACAGAGGATGGATCAACAACATTGTAGTTACTCCACAATATTAACCTAAATGACAGAGTGAAAGGAAGCCTGTACAGAATAACAAAACATGCATCCTGTTTGGAATTAGGCACTGAAGTAAAACAGCAAACAATGTGGCAAAGAAATGAACTTTTATGTCCTGAATGCGAAGTCCTGACCCTGAAGAAGGCACAGTGATGCCGAAACGTTGGTGATTTACCCAATAAATTACTGGGAGTTTAGAGTGTGCAACTCTTTTAATTATTATTATTATTATTATAGCTTATGGTTTATTTGCCACTAGTCAGCATCTCTACATAAAATAATTTTCTCTGGGTGTGTGCCAGCTCATAGTTTTTATCTGAATACAAAGTCCAACACAACACGTCACTGAGTACCACTCTTCATATTTGTCATCGGCAACATCTGGGGAGTTTTTCATGATAAAAATAAATAGAATGGAACTAACCACAGGCAAAATCCTAGAGGATTTGTGACTTATGCACCTGTGATCTATAAATCTCAAATTAACAGCACCTGAACGTGCCTTTACAATCAGCAAATTCCCCCGTATAGAATGCTATCACAAATGAGAGTTTAGTCAGGAATAGCCATGGACAAAAAGAGAAAAGCAAACTTTTTGGAAGACGAGATCGTGGCGATGGGAGAGGAGATTGAAGACAGGCAACACGTATTATTCGTTGACAAACAAAGCCAAAAACAGGTAGCAGGAGTGTCACCGCTGCAGTGAATGAGGTGGGGTAGCAAGACAGAACTGTGGCTGATGTGAAAAATAAATGGTCTGACCTTAAACTGCAAGGGGAAAAAAATAATAGCCGTACATAACCGCAGCATTAAGGCAACGGGAGGGTTGCCTGGCACGCCGGAGCCCTCCCAAATGGACCAGTGCATCGGGGCATGCTCCGACGGCAACAGTGAATGTTTCAAAAAAGGTGAGATTCTTCTATTTAGCTTTATTTTCTCTTTTTCATATGGTTTAATCCCAATGTTGTACATTGTTTAGCAGTAAGATCGGAAATGGTGAAAGCATGAAATAGATTCCGGGTGAAGCTGGTTGAAAAAATGCCAAGAGTGTGTGCCAAGCTGTCATCAAGGCAAAGGGTGGCTACTTTGAAGAATCTCACGTAAAATGTATTTTGATTTGTTGAACACTTTTTTGGTTACTACATGATTCAATTTGAGTTATTTCATAGCTTTTATGTCTTCACTATTATTCTACAATGTAGAAAATAGTAAAAATAAAGAAAGACCCTTGAATGAGTAGGTGTGTCCAATCTTTTGATGGGTACTGTACATATAAATACAAATACATACATATATACACTTTAAAAAATATATATTTTCCTTAATTACTTTCTAACCCTACCACCCCTCCTCTAATTGGAGTAAACAACAATGCTTAGGCTTAAACTTCCAGTTTATACATACTATATACATTTTACGGGCACAGTCCATTTTACAATAATTATATTTAGTTTGTTTTTACTCATGTCCTTCCTCAACCTCTCCATATATTTATTTGACAAAAGTTCTGAACCTTTCTGTTCTCATAATTTCTACAGATTGTAAATGTAAAATATATACAGTATTTTCTTCTGATTCAGATTATTTATCACAAAGTGTTTTTTTGTTGTTGTCGTGGCATCGACTCAAAGCGTTCCACAGGGAACGCCACCCAAAGAAAAACCCAGCAAAATTGTGTGAAAAACCCAGTAAAATTGCAGTCCTTGACGCAAACAGGTGCGCCTGTCACCTACTACAATACCCTGTTCAAAGGCACTTCAATCTTTTGTCTTGCCTTATTCACCCTCTGAATGGCACGCATTCACAATCCGTGTCTCAATTGAATCAAGGCTTAAAAGGATGATTTAACCGGTCTCCTCCCCTTCATCTACACTGATTGAAGTGGATTCAAAAAGGGTTCATAGCTTTCACCGGGATTCACCTGGTCAGTCTATGTCATGGAAAGAGCAGGTGTTCTAAGCCTCAGAGTTTATATTATGATGTTTATGAGAAAATAAAAATAAAACAACAAACAAAAATGATGGAGAATGAAAGTCTCAGTTGGCTTGGGATGAAGCTGTGCACTTTGGGCTGGAAAGTCAGTGTAGGTTCAGGGGGGGCATCGATGGGACAGCCAAGGATGAAACAAAAACAGGCCCGGAGCTCTTCAACAGCGTTCCACACCTGCTTCTCTGAATGGTCACTCTATTGGATCCACTCCTCTGGTACTGGTCCTCCATTGCCAGGAATGTAGCACCCACCTGGGTGATGCCACGGCTAGCTATCAAGCCAAAAGATAGACATTTCATCACGATCTTGCGACTCTGGGAGTCAAGACCACAGGATATAGTGATCAAACCCTAGAGCAGTCAAACCCCCCCCAAAATAAATACAAAAATTCACAGACAAAAAAACACTTATGTACAATATTTACAGAGCTCTCTGCCTAGGCTACCTCTCGTAGCACCATGGCAACGACGGCAACCACAATGTCCATGGAGGTATGAACATTCTTAAGTAGTTAAGTAATGCAAGAGGGAGGAAAAAACAAAACAATGCTAAAGCACATTTCACGCTTGTCATTTATCAGACTGCAGCAATATTGGGTTTTCTAGTGCTGACTTCAGTGTGTGTTTATCCTCCTGAATAAGAGGTATTATTTCAGAGCCTGCAGGGAGGAGATAAGCTTGGGGAGTCCTTCCGCTGTAGGCAAGCCAGCAGGGCACATCCGGAGGGCTGAGAGGGTTAGGAGGTTGTGCGTGTGTCCAAGAACAGTTTGTGAAGTGCCTGACACATGCAAAAGAGGCAGCGAACCACCATGTAAACACAGTTCTGAAAGGAAACAGTCACATATCTTCCTTGATTATGAAAAGTAACTTTTCACCACATTTCTGATTATTTTAGCTCCTATCTGAATGTAGATAATGACAATAAATGTAGGACTACAAGGAAAGAGAAACAGTGTTTACATCAGTGCGTCTAGATTCAGGTGCTGCTTTGACTGGAACAAGTAGAAAAAAAGAGTAAAAACGGTACTGTTTTCTCTAATGTGCAGTTTTTACACCTGTTTTTGAATGCTAGATTCAGAGCTATTGTGGCATTGGAGAAATGTTCTGTCAGGAGCTAACAGATTGCACTGGTATCCTTGGTATGTAAATACAAAATAATTTGGTGGGTGCTTATATTTGTCCCATTTCACACGTGAATTGGAAGTGAGTTTTCTGCCTTTCCCAACTCCCCCTGAGACACCCTCGGAATTGTCCTGCCCCCTGGAACAATTAGGGTTAAGCGCCTTGCTCATGACTACATGGACAGATTTTTCACTTCGTCAGCGATTCGAGTGATTACTGGCCCAACGTTATAACTGCTAGGCTACCTGCCATCTAATGTAGTAGCCTACATTGTGCCATTGTGCTTAACCCTTGTGTTGTCTTAAGGTGTCAAAAATGACCCACAACTATGTTTAACAGCAGAGAAAAACTCAATTGAAATTGGATGACTTTTCCTACAGTGACCCCAACATTAGAAAAAGAGAAACATCGCCTTTGTTCATACAGTGCCTTGCGAAAGTATTCGGCCCCCTTGAACTTTGCGACCTTTTGCCACATTTCAGGCTTCAAACATAAAGATATAAAACTGTATTTTTTTGTGAAGAATAAACAACAAGTGGGACACAATCATGAAGTGGAACGACATTTATTGGATATTTCAAACTTTTTTCACAAATCAAAAACTGAAAAATTGGGTGTGCAAAATTATTCAGCCCCTTTACTTTCAGTGCAGCAAACTCTCTCCAGAAGTTCAGTGAGGATCTCTGAATGATCCAATGTTGACCTAAATGACTAATGATGATAAATACAATCCACCTGTGTGTAATCAAGTCTCCGTATGAATGCACCTGCACTGTGATAGTCTAAGAGGTCCGTTAAAAGCGCAGAGTGCATCATGAAGAACAAGAAACACACCAGGCAGGTCCGAGATACTGTTGTGAAGAAGTTTAAAGCCCGATTTGGATACAAAAATATTTCCCAAGCTTTAAACATCCCAAGGAGCACTGTGCAAGCGATAATATTGAAATGGAAGGAGTATCAGACCACTGCAAATCTACCAAGACCTGGCCGTCCCTCTAAACTTTCAGCTCATACAAGGAGAAGACTGATCAGAGATGCAGCCAAGAGGCCCATGATCACTCTGGATGAACTGCAGAGATCTACAGCAGAGGTGGGAGACTCTGTCCATAGGACAACAATCAGTCGTATATTGCACAAATCTGGCCTTTATGGAAGAGAGGCAAGAAGAAAGCCATTTCTTAAAGATATCCATAAAGTGTCATTTAAAGTTTGCCACAAGCCACCTGGGAGACACACCAAACATGTGGAAGAAGGTGCTCTGGTCAGATGAAACCAAAATTGAACTTTTTGGCAACAATGCAAAACGTTATGTTTGGCGTAAAAGCAACACAGCTCATCACCCTGAACACACCATCCCCACTGTCAAACATGGTGGTGGCAGCATCATGGTTTGGGCCTGCTTTTCTTCAGCAGGGACAGGGAAGATGGTTAAAATTGATGGGAAGATGGATGGAGCCAAATACAGGACCATTCTGGAAGAAAACCTGATGGAGTCTGCAAAAGACCTGAGACTGGGACGGAGATTTGTCTTCCAACAAGACAATGATCCAAAACATAAAGCAAAATCTACAATGGAATGGTTCAAAAATAAACATATCCAGGTGTTAGAATGGCCAAGTCAAAGTCCAGACCTGAATCCAATCGAGAATCTGTGGAAAGAACTGAAAACTGCTGTTCACAAATGCTCTCCATCCAACCTCACTGAGCTCGAGCTGTTTTGCAAAGAGGAATGGGAAAAAATGTCAGTCTCTCGATGTGCAAAACTGATAGAGACATACCCCAAGCGACTTACAGCTGTAATCGCAACAAAAGGTGGTGCTACAAAGTATTAACTTAAGGGGGCTGAATAATTTTGCACGCCCAATTTTTCAGTTTTAGATTTGTTAAAAAAGTTTGAAATATCCAATAAATGTCGTTCCACTTCATGATTGTGTCCCACTTGTTGTTGATTCTTCACAAAAAAATACAGTTTTATATCTTTATGTTTGAAGCCTGAAATGTGGCAAAAGGTCATAAAGTTCAAGGGGGCCAAATACTTTCGCAAGGCACTGTATTTCCATAAAAGCTGTACACCAAACACAATGAGAAATTGAGATTATGTGTGCTACTGATTGAACTCTGCCTGCAGCTCCTGAAGAGGAAGATCACCATGGTTGGCACAGTTAGAAAGAACAAGCCTGAGCTCCCCCCTGCACTCCTCACAACAAGGGGGAGAGAGGCCTTCTCATCAAAGTTTGCCTTCACCCCCACCACCACTCTAGTTTCTTACCTCCCAAAGAGGGACAAGAATGTGGTCCTCCAGAGCACACTGCACAAAACAGCTGAGATTAACGATTGTGAAAAGGAAGCCAGCCATCGTCCTGGACTACAACCACAACAAAGAAGGTGTGGACAACCTGGACAAGGTGATTGTAACTTACAGCTGCAGGAGGATGACTGCTCGCTGGCCCCTGGTCATTTTCCATAACATCATTGATGTGTCCTCATACAATGTCTTTGTGCTATGGAACAAGATCAACCCTACCTGGATGCCTGATAAGCAGAAGATCACTGGAGATTCCTGGAGCAGCTGAGAAGGGAGTGTCTTCCCCACACAGCAGCCTCTGCAGAGCTTGTGAAAGCTTTTCAGGGGGCTGAATCTTGTCCTGGTCCACCTGAGGCTGCAGCTGGGGCAGGCAAGTGGAGGAGATGCCAATTCTGCCCCCCAAAGAAGAACTGTAAAACAAATATTATGTACTGCACATGTGAGAAATACATCTGCAAAGTCCATGCACACACACGTGCATGCTGTGCTACATGTGCTAATTAGAGTCGATTGATTTATGTTCTTCACGTTTTTGTTCCGTATCTATTATCTGATTTTATTCTTATTTATTGTTTTGTTTATACACCTTGTGGGTGGGGGCAATGGTTAAAAGAAATGGGAGAAGACTAGTATTTTGTAGTTGAATTCCTCATTGTACAGTATATAAGAATATATCACAATGTTGCCAAAAAAGTTCAAGACTGTTATCCTTTCTTTTCAATCACATTTCTGCTACTTTCTTAGGCTGTAGAAGTGCTATCTCTTGCTAAAAAGTTAATGTTTACACCTATGCAGTGCCTTTAGCAATAATAATAATTATAATAATAAACATCTACTTTAGTAAAGAAACCAATTATGACAGGTGGGTTGTAATAAAAATGAGTGGTGCAGTCTTTCTGCATTGTGAAGAGGGTAAAACACAGATATTCACAACGTTTGTGATGAATGACAGGTTGTTTCTTCATGCAAAATATATTTGGGGTTTAAAATTCAATTAAGATGCTTTATTTTAGGGGTTTAGTGATATATTACTCAATATTGCTGTTAGCTGACTACCTTCAATACTCTGTTACCTAGTAATATGCCGCTGTATCCCATTTTTACAGGATGTTGTTGAGATACGATTGTTTTTAGCCAGCCATTTACACGGCAACACCAACGATAATATTGTGGCACTGTGTGGAGCCCAATTATGACTAATGAACAATGAAGCACCCAAAAAAAGATTGCAAGTACATCCCTTTAAATGCAGGTTTGCATTTATTGTCATCAATCTTGCCCTGGAGGCAGCACTGCAGTGGTCGCTAGCTGGCACAGCCACAAAGTCATAAAACCTAACCATAACCGTCACACTAACCTTAACCCTATTGCCTAACCCTAACCTTAAACTAATACCTTTATTTTAATACATTCTTTACGATACAGGCAATTTTGTCTTTGCAGCTGGCCCATCTAGCAGAAATTGCTCAGTTCCACCTCCATGGCAAGATTCATGACAATAAACATCAACCTGCACTCTTAACCCACGAATTATGCAAGATGACTGACCTGTAGCATCGGAATTCCCTGACCTAGAGCAAAGGCAATAGGTCTGGGAATCATGCTGGATTCTCTTTAGACACTTCGAAAGGGGAAAAAAAGTTGTTCGAAGGAGGGTCGTCTTCAGGCTCCCAATGCATGCAAACTACTCTCAAAATACGCTAATTGAATATGTCCTCCGTGAGCTCCATCTAGCTAGCTATTGGGAATATTTACGGCAAGACATGAATGGATAGGGCTCTGGACAGTTTTTACGGCACGCATCCAATTTCCACCTCCTCTCTGTCCCAACTGACGCAGGTACTTGTACAGACATGGTTTGCCACAGGGGGTTGTTGGCATCTTAATTGGGGAGGATGGGTTCGTGGAATGGCTGGAGCAGAATAGGTGGAATGGTATCATTCCGTTCAAGACATTATTATGAGTAGTCGTCCCCTCAGAAGCCTCCACTGGTGTATGCTGGAACATTGGTACATTGTGGGAGGCAACCTGTACACTAGAGAGATTTAATGGCCTCTGCAGTGACTCATCCCTTTAACAACTACTAACAAAGAAACCCAGCGTCATTAGCCTTAGAGCTAAAGGCTAAAAGTATGTATGTGGTTCTATGGAGAGCCTTGAATTCCATACTGTCTTCCACAAAGACATGTTCTATATTGGGTTGACTCTATAAACACATACAGGCTTTCATTGTAGAGGTCCGATCTCTCCAAGTAATTTAATGGTTTTTCTACTTCCCATTTTACATGTTCCCACCTAATCATAACCCTGACACTTTCCTTTCTTGTTAAACTCCAGGAGTCGAAACACATGTAGGAGCAAATTAACTGTCCATTTAGAATGAGCATGTGACCATTTTGTACACTGTGGTTAGTCACTCCTTGAAATAGAACTCGTTCCCAATGCAAGAATAGAACAGGATGTTATGATCCCTGCAAAGCCATAGAGGAGAAGAAGGAACACCAAAAAGTACAAACACCTACAGAATATATGTGACGTCACAGCTCTACAGTATGTGAGCTTCAAGAGGAACCGCACCCACTGATTTGGCCTTGTTATTTGGCTTGCTCCTCAAGAAATGTTGGTACCCATCACAGAAGCCAAATGTGAGTTGGCTTAGGGGTGTGGTTTAACGTGGGTGTTTCTTGGATGTGTCCTTGCCGCCACCAAGACAGAAGCTTGCCCTCAGCAAACAAGCCTCCTGCAGGTTGAGTTCAGTAACTACAGGCAGATGTACGGCGAGATGCCAGAGGACGCTTTGAAAAGGTCAGTAGCTTACAGTAATAAACTCAGCAAAAAAAGAAACATTATTTTTTCAGGACCCTGTCTTTCAAAGATAATTCGCAAAAATCAAAATAATTTCACAGATCTTCATTGTAAAGGTTTTAAACACTGTTTCCCATGCTCCTTCAATGAACCATAAACAATTCATGAACATGCACCTGTGGAACGGTCGTTAAGACACTAACAGCTTACAGAAGGTAGGCAATTAAGGTGACAGTTATGAAAACTTAGGACACTGAAGAGGCCTTTTTACTGATGGTCGGATTCACGTTTATCGTTGAAGGAATGAGCGTTACACCGAGTCCTGTACTCTGGAGCGGGATTGATTGATTGATAGGTGGAGGGTCCGTCATGGTCTGGAGCGGTGTGTCACAGCATCATCGGATTGAGCTTGTTGTCATTGCAGGCAAACTCAACACTGTGCTTTACAGGGAAGACATCCTCCTCCCTCATGTGGTACTCTTCCTGCAGGTTCCTCCTTACATGACCCTCCAGCATGACAATGCCACCAGCCATACTGCTCCAGCATGACAATGCCAGACACCAGGAATTCCGCATGGGTTGTGCATGCAGGGTACAGTAAATTAGAAGGGTTGCAGTCAAGGGGAAGGGAGCGTCTGAAAAGCCTACAGGGAGAGGAGCGAACTGGGATAGAAAACACACACATAGTTGCCAAAGTTACAAAAGAGACAAATGAGATAATCTGAAAATATCTAGGTAAGATTCTAAAGTGAGGAGAGTGGTATGGAGCCTTCCTCTCGTTTCTTCATTGAAAAACTTGTCAGAACCGTCTTTGTTTTGCAACAAGACTACCGTTTACAGCTGCCACTGAGAAAACAGGGGAGACTGAAGTACAAATACTAATTGCTAATGGCCTGAAGAGCACACCTCCCAGTAATAATTGCTGATTGTCTAGTAGAGGAACAACCACTCCGCCTCCAATGCAGCCACTGATTATGAATACAATAACAGTCACAAATTGCCCTGCCCCTTAATCCCGGTTGATGTGTCAGCAATCATCTGCAAGTTAACAGCAGTCAGCAGTTCACACACCAAGTAGGCTACTGGGAAGACAGGCATCACTTAAAGTAGATGACCCTAGCTGGCAAAAAGATAGTACTAGACGACAACAGATAAAGACAAAAATGATACTCATCACTCCTGGAGATATCAAGAGTCCTCTAGCCTCTTGAAACTCTGGGGGCAGTATTTCATTTTTGGATGAAAACGTTCCCGTTTTAAACAAGATATTTTGTCACGAAAAGATGCTCGACTATGCCTGGTGTCCTCCGTCGAAATTGGTGCGCAATCTCCAGCTGCATGCATTTTTCCATGTCGTTCAGAGGAGAAACCAAACTTCCACGAATGATATATCATCGAATAGATATGTGAAAAACACCTTGAGGTTTGATTCTAAACAACGTTTGCCATGTTTCTGTCGATATTATGGAGTTAATTTGGAAAAAAGTTTGCCGTTATAATGACTGAATTTTCAGGGTTTTTTCTTAGCCAAACGTGATGAACAAAACGGAGCGATTTCTCCTACACAAATAATATTTTTGGAAAAACTGAACATTTGCTATCTAACTGAGAGTCTCCTCATTGAAAACATCCGAAGTTCTTCAAAGGTAAATTATTTTATTTGAATGCTTTTCTTGTTTTTGTGAAAATGTTGCGTGCTGAATGCTAGGCTTAATGCTATGCTAGCTATCAATACTCTTACACAAATGCTTGTTTTGCTATGGTTGAAAAGCATATTTTGAACATCTGAGATGACAGTGTTGTTAACAAAAGGCTAAGCTTGAGAGCCAATATATTTACAGCTGAGGTGGGAGACTCTGTCCATAGGACAACAATCAGTCGTATATTGCACAAATCTGGCCTTTATGGAAGAGTGGCAAGAAGAAAGCCATTTCTTAAAGATATCCATGAAAAGTGTTGTTTAAAGTTTGCCACAAGCCACCTGGGAGACACACCAAACATGTGGAAGAAGGTGCTCTGGTCAGATGAAACCAAAATTGAACTTTTGGGCAACAATGCAAAACGTTATGTTTGGCGTAAAAGCAACACAGCTGAACACACCATCCCCACTGTCAAACATGGTTGTGGCAGCATCATGGTTTGGGCCTGCTTTTCTTCAGCTGGGACAGGGAAGATGGTTAAAATTGATGGGAAGATGGATGGAGCCAAATACAGGACCATTCTGGAAGAAAACCTGATGGAGTCTGCAAAAGACCTGAGACTGGGACGGAGATTTGTCTTCCTACAATGGAATGGTTCAAAAATAAACATATCCAGGTGTTAGAATGGCCAAGTCAAAGTCCAGACCTGAATCCAATCGAGAATCTGTGGAAAGAACTGAAAACTGCTGTTCACAAATGCTCTCCATCCAACCTCACTGAGCTCGAGCTGTTTTGCAAGGAGGAATGGGAAAAAATTTCAGTCTCTCGATGTGCAAAACTGATAGAGACATACCCCAAGAGACTTACAGCTGTAATCGCAGCAAAAGGTGGCGCTACAAAGTATTAACTTAAGGGGGCTGAATAATTTTGCACGCCCAATTTTTCAGTTTTTGATTTGTTAAAAAAGTTTGAAATATCCAATAAATGTCGTTCCACTTCATGATTGTGTCCCACTTGTTGTTGATTCTTCACAAAAAAATAAAGTTTTTTATCTTTATGTTTGAAGCCTGAAATGTGGCAAAAGGTCGCAAAGTTCAACGGGGCCGAATACTTTCGCAAGGCACTGTAAACACATGTGAGTCAGCATGGCATTGTCCTTCAGAAAGTAATCTTTCTACTTAAACTTTCTCCCACTGAACTTTTTTATTTTTCCTTTATTTAACTGGGCAAGTCAGTTAAGAACAAATTTTTATTTTCAATGACGGCCTAGGAACAGTGGGTTAACTGCCTGTTCAGGGGCCGAACGAGAGATTTGTACCTTGTCAGCTGGGGCATTTGAACTTGCAACTTTTTGGTTACTAGTCCAATGCTCTAACGCACTAGGCTACCCTAACCACTAGGCTACCCTGCCGCTATCAACTTTGTTGATAGCACCAGATAAATTCAGGGCAGCAATGTTAAAGAGATGTAACAACACTTTTGCAGTTGTCCATAGGGGAAATGGGGATACCTAGTCAGGTGTACAACTGAATGCATTCAAATGAAATGTGTCTTCCGCATTTAACCCAACCCCTCTAAATCAGAGAGAGGTGCGGGGGGCTACCTTAATCAACATCCACATCATCGGCACCCAATAGGCGAACTGCCTTGTGCAGGACGACAGATTTGTACCTTGTTAGCTCAGGGATTCGATCCAGCAACATTTCGGTTACAGGCCCAACACTCCTACCCGCCAGGCTACCTGCCGCCCCATACTCTCAGCCAAAGCCACTGACCCCCTTCCGCTAATTTCACCGAATGTGCGAAGCCGTCAAATTTTAAAACATTTAAGCGCACGGTCTAGTTTCCTGAATTTCTGCTTGTTTGACATGCCCAAAGTAAACTGCCTGTTACTCAGGCCCAGAAGCTAGGATATGCATTTAATTGGTATAATTGAATAGAAAACACTCTGAAGTTTCTACAACTGTTACAAAAATGTCTGAGTATAGCAGAACTGTTATGGCAGCCAAAAACCCGAGGAAAATCCATCCAGAATTTATTTGGGAGCTCCCAGCCACTTCAAATGTAAAGCTATTGAAAACTATGACTTCCTCCTCCCATGTTGCAGTTCATATGGTTTCCACTAGATGTCAACAGTCTTTATACATGGTTTCAGGCTTGTTTTTTGAAAAACCAACAAGGTATAGTAGTTTATCCAAGGGGAGCACTAAGGCAAAAGTAGTCTCTTTGCGTACATGAACGAGTACGCGCTCTTCGTTATTTTCCTTTCCTATTCCTTTCCTATTAAACGTACTAGTCTCTGTATGAAATATAATAATTTATTTAGATATTAGACTACCTGAGGATTCATTAGAAATGTTGTTTGACTTGTTTGGACGAACTTTACCAGTAACTTTTGGGACTTCTTTGTCTGCATGTTGAATTGGTGGATTACTGAACTCAATGACTCCTATTAAACATACTTTTTGGAACAAAATGACCATTCATTGTGTAGCTGGGACCCTTGGAATTGCAAACAGAGGAAGATCTTCGAAGGTAAGGGTTTATTTTATCTCTATTTATGATTTTGTGATGCCTGTGCTGGTTTGAAAACATATGTTGTTGTGGGCCGCTGTCCTCAGATAATCCAATGCTCTGCTGTCGCCATAACGTCTATTGTAAATCGGACACCGCGGTTCGATTACCAAGATTCTAAGCTAAAGAATCATGTATTGTATTTACATGAATGTTTAATATTACAATTTTGTATTTTGAATTTGGCGTGCTCCGATTTCACCGGATGTTGTCGAATTTGATCCCGCTAGCGGGATCCATGCGCTAAGAGTTAAGCACCACCTTTACCCAATCCTGGTAAATCCAAACAATCTGTGAAAGACTGGAACTACTGTTGCTACGCATTACATCATATGAAGACAATTATTTGGTTACACTCCGAATCTATCCATGAGAGATTTAGAGCAGTCCATAGACTTCTTACGAGGTAAGGAAACAAGTATCTGAATACATTATTTTGTTGAACTATCCCTTTACGTTCAAAGAGTTATTACTTTAAAAGGCTCAATAAAGGTGCTGCCAAACAAAGCCATATTTGAAAACAGTCTGTGATTACAAGACTGAAAGACTGGGAGCATTTCAAGGATTTATACATTTATACATGCAAATCATACATATTTCAACCTCAATCACACATCAGTAGTAATGATGGAATAAAAATGCACTAGACAAAAACTGTCCGGTCCCGCCAACTGCTATGTGTAGGCTACATCTCCCAGTTTTATGATCAGTTTTCATTCACGAGGTAGACAACATTAACAAAACATTCAAATTATAACTCTTCCTAAACTCCTTGCAACAGTTGTTTCACAACAGAAAATGTTTTATATATTTGTTTAAAGGAGAAGTTTTCATTTTTGACAACCAAACACTATTTTGTTGGTATATAGAAGTGTCCGGGCATCTTTTTTGTGATTTCACTAGTTTAAAACAAACAGCAAATCACTTCTTCATCCTCGTTGTGTAGTAATACATGAACAAAACAAAAAAAACACCCAAATCGTCCAAAGCTCTCAATATAGTGATGCAGGCCCTTAGGGGTCAATTTCACGGACACCGATTAAGCCTAATCCTATTCTAAATTGCACTTTTCAACTGGACTAACTGAAATTTTATTTCTCAGACATGGTTTAAAATAGTCTCAGACTTGCCCTAGTCTACATGTTAAAAGTCTGATTTCCAGAAGGACAATTAGAGCTAATCTAGATCTGAGTAAAAGCTTAAATTAAACCTGGCCAAAGGCAGGTTTAACTTCTGAATAATGGATTCTGGCCTCCAGGTTAATGTTGGCAATGGAGAAAAATTGAATACCTGGACTATTTCAATTATGTTCAAAGAGCACCACCAAGGCCAGACATAAGGATGGTTATAAACAGGAGCAACCCACTGAATGATTTTGATTAAATCAATTTCCGTGACTGTTTCCGTATGTACAAAGAAAATGCAGCAGGCATTTGTTTGCTTGAGCTTTTCATCTGACTCTCTTTGGGGAAGGCCCATCGCACCTTCCAGTCATCCATGCGATGTACAGTGGCTTGCGAAAGTATTCACCCCCCTTGGCATTTTTCCTATTTTGTTGCCTTACAACCTGGAATTAAAATAGATTTTTGGGCAGTTTGTATCATTTGATTTACACAACATGCCTACCACTTTGAAGATGCAAAATATTTTTTATGTTGAAACAAACAAGAAATAAGATTGAAAACTTGCAGCAATTAAACTGAAACTGAAAACTTGCAGCAATTACAGCTGCAAGTCGCTTGGGGTATGTCTCTATAAGCTTGTCACATCTAGCCACTGGAATATTTGCCCATTCAAGGCAAAACTGCGCCAGCTCCTTCTAGTTGGATGTGTTCTGCTGATGTACAACAATCCTTAAGTCATACCACAGATTCTCAATTGGATTGAGGTCTGGGCTTTGACTAGACCATTTCAAGACATTTAAATGTTTCCCCTTAAACCACTCAAGTGTTGCTTTAGCAGTATGCTCAGGGTCATTGGCCTGCTGGAGGGTGAACCTCCTTCTCAGACTCAAATCTCTGGGAAGACTGAAAGAATTTCCCTGTATTTAGCCCCATCCACCATTCCTTCAGTTCTGACCAGTTTCCCAGTCCCTGCTGATGGAAAAACATGCCCACAGCATGATGCTGCCACCGCAATGCTTCACTGTGGGGATGGTGTTCTCGGGGTGCTGAGAGGTGTTGGGTTAGCGTCAGACATAGCATTTTCCTTGATGTCCAAAAAGGTCAATTTTAGTCTCATTTGACCAGAGTACCTTCTTCCATATGGTTGGGGAGTCTCCCACATGCTTTTTTGACGAACACCAAACATATTCGCTTATTTTTTTCTTTAAGCAATGGCTTTCTTCTGGCACCTCTTCCGTAAAGCCCAGATCTGTGGATTGTAATGCTTAAAGTGGTCCTATGGACAGATACTCCAATCTCCGCTATGGAGCTTTGCAGCTCCTTCAGGGTTATCTTTGGTCTCGTTGTTGCCTCTCTGAATAATGCCCTACATGCCTGGTCTGTGAATTTTGGTGAATGGCCCTCTCTCGGCAGGTTTTTTTGTGTTGCCATATTCTTTCCATTTTTTAATAATGGATTCAATGGTGCTTCGTGGGATGTTCAAAGTTTTGGATATTTTTTTATAACTCAACCCTGATCTGTGCTTCTCCACAACTTTGTCCCTGACCTGTTTGGAGAGCTCCTTGGTCTTCATGGTGCCCCTTGCTTAGTGGTGTTGCATAATCTGGGGCCTTTCAGAACAGGTGTGTATATATACTGAGATCATGTGACAGATAATGTGACACTTAGATTGCACACAGGTGGACTTTATTTAACTAAATATGTGACTTCTGAAGATAATTGGTTGAACCAGATCTTATTTAGGGGGTGAAAACACGCACCACTTTTATGGTTATTGTTTTCATTTCACTTCACCAATTTTGACTTTTTTGTGTATGTTCATTACATGAAATCTAAATAAAAAATACATTTAAATTACAGGTTGTAATGCAACAAAATTGGAAAAACGCCAAGGCGGATGAATACTTTTGCAAGGCACTGTAAGTGAACCGACAGTATGCAGAATAGTCCACAAAGTCTGCAATGCTATATCTGATCTGAAAGACAATTACATTAACTTCCCTAATGGTGCTGCCCAAGCCAAGTACAAGGTAATATTTTATCAATATAGTAACTTCCCTGGAGTCATTAAATGTACAGTGCATTCGGAAAGTATTCAGACTCCTTGACTATTTCCACATTTTGTTACGTTATAGACTTATTCAAAAATATATTAAATAGTTTATTTCCCTCATCAATCTACACACAATATCCCATAATGACAATGCAAAAACATATTTTTTGCACATTTATTAAAAATATAAAATGAAAATAATACATTTACAGAAGTATTCAGACCCTTTACTCAGTACTTTGTTGAAGGACCTTTGGTAGCAATAACAGCCTCGAATCTTCTTGGGTATGACGCTACAAGCGTGGCACACCTGTATTTAGGGAGTTTCTCGCATTCTTCTCTGCAGATCCTCTCAAGCTCTGTCAGGTTGGATGGGGAGCGTCGCTGCACAGCTATTCTCAGGTCTCCCCACAGATATTTGATCGGGTTCAAGTCCGGGCTCTGGCTGGGCCACTCAAGGACATTCAGAGACTTGTCCTGAAGCCACTCCTGTGTTTCTTAGGCTGTGTGCTTAGGCTCGTTGTCCTGTTGGAAGGTGAATCTTCCCTCCAGTCAGATCCTCAGCGCTCTGGATTAGGTTTTCATCAAGGATCTCTCTGTTCTTTGCTCAGTTAATATTTCACTCAATCCTAACTAGTCGCCCAGTCCCTGCCGCTGAACAACATCCCACAGCATGATGCTGCCACCACCATGCTTCACCATGGTGATGGTGCCAGGTTTCCTCCAGACATGACACTTGGCATTCAGGACAAAAAGTTCAATCTTGGCTTCATCAGACCAGAGAATTTTGTTTCTCATGGTCTGAGAGTCTTTTGGCAAACTCCAAGCGCGCTGTCATGTGCCTTTTACTGAGGAGTGGCTTCTTTCTCTCCACTCTACCATAAAGGCCTGATTGGTGGAGTGTTGCAAAGATGGTTGTCTTTTTGGAACGTTCTTGTATCTCCACAGAGGAACTCTGGAGTGCTGTCAGAATAACCATCAGGTTCTTGGTCACCTCCCTGCTTCTCAATAAATATACAAAGTGTGCACTCGCAATACGCAGTTTTTTTGTCTAAACACTCACAGATTTTAGTTTGTATTGACTGATACTGTATGTGAGTATAAAAACTTGAACATATCCTTTCACAAATCCTGATAATGTATTGAAATACCTAACACTGTTCACGTTACAATAAACTAAGATGCTTAATTCTGTCTGGCACAGAACGCAACCTGACTTTACCCTGTGTTTGAAAAGCTAGCCAAGCCTTCGGCCAAGTTACTGTACACCAGCTCCAGTGGAGCTGCAATATGAAAACCACAGTCATCTGTCTCTTTCACTCAACAAAACATGCCAGCAGGAACTCTGAGAAGTATCTGCATGGGGTTTACAATTGAAGGAAATGACCACCTACAGTTTATCTCCGATACCAGACCTCTCTTTGCTAGCCCCCCCTCTCAGTCCAACATAATGTTTCACTTTTTCTCTTGCAGACATTGTCCATCATTCATTCTTCCTCTCTACCTGTCTCTCACTCTCCCCCACACTTTGCACAATGGGCTGTGTCTTTTCACAATTCCTGGCTGCTTGTGTGTGTATCTTCTGGGGGTATTGTCTTTGTCTCAGGCTTCACAGCGTGAAAACAAAAATACCTGTGAAGAAATGTCTGTGAGGATTGGATACCCTGTGGTTCATTCCCCAAGTTTACCAATTAATTTCATCATACGTGTATGTGTGTGTGTGTGTTTGTGTTTGTGTGTTGGGGCTTCTCCCTTGGCAAACACCACAGGATTGTGTGTAATGTGTGTAAACCCAATGTGTTCAAGAAAACCCAACCAATGAATAATTCACAGGGAAATACCACTGGATCAATTCGATCATGATAATAAAACATGTTTTCTCCTGTCACAAGATGTGTCACGTTCTGACCTTTATCTCCTTTGTTTTGTCTTTATTTAGTATGGTCAGGGCGTGAGTTGGGGTGGGCAGTCTGCTTGTGTTTCAATGTTTGGTTTCTGTTTCGGCCTAGTATGGTTCTCAATCAGAGGCAGGTGTCGTTAGTTGTCTCTGATTGAGAATCATACTTAGGTAGCCTGGGTTTCACTGTTGGTTTGTGGGTGTTTGTTTCCTGTGTCAGTGTTTGTGCCACACGGGACTGTTTCGGTTCCTTTATATTCACTTGAATGTTTTTGTATTTCAGTGTCAGTCTTTTCTATTAGAACATTGACACTTACCACGCTGCGTATTGGTCTGATCCTTGCTACACATCTTCAGACGAAGAGGAAATCTGCCGTTACGAGATATCTAAAAATGTGTCTTATAAGATATTCCATTCCAGCATTTGCTTGCTTTGTGTGCGATGTGTGCCACTGAATGATCAAATATTATTTCCCTACTTTAAAAAGCAGTTGCAGAAATAATAGGGCCATAAATAGCCCAACCAGGAGCATGTTAAAACATGCACTGTGACCTTCAACATTCTATCCCCAATAAGGATGTGGTCCTATATTGTAGAGATGTATTTTTTTAGCACTAATATACTGGTAGTCTTCAAAAACATGCCAGGAACACGTTTTTATTTCGAGGTTGGGTTTGTTATTTACTCTGTATTTACCTGGATACTTGCAAAATGATCCATCTGATTGACGGGACCACAACTCGTGTTTTCCTGTTTACAAAGTGTAGACCACTGGAATTATCATTTAATTGCTATACAATAGAGATTAAAAAATGCAAAGTACTGCCAATCAGGATTTCTTTAAGCTCAAAGAAGCTAATGACAGTTGTGCCTATTAAATAAACTCAGGCAGTGGTGGTTCTAGCTTGTATGGCTCGCTGGGCGATCTCCCTTCAGTGCCCCCCCCCCCCCCCCGCCAAAAAAAAAAAGTTATTTTCATTCAGACATTTGGAACAACACAAATAATCATATTTAAAACTATAGAAATATAATATGTACAAAAACCAAGATTCATAAATATCAAAGAGAAGTAACAAACACAAAAATAAACAGATTTGTGTTGATTTGGCACTCGAGCATCAATATATTGCCCATTCACCAACACTGTCAACTAAGAGTAAAAACTAAACCAATTCACCTTGGTGGTGTGCGGACTGGTTTAACATTATTCTTAAAGATTTCGCACAAACCAGAAGAAAATGTAACGTCTGTGAAACTATATATTCACATTATTATGAATGAATTGTGGTTTATTTGGTAGCATTTCGCAGTGTGACTGATTTTACTAATTGTATTAGTACTGTACAAAGTTAGAGGTGCGGTATTTGATAGATTCACCCGCTCCCCCTACCTCAGGTTTCCAGTGGGAGATCTTCCCAGGCAGTGGCCTGCCGAGTTCACAAACTAGAATGAGGGCGCCACTCCGACAAGGTTAATTGACCCACAGTCCCATGCGGTGACATGATATCATTGAAATGACGTGCAAATGAGCGATAGAATACCGGGCACCTCATGCCATTCCCGGCAAGATGCCATCCTGGGCGGCTGCCCATGTCGCCTATACCTAAATCTGCCACTGGGCGTTAGTCATGTAAGCTCGTCCCATTTCCCACGCAAGCTGTTGGCTTTGTTATTGAAGTTAAATGTATGATTAGTGGGTGTTCTATTCAGGGGGAGTTTTGCTTCCATACATGTGTTATAACAACGTTTGCCTGTTCTACAAAAACATTCTACATGGTTTGGTCTCAACAATGGGCATTGAGATGTAATACCCATGCAAACACTCTCCTACTTCAGTTCCATTGTTCGAGTGAAACCTATGTCCTACAGTGAGGGGAAAAGTATTTGAGCCCCAGCTGATTTTGTACGTTTGCCCACTGACAAAGAAATGATCAGTCTATAGTTTTAATGGTAGGTTTATTTGAACAGTGTGAGAGAGAATAAGAACAAAAAAATCCATAAAAAAGCATGTCAAAAATGTTATGAATTGATTTGCATTTTAATGAGGGAAATAAGTATTTGACCCCCTCCCAATCAGAAAGATTTCTGGCTCCCAGGTGTCTTTTATACAGGTAACGAGCTGAGATTAGGAGCACACTCTTAAAGGGAGTGCACCTAATCTCAGCTTGTTACCTGTATAAAAGACACCTGTCCACAGAAGCAATCAATCAATCAGATTCCAAACCCTCCACCATGGCCAAGACCAAAGAGCTCTCCAAGGATGTCAGGGACAAGATTGTAGACCTACACCAGGCTGGAATGGGCTACAAGACCATCACCAAGCAGCTTGGTGAGAAGGTGACAACAATTGGTGTGATTATTCGCAAATGGAAGAAACACAAAAGAACTCCATGCAAGATCTCACCTCGTGGAGTTGCAATGATCATGAGAACGGTGAGGAATCAGCCCAGAACTACACGGGAGGATCTTGTCAATGATCTCAAGGCAGCTAGGATCATAGTCACCAAGAAAACAATTGGTAACACACTACGCCGCAAAGGACTGAAATCCTGCAGCGCCTGCAAGGTCCCCCTGCTCAAGAAAGCACATATACATGCCCGTCTGAAGTTTGCCAATGAACATCTGAATGATTCAGAGGACAACTGGGTGAAAGTGTTGTGGTCAGATGAGACCAAAATGGAGCTCTTTGACATCAATTCAACTCGCCGTGTTTGGAGGAGGAGGAATGCTGCCAATGACCCCAAGAACACCATCCCCACCGTCAAACATGGAGGTGGAAACATTATGCTTTGGGGGTGTTTTTCTGCTAAGGGGACAGGACAACTTCACCTCATCAAAGGGACGATGGACGGGGCCATGTACCGTCAAATCTTGGGTGAGAACCTCCTTCCCTCAGCCAGGGCATTGAAAATGGTTCGTGGATGGGTATTCCAGCATGACAATGACCCAAAACACACGGCCAAGGCAACAAAGGAGTGGCTCAATAAGAAGCACATTAAGGTCCTGGAGTGGCCTAGCCAGTCTCCAGACCTTAATCCCATAGACAATCTGTGGAGGGAGCTGAAGGTTCGAGTTGCCAAACGTCAGCCTCGAAACCTTAATGACTTGGAGAAGATCTGTAAAGAGAAGTGGGACAAAATCCCTCCTGAGATGTGTGCAAACCTGGTGGCCAACTACAAGAAACGTCGGACCTCTGTGATTGCCAACAAGGGTTTTGCCACCAAGTACTAAGTCATGTTTTGCAGAGGGGTCAAATACTTATTTCCCTCATTAAAATACTAATCAATTCATAACATTTTTGACATGTGTTTTTCTGGATTTTTTTGTTGTTATTTTGTCTCTCACTGTTCAAATAAAACTACCATTAAAATTATAGACTGATAATTTCTTTGTCAGTGGGCAAACATTCAAAATCAGCAGGGGATCAAATACTTTTCCCCCTCACTGTATGTCCAAGCTCAATCAAACCTATTTCACATATCCAAACTCAATTAAACCTATGTCATATGTCCAATCTGGATCAAACTTATGTCATACGTCCAATAACATATGCAATATGTATAAATTGTATACAGTTGAAGTCGGAAGTTTACATACACTTAGGTTGGAGTCATTAAAACTTGTTTTTCAACCAGTCCACAAATTTCTTGTTAACAAACTACAGTTTTAGCAAGTTGGTTAGGACATCTACTTTGTGCATGACACAAGTCATTTTTCCAACAATTGTTTACATACAGATTATTTCACTTATAATTCACTGTATCACAATTCCAGTGGGTCAAGTTTACATTGACTAAGTTGACTGTGCCTTTAAACAGCTTGGAAAATTTCAGAAAATGATGTCATGGCTTTAGAAGCTTCTGATAGGCTAATTGACATCATTTGGGTCAATTGGAGGTGTACCTGTGGATGTATTTCAAGGCCTACCATTAAACTCAGTGCCTCTTTGCTTGACATCATGGGAAAATCAAAAGAAATCAGTCAATCAATCCCAGAACAACAGCAAAGGACCTTGTGAAGATGCAGGAGGAAACCGGTACAAAAGTATCTATATCCACTTTAAATGTGTCCTATATCGACCTAGCCTGAAAGGCTGCTCAGCAAGGAAGAAACCACTGTTCCAAAACCACCATAAAAAGCCTGACTACGGTTTTCAACTGCACATGGGGACAAAGATCGTACTTTTTGGAGAAATGTCCTCTGGTCTGATGACACAAAAATAGAACTGTTTGGCCATAATGACCATCGTTATGTTTGGAGGAAAAAGGAGGCTTGCAGTTACACCAGCTCTGTTCGGAGGAATGGGCCAAAATTCACTCAATTTATTGTGGGAAGCCTGTGGAATGCTACCCGAAACGTTTGACCCAAGTTAAACAATTTTAAAGGCATTGCTAACAGATACTAATTGAGTGTATGTAAACTTCTAACCCACTGGGAATGTGATGGAGGAGATAAAAGCTGAAATAAATTATTCTCTCTTCTATTATTCACATATAGACATTTTAGACATATAGACATTTTACATACTTAAAATAAAGTGGTGATCCTAATTGAGCTAAAACAGGGAATTTTTACTAGGATTAAATGTCAGGAATTGTGAAAAATTGAGTTTAAATGTATTTGGCTAAGGTGTATGTAAACTTCTGACTTCAACTATATACAGTGCCTTGCGAAAGTATTCGGCCCCCTTGAACTTTGCGACCTTTTGCCACATTTCAGGCTTCAAACATAAAGATATAAAACTGTATTTGTTTGTGAAGAATCAACAACAAGTGGGACACAATCATGAAGTGGAACGACATTTATTGGATATTTCAAACTTTTTTAACAAATCAAAAACTGAAAAATTGGGCGTGCAAAATTATTCAGCCCCCTTAAGTTAATACTTTGTAGCGCCACCTTTTGCTGCGATTACAGCTGTAAGTCGCTTGGGGTATGTCTCTATCAGTTTTGCACATCGAGAGACTGACATTTTTTCCCATTCCTCCTTGCAAAACAGCTCGAGCTCAGTGAGGTTGGATGGAGAGCATTTGTGAACAGCAGTTTTCAGTTCTTTCCACAGATTCTCGATTGGATTCAGGTCTGGACTTTGACTTGGCCATTCTAACACCTGGATATGTTTATTTTTGAACCATTCCATTGTAGATTTTGCTTTATGTTTTGGATCATTGTCTTGTTGGAAGACAAATCTCCGTCCCAGTCTCAGGTCTTTTGCAGACTCCATCAGGTTTTCTTCCAGAATGGTCCTGTATTTGGCTCCATCCATCTTCCCATCAATTTTAACCATCTTCCCTCTCCCTGCTGAAGAAAAGCAGGCCCAAACCATGATGCTGCCACCACCATGTTTGACAGTGGGGATGGTGTGTTGCTTTTACGCCAAACATAACGTTTTGCATTGTTGCCAAAAAGTTAAATGTTGGTTTCATCTGACCAGAGCACCTTCTTCCACATGTTTGGTGTGTCTCCCAGGTGGCTTGTGGCAAACTTTAACCGACACTTTTTATGGATATCTTTAAGAAATGGCTTTCTTCTTGCCACTCTTCCAGAAAGGCCAGATTTGTGCAACATACAACTGATTGTTGTCCTATGGACAGAGTCTCCCACCTCAGCTGTAGATCTCTGCAGTTCATCCAGAGTGATCATGGGCCTCTTGGCTGCATCTCTGATCAGTCTTCTCCTTGTATGAGCAGAAAGTTTAGAGGCACGGCCAGGTCTTGGTAGATTTGCAGTGGTCTGATACTCCTTCCATTTCAATATTATCGCTTGCACAGTGCTCCTTGGGATGTTTAAAGCTTGGGAAATCTTTTTGTATCCAAATCCGGCTTTAAACTTCTTCACAACAGTATCTCGGACCTGCCTGGTGTGTTCCTTGTTCTTCATGATGCTCTCTGCGCTTTTAACGGACCTCTGAGACTATCACAGTGCAGGTGCATTTATACAGAGACTTGATTACACACAGGTGGATTGTATTTATCATCATTAGTCATTTAGGTCAACATTGGATCATTCAGAGAAGCTCACTGAACTTCTGGAGAGAGTTTGCTGCACTGAAAGTAAAGGGGCTGAATAATTTTGCTCGGCCAAATTTTCAGTTTTGCATTTGTTAAAAAATTTGAAATATCCAATAAATGTCGTTCCACTTCATGATTGTGTCCCACTTGTTGTTGATTCTTCACAAAAAAATACAGTTTTATATCTTTATGTTTGAAGCCTGAAATGTGGCAAAAGGTTGCAAAGTTCAAGGGGGCCGAATACTTTCGCAATGCACTGTATCTGATCATTTTTTCTGTTTTTGGTGATTTTGTTAGATCCTTTTGCAATATTAGTTATGCATCACTGGGCAAAATGGGTCCAAATTAGAGGATATCTTTACATGACACATTTTTTATATTCCAGAGAATATAGGCCATTTCCAATGCATGTTTTGTGGATGTGCACCATATCTTGACAAAACTGAATCCAGATGTGTCGTTTAGACATATGATATTGGGATGACTTTGAATAACATATCCTATGTCTGGATATGGACTCATTTAATATTCTGAGATACTTTTCGTGACATCCTATTTTCTCTCCATGTTGACAAATACCGACTATACATCACATATGTGTTTTCTCAGCACATTCAAGATATGAAGCTACAGTATATCGGTTCGAGATATGCTTCTCGGCTGGGGTCCATATCCGGATCTTGATATGCTGAAAATAAGGACAATTTCTTATGCATTTTCTGAGTTTTCAGCATATGCTCAATAATTTCACAAATATGAAATCCATATTTTTCTTTCATGCACATATCATTTTTTGTTTCCCTCCGGATATCATACATGGTATGGCCGTATATTGACTCATTAGTTATGTGGACATTTTATTTTCTCTATATGATGACAAATACTGGCAGTAGGGCTACACAGTATATTTTCTCAGCAGATACAATGCATGTGCTCTTGACTGAGGTCCATATCAGGATGTTGATGTGTATTTTGTTATGCAAATTAAGGACAATTTCTAAGGCTTATTTGAGTTTTGAGGACATAAATCCATATCACTCTTTCAGACATTAGCTATAATTGTTGTACTCCCTCTACATAAAGGCACGCACAAACTCAAGTTAAAAGCTCTGTAACTGGTAGCCTAGCAACAAGAACCATATATTTTCTGCTGTGGAGTTCCACCTGTCATTTTTGAATTTGGGAATCACAAATTAGTGTGTAAACGGTGTGTGATTGAACTGACAACTGGATAAACAAAAAAGTTAGAAGCTTTTCAGAAAATACCTAAAATATTTGAATGCTAGTAGTGAGTAGCTGACATGTTTATTTATCTTAGTAACTATACTGAACAAAAATATAAACGCAACATGTAAAGTGTTGGTCCCGTGTTTCATGAGCTGAAATACAATATCCAAGAAATGTTCCACATGCACAGAAAGCTTATTTATCTTTGTGCTCAAACTTGTTTACATACCTGTTAGTGAGCATTTCTCCTTTGCCAAGATAGTCCATCCACCTGACAGGTGTGGCATATCAAGAAGCTTATTAAACAGCATGATCATTACACAGGTGCACCTTGTGCAGGGGACAATAAAAGGCCACTCTAAAATGTGCAGTTTTGTCACACAGCACAATGCCACAGATGTCTCTCTTGAGGGAGTGTGCAATTGGCATGCTGACTGCAGGAATGTCCACCAGAGCTGTTGCTAAAGAATTTAATGTTCTCCAAGGTAATTTCATAGAATTTGTCAATTTGTCCAACCAGCCTCATAATCGCACACCACATGTATTGTGTCGTGTGGGCAAGCAGTTTGCAAATGTCAACATTGTAAACAGGGTGCCCCATGGTGGGGTTATAGTATGGGCAGGCATAAACTACGGACAACAAACACAATTGCATTTTATCAATAGCAATTTGAATGCACAGAAATACAGTGAAGAGATCCTGAAGAGATCCATTGTCATGCCATTCATCCATCACCTCATGTCCGCCGCCATCACCCATGTCACAAGGATCTGTACAGAGTTCCTGGAAGCTGAAAATGTCTCAGTTCTTCCGTAGCCTGTATACTCACCAGATATGTCACCCATTGAGCATGTTTGGGATGCTCTGGATGAACATATACGACAGCATGTTCCAGTTCCCGCCAATATATAGCAACTTCTCACAGCCATTGAAGAGGAGTGGGACAACATTCCACAGGCCACAATCAACAGCCTGATAAATTATATGCAAAGGAAGAGAGAGTGGTCACACCAGATCATAACTGGTTTTCTGATCCATGCCCCTAATTTATTTTTTAAAGGTATCTGTGACGAATGGACGCATATCTGTATTCCCAGTCAAATGAAATCCATAGATTTTATCTTTATTTAACTAGACAAGTCAGTTAAGAACAAATTCTTATTTTCAATGGCTCAGTAAAATCTTTGGAATTGTTGGATGTTGCATTTATATATTTGCTTAGTATAGAATCCAGAACGTTAGTTAATTTGGGCTGTAGGGCTAGCTCGATCACCAGCTACGCTTGATAGGGGGGTTAAAGCTAACTGGAAGCATAGCTAGCTAGCTAACATATAACTAAAATGTTTGACCCACTATCAAGCCTCAAGGTGACAGCTAATGTTTTAAAATGTTGAGGCGTATTTTGTATTACTGCTTAATATAAGCTAGCTAGCTAACTTAGCGAACTAGCTAACAAACAACTTGGCTAGCTAGATTGTTCCAGTTAGTTTTCTCGTCATAAATGAAGCAGAGTAGCTACCTTGTGGTATGGTTAAGTGAAATTACAATATTTTCTTGCAATAAGAACACACATTTGATGAATGATTTATGCATTGACAGTTTGGTATGAATCACAGACCTACGGTACCACCATGTTGGGTCTGGAATGCGGGGACTGCTGCTGATGGCCCAATCTGCACCCATAGCATCCATCGTCCAAAACAAACAGGGCAGGCAGAGGTATCGTGGGTGTGCAACTTTTATTTTCTGTTAAATAAATACAATTCATTTTTAGCAAAGATTGGCCTACATTTGCATCTTTACATAAAACATGTGTTGGAGCTCTGGATTATTATTGTTAATTTTGTTGAATTATTGTTGATCAAATATAATAATTTTACTCCCCTACATTATTTACTGCCCTTTTTTCGGCCCTTTTAGGAATCATGGCTGAAAATTACTTGAAAATAAAACCATGGTTCCTCTTAAACTCCTGTGTATGTGTGTGTGTGTGTGTGATTACGTAGCTATACTTGAACCGCAAATCTACTTCAACTGGTCCTTTGGGCATTATAGAGAGAGTAATCACAGAGTGACCTATGGAGATCATGAGTTCGGACCCCAATGATGTGCTCCAAAGTACAATGGACATGGCTGGACGGGATGGCCTTTCCTTTGTGGGGCGGCAGGGTAGCCTAGTGGTTAGTGTTGGACTAGTAACCGGAAGGTTGCAAGTTCAAATCCCCGAGCTGACAAGGTACAATCTGTCGTTCTGCCCCTGAACATGCAGTTAATAACCTTTTGAGGGCATGGCAGATTTACGCCCCCTTTGGAGAAATTGGGTACCCCTAGTAAACTGAAAAAAAATTTATCAAAAATTGCTAATATATGCATATAATAATTATTATTGGATAGAAAACACTCTAAAGCTTCTAAAACCGTTGGAATTATGTCTGTAAGTATAGCAGAACTCACAGGGCATGCATTCTTCCAAACTAGTTTTTGTGGCCATGAAAGTTGGAGCAACTTTGACGTCATGGCCCCCACCCTTCCCGACCACTTATGGATCCACCCTTCCATCTCTTCCACTAGATGTCCTCTTTCTTTAGAGCGTTCAATCGTTCAAATCGCGCGAGAATTGGCCCTATAGGAGTGATTGGAGTAAGTGTCGCGAGAAAAAAACCTGTGCGTTAGGGCGCGAATTGGTCACAGCCATTCCTTTGTTCCAGCACTCCTGGGAAGAGCAAACGATGCCCGGTTGAATTGAAGTTTGTTTTGCACGTCTAAAACATCATAAAGCTTGCTTCTGCACTTAGTTTGACCTGTTTAGTCGACATATAATGTGTAATTTTGAAGTTTTGATGCGCAACTTATCCGGACCGGAGGACGTTTTGGGTGCATTTCAGCTGATGTTATTAGCAGTAGCTAATACAAAGACGCAAGACTTGAAACCAAACGATGTATTGGGTAAGTATGAACCCTTCCAGAACATTCTGAACGAAGACCATCGAAGGTAAGGGAATTATTTATGCTGAAATCTGTGTTTCTGTTGACTCCAACATTACGTGGAAATGTAGCTTGGAACTGAGCGCTGTCTCAGCATATGGAATAGTGTGCGATTTCTGTAACGTTAAAAATAAATCTAACACAGCGGTTGCATAAAGAAGCAGTGTATCTTTCTAACTATATGTAGAACATGTATATTTAGCCAAAGTTTATGATGTCTATTTACGTTATCTTGCCGAGCTACCTAGATTTCCTGCGGGCATTTTTGAGTAATTTCTGAACATGAGTACATTGTAAATGGACATTTATGGATATATATGGCATATTATTGAAAAAAAAAAAATTACTGTGTAACATGTCCTATCACTGTCATCTGATGAAGATTTTCAAAAGGTTAGTGAGCGATTTATTTTTTAATCCTGCTTTTATAATTTTATATTTTCTGGGACAAAATGGCTGCCGCTTGTCTTGGTTTCGGTGGTGGTCTAATATAAATGTGTGGTGTGTTTTCGCCGTAAAACATTTAAAAAATCTGACATGCTGGGTAGATGAACAAGGTGTTTATCTTTCATTTGAGCTATTGGACTTGTTAATGTGTGGAGGTTAAATATTTCTAAGAATATTTTTGCGTTCCATGCGCCACCGTTTGAGCTGAACGGTGGGGGGGGTGTTCCTCTAGAGGAACTCCTGGCATCAACAGGTTTTAACCCACTGTTCCTAGGCCATCATTGAAAATAATAATTTGTTATTAACTGACTTAGTTAAATAAAGGTAAAATAACATTTAAAAAACAAAACACCAGTACACTAAGATGACCCCCTTCCTCATGCAATAGGGGATTCCAACAGCAGGTGGTGTGTCTTAAGAGGGTTAGGCGCCCCCCTGACTTCTTATGGAATAGGATGTCTAACAACATCCAATAGCATGCAGTGCAAAAAGTACTGCAACTTCACAAAGCTGACCTCTTTCAGTCGACATTCCTTCACAGGCAGTTGTGCCTCCCTGAGTGACGTACAAACTAGTATTCTAGGGGAGGAACAAGAGGGATACTGAAAAGACAAATGGTGGAGTAGGAAACATTGGATGCCTTCGGATTGATGATCAAGCCAAAGCCGCTAGGAGGCAGCAACTAGGGAAAAGGTTGCTAGGAGACTAAACTTTGAATCAGCCAAGCTGAACTCAAACTCTCTTCAGCACAGCTTGTTTTCAGCTTTATACAAGATAACATCTTGGATGATAAAGCAGCCACTGCTCCTTGACTATCAGCATATCAATCTAGCTCTCCAGCTAGGCCCTCACTAACTCCCTCATTAGCTCCTGCTCAAGATGCTACGCTAACTCATCCTGCTATGCTATTTTCTTTCCAACCACTGCTAGTTCCTGGCCATGCTACTCTAGCTCCTGAACCTATGCTAGCTCCAGCTGACAATGAGCTAGCTTCCCTTCTCGAACCTCTTCTATTCCCTGGCCATGCTATGCTAGACCCTCCTCAACCTCTGCTAGCCCCTGGCCATGCTATTCTAGATCTCTGACTTCTGCTAGCCCCTGGCCATGCTATATTAGCTCCTCAACCGCTGACCCCTGGCCATGCTATGCTAACCCCAACCTCTGCTTGCCCAAGGTCAATCTCCACTAGCCCCAGATCAAGACGTGCTATCTTCACCTCCGCTAGCCCCAGGTCAATCTGTGCTGGCCCCACCTCAACCCCCCCCCACCCACCTCAACCCAACTGGCTTCACTGACATGTTCAACATGTCCCTGATTGAGTCTGTAATACCCACATGTTTCAAGCAGACCACCATAGTCCCTGTGCCCAAGGCCACAAAGGCAACCTGCCTAAATGACGTCCGTAGCCATGAAGTGCTTTGAAAGGTTGGTAATGGCTCACATCAACACCATTATCCCAGAAAACCTAGACCCACTTCAATTTGCACACCGCCCAAACAGATCCACAGATGATGCAATCTCTATTGCACTCCACACTGCCCTTTCCCACATCTGCCACGCTGATCCTCAACACTGGAGCTCCACAGGGGTGCGTGCTCAGTCCCCTCCTGTACTCCCTGTTCACCCACGACTGCATGGCCAGGCGCGACTCCAACACCATCATTAGGTTTGCAGACGACACAACAGTGGTAGGCCTGATCACCGACAAGGACGAGACAGCCTATTTAAAAAAAATATATATTTATATATAACACGTTCCAGCAACGACCTGGCAAATAGTTACAGGGGAGAGAAGGGGGATGAATGAGCCAATTGTAAACTATTAGGTGACCGTGATGGTTTGAGGGCCAGATTGGGAATTTAGCCAAGACACCGGGGTTAACACCCCTACTCTTACAACAAGTGCCATGGGATATTTCTTTAGACCAGAGGAAACAGTGCCCCCTACTGGCCCTCCAACACCACTTCCAGCAGCACCTGGTCTCCCATCCAGGGACTGACCAGGACCAACCCTGCTTAGCTTCAGAAGCAAGCCAGCAGGGTGGTATGCTGCTGGCAAATAGGGAGGAGGTCAGAGACCTGGCCAGGGGTGCCAGAATAACAACCTATCCCTCAACGTAACCAAGACAAAGGAGATGATTGTGGACTTCAGGAAAAGGAGGACCGAGCACGCCCCCATTCTCATCGACGGGCTGTAGTGGAGCAGGTTGAGAGCTTCAAGTTCCTTGGTGTCCACATCAACAACAATCTAGAATGGTCCAAACACACCAAGACAGTCGTTTAGAGGACACGACAAAGCCTATTCCCCCTTAGGAAACTAAAAAGATTTGGCATGGGTCCTGAGATCCTCAAAAGGTTCTACAGCTGCAACATCGAGAGCAGTGGTTGCATCACTGCCTGGTATGGCAATTGCTCGGCCTCTGACTGGAAGGCACTACAGAGGGTAGTGCGTACGGCCCAGTACATCACTGGGGGTAAGCTGCCCGCCATCCAGGACCTCTACAAAATGCAGTGTCAGTGGAAGGCCCTAAAATTTGTAAAAGACCCCAGCCACCACAGTCATAGACTGTTCTCTCTACTACCGCATGGCAAGCGGTACCGGAGTGCCAAGTCTAGGACAAAAAGGCTTCTCAACAGTTTTTACCCTCAAGCCATAAGACTCCTGAACAGGCAATCAAATTTGCATTGTATGCCCCCCCCACCCCCTCTTTTTACGCTGCTGCTACTACTCTCTGTTTATCATATATGCATAGTCACTTTAAAACATCTTGATGCACCCATCCCTTTAGCGGGATAATTTTCGTTAAAATCCGCTGAATTGCAGAGCGCCAAATTCAAATTACCAAAAATATTTAATTTTCATGAAGTCACAAGTGAAATATAGCAAAACACAGCGTAGCTTGTTGTTAATCCACCTGGCATGTCAGATTTCAAAAAAGCTTTTCGACGAAAGCATACCAAGCGTTTATGTAAGGACATCTCTCTCAGCAGACAAAACATTACAAACAGCTAGCAGCAAAGTAGATTGGTCACGAAAGTCAGAAAAGCAATAAAATGAATCGCTTACCTTGATGATCTTCGGATGTTTGCACTCACGAGACTCCCAGTTACACAATAAATGTTCCTTTTGTTCCATAAAGATTATTTTTATGTACAAAATACCTCCATTTGGTTGGCACGTTATGTTCAGAAATCCACAGGCTCGAGCGGTTACGACTGGGCAGACGAAAATTCCAAATTGTATCCGTAAAGTTCGTAGAAACATGTCAAACGTTTTTTATAAACAATCCTCAGGTTGTTTTTACAATATATAATCGATAATATTTCAACCGGACTGTAGCTTCTTCAATATCCAAGATGGCGTAGCAGTGAAGACGTGTTTGTTCGTCCTCTCGTGTACTTTTGTGTGTATATATATATATATATATTATATATATATATATATATATATTATATATATATATATTATATATATTATATATATATATATATATATATAATATATATATAATATATATAATATATATATATATATTATATATATTATATATATATATATATATATATATAATATATATAATATATATAATATATATATATATATTATATATATATATATATTATATATATATATACACACACCAATTTTATTTTCAATCTCTTTTTGATTTTTAATTCGATTATACCTTCCGGTAACCTGCCTCACCCAATGTGATACGGAATCGCTATTTATATATATATATTTTCAATATTAGAACACATTCAAGAACCTCCAGAAGCTAACCAGCTAATTAGCTACAAGCCATTTAGTCATTGTTAGCCACTGCTAGCGGCTTTTACCTTCTGCACAGATACCAGCCCTGTTTTTAGCCTGGATAATACTCGCCAGTCTACCAGTATTGGACTGTCTCTCCACAACAACGCCGGATTCCTGCCGGAATCCCTGGACCACTACTTTTGATCTTCACAGCTAGCTTGCAGCTATCTAGCTCACAGCTTGCAGCTAGCTAGCTCACAGCTCACCGTGGCACCCAGTACAGAAGCTATCCCTGAGGCCCACCTCCCGGCCTACTCAGCTGTTCACCCGAACCCCACTCATACACGGCTAGAGCCCAATAACACCACCGGATCCTTGCTGTAAACTCTGGACCTTGGCACCAGATCACCACTGCTACCGATTGGCTATAGTGGCTAATGCCACTGCCACAAAGCTAGCACCAGTTAGCCGTGAACCAGGCGCATCTCCCGGCTAGCAAACTAAATTCTACAATTAGTCTTTCGCCATCTGGCTTGGATTCTCTGTCGACACGGCTCCCCGCCGCACCACCACGACTGGTCTGCCGATGAATACTCCATCCGCTGTGCCTTCAACCGGCCTCTGCTGGAGCAGACGCTCCTACTAGCCCCGGGCTACTAACTTTAAACGCCATGTTGCCCGCATGCTAGCGTAGTGGCGGCTTCCCTGTTCCATCTACTGCTGCCCCCTGGACACTATGATCACTTGGCTACATAGCTGATGCCTGCTGGACTGTCCATTAATCACGGTACTCCATTCTGTTTATTCATTATTTTATCTTTCGGCCCCAGCCGCGAACTCAGGCTCTGTGTGTAGTTAATCCGACCCTCTCTGCATAGTCATCGCCGTGTTAGCTGTTGTTGTCTAACCTGTTATTTTAGCTAGCTCTCCCAATCAACACCTGCGATTACTTTATGCCTCGCTGTATGTCTCTCTCAAATGTCAATATGCCTTGTATACTGTTGTTCAGGTTAGTTAACATTGTTTTAGTTTACAATGGAGCCCCTAGTTCCACTCTTCATACCTCTGATACCTCCTTTTTCCCATCTCCCATACATGCGGTGAACTCACCCATTACAACCAGCATGTCCAGAGATACAACCTCTCTTATCATCACCCAGTGCCTGGGCTTACCTCCGCTGTACACGCACTCCTCCATACCCGTCTGCGCATTATGCCCTGAATATATTCTACCACGCCCAGAAATCTGCTCCTTTTATTCTTTGTCCCCAACGCTCTAGGCGACCAGTTTTGATATCCTTTAGTCGCACCCTCATCCTACTCCTCCTCTGTTCCGCGGGTGATGTGGAGGTAAAACCAGGCCCTGCATGTCCCCAGGCACCCTCATTTGTTGACTTCTGTGATAGAAAAAGCCTTGGTTTCATGTATGTCAACATCAGAAGCCTCCTCCCTAAGTTTGTTTTACTCACTGCTTTAGCACACTCTGCCAACCCTGATGTCCTTGCCGTGTCTGAATCCTGGCTAAGGAAGGTCACCAAAAATTTGGAGATTTCCATACCCAACTATAACATTTTGCGTCAAGATATAACTGCCAAAGGGCGAGGAGTTGCAGTCTACTGCAGAGATAGCCTGCAAAGTAACGTTGTACTTTCCAGGTCCATACCAAAACAGTTCGAACTACTAATTAAAAAAATTACTCTCTCCAGAAATAGGTCTCTCACTGTTGCCACCTGCTACCGACCCCCTCAGCTCCCAGCTGTGCCCTGGACACCATTTGTGAATTGATCGCCCCCCATCTAGCTTCAGAGTTTGTTCTGTTAGGTGACACACAAATCATCATCACAAATCTCACACAAATCATAAAGGAACCCACCAGGTACAACCCTAAATCTGTAAACATGGGCACCCTCATAGACATTATCCTGATCAACTGGCCCTCCAAATACACCTCCGCTGTCTTCAATCAGGATCTCAGCGATCACTGCCTTATTGCCATTGCCTGTATCCGCCACGGGTCCGCGGTCAAAAGACCACCCCTCACCACCCCTCATCACTGATCATCGACTTCGGCAATGTCATCTACCAAATAGCTTCCAATACTCTATTCAGCAAACTGGATACAGTTTATCACAGTGCCATCCGTTTTGTTACTAAAGCACCTTATACCACCCACCACTGCGATGTGTATGCTCTAGCCGGCAGGCCCTCGCTACATATTCGTCGCCATCTACAAGTCCATGCTAGGTAAAGCTCTGCCTTATCTCAGTTCACTGGTCACGATGGCAACACCCACCCGTAGCACACGCTCCAGCAGGTGTATCTCACTGATCATCCCTAAAGCCAACACCTCATTTGGCCGCCTTTCCTTCCAGTTCTCTGCTGCCTGTGACTGGAATGAATTGCAAAAATAGCTGAAGTTGGAGACTTTTATCTCCCTCACCAACTTTAAACATCTGCTATCTGAGCAGCTAACCGATCGCTGCAGCTGTACGTATTCCATCGGTAATTAGCCCACCCAATTTACCTACCTCATCCCCATACTTTTTTAAATTTATTTACTTTTCTGCTCTTTTGCACACCAGTATCTCTACCTGCACATGACCATCTGATCATTTATCATTCCAGTGTTAATCTGCTAAATTGTAATTATTCACCTACCTCCTCATGCCTTTTGCACACAATGTATATAGACTCTCTTTTTTTCTACTGTGTTATTGACTTGTTTATTGTTTACTCCATGTGTAACTCTGTTGTTGTCTGTTCATACTGCTATGCTTTATCTTGGCCAGGTCGCAGTTGCAAATGAGAACTTGTTCTCAACTAACCTACCTGGTTAAATAATGGTGAAAAAAAAGAAAAAAATAGGATAGAGAGAGAAAATGTCTGCTCTACTCTGTTGGCGCATGCAAAACGCTGCTGGCACCCAGCCATCTAATGACGCGATGTGATCTTTCTCGCTCATTTGTCAAAATAAAAGCCTGAAACTATGTCAAAAGACAAAAGTATTTTCTATCCTAATCTGACAATTATATGCATATTCTGGATTCTGGGCCTGAGAAATAGGCAGTTTCATTTGGGTACGTTTTCATCCAAACATCAAAATACTACCCCCTACACTCAAGAGGTTAACTATACATTCATGTACATACTACCTCAATTGGGCCGACCAACCAGTGCTCAGGCACATTGGCTAACCGGGCTATCTACATTGTGTCCCGCCACCCACCAACCGGCAGAAATGCTTTCTGGAACATGTGAACTTTAATGTGCCTTAATAACAAACTTGTATGCCATCTGTAAAGGCAAATAAAATTGTTAAATTACAAGCCTAGTTGTTTTAGCCATTTAATAAGCGAGCAACCTTCCCGCTAGCCATGATTTGCTGAGAATATGAGTGGGCTGGACATGCCGAGAGTTGAGTTCAGATTGGCCTGCCATGTAGCACTCTTCTGTCTATAATATGAGCTGGTCAGTATATGTAGGCTTTTTTGAAAGATATCATGTAGTAGAACTGCATAAGTGTTGATCTCCACTTTCTGGAGGACTGAATTTTGAGTATGATAGCTAAGGAGATGGAGAATATTCTGACACTTGATTGCAAATATGCAGACGGAGTGGTAAAGAGAACACACAGAAGGCTGTTGTATAAAACACCGGCCTCCGGATTACACCTTAAAACTAAGGGCAACCATGGCATCTGTGACAGGGAGGGGAAAGCATCCATCCATGTATAGGTTAAGAGAGTCTAGCTAGCTACATTTTCAGATATAATTTTGTCAGAAAGTTGTTTTCATTTCAAGTTAAAGTGTACTGTTAGCTAGCTAATATTAGCTGGCTAGCTAGCTAACATTACATGTATGATCTGTGTAGTAATATTATTTGTATCTCAGAGCCATTTGCATTGCTAGTTATAGCCTAATGTGTGGTAGCTAATATTGAACCTTGTTGGTTAGCTACCTGCAGATTAATGCACGGTAGTAAAGTTGTGTTGGGATTGTGGTTCATTGTTTAGCTAGATGTCTAAACAAAAGACTCCACTATGCAAGTAAATATTTCAATAGAATGTTTGATGCCACTGCAACAACTGTTGATAGCCAGAGCGAATTTACCAGCTACGTCTATATACTCAGATTTCAGAGCACTCTCATCTGAGTGTGCCAGGGCGCAGAATAACTGATGAATTCGCAAATGCTCAACACCTGTTGAATATGGTCAGTGTCAGTAAATTAAAGTGTAATTAAATTGTTGCCAGCAGGACAGTTGCAGTCACCAACACTCTGGATAACATAAAAACAGCCTAACCAGCTCTGCTAGTATCAGGTATGAAGGGAAGACCCAGATGCAGACCACATCGAATAAACAATAGTTTAAATGTTCCAAACAGGGGCAGGCAACAGACAGGTCAGGGCAGGCAGAGGGTCAGAAAACCAGAGGTGGGGAGACGGTACCAGACGGCAGACAGGCAGAGATCAGTAATCCAGAGGGGGGCATAGGTACCGGTCGGCAGGCAGGCTCAGGCACAGGCAGAGTGTTCAGGCAGGTAAGCTCAGAGTCAGGACACGCAAAGGTTAAACCCAAGAGGGCGAAAAAAGAGAGACTGGAAAAAGCAGGCGCTGAGACACAAAACGCTGGTTGACTTTAACCAACAAGACAAACTGGCACAGACAGACAGAAAGCACAGGTATAAATACACAGGGGAAGATGGGTGACACCTGGAGGGGGGTGGAGACAATCACAAAGACAGGTGAAACAGATCAGGGTGTGACAGCTAGGGTGAGTAAAATGGTCAGAGTGAGCTGTTCTCTCATTTGTGTCTGGAAGTAGCTAGCCAACAGTAGCTTGGGTGCTTGACTGCTATTGTTAGGTCAGAACGCTCAGTGTCCAGTGTGTGCTCTGAACGCTCTGAATTTACAAACGGACAATCTGACGGCACTCAGTTTACAAACGCCCAGAGCACAGTCTGGCACTCCAGAGTGAATTTAGATATACATTCAGCATTAAGCCAGCATTTGGTTGTTTTGTACATGGCCTCACAAGTGAATCCTTAAAGAGATGGGGGGCTAAATACTTTAAGAGGGTGTGAATGATGTTGAATGGGTGTAGACAAAGAAGAGCTCTCCAGTAGGTCCCAAAATATTCAAGGGCCATTTTCTCAAAAGCAGAATTACTTTCCCATTGTTCTTCAACTGTAGTGTATGATATACCATTTTCTAGGTCTGAGTCTCTACTTTTATCCGATGTAAAATAACATCATTTCAAATTTTGAATTTGCTATGTAAGACTGAATCAAGCCGGTCGGTCACAATTCGCTTTTTAATTTTTTTTACTGCGCTGATGGAGCCCGCATCTGATGGTCAGTCTCAGCAGATGGAGAGGGAAGCAGACTGAGAGTCCGACTCTCAACATCCCTCTGCTCTCCCTTTCCTCCGCTGACACTGGCTAAAAAGGGACACCGTCTTCCAGCTGATGGCGAAACTATAATAATGCAGGCCTAAGCTCCTTAATTGCAGCTGCAGCGCTGGTTGTAGCACGAGTGGAAGTTGGGAGAACGCACATTCTATGGCTTATAAAAGTGTTGAATAGAAAGTGCTGAGTAAACATGAACTCACTCATAAACACAAACTCTTTGCTGTATTCATGACAGTCTCTCTCTAGTCATGGTTTTAAAAGTTTACAAATCTCAGTATTAGCTTTTCTGTGGCTTTCTTTTACACCTGCTACATTGCAGCAGACACGGTAATCTGAGCCATCTGATTGGCCAGTAACAGGTCTATAGTGCACTTGATTTGCTCCCCCCTGGTCCGTTGGGAAGCCAGAGTTTGTACCTTCAGACATATGAAATGGTTCTAAATGGGAACGTGCGCATGGCAGCTGAATCAGATTCACCTAACCTCAACAGCACGAGGTAAATAAAATAATAAAGAGGAACGCAGTGGCTTTCAACTCGGAATGCTTGGAGATTGGTTGGTGACCACTGGGCTAGTTGATCTGGACATTTCTGCCAAGTTATAAATAGCTCTCTAAGGTATGCAATGACTGACATTACAAGAGGAAAACTGATTATGCACTACCCAGTTTCTAAATTGCACCTTGGGCATTCTACTATAACAATTTATTAGTAAATTGAAAGCTGGACAGTTTGGGAACCACTGCTCTATACCACTGCTCTTCAATCCCCGCAGGACATATACGGCCAACCACGTGAACTTGTCCAGAGTGAAATCAGAACAATCTTGAACTCTACTCCCATTAGGAAGGGAGATGTAAATGCCTTTGACGACTTCTCTCTATCCATTCATGCTTTGGTTGGTATCCTGCTTTCTCTAGAAGGTCCCAATGGTTGCGTGCTGAAGTAGGGTTCTCATGTTAATTAACTGTCTTGTGAGTAAGATTCCTGCGTCATACCGTAATGGCTTCGTTGAACACTGTATAAATAAAGGCATCTTGACTGGTCAAGCCCATCACACATGATTCCCTTTCAGATCTATCCAGATGGTTGCAGGTGAAGTCTGGAGCCAAGCAGATATCCGAAAGATCCAGATCCATTGATCTGCACCAACAAGATTACTCAAGAACAGTGAGGTGAGAACGCCAACCAGGCTAAAAAAAAACGCCCCAGTGTACCTCTCAGCTGAGAAAACAATATATATATATATATATATATATATATATATATATATATATATATATATATATATATATATATATGTCCTAGCAAACAATTTCATGAGCAGCAGCACCTAAGAGCTCCTCCTTAAATTGCAATTTTTGTACGAAAATAAATACATAATTATACGTGAACAGTTGAGTTATTTTAGTGAATTGCTGTGTTCTGCCCATCTAGAGGAATTGGAAGATACTTTTATTTTGTGGAAATAGTTGAGAGATTGATCGACTTGGTTCTTGCCAGACTCATCTGCTAAATCATCAGACAACACAAGAAAGGAATGGGATAGGACTATAAACCCAACAAGGACAACAAGAAGACTTAGGAAATAGATAAACACAAAACCAACAGAAGGAGAAAAAGGAAGGATTTCTGGAGGATAGTACAGGCCTTGATAGGGAAACAATCATTCAGATGAACAAACAAGCAAAAGAGCACTTGGATAGGAGGTAGAAACATTCTGAACATTTAGAGAGTATCTTCATTTATGTGTAATGTATTGTTTCATTGCAAAACACAGAATATATTTGTGGGTTATTCATAAAAGTGCATTGTTTTAAAAAGTGGATTTATCTATAGGTGCATTATTTAACTTAAACAAGTGATTTCATTTAAGTGATAATGCCCGAGAAGCTGGTGTTTGGAGGACATATTGGCATGGCTTCGATGGCATTATCACTTTTATACAACGTGTTACCAACATATTGAAATAATGATTTACATATTTTCATCAAAAAAGTTATTTTGATACATTTATTCATACTATTTCATCCTTCCACAATATATAGTCCAGACACAAATCTAGGGTTGTTACCCAATCCGGCTGGTCGTTCGTTCTATCGGTTCAGTTGCCAGAGAGGCGACACAGTCGTTCAGTCTTTTTGTTCTGTATCTAAGAATATTAACTGACTTGCCTCATTAAATAAAGGTTACATTTAAAAAATGTAAAAATGATCTATGGACGTGACCCAGTCATTAATTTTAAATGTTCCATTGCTATACTGACTGGCAAGGTTCTTATCCCTTTTTATTTATTTATTTTTTAACCTTTTTTGACTAGCTTGCTAGTAGAGGTGTAAAGTACTTAAGTAAAAATACTTTCAAGTACTACTTAAGTAGTTGTTTGGGGTATCTGTACTTTACTGTTTATATTTTTGCCAACTTTGACTTTCAATTCACTTCCTTCCTAAAGAAAATAATATACTTTTCACTCCATACATTTCCCCTGACACCCAATAACGACGAGACAGCCTACAGGGGAGGAGGTGAGGGCACTCAGTGTTGTAACAGGAAAAAAACCTCTCACTCAATGTCAACAAAACAAAGGAGATGATCGTGGACTTCAGGAAACAGCAGGGGGATGACCACCCTATCAACTGGACAGCAGTTGAGAAGGTGGAAAGTTTTAAGTTCCTCGGCATACACATCACAGACAATTTGAAATGGTCCACCCACAGACAGTATGGCAAAGAAGGCTCAACAGTGTCTCTTCAACCTCAAGAGGCTGAAGAAATGTGGCTTGACACCTAAAACCCTCAAACTTTTACAGGTGCACAATTGAGAGCATCCTGTCGGGCTCCATCACTGCCTGGTACAGTAACTGCACCACCCACAACCGCAAGGCTCTCCAGAGGGTGTTGCGGTCTGCACAACACATCACCGGGGGCAAACTAACTGCCCTCCAGGACACCTACAGCACCCGATGTCACAGGAAGGCCAAAAAGATCATCAAGGACAACAACCACCCGAGCCACTGCCTGTTCACCCCGCTACTGTCCAGAATGCGAGGTCAGTACAGGTGCATCAAAGCTGGGACGAGAGACTGAAATACAGCTTCTATCTCAAGGCTATCAGACTGTTAAACAGACATCACTAACAAAGAGAGGCTCCTACATACAGGCCACTTATGGACAATGAATGGATCACTACTCACTTTATTAAATGCCACTTTAAGAATGTTTATATATCTTGCATTACTCATCTCATATGTATATACTGTATTTTATACCATCTATTGCATCTTGCCTATCCAACTCTGTCATTGCTCATCCATATATTTATATATTCTTATTCCATTCCTTTACTTAGATTTGTGTGTATTAGGTGACTGTTGTGGAATTCTTAGATTTTTTTATTTTTTATTTCACCTTTATTTAACCTGGTAGGCTAGTTGAGAACAAGTTCTCATTTACAACTGCGACCTGGCCAGGATAACACATAGCAGTGTGAACAGACACAGAGTTACACATGGAGTAAACAATTAATAAGTCAATAACACAGTAGAAAAAAAAGAGTCTATATACATTGTGTGCAAAAGGCATGAGGTAGGCGAATAATTAATTTTGCAGATTAACACTGGAATGATAAATGATCAGATGGTCATGTACAGGTAGAGATACTAGTGTGCAAAAGAGCAGAAAAGTAAATAAATATAAACAGTATGGGGATGAGGTAGGTAAAATTGGGTGGGCTATTTACCAATAGACTATGTACAGCTGCAGCGATCGGTTAGCTGCTCAAATAGCAGATGTTTGAAGTTGGTGAGGGAGATAAAAGTCTCCTACTTCAGCGATTTTTGCAATTCGTTCCAGTCACAGGCAGCAGAGAACTGGAACAAAAGGCGGCCAAATGAGGTGTTGGCTTTAGGGATGATCAGTGAGATATACCTGCTGGAGCGCGTGCTACGGGTGGGTGTTGCCATCGTGACCAGTGAACTGAGATAAGGCGGAGCTTTACCTAGCATGGACTTGTAGATGACCTGGAGCCAGTGGGTCTGGCAACGAATATGTAGCGACGGCCAGCCGACTAGAGCATACAGGTCGCAGTGGTGGGTGGTATAAGGTGCTTTAGTAACAAAATGGATGGCACTGTGATAAACTGCATCCAGTTTGCTGAGTAGAGTATTGGAAGCTATTTTGTAGATGACATCGTCGAAGTCGAGGATCGGTAGGATAGTCAGTTTTACTAGGGTAAGTTTGGCGGCGTGAGTGAGGGAGGCTTTGTTGCGGAATAGAAAGCCAACTCTAGATTTGATTTTAGATTGGAGATGTTTGATATGAGTCTGGAAGGATGTCCACATATTCTAGGTCGGAACCATCCAGGGTGGTGATGCTAGTCGGGCGTGCGGGTACAGGCAGCGAACGGTTGAAAAGCATGCATTTGGTTTTACTAGCGTTTAAGAGCAGTTGGACGCCACGGAAGGAGTGTTGTATGGCATTGAAGCTCGTTTGGAGGTTAGATAGCACAGAGTCCAAGGAAGATTACTTGTTACATATTGCTGCACTGTCGGAACTAGAAGCACAAGCATTTCGCTACACTCACTATAACATCTGCTAACCATGTGTATGTGACCAATAACATTTGATTTGATTTTGATTTTATTCAAACACTTATCAAGAGAACATCCCTGGTCATCTCTACTGTCTTTGATCTGGTGGACTCCCTAAACACAAATGCTTTGTTTGTAAATTGTCTGATACAAAAAATTCAAAATTTGGCTGGCTGGTTTGCTTAAAGCTCCTTTTGCTGGATTAGAAGTAGCTGAATTACAGACTTCACTCAGCAGTCAACCCCTTTGCCTAGAGAACCCCCACCACGCCGACTTCTACCTCCACAGGTAGTCCACAATGTGCAGTCTACCGTGGGGTGGGTGTGCGCTTTCAGAAAAGTCCCACGGTTTCAATTCCGTCTCCACTCTTTCGTCTTTCATTGGCTAAATGGATTGTTTGTTCCAACCAAACTCTTTTCCTTTCTCCAGAGAGATGTTGTAGTATTCTGACCCCAAAAATCTGTCCTGATTAGATTCCAATGGGAAGAACACACGCAGCCCGACAAATGCTGCTGAATGAATGATTTCCTTAGGACTAGTGAACTACTGTGGCATATTTATCTCTAATCTGGTAACTACATCTGAATCGATGAGGAGACTTACAAAAGCATCATGAAAATGGACATGGGGAGATGAACAACAATCATAATTGAATGCGCTGAAGAACGCACTGGCCAGTTCACACAACATGGCCTACTTCAATCAAGATGCAGTGGGCTAGCGGCTATCTTGAGTCAGAAGCAAAAAGATGTTTCACACAGGCCAGTGTACTACGCTTGCCGTGGTCTCAGATGTAGAGTGACGCTATTCTCCGACTGTACGAGAGGAACTCGCCATAGTCTGGGCATGCGAGAAGTTTCATATGTTTCTCCAAGGCAAAGACTTTGTAATGGTAACCGACCACAAGCCTTTGGAGACTATTTATTCTCCAAAATCCAAACCACCAGCGAGGATCGACAGATGGGCACCTAGAATGCAGCCTTACAGATTCAAGGTTGCATACAAGCCTGGGTCTCAGAATGCAGCCTACTCACTGTCACGGTTGACTCTGAACCCTCCAGCACTTCTGCACTCCGGGGAGGACCACATCTACTACATAGCCAAACACACAGTGACATGTGCCTTCACCCCATGAGAGCTGGAACAAATGTCAGCATAGGGCCCAGTTCTAGCTACTCTATGAACAAGCATCAGACAGGGTGATTGGAGCACACGAGACACTGCATACCGACGTGTTCAAGAAGAACTCTCTATTGTTGGACAGATAGTTCTAAGAAGCAACCACATTATTATGTCACGAGCAGCTCAGAAATGGACTTTGATGTTAGCACATGAAGGGCATCAAGGGGATAGTAAAAACAAAATAGAGAATGTGCACAAAAGTGTGGTGGCCAAACATTGATAAAGAGGTTGAACTGCTTGTGAAGTCCTGTCCAGCATGTCAAGTCAATGGCACACCACCAAAGCAGGTCCACACAGTCAGAACAGAGCTACCAGCTAAACCATTGCAGATCCTTGGCAGCCATTGACATGTGTGGGCTGTTTCCAACAGGAGAACAGCTCCTCGTAACAACAGACTACTACTCAAGATGGGTGGATATGAGTATCCTAAACCGCATCACCACCACCAATATAATCAAATGCCTAAGGGTGACGTTCACAGTCAATGGGTATCCTGAGTCTATTGTGACGGATAATGGCGCTCCTCTCACCGTGAGTGACTTCCGAGCATACGTGGAGTAAAACGGGATCCGACACCTCTGCATCACTCCATACTGGCCTCAGGCCAACGGCAAAGTTGAAAGACAGAACAGGAGCTTGTCAAAGCAATTTGCGCTGCTCAATCAGAAGGGAAGGATTGGAACTACAGATGTTTCTCACGCTACACACAGTCACAGGCCGCAGTCCAGCTGAACTGTTGTTCAACCGCCAATTTAGAACCGAACTGCCAGAGCTGTCAGCCGACTTGCTGCCAGCAGCTGAACCACACGACAACGCCATTTGGCTTGCTGATTCTGAAAAGAAGGAGAAGGGCCGGCAGAACGCTGACTAATCTGGGAGAGCAACTGAAAACACAATCCATCAAGGTGACATGGTTCTGCTACGGCAACCAAAGCAGAACAAGTTGTCTACTACCTTCAAACCAGAGCCATACACAGTTGTGGACAGGAAGGAGAACTATATTATCCTGGAAAGGATTAGCAAGAGGGCCATGCGACATGTTTCTTTTGTGAAACTGTGGGTACAACCACAGCCAGGACAATGGACTACATCTTTGCTGTAAATGAGAATGTGTTACCTTACCTGGTAAAATAATGAATAAATAAAATAAATAAAAAATATACATGTGACAGAGACACTGACCAGGCAGAGCCTGACACACTGCCTAGACAAATGCCTGCACCTAAAGAGGCCTTTCAATTACAGCCTCGACCCGAAGACTCAGACAACAAGTTGTGCATCTGAAGGACTATGTTAGATAGACATGTTGCCATAATGGAGAATAATAATCTCTGGCACAGTCTCAATGGCAGGGCAGTCTACTCCCAGCTATCACAGAAAAGTTCCGGCAATAATTATTTTCAAATAAACATTGTTTAAGAAAGTAGAAGTAAACATTACGGTATGTTGTTGTTGGAAAATACGTTAATACTGTATACAAGAGAAACTTTATTTTGAGTACTAGATAATGTTTTGTTACAATACAATGCATAGATCTGCAGTTTGGAGATGTGTTATCATAATGGTTAGTCAAATGTCTAAGAAGAGGAGGGATGTAGTGTATTAGCGACACCTAGTGAAGCAATACCAATGGGGCACTAGGAATCACTTGAGGAACGGAGGGAGGCTATGCTTGGGGGACCAGGAATAAAGTACAAGTCAATGATTCCCGTCAGGCTGAGTCAAGTCGAGTCAAGTCGATACATTACAGGACCTGTCTCGAATTCAAAAAGCTTTCAATAAAGGACGTCGTCTGCTGGATACAGGCGAAAGAGCTCAGCTGGAGGTGTGGGAGAATACATAAGACTGGTGTGTGCACGCTGAAGAAGCCATGCAACAACTGTCAAGAACTCCACCTAACCATTCTCCATGACTCAGCTGAACAAAAACACACCAGTGTGCTGATAACAGCCTCCCATTCACAGCTAATCTACATGCAAAGGTCAAGCTGAAAGTTGTCAACATCCTTCTCCACAATGGTAAGAAAACACTCCAGACACATGCCATCCTGGATGAAGGGTCAGAAAAAACTATCCTTTCCCATGCTCCCTCCAACTTGCCTACGGCTCTTTATCCCCCTTCTGGTTAACGGGCATGGACTACTTCAGCACATTCAAAGTCAAGATAGGCCGACGTACAGAAAAAATGATGGAGTATACTGTTCAAACGCCTCACCACATGGTCCGTCCATCTTGAGCTGCTGGACGGTATGGATGCTGACACATTCTTGCTGACGAGGCAAGGCCTTTGAGGTCCTGTCCGACCAAGGGACACATTTCCGTGTTGGAGAGACTGAATTACAGACGGCCTTTTAGGCCATGGTCCCAGAACTGCAGAAGCAGCTAGCCAACAAACAGGTCAACATCCATCTGCTCCTCACTTTGGTGGAAGCTGGGAGTGAGATATCAAATCAGTAAAAACAGCCCTTCATGTGGTGCTAGTCAACCAGTCAACAACAGGAGCAGTCTTGCACACTGTGTTGGTGGAGGTAGAGGGAATCCTGAAATCTTAACCACATGTATCCTCTTGCCTGCCTGACCCAGATCTAGTTTCATCAAATATAGGGTGGTGTGATTCCTCTCTCCCACAAGCCATCTGTTGCTCTAGTGATCTCCTTGGTCATGGATGATGGCATCATAGCCAGTGTCTGCCCGACAACATCTGGGCTGCATTCATACGCAACTACCTTCCTTCTCTTCATACCCGACAAAAATGTGAAACTGATAGGTCAAGCTTTGATGGAGGCCAGACTGCAATTATGGTGGATCCTTAGCAGCCTCGGGCTTCATGACATATACAAAAAAATTATTGAAACATATCCTGGAGTGGTATGGCTGGGTGCGGACTTCAAAGATCTCAATACAGGGTCAAGAGTATGTCCATCCAGTGGCCAGACTGGTCACACTACCAACTATCGATGACCATAGCGCACAGGACTAAAACACTCAGTGGTACTCAGTAATGTGTTGTATTTGATTTGCCCCAAACATAACACTTTGTAATCAGGAAAAAGTTTTTTTTAAATATATAGTTTTAAGTTAATTACTTTGCCACATTTGTCTTTGCCACATGTTGAGGAGTATTACTGTACAGGCATTTTTCTTTTCACTCTGTCAATTAGGTTAATATTGTGGAGTAATTACAATGTTGTTGATCCATCCTCAGTTTTATCCTATCACAGCCATTCAACTCTGTAAATGTTTTAAAATCACCTTTGGCCTCATGACGAAATCCCTGAGTGGTTTCCTTCCTTTCCGGCAACTGAGTTAGGAAGGACTCCTGTATCTTTGTAGCGACTGGGTGTGTTGATACATCATCCAAAGTGTAATTATCAACTTCAACATGATCAAAGGGATATTCAATGTCTGTTTTTTTTTATTAACCATCTTCCAATAGGTGCACTTCTTTGTGAGGCATTGGAAAACCTCCCTGGTCATTGTGGTTGAATCATCTGTGTTTGAAATTCACTGCTCAAGGGGGACCTTACAGATAATTGTATGTGTGGGGTGAGGCTGTCATTCAAAATTTGTGTTAAACACTATTATTGCACACAGAGTGAGTGTGTGCAACGTATTTTGTGACTTGTTAAATAAATTGTTACCTGAACTTATCTAGGCTTGCCATAGGGAAGGGGTTGAATACTTATTGACAAAAAACATTTCAGATTTTAATTTTGTATTAATTTGTAAAAAAAAAAATGTTTTAAACATAATTCCACTTTGACATATGATATTGTAGGCCAGTGACAACAAATCTCAATGTAATCCAATTTAAATTCAGGCTGTAACACAACAAAATGTGGAACAAGTCAGTTAGTAGTTTCTGAAGGCACAAATAAGGGTTATTTGGCTCGTAATGATAGCAGATCCCTTTTTGGTGCTATATCGACCACAACATCTCACTTCATGTTTTTAGACTTCAGTATTGCATTTGTTCGGTTGACAGCCAAGTTATTTCAGAGTTGACAGAGTTTTAGATAGGTCTATCATGCAATGACTATACTGCACAAAGGTGTGACTGATTGGTCCTGCAGTAGGCTATAGATAGCACAGTGTTGTGTTTCATAAAATGTCATAAAATAGTGTGATTGTGTTTGGGGACTCACTACTGCTTTGTGGCTCTTAATGGAAAGACTGGGCCGTGAGTAGAAACATGTACAGTACCAAAATGTGTCCATACAGATGAGTCAAGATGAGTCCATACATAGCTAAGATGCACAGTAGCTAAGATGGGGAGAGGTCTGTCCGTGATAAAGCGCTGCTCTGCTTTCTTGACATCACAAGTTCTACAGGCCCTAGTTTTATCACACCTTCACTACTGCCCATTTATATGGTCAAGTGCCACAAAGAAGAATGTAGGCAAATTACAGTTGTCCCAGAACAGAGCAGCACTGCTGGTCCTTAAATGTACAAGGAGGGCAAATATCAATAACATGCATGTCAATCTCTCCTAGCTCAAAGTAGAGGAAAGATTGACTGCATCACTACTAGTCTTTGTGAGAGGTATTGAAAGAACCGAACTGTCTCTTCAAACAGCTAACAAACAGCTCAGACACCCATGCATACCCCACAAGACATGCCACTAGGGGTCTCTTCAGTCCCCAAGTCCAGAACAGACTTTAGGAATCTCACAGTACTACATAGAGCCATGACTACATGGAGCTCTCTTCCACATAATATAACTCAAGCGAGCAGCAAAATCTGATTTAAAAAACAGATAAAACAACACACCCCTGCACAACAAAATTGTATTTTGTTCATTTGTAATAATGTAATGTCTTGTATGATGTGTTTTATTTATGATGTAGGCTATTGTTTTGTGTTGATGTAATTGTTTTATTCCCGTTTGGACCCCAGGAAGATGGGGATCCTAATAAATGCTAAATACAGAAAATGCAGTGAGAATTTAAATGCGCACGCGCGCACACACAGCAGGTCACGATACAAATGAGACAAATTATGGAATAGGTTGGATGAAGGTCCCTTAGAGGAGCTGCTTCTCTATAATCACTGGCTGCCCTCCTGCAACCTTTACTTTACTCAACTCTGCCACAACACAACTACATTTAAATGAATGCAATACAGGGGGCACACTGGAGAAATATGGTGTGTGTCTCGCTCTCCCTCTCTCTCTCTCTCTCTGTGTGAAATATTTTTTGTCAATAAGTATTCAACCCCTTCCTTATGGCAAGCCTAAATAAGTTCAGGAAACAATTTGCTTAACAAGTCACGTAATAAGTTGCACAGATCTTTACACAACTCCATTGACGTGGTAGATAATGCATCCTCATACATTGATGACACAAAAAGAAAGATAACAGTTCAATTATTTCCAATTTTATATAAAGATTTTGTAAGTGAAGAACACAACTGAAGTAGTTATTATAAGTGCTCCCCATCTGTGAAGGACTGAAAGGCAATGATTTCATGAGAGCTTCATAATGACAATTCACAGTCGCCGTCTCAGCCCATGTGTTACAGTGGTGCTGAGGGCAGCCACGTTGGGTCTGTATTAAACCACCAGGTCTCTGAGGGCTGCTCAGACTAAGCTACAGTGAAAAGCCCTCTCCTACCCATGCATCTTTATAATGGACAGTGACACAGCCCACACAGCTTTAGATCTTGCTGCTAATAGCTAATGGAGCACAATCTGTTGATTGTTGATTGACAACGGTGAGAGACAGAAGGTTGATGGACAGAAATTAAGAGAGAGGGTAGAGGGAGTGGGGAGAGTAGTTGAGAGGTAGAGAAGCATGAAAATGAGTATGTAAATGTTATTTACATAGCTTAGCATGTACACCACAGAATGGACAGATAGAGAATAAGGGACATGTAATGTCTATCCATTTACTAGCCCACCAAATAAGTTTCTCCAGAAATAGTTGTTCAATCGATCCATTATGAGAGGCATGAGGCTTATCGTCTCAAGCAGTGCTTTGACCACTTTCTAATTGGCCACATCCTGTGCTCTATAATTTAGGCTCCAACTGTTATGGTCAAGCTAAAGTAACTTGAATTTACGATATTATCATACCCTTTGTTAAACCAGTACAAAGAATAGCTGGCCAACTGTTAATTTAAAACCAGGCCATAAAGGTGGAATAATCTGAGCTGAAATGTCTGTGTGGTCTGTGTTTTTGGTCACATTGCTCAATGAAAATATTTTTCAAAAATATTAAAAACATAAACAGAACTAAATATTATGAAGGATGGAGTTTGATAAAGGGCATTGGCTCTTGGATTGGAACCGGTGCTACGGACTTGAAAATAACTATTTGGCCATGCACACCAGTGGTGGGATAAACAACTAACTTGACTGCCACGCCCTGATCTGTTTCACATGTCTTTGTGATTGTCTCCACCCCCCTCCAGGTGCCACCTATCTTCCTCATTATCCCTTGTGTATTTATACCTGTGTTCTCTGTTTGTTTGTTGCCAGTTCGTTTTGTTTCGTCAAGCCTAACAGCGTTTTTCCCTCTGCTCCTGTCTCTCTATTGTTCCTGTGTCCTAGTTTTCCGGTGTTGACCTTTCTGCCTGTTCTGACCCTGAACCTGCCTGCCCTCCTGTACCTTTGCCCCACCTTTCTGGATTACTGACCTCTACCTGCCCTGGCCCGTCTTTTGCCTACCCCTGGTCGATTAATAAACTATTGTTACTTCGACATTGTCTGCATCTGGGTCTTACCTGAAACATGATAGTACGAACTGGCCATGACTGACCCAGCAGACTCGGACCAGCTGCGCAACTCCATCTCCTCCCAAGGAGCCACATTGGTAGGCACGAGGAATTGCTTCGTGGCCTTATGGAGCGGGTCCACACCTTGGCCGAACGGCATGACCAGGCATTGGACATCTTGCTGGAGCAATACCATCGGTTGGCTGGGAGGCAGCCTACTACGACGGTACTCACAGCCCCTCAGTAACTCAGCTGTTAGCAGCGTTGCCTCACCGGTCACTCCACACTTCCCGGGAGCCCTGCTTACCTCCCCCACTTCAATGGAGACCCGGGCACCTGTCGGGCATTTCTAGCTCAGTGTGCCCTCATCTTCGAGCTTCAGCCCTCCTCCTTCCCCTCTGACCGCTCTAAGATAGCGTACCTAATCACACTGATGTCCGGGAGGGCATTGACGTGAGCCACCCGTCCCTGGTGACTTTCTTCTGCATAGAAGGCTGACAAAACAGGAATATGTTAGTTAATGTAGAGACAAATGATTGCATATTTGTTTGTCATAAAGTTAATTTACAAAAACTAGCTAACATTAGCCAGCTAGCTAGCTGGTGTAATGACTTGAGTATGATATTGTAATTTGTGTTGTTTAGTGTTTTAGGGACTCCTGAGAGAACCAGCAAACCAGGCTGTCGTCTTGGGAAACAGTGGATGTAAAGAATCTAGCTAGCTAAAGCATTTACTGCAAATTGATTGTACAATTGTGTAAGCTTGCCTTGCCATGCAATGCAGCTGAAGTAACATAGCTAGTTAACTACTTACTTACTTAACTACTTACTTGCTTGTTGTGGAGGATAATAATAACTTCCTGTCTATGGATGTGTAGCTAGCCACAGTATGTAGCCGATCTGTGTATGGACCCAAAATGTTAGGTTCTGAATTAATATTCATACCAATCAATGAACCTCAGCTATCATAGTTGTTGTATCAACTTCAAGTCTGAATTGCATTAATGAAACCTATGGATTGAGTGGAATATAATAACTTTAATGTGCCAAGGATGCACATCCTATATACATGTACTGCAGTTATTACCATGCATGAAATCCCTACATTGTAGCCGGTAGATTGAATCATCACTGATCATGTACTCTTCCTTGGCAAATAACGGTGTGGTTCAAGTATGAATCTCTGTGAGACATTATTTTTCAGTCATATCCAATACCAGGTGTATCAAACTCCATTATTTGAATGATGCTGTGTCTGCATGTATGTATTACAATTATACACTTCAACCGTGTTTACCACTCCTGCTCCTGGGACATCAATGATTTTACGTTGTAACTGTGCAATAGACTAGAAACATTATTTAAGTAATGGCTGATTTGTAATTCATATACACAGAAAAAAACCTATGCATATCTAACTCCCATTCAACGGCATTAATCTGAGGACACAGGATTGTATTTCAATGAGATACTTAATTTCGACCAGTGGAGAATGTGAAATGCTTTATTGAAAGAAGTTCATTATCCAGGTGTTATAAACACATAATACTTGCATTATAATTATAATAATTGTAATTCAATTATAAATACAAGTTCAATCTGTACTTCAATGCACATATGGTGTGCATTATAAAATGAGGAAGAAAGACGAGGTGGGGTGAGAGGTGTAGAAGACACAAAGGGAAAGAGGTAAGAACAGAGGCTGACAGCATATGATTAATGAATTACAGTGCTACCCTAATGTTCTCTCAGTTCATCACAATTAGAGTGTCTCTAGCGGTGTCTCCTAACCAGCCTTGGGCCCCCAGTTGGCCCGAAGGTTATCTTAAGAGTGGGTAAGGTGGCAATGACGGGACTGGCTTCCTCTCTCACATCAAAACTTACCTGCAGACGAGAGACAAATGGATAGAGAGAGAGCATGATTAAGCCTTGTTTCTTTTATTCTAACATGGTCAGTCATCATAATCATCAGGAGGTGAAATGCAAAACTGACCTTGGATCATTAACTCTGGGACTACTACATCTCTATCTGTATTTCAATGCAAAGCATCTCTTTAATAATACTTCCTGTTGACCCGACCAAGTGACCTCTCACCTATGATCATGCTGTGCCCTCTGTGTCAGCCAGTTCAGATGTTGGAGGGGTTCACCAACATAGCTGATATAACCTAGAGGATTTAGGGAGAAGGGGGAGAGGGATGAAGTGAAGGAGAGACTGTTAGTGTGTGTGTGTGTGTGTGTGTGTGTGTGTGTGTGTGTGTGTGTGTGTGTGTGGTCTCACCTGGTGTCCACACTAAGTGGCTATATAGTACTTTATGCTGAAAAACAGACACATGAGGACAAACAATAGAAGATGATGTCATTATTAGACGATGATGACTTGATCATTTGAATCAGCTGTATAGTACTAAGGAAAAAACTAAAATGTGCACAGGTATTTGAAGCATTCCGATATACGACAGCTGGTGAGGTGTCAGGTTCACCTCTGTACTTAAAGGGTGATTATTCAAACTCTCTGTGAAATGCTGCAGATCTGCCCGCAGACGAGGTAGGAACACATATCCCACACAGAAGATGTGGATATAATTCGACAGGTCAAGGTATCCTTCTTCCTCCAAACTGTGCATGTGAGACAGGTTCCATGTACAACAAGACAGGCAGAGAGGATGAGAAAGAACACAGAACAGTTTAATTACCTCTGGTTATGGATACTTTTGCCAGTAATAAAGCTTTCACGGCCTGTTCCTCAGACAGTGAACATCTGGCAATATCTATATTACCGTCACCTTGATCAGCTCGCACTCTGAAAGTAAAGAAAATAGTACATTTTTTGTAGATATGAAAACAATAACAGAGATATGACAGTTCAATCTAATGCAGCAGATGTCATTTTTAGGATACGTCAATACAGCCCAGAAAGATTAACACCAGACTGGTATTGTGGTTGTTCATTGGGTGATGGGAAATATGCAGTATGTATACAAAATAATATAAATACTTACCTGTTGTATCTTGAAAAAAAGCAGTGGAATTAAAAGTGAAATGTTTAACCTATTAACCTGCTTCATTATTTATGCATTGCCAGATGAAGAACAACTCCAATTTCATACATCATTGAAAATTTGTCTACGAATAAGTAAGAATATAAAATGTAAATACATTCTTAGATTTGATGGAGACATTCACACATCTTAGTACCTTATCAATTTATGATTTGTATCAATGTGGGCAAGAGACAGGGGAGCAGGAACAGAGTATTTTTGCCGAGCAATGCAACAAAGCTGGATCATTCTGGCAATGATACCTGCACCATCTACACTCTGCAGAGACTTCCTAACTCTTCGCCATTGTACACGATGGCCCATTGCTCTGAGACTTCCTTTGACCATTCTAAAGCCTGCATGGGGCATCTTTGCCTTATTGACCCTGACTTTCTGGTCTAACTCTTCATCTGACATATCAGAACAGCATTCCCTGCCAGACATATGACAGACATATTGTTTTCTTTCAACCTTCTGTAAAAAAAGCTAACTGTTACACTGTCATGAAATATGATTATATATCGACTATGAAACAAATAGGACATGGACTGCTTATGAAAGAAAGTTAGAATAATTCAACTGAAATTGGCAAGTACAGGCGTTTGTAGCTAAATGCTTTTGGTTAGCTTGAGAATAATAATTGCATGATTTATCCTTCTACGGTATGTACAGTAGTGGCCAAAAGTTTTGAGAATGACACAAATATTAATTTTCACAAAGTCTGCTGCCTCAGTTTGTATGATGGCAATTTGCATATACTCCAGAATGTTATGAAGATGATTGCAATTGCAATTAATTGCAAAGTCCCTCTTTGTCATGCAAATTAACTGAATCTCCTCAAAAACATTTCCACTGCATTTCAGCCCTGCCACAAAAAGACCAGCTGACATCATGTCAGTGATTCTCTCGTTAACACAGGTGTGAGTGTTGACGAGGACAAGGCTGGAGATCACTCTGTCATGCTGATTGAGTTCGAATAACAGACTGGAGGGTGGTGCTTGGAATCATTGTTCTTCCTCTGCCAAACATGGTTACCTGCAAGGAAACACGTCCCGTCATCATTGCTTTGCAGAAAAAGGGCTTCACAGGCAAGGATATTGCTGCCAGTAAGATTGCACCTAAATCAACCATTTCATTTCTGTGATCATCAAGAACTTCAATTGTTGTGAAGAAGGCTTCAGGGTGCCCAAGAAAGTCCAGCAAGCGCCAGGACCATCTCCTAAAGTTGATTCAGTTGCGGGATCGGGGCACCACCAGTACAGAGCTTGCTCAGGAACGGCAGCAGGCAGGTGTGAGTACATCTGCACACACAGTGAGGTGAAGACTTTTGGAGGATTGCCTGGTGTCAAGAAGGGCCGCAAAAAAGCAACTTCTCTACAGGAACAGGGACAGGGACAGGCTGATATTCTGCAAAAGGTACAGGGATTGGACTGCTGAGGACTGGGGTAAAGTCATTTTCTCTGATGAATCACGTTTCCAATTGTTTGGGGCATTCGGAAAAAAGCTTGTCCGGAGAAGACATTCATGTGTGGGGTTGCATCTCAACCAAGGGAGTGGGCTCACTCACATTTTGCCTAAGAACACAGCCATGAATAAAGAATGGTACCAACACATCCTCTGAGAGCAACTCCTCCCAACCATCCAGGAACAGTTTGGTGATGAACAATGCCTTTTCCAGCATGATAGAGCACCTTACCATAAAGCAAAAGTGATAACTAAGTGGCTCTGGGAACAAAATATCGATATTTTGGGTGCATGGCCAGGAAACTCCCCTGACCTTAATCCCATTGAGAACTTGTGGTCAATCCTCAAGAGGCGGGTGAACAAACAAAACCCCACAAATTCTGACAAGCTCCAAGCATTGATTATACAGGAATGGGCTGCCATCAGAAGTTAATTGACAGCATGCCAGGGCGGATTGCAGAGGTCTTAAAAAAGAAGGGTCAACATATTGACACTTTGCATCAACCTCATGTAATTGTCAATAAAGCCTTTGACACTTATGAAATGCTTGTAATTGTACTTCAATATTCCATAGTAACATCTGACAAAAATATCTAAAGACAGTAAACTTTGTAAAAATTCATATTTGTGTCATTCTTTAAACTTTTGGCCACGACTGTATGTATGTAATATAGTAGAATGTTATGAACTGACACTGAATCGTAGAAGCTATCTAAAAGTTGAATGGAAGAACGCCCAGTGTTGCTTACCTGAGATGCCATCATCACACAGTCCTTCTTCATAGGTGTCTGCAATGACTTCCTTTATGTCGGAAAGAAGGGCTGCACAGTATTTGTTGTAGCCAAACTGACACTCAAAAAAATGGCCAAAATGGAGGGTGGTTGATAGCGAAATTTAATTGGAGCTTTGTTTTCAAGTAAACATTTTGTTCTCAAAATATTTTTATCAATTTTGTACTCTATTACAAAATGCTTGATTGCAAAATATTTTTTTTTTACTTTGAAGCCTTGTTTTTGCTTTCAGAACAATTATTTTTGATTGAAAATAAAAAAAAGTTTTGCTCTCGACAAAAAGACATCCATTTGATGCAAGTTGTTGGAGGGGGGCTAAAAGCTGAACAATAAACTATTCAACCTTTACTAAAGAATAGTCTAATACCTGAGCTAGGTGTGAAAACCCCCTGTCCGATCACAGACCAGATTTGCCCTAACGACCAAGGGGGAGTGAGAGCACTGATTATGCTTTTGGGTCCCAATGCACTACTGTGTCTCTAACTGACAATGAATGGGCAATATAAACTGTGCACGACTTCAAATGAAACAAGCAAGGAGCAGGTTTCGAACCCTCAATATTCTTTCCCGAAGTCCAGTGCGCTATCGACTGTGTGCCAAAAGCATGCTCAAGCCGCAGAGTCGATAGAGCGTGTCATTGCTACTCAATGTAATAAAGTAACAACTTTTCAAATAAGTTACCTCACAATTTGTTAACAATTTGTTAGCTATGCTGTCCTTACGAAACGCATAACATATCATTACAGCAATATATCTACCTAACGTTAGAAGCTATACATCAAACTTGACAGTATATTAGGCTATATATCAACCCAACGTTAAAGACTTGATTATTCCCGTCACTCTTAGCTTAGCTAAATAATGAATTTACGAGCGCTCAACACCCATTGAATATGGCCGTTGTCAGCAAACGTTGTCAAGAAAGCATAATTAAATAGTTTTCAACAGCACAGTTACAGTCACCATGTCACGAGTCCGACCGAGGGTGGCTTCCCTTCCCAGTCGGGTGGCGCTTGGCGGTCGTCGTCACCGGCCTATTAGCTGCCACTGATTGTCTTTCCTCCCCCTCCTTGTATGTTTATTGTTAGCACCTGTTTGTGAATGATTAGTTGGGCTTTATTAGACAGCCGGCCCGCCTGTTTTTTGTGCGGGATTAATTATTGTGACCTTCGGTTCTGTAGTAGAGGAACGTGTTTGTTCCTGGTCGTGTATTTCAGTTGTACTATTTTCGTCCCCCATGTTTGGTGCCATTTGGTTGTGAGCACCCTGTGGTGCGTTTGTGCATTAAAGAGCACAGCATTGCACTCTCTGTTTCCTGCGTCTGACTCCACACCCACGACACCCGGAGCGTTACAGAATCCCGCACCTGATTGAATGGAGTCAACAGGAGCAGCAGCCAACCCTCTCCCATCGATGGAGGAACGGGTTCTCCACCACACCACCGTCCTCCATCGGATCGGATCGGCGATGGATCAAGTGATGGAGAGAATGGACCAATGGGAGAGGAGTGGTCTCCTCTCCACCTTCGGCACCCCCGGCACTCCCCATTTCCCGACTCCAGTCTGACACTACCGAGGGCTTATGATGGAGCGGCGGCGGGTTGCCAGGGGTTTTTACTCCAACTGGAGCTATATCTGGCCACCACCGTCAGACCCACTCCCTCGGGAGCGGAGAGGGTGAGTGTCCTCATCTCCTGCCTCACAGGTCGTGCTCTGGAGTGGGCGAACGCAGTCTGGAATGGCCCAGACTCAGTGAGGGAGCACTACCCAGAGTTTTCCCGCCGCTTTCGTGCCGTGCCGAACGACTATTTCATCTCAGGCAGGAGAGGAGGAGCACCCAGGATTACGCGCTGGAGTTCAGGACCTTGGCAGCAGGATCTGGGTGGAACGACAGGGCCCTTATTGACCACTACAGGTGTAGTCTCCGGGAGGACGTCCGCAGGGAGTTAGCGTGTCGGGACACCGCTCTTTCCCTGGATGAGCTGATTGACATGTTCATTCGACTGGACAATCTGCTGGCTGCCCGCGGGCGTTCGGAGAGGGTCCTGTGTGTTCCACCACCCAGCCCCTCCACTCCCATTCCGATGGAGTTGGGAGGGGCTGTGCCGAGGGGTACCGGAGGAGGAGGCCTTCCCTGCACCAACTGTGGTCGGAGAGGACACATGGCCGATCGGTGCTGGGGGGGGGTCCGTCTGGGAGTAGAGATGGCAGGCGGAACGCTTCTCGATCACCCCAGGTGAGTCAGCATCAAACTCACCCAGAACCTCCTGTTGGCCACATGTTTGTCTTAACCTTTTTCCTTCACTTTTTTCCCTCTTCCCAGCATAGGGCGCTAGTCGATTCAGGCGCAGCTGGGAACTTTATGGATCGCGGACTCGCCCTTAAATTAGGGGTTCCGCTGGTGCCGATAGATTCTCCTTTTCCCGTGCACTCCCTAGATAGCCGGCCATTAGGGTCAGGGAGGGTCAGGGAGCCCACGGTTCCACTGGACATGGTGATGCAGGGGAATCATAGGGAGCGTATCAGTCTTTATATTATTGATTCGCCTGCGTTTCCAGTGGTGCTAGGGATTCCCTTGCTGGGGCCGTTTGGCTGTGGTGCGTTTGTGCATTAAAGAGCACAGCATTGCACTCTCTGTTTCCTGCGTCTGACTCCACACCCACGACACCCGGAGCGTTACACACCAACGCTCTGGTTAACACGAAAAATGGTCAGAGTGGTCTCATTTGTGTCTGGATGTAGCTAGAAAGCTAGCCAATGTCAGCTTGGGCGCTTGACTGCCGTTGTAAGACCAGAACACTCAAATAAACCCCACAACGTGAGAGCAAAACGGTCTGAATTTACAAACTGACAATATGACAATGCTCTGAATTTATGAGTGTCACGTTGTACAGCGTCATCATTTCCATTCCATTCTAACAGATACCCAGAGGGTTTTTTCATTTTTCATGGAATAGAAACACCATAATATTAATCTAATTAATTAAGCAAATACCAGTCAAAAGTTTGGACACACCTACTCATTCCAGGATTTTTCTATATTTTTTACTATTTTCTACTTTGTAGAATAATAGTGAAGACATCACAACTATGAAATAATACATACAGAATCAGTTAACCTCTCTGGGATATGTCAAAAGCCAATGGAAATGCAGAGCGCCAAATTCAAAATAAATTACAATAACAATCAAACTTTCATGAAATCACACATGCAAGATAGCAAATTAAAGCTACACTTGTTGTGAATCCAGTCAACATGTCAGATTTCAAAAAGGCTTTTCGGCGAAAGCAAACAATGCTATTATCTGAGGATTGCACCATAGTAAACGAAGAGATAAAAGCATATTTCAACCCTGCAGGCGCAACACATAACGCAGAAATAAAAATATAATTCATGCCTTACCTTTGACGAGCTTCTTTTGTTGGCAGTCCAATATGGACCATAAACATCACAAATGGTCCTTTTGTTTGATTAATTCCATCAATATACAGTGGGGAGAACTAGTATTTGATACACTGCTGATTTTGCAGTTTTTCCTACTTACAAAGCATTTTTATCATTGGTGCACTTCAACTGTGAGAGATGGAATCTAAAACAAAAATCCAGAAAATCACATTGTATGATTTTTAAGTAATTAATTTGCATTTTATTGCATGACATTTGTATTTGATCACCTACCAACCAGTAAGAATTCCGACTCTCACAGACCTGTTAGTTTTTCTTTAAGAAGCCCTCCTGTTCTCCACTCATTACCTGTATTAACCTTTAGCGTCGAGCAATCCCGTATCCGGGAGCGTAATCATAGCCTCAAGCTCATTACCATAACGCAACGTTTCCTATTCATGAAAATCGCAAATGAAATGAAATAAATATATTGAAACACAAGCTCAGCCTTTTGTTAACAACACTGTCATCTCAGATTTTCAAAATATGCTTTAACCAAAGCTACACAAGCATTTGTGTAAGAGTATTGATAGCCTATCATAGCATTAAGCCTAGCATTCAGCAGGCAACATTTTCACAAAAACAAGAAAAGCATTCAAAAAAAATAATTTACCTTTGAAGAACTTCAGATGTTTTCAATGACGAGACTCTCAGTTAGATAGCAAATGTTCAGTTTTTCCAAAAATATTATTTGTGTAAGAGAAATAGCTCCATTTTGTTCATCACTTTTGGCTAAGAAAAAAACCCCAAAATGCAGTCACTTACAACGCCAAACTTTTTTTCCAAATTAGCTCCATAATATTGACAGAAACATGGCAAACGTTGTGTAGAATCAATCCTCAAGGTGTTTTCCAAAAACAGTGCCTTGCAAAAGTATTCGGCCCCCTTGAACTTTGCGACCTTTTGCCACATTTCAGGCTTCAAACATAAAGATATAAAACTGTATTTTTTTGTGAAGAATCAACAACAAGTGGGACACAATCATGAAGTGGAACGACATTTATTGGATATTTCAAACTTTTTTTAACAAATCAAAAACTGAAAAATTGGGCGTGCAAAATTATTCAGCCCCCTTAAGTTAATACTTTGTAGCGCCACCTTTTGCTGCGATTACAGCTGTAAGTCGCTTGGGGTATGTCTCTATCAGTTTTGCACATCGAGAGACTGACATTTTTTCCCATTCTTCCTTGCAAAACAGCTCGAGCTCAGTGAGGTTGGATGGAGAGCATTTGTGAACAGCAGTTTTCAGTTCTTTCCACAGATTCTCGATTGGATTCAGGTCTGGACTTTGACTTGGCCATTCTAACACCTGGATATGTTTATTTTTGAACCATTCCATTGTAGATTTTGCTTTATGTTTTGGATCATTGTCTTGTGGGAAGACAAATCTCCGTCCCAGTCTCAGGTCTTTTGCACCAGCACAATGGCAGAAAAGTGTGATGGAAAGCGCCAGTGTATCGTCAAGGTATCCAACTCTGTGTTCGGTGACCCCTGTGTCGGAACCTATAAGTACTTGGATGTGGCTTACACCTGTGACTGAATGATATCTTATATAGAAAGTCAATATATATAAAAAAAATATTTAAAAAAATAAAAAGAGTTCTTAACAGGGCGTGTTTTTTTTTTTACCCATTCAGATTTTCTTCCAGAATGGTCCTGTATTTGGCTCCATCCATCTTCCCATCAATTTTAACCATCTTCCCTGTCCCTGCTGAAGAAAAGCAGGCCCAAACCATGATGCTGCCACCACCATGTTTGACAGTGGGGATGGTGTGTTCAGCTGTGTTGCTTTTACGCCAAACATAACGTTTTGCATTGTTGCCAAAAAGTTCAATTTTGGTTTCATCTGACCAGAGCACCTTCTTCCACATGTTTGGTGTGTCTCCCAGGTGGCTTGTGGCAAACTTCAACCGACACTTTTTATGGATATCTTTAAGAAATGGCTTTCTTCTTGCCACTCTTCCATAAAGGCCAGATTTGTGCAATATACGACTGATTGTTGTCCTATGGACAGAGTCTCCCACCTCAGCTGTAGATCTCTGCAGTTCATCCAGAGTGATCATGGGCCTCTTGGCTGCATCTCTGATCAGTCTTCTCCTTGTATGAGCTGAAAGTTTAGAGGGACGGCCAGGTCTTGGTAGATTTGCAGTGGTCTGATACTCCTTCCATTTCAATATTATCGCTTGCACAGTGCTCCTTGGGATGTTTAAAGCTTGGGAAATCGTTTTGTATCCAAATCCGGCTTTAAACTTCTTCACAACAGTATCTCGGACCTGCCTGGTGTGTTCCTTGTTCTTCATGATGCTCTCTGCACTTTTAACGGACCTCTGAGACTATCACAGTGCAGGTGCATTTATACGGAGACTTGATTACACACAGGTGGATTGTATTTATCATCATTAGTCATTTAGGTCAACATTGGATCATTCAGAGATCCTCACTGAACTTCTGGAGAGAGTTTGCTGCACTGAAAGTAAAGGGGCTGAATAATTTTGCACGCCCAATTTTTCAGTTTTTGATTTGTTAAAAAAGTTTGAAATATCCAATAAATGTCATTCCACTTCATGATTGTGTCCCACTTGTTGTTGATTCTTCACAAAAAAATACAGTTTTATTTCTTTATGTTTGAAGCCTGAAATGTGGCAAAAGGTCGCAAAGTTCAAGGGGGCCAAATACTTTCGCAAGGCACTGTATCTATTCGATAATCTATCAGTGGTGGCAGCTGGCTTGTCATCAGAAGAAAACGGAAAAATACTGCAGCTGGAGATTACGCAATAATTGCGACGGAGGACACCAAGCGACCACCTGGTAAATGTAGTCTCTTATGGTCAATCTTCCAATGATATGCCTACAAATACGTCACAATGCTGCAGACACCTTGGGGAAAACGTGGAAAAGGTAAGCTGACTCCTAGCTCCTCCACAGCCATATAAGGAGTCATTGCCATGAGGTGGTTTCAAATAATGCGGCAGTTCCTGATTGTATTTTTATCTGGGTTTTTTCTGTAACATCAGTTCTGTGGCACTCACAGACAATATCTTTGCAGTTTTGGAAACGTCAGTGTTTTCTTTCCAAAGCTCTCCAAAGTCAATTATATGCATAGTCGAGCATCTTTTCGTGACAAAATATTTTGTTTAAAACGGGAACGTTTTTCATCTAAAAATTAAAAGAGCGCCCCCTATATCGAAGAAGTTAACTGCACCTGTTTTAACTCGTTACCTGTTTAAAAGACAGCTGTCCACACACTCAATCAAACAGACTCCAACCTCTCCACAATGGCCAAGACCAGAGAGCTGTGTAAGGACATCAGGGATAAAATTGTAGACCTGCACAAGGCCGGGATGGGCTACAGGACAATAGGCAAGCAGCTTGGTGAGAATGCAACAACTCTTGGCGCAATTATTAGAAAATGGAAGAAGTTCAAGATGACGGTCATTCACCCCCGGTCTGGGGCTCCATGCAAGATCTGACCTCGTGGGGCATCAATGATCATGAGGAAGGTGAGGGATCAGCCCAGAACTACACGGCAGGACTTGGTCAATGACCTGAAGAGAGCTGGGACCACAGTCTCAAAGAAAACCATTAGTAACACACCGTCATAGATTAAAATCCTACAGCGCACGCAAGGTCCCCTGCTCAAGCCAGCGCATGTCCAGGCCCGTCTGAAAGTTTGCCAATGACCATCTGGATGATCCAGAGGAGGAATGGGAGAAGGTCATGTGGTCTGATGAGACAAAAATAGAGCTTTTAGTCTAAACTCCACTCGCCGTGTTTGGAGGAAGAAGAAGGATGAGTAGAGGGTGGAGAGTTTTAAGTTCCTCGGCGTACACATCACGGGCAAACTGAAATGGTCCAACCACACAGACAGTATGGTGAAGAAGGCACAGCAGCGCCTCTTCAACCTCAAGAGGCTGAAGAAATTCGGCTTGTCACCAAAAACACTCAAACTTTTACAGACGCACAATCGAGAGCATCCTGTCGGGCTCTATCACCGCCAGGTGCATCAAAGCGGGACCGAGACTGAAAAACAGCGTCTATCTCAAGGCCATCAGACTGTTAACCATCACTAACATTGATTGGCTGCTGCCAACATACTGACTCAACTCCAGCCACTTTAAATAATCTATTTATCACTAGCCACTTTATATTATATAATGTTTACATACCCTACATCACTCATCTCATATGTATATACTGTACACTATACCATCTACTGCATCTTGTCATCTTGATGTAGTGTATCACTAGCCACTTCATATTACTTGTTAGATATTACTGCATGGTCAGAACTAGAAGCACAAGCATTTCACTACACTTGCATTAACATCTGCTAACCATGTGTATGTGACAAATACATTTGATTTGATTTTGATTTGACTTGGTTTCCCAATCATAACCAACTGTTTTACCAGTACACTGACTAATTTGTTTTCTTCTACAATGTTTATTTTGTATTATTTTTGAACTTTTTTTTACCTGCAGGAATATTGTATTATTTCTATCTCAGGATTGTGCCCTGGAATCATACAACTCGTAACCGTGTCATATCATCCGAAGGCTGCTTCACTACTTCAACAGAGAAACACAACCCCTGTCTCGAAGCAGGATACTTCTGCTTCAACAGAAAGTTCCCAATCGGAGATGTCCCATGCTCCTCCAGGGTCACCCTGCTTCAACAGAATGTTTGCCCTAGAATTACTTCAAGGACTTTCCCTATTCCAAAATAACTGCTACAACAAAATGTTTAACTAGAGGTGTCTTTGCTACGACAAAGACATAATGTGCACAACCTGTTCTCAGAACAGGATTTTCTATGATGTTTAAGAAAATCAGTCTCACCCTCAATTTATCTGTTCGGATTGGCGTATCCACTCACTGACGCCCCCTGAGCCACATCTAACACAGCTCCTGCACGCACAATCATACCATCGGTCTCCTCGGGAGCAATCAGCAAGCGGAGTTAACAGTCCAATTGTGGTAGCAATTCTATTGGAAGAGAGACTACAGATTCTTTCAAACAACACTTTATTATACGCTTTGCAAAATGGAGAATCAACTATCCGCTCAACAGTGCAATAGTTGAAAAGCTCAACGAACAGTGCCGGTTCAAAGCTTTTATAGAGAAACACATCCTTTGTATATGTGGCAGCCAGCAGATAGTGTGTAAAAGGCAATTCGTTGTCTGTGCAGATTTAAGATAGGCTATCAACCTTGCTCTGAGGGCTCAACCGTCTAACTGCATTCACAACAGCAAAACACTATAGTGTGCTCCGTTCTGCAAGTTTCCATACATGTGACTTTCTGTAGATAGGAATCCCATGGGACTCCGCATGCTGCGGTCGAACCCAAGCGGACCTTAGCTATACGCCCAGTCTTCTGACTAAGTCCCACAAAGACAGGTTTGTATCAGGTTAGAAAAAACACTTGCATATAACGAGACAATTACTTAAAACACTAAAACACGGGATAGCATGACTAATTATGTCATTTTCTATGACTGTAACTGTTTATGTCCTTAGAAGCTGTGTGAATATAAAGTCACCGCAACTTTAGCTGTGTGCCTATCCGACCTGTGCCGCATGTTGCAGTTTTTTCCCAGATCTCCACCATGCCATGCATATGAATGAGACTGACAGATTCTCTGATCCAGGCAAATTAATTTATCAGGATCATTATAATGGATATATGTAAAGAATTGGCAATAGAAGCGATGGTAAAACAAACAAAATGCACATTGTTTTCTGTCATTTCAGCTGCTTGATGTGATTGTGTGTTAGTTTAAGTTGGCTAACTAGCTAGCAAAGGAGAATTAACGTTAGCATAGCTATCCTCTATAACTATCCTATAGACTCAACAATCAGCTAGTTGTTGCCTATTTATAAATGATGTATTAAATCATTGTTTGCTGATGTTCTTGTTGCCTATTCATAAAATATTTGTTAATTTTTATTTATTTAAGTTTTTGTCTACCATAGAATTAACGACCAGCCTGTTTGGTTAGAAACTTCAGAACCTCTGAACTAAAAACTGACTTTCTGATGGAAGGATGAAATAAAACTCATTTACTCATTCAAATATTTTTTTTTTAATGAAAACATGTTAATTATTTTTAAAACAACAACCGTTTTACAAAAGCAGTAAGGCCCTCAAACCCGGGAATTCTTGTGTGATAACTTCCTCCTAAGGACGGTTTTATCACACGATAATCCTTGGCTTTTCATGCCTTATTGCCCTAAAACTCTACTCTACACCTCGAAGCCAAGTTCCACAGTTTTTTATCAGGTAGAACCGAAAACAAGCAGGCTCCGGACCTTATAGGGTAAGAGTTGAATACCCCTGCCTTGTTGCTTAAAGGAATATTCCACCAAAGAAGTTTTGGTATTTGTTTCATCAGTCAATTTTTGATATAGTCCCAAAATGTTTAACATGTTAGCAAGATGGTGCCGACAGATAGGGCAAGTCTGCTTCTAGCTCCCAAGCAACTTTGCGGAATTTTGGCCCGAAACAAAGACCTTTCTTCCTTACTTGTTCTCAGAAATGAAGGCTTTCCATGCGAGAAATTGACAAGAAACTGAAGTCTGTTTCTACCTGGTGCACAACTGAGCAAGAGGACAAGTACAGCTGGCTGGTGTGTTTAAGGACATTTTCAATCAATCCCTATCCCAGTCTGTTGCTTCAAGATGGCCACCATTGTTCCTGTTCCCAAGAAAGCTAAGGTATCTGAGCTAATCGACTATCGCCCCATAGCACTCACTTCCGTCATCATGAAGTGCTTTGAGAAACTAGTCAAGGATCATATCACCTCCACCCTGCCTGACACCCTAGACCCAGTTCAATTTGCTTACCGCCCCAATAGGTCCACAAACTAAGCAATTGCAATCACACTACACACTGCCCTAACCCATCTGGACCAGAGGAAAACCTATGTAAGAATGCTGGTCATATATTACAGCTCAGCATTTAATGCCATAGTACCCTCAAAACCCGTCATTAATCTCGAGACCCTGGGTCTTGACCCCGTCCTGTGCAACTGGGTCCTGGACTTTGTCGGGCTGCCCCCAGGTGGTGAGTGTAGGAAGCAACATCTCCACCCCGCTGATCCTCAATACTGTGGCCCCACAAGGGTGCTTTCTCAGCCCTCACCATGTTCACCCATGATTGAATGGCCACGCATGCCTCCAACTCAATCATCAAGTTTGCAGATGACACAACAGTAGTAGACCCAATTACCAACAATGACGAGACAGCCTACAGGGAGGAGGTGAGGGCCCTCGAAGTGTTGTGCCAGGAAAATAACCTATCACTCAATGTCAACAAAACAAAGGAGCTGATCGTGGACTTCAGGAAACAGTAGAGGGAGCACACCCTTATTCATATCAACGAGACCACAGTGGAGCAGGTGGAAAGCTTCAAGTTCCTCGGCGTACACATCACTGACAATCTGAAATGGTCCACCCACAAAGACAGTGTGGTGAAGAAGGCGCAACAGCGACTCTTCAACCGCAGGAGGCTGAAGACATTTGGCTTGGCACCTAAAACCCTCAAACTTTTACAGATTCACAATTGAGAGCATCCTGTTAGGCTGTACCACCGCCTGGTGATTGCAACTGCACCACCCGCAACCGCAGGGCTCTCCAGAGGGTGGTATGGTCTGCCCAACACATCCCCGGTGCAAGCTACCTGCCCTCCCGGACACCTACAGCATCCGATGTCACAGGAAGGCCAAAAAGATCATCAAGGACAACAACCGCCCACGCCACTGCCTCTTCACTCCATGCAGTTTGGCTTCAGAGCGAAACACTCCACAGAAACGGCCAACTGCTTTCTTCTGGAAAATGTGAAGTCCAAGATGGACAAAGGGGGTGCTGTTGGGGCTGTGTTTCTGGACCTAAGGAAGGCTTTTGATACTGTTAACCATGAGATTCTCATCACAAAATTGTCCAAGTTCAACTTTTCCCCTGATGCCTTGAGATGGATGAAATCATACCTTGAAGGCAGAACTCAGTGTGTCAGAGTGAGCAATGAGCTGTCGCCCACTCGTAGCTATGATGTGGGCGTGCCCCAAGGGTCAATACTGGGGCCCCTCCTGTTCAGCCTGTACACTAATGATCTGCCTTCTGTCTGTACTGGGTCTGAAGTTCAAATGTGTGCAGATGATACAGTGATATATGTGCATGCAAAGAGCAAACAACAAGCTGCACAAGAACTCACTACTGTAATGGTCCAGGTTACAAAGTGGCTCAGTGACTCGTGTTTGCATCTCAATGTGAAAAAAACTGTTTGCATGTTCTTCACAAAGAGGGCAACAGATGCTACTGAGCCAGATGTCTATGTGTCAGGGGAGAAGCTCCAGGTGGTATCCGATTTTAAGTACCTTGGCATCATACTTGATTCCAACCTCTCTTTTAAAAAGCATGTGAAAAAGGTAATTCAAATAACCAAATTCAACCTAGCTAATTTCCGATTTATACGAAATTGTTTGACTACAGAGGTAGCAAAACTGTACTCCAAATCTATGATACTCCCCCACTTAACATACTGCTTGACTAGTTGGGCCCAAGCTTGCTGTACAACATTAAAACCTATTCAGTCTGTCTACAAACAGGCTCTCAAAGTGCTTTATAGGAAGCCCAATAGCCATCATCATTGTCACATCCTTAGAAAGCATGAGCTCTTGAGTTGGGAAAATCTTGTGCAATACACCGACGCATGTCTTGTATTCAAGATCCTTAATGGCCTGGCTCCCCCTCCACTCAATATTTTTGTTAAAAAACCCAGACATATGGCAGCAGATCCACAAGGTCTGCCATGAGAGGTGACTGTATAGTTCCCCTAAGGAAAAGCACCTTTAGTAAATCTGCATTCTCTGTGAGAGCTTCCCATGTCTGGAATACACTGCCACCAGACACACATAACTGCACCACATATCACACTTTCACAAAATGCTTGAAGACATGGCTAAAGGTCAATCAGATTTGTGAACATGGTCCCTAGCTTTGTGTTGCCGCTTTCCATGTTGTCTGTTGCTTGTGAGGTGTGGAAACACTTTGTTGCTTTTATGAATTTTGTCTTGCTGCTTTTTGTTTTATGTTGCTCTGTCTGTATGCTGCGTCTTGCTTGTCCTATGTTGCTCTGTCTGTATGCTATGTCTTGCTTGTTCTATGCTGCTATTGTCTATATTGTAATTGTTTTTAATAACCTGCCCAGGGACTGCGGTTGAAAATTAGCCGGCTGGCTAAAACCGACACTTTTACTGAAACGTTGATTAATGTGCACTGTCCCTGTAAAAATAAAAAATAAACTCAAACTCAAACTCAAACCCCACTGTCATCCAGAAGGTGAGGTCAGTACATCAAAGCTGGGACCGAGAGACTAAAAAACAGCTTCTATCTCAAGGCCATCAGTCTGTTAAATGTCCATCACTAGGTGGCTTCCACCCAGTTATGTAACCCAGCACCTTAGAGGCTGCTGCCCCATATGCATAGACTTGAAATCACTGGCCATTTTCATAATGAAACACCAGTCACTTTAATAATGTTTACATATTTTTGCTTTACTCATCTCATATGTATAAACTGTATTCTATTCTACTGTATTTTAGTCTATGCCATGCCAACATTGCCATGCCAACCATGCTGTCACGCCCTGACCTTAGATATCCTTTAAATTCTCTATTTGGTAGGTCAGGGTGTGACTAGGGTGGGAAATCTATGTTTATATTTCTTCGTTGACCGAGTATGGTTCCCAATCAGAGGTAGCTGTCTATCGTTGTCTCTGATTGGGGATCATACTTAGGCAGCCCTTTTTCCCCCACCTTCTGTTGTGGGATCTTGTCTTTGGTTGTTGCATGTGTTAGCACTCCGAGCTTTACGTTCGTTGAGTTGTTTATTGTTTTTGGTGGAACATTTATAATTAAAAGAAAATGTACGCCTACAATGTTGCACCTTGGTCTTCATTTAATGACGGATGTTACACATGAGAACATCCATTATTTTACCTTTAGGTTGTTTGTATTGTTGTTGATTTTTAGATTTTACTGCACTGTTGGAGCTAGAAACACAAGAATTTCACTACACCCGCAATAACATCTGCTAAACATGTGTATGTGACAAATACAATTATATTTAATTTGATGTTGCATTTCTGTATTTTGAAGGTTATATATTTTGAAAACGATGCAAAGTTTCACTTAATTGTTGTTCTATTACCCTATTATGTGGTATGAATGTGATGAAATGTGGAATTGTTTTTCAGACAAATTTGAAACCGGAGGTCCTGCCACTCACGCTGTCAGCGTATTACAACTGTGAGAGTGTATTGAAGTATTTTGGAACCCTAATGCGGAGTGTGCCAATTGAGATTTAAATCATTTACACAAACTAGACTAAACTTCACTTGCGTCATCCTTGTGGTATTGAGAGATAAACATGGTAATGCTTTCACTGCACTTCAATGAACACAGTTCCTACATTATAGAGTGCTTGCTTTTTTATCCAACTGATCATAAACATGTCCAGAAGGTACAGAGTGGCAGGCAGGCTCGAGTTTAGGGCAGGCAGTATGTCAGGCAGGCATATATACCGTTACCGAGTCAATGTGCGGGGGTACAGGTTAGTCGAGGTAATTTGTACATGTAGGTAGGGGTGAAGTGACTATGCATAGATAATAAACTGAGTAGCAGAAATTTTATTAAAAACCAATGGAGGGGGAGTCAATTTAAATAGTCTGGATGGCCATTTGATTAATTGTTCAGCATTCTTATGGCTTGTGGGTAGAAGCTGATAAAGGAGCCTTTTGGTCCTAGACTTGGCGCTCCGGTACCGCATGCCATGCGGTAGCAGAGAGAACAGTCTATGACTTGGGTGACGGGAGTCTTTGACAAATTTTGGGGGCTTTCCTCTGACACCACAGAGTATACAGGTCCTGAATGACAGGAAGCTTGGCCCAAGTGATGTTCTGGAACATATGCACTACCCTCTGTAACGCCTTATGGTCAGATGCTGAGCAGTTGGACACCAAGGAACTTGAAACTCTGTTCGGCTCACCTTTTTTCTGTTGTTCATGATCAGCTCCTTTGTCTTGCTCACAACACTGCCAGGTCTCTGACCTCCTCCCTATAGGCTGTCTCATTGTTGTTGGTGATCAGGCCTACTGTTGTGTTGTCAGCAAACTTAATGATGGTGTTGGGGTCGTGTTTGGTCACACAGTTGTGGGTGAACAGGGAGTACAGGCGGGGACTAAGCACACACCCCTGAGGGGCCCCAGTGTTGAGGATCAGCTTGGCTGACGTGTTGTTGCCTACCCTTACCACCTGGGAGTGGCCAGCTGCAGAAGGAGGTGTATGGTTCCAGGGTCATTAGGTTAGTGATGAGCTTTGTGGGCACTACAGTGTTGGATAATAATGTTTGGATAACTTTAGGAGTTTCAGTAAGCAACAATTTGATACATGCCTTCAATTGCATTAGCCTACTATATTCCAATATTGTTTTCATTCAATTTGATTAATTCCCAGTAATGCTTCAAGAATCCATTCAGTTGTGGTTAAGAAAACAGTGCATGTGGTGGGCTATACGAAGTGATGGGCGAAGTGACATGCCTCGCAAAGTTTAGAACTGCCCGAAAGACGTTAACAGCCTAGTAACGTGATGCCTAGCAACCATCAAGTGCATAAGAGCGTAGCCTAGGTTGAAGATGACAATATTTTATATATTTTCTACATTGAGCGTGCCAATGCCGCTGTAGCATTACGGCTACATTTCATACTAAGCTGTAGGTCAGGGGTAGGCAACTAGATTCAGACACAGGCTGATTTTGACAAAATCTCAGCGGATGGTGAGTGGGCCGGAACATAATCATAATTTTTACACTGCAAATTTACCACCACTAAGCCAAAAATAGATTGTATTTCAAAATAACAATTTCATACCTTGATTACCTCTGCTTTACCGCATTCATGACTAGGTCGGTTGGCGGAAAAGTAAGTTCAGGCTTTGTTACGGGCAATACATTTCAGATATAAAGGAAAAGTGGCAAAAAGTTGGCAGGTAAACATCTTGGTAAGGCATAATACTAGCTATTTGGCCCGATTCCATATTGGTCCATCATGTACCTTTAAATGAAGAATTGTTTACATGAAAGCACTCAATGAACATAATAAAGTGTCAAGAGAATGTAATGCTTTGAAGATTAGATAATTCCAGACCCCAGTTTGGTCTCTGTGGCAGCAGCTGAAAAATCACTGGTTGGGTACAATTTCCTGGCAAATTTGGCCTGCATGCTCTGAAAAGGGACGCAATATGTAAGAGGTAGGCATGTTCATCTTTCCCTTTCAAGATGATTAGATAAGATACAGAAACAATACATTTTAGTTTGAAACGCTTTGTTCGGTTTGATTGGAGGACGAATCGGTGGATGCAGTACAATTCAATGCACTAACATTTGTTGCATAAGCACATTCATTTTCCATTCTAAATTAAAACCTGCTGCTGATGGAGCTCGTGAGCTGGGCGTCTCTGAGCTGGATCTGTCTGACGTGTGTGTGTGTGTATGTGGTACTGTATGTAGGCACCTGAGCTGAGTCATAAGGGAGCCTAATATCACGCAAGCCTTTTGAATGCTGAAGGTGCTGCAAGATCAGCGTGCGAAGCTGGGCACAGTATGCAGTTTGACTAGGCTACTGATATTGCCTGGGGTTGTTTGGCATTTCAAATGACTTGTATATCAATGACTGTCAACACAGTTACAGTGGGGCAAAAAAAGTATTTAGTCAGCCACCAATTGTGCAAGTTCTCCCACTTAAAAAGATGAGAGAGGCCTGTAATTTTCATCATAGGTACACTTCAACTATGACAGACAAAATTAGAAAAGAAAATCCAGAAAATCACATTGCAGGATTTGTAATGAATTGATTTGCAAATTATGGTGGAAAATAAGTATTTGATCACCTACAAACAAGCAAGATTTCTGGCTCTCACAGACCTGTAACTTCTTCAAGAGGCTCCTCTGTCCTCCACTTGTTACCTGTATTAATGGCACCTGTTTGAACTTGTTATCAGTATAAAAGACACCTGTCCACAACCTCAAACAGTCACACTCCAAACTCCACTATGGCCAAGACCAAAGAGCTGTCAAAGGACACCAGAAACAAAATTATAGACCTGCGCCAGGCTGGGAAGACTGAATCTGCAATAGGTAAGCAGCTTGTTTTGAAGAAATCAACTGTGGGAGCAATTGTTAGGAAATGGAAGACATACAAGACCACTGATAATCTCCCTCGATCTGGGACTCCACGCAATATCTCAACCCGTGGGGTCAAAATGATCACAAGAACGGTGAGCAAAAATCCCAGAACCACACGGGGGGACCTAGTGAATGACCTGCAGAGAGCTGGGACCAAAGTAACAAAGCCTACCATCAGTAACACACAACGCCGCCAGGGACTGAAATCCTGCAGTGGCAGATGTGTCCCCCTGCTTTAGCCAGTACATGTCCAGGCCCGTCTGAAGTTTGTTAGAGAGCATTTTGATGATCCAGAAGAAGATTGGGAGAATGTCATATGGTCAGATGAAACCAAAATAGAACTTTTTGGTAAAAACTCAACTCGTCGTGTTTGGAGGACAAAGAATGCTGAGTTGCATCCAAAGAACACAATACCTACTGTGAAGCATGGGGGTGGAAACATCATGTTTTGGGGCTGTTTCTCTGGAAAGGGACCAGGACGACTGATCCGTGTAAAGGAAAGAATGAATGGGGCCATGTATCGTGAGATTTTGAGTGAAAACCTCCTTCCATCAGCAAGGGCATTGAAGATGAAACGTGGCTGGGTCTTTCAGCATGACAATGATCCCAAACCCACCGCCTGGGCAATGAAGGAGTGGCTTCGTAAGAAGCATTTCAAGGTCCTGGAGTGGCCTAGCCAGTCTCCAGATCTCAACCCCATAGAAAATCTTTTGAGGGAGTTGAAAGTCCATGTTGTCCAGCAACAGCCCCAAAACATCACTGCTCTAGAGGAGATCTGCATGGAGGAATGGGCCAAAATACCAGCAACAGTGTGTGAAAACCTTGTGAAGACTTACAGAAAACGTTTGATCTCTGTCATTGCCAACAAAGGTTATATAACAAAGTATTGAGGTAAACTTTTGTTATTGACCAAATACTTATTTTCCACCATAATTTGCAAATAAAGTCATAAAAAATTCTACAATGTGATTTTCTGGAGAAAAAAAGCCTCATTTTGTCTGTTATAGTTGAAGTGTACCTATGATGAAAATTACAGGCCTGTCTCATCTTTCTAAGTGGGAGAACTTCCACAATTGGTAGCTGACTAAATACTTTTTTGCCCCACTGTACATTCAGTTCAACACTGAAGGAGCGGATGCATCAGTTGTCATAAAAGATGAGAGGTATTTTTGCAAGGTAGAAAGAATGTAATATGAGCAGCAACAAAACAATTGGAACCAGCCATTTTTAATGTATGAATTTATTTTCTGACCGATGCATGCTACACTTGGATTGGTTTTGGGGTGAGCAGACAATGCACTGGTGTTATAAACATTTGAATCGGGGACCGATGTGTATTGGTGAATTATTACATCCCTAATACGAGGCGTAAAAACTGGTCTCTTTGAGGACCCCCAGTCAAACCAAGAAAACATGGGGGTGCTACAGTGAAAGTATTTGCTACCTACCAGCTTTCAACAGCAGCCTGACAGAAAACTATCTGCTAAAAAAGTCAGATGAAGGTTCTGGAAAGACAAGGATGAAGGTGGTGGAAAGACCAGGGTGATCACATGGAATGGGTAGCAGCTTATTCGGGAACTGATGGACCGTATGCACTCAGCTGGTAAGATAAACTCAAAACTTGGTTAATGTTAGCTCTGTTATAAATAATACTTTCTATACTGTATCTCTCACTTGTCATCTAATGTTAATCATGCAATATTCCAGGAAAGTGTTAAATATTTTGATGACACCTTGTTAAAAGCTGGCCGAGCTAGCTGGCTAGCTATTTCTGCTCGGTTGGAAAATGTATGTAATGCTTTTGTATGCGGGGCGCTGTCCTCAGATATTCACATGGTGTGCTTTCGCCGTAAAGCCTTTTTTAAATCTGACAAAGTGTCTGGATTAACAAGAAGTCAAGCTTTTAAACAATGTAAGACACTTGTATTTTCGTGAATGTTTAATATTTTGAATTTGGCGCTCTGCAATTTCCAGATGTTGGCCAGGTGGGACGGTAGAGTGTTCATGATTATTTATTTATTTAAAAAAGACTTGAACAAAGTAACAAAACGAAAGCGAACAGTTCTGTCAGGTAAAAGAGACTAAACAGAAAATAACTACCCACAAACACAGGTGGGAAAAAAGGCTGCCTAAGAATGATTCCCAATCAGAGACAACGATAGACAGCTGCCTCTGATTGGGAACCACACTCGGCCAAAACAAAGAAATAGACAACATAGAATGCCCACCCCAATTCACACCCTGACCTAACCAAATAGAGAAATAAAACGACCCTCTAAGGTCAGGGCGTGACACACCCCAACAGTGTTTTATTTTATTTATTTTTATTTCACCTTTATTTAACCAGGTAGGCTAGTTGAGAACAAGTTCTCATTTGCAACTGCGACCTGGCCAAGATAAAGCATATCAGTGTGAACAGACAACAGAGTTACACATGGAGTAAACAATTAACAAGTCAATAACACAGTAGAAAAAAAGTAGAGTCTATATACATTGTGTGCAAAAGGCATGAGGAGGTAGGCGAATAATTACAATTTTGCAGATTAACACTGGAGTGATAAATGATCAGATGGTCATGTACAGGTAGAGATATTGGTGTGCAAAAGAGCAGAAAATTAAATAAATAAAAACAGTATGGGGATGAGGTAGGTAAAAATGGGTGGGCTGGAGGCAAGCGAAAGCTCGGGAGAGAGGGGTGAGTGTGGTGGAGGTACCTGTACCAGACAGGGGGAGACAGGCCAGGGGAGACGGTGAACAGATTGCCAGGTGGAATTCAAGCAGCAGTGCAGCAGGCAATGGGAGTAGGTGTCACACCCACTTGGAAGAATATTTTATTTCTGGAGTCAGATTTCTTGTAGAAAATGCCAGTGAATGGTCTTTGAACAGCAGGAGGGGGATTCAGAGGATGCTTCAAAGACTCCTGACACTTGTTGATCGAAAGCCCTTTTAGTTCACACCTCAGTGCTAATTGAATTTGTATCTGGTCTGTCCTTTCAAGCCTGGGAGCTCAGTTTCAGGTTGGATGGTGTCCTCAGGTCTCGGCTGTTTGTTTGCTAGAGCACCCTCCGTATTGCTTGAAAAAAGAAAACCTTGTAAGCAGTAATCTCTCCTGTTAAATATTTTATTTTCTTCTTGTGAATTTTGCTCTTCGCCTCATGACTCCTGCATACTTTGTTGACTACAAACTTTCTTTACCCAACTGTGGGACAAACTGTTTGTTCCCACACTCGGGAATCTAACTCTCTTTTGAGAGTTACACTGACTTTTGGCCTCCCATCCTATTCTAACTACCTCTCGCCGGCTTTTTGTTAATGTTATTCATGTGTTGCTGCCTTGTTACGTTGGTGTCTTTAGGTCTTTCTTTATGTAGTGTTGTGTCTCTTGTTGTGATGTGTGTTTTGTCCTATATTTATATTGTATTTTTAATTTTTAATTCCAGGCCCCTGTCCCCGCAGGAGGCCATTTGGTAGGCCGTCATCGTAAGTAAGAATTTGTTCTTAAACTGACTTGCCTAGTTAAATAAAGGTTCAATTAAAAAAAAAATACACTTTGTAGTGACTGGATGTATTGATACACCATCCAAAGATAGACGTTTTACCTAACTCAGTTGCCGGAGTGGAAGGATATCGCTCAGGGATTTCACCATGAGGCCAATGGTGACTTTAAAACAGTTACAGAGTTTAATGGCTATGATAGGAGAAAACTGAGAACGGATCAACAACATTGTAGTTACACAATACTAACCTAATTGACAGCGTGAAAAGAAGGTAGCCTGTACAGAATAGGAATAGGGGGTGCTGAGGAGTTTTTTCTCTGCTAATACAGGAGTAATAAAGGCCTAGTTGAACATTTTGTGAAAGAAAAATCTATTTCATATTATTTACTTTTTAATTTCGATTTATCAGTGGATGCTGTGGTGGGTTGAGCACCCCTACTTCCCACAGCTCTGTATAAAGCAGTTTGAAGTGATACATTCTATTGTGTGCTCAACCCACCTCTGTTCTCTCTATCTGCCCTCTTCTGTCTCGTCTGTTGCTGTCTTTGGGTTGTCTGTTGCCGTCTCAGGTTCTTGTTTGTTACTGACTTTGTCTATCCTCTTCTGTTATGGCCTTTTCTGTTCTTCTGTTGTCTCTCTCCATCATATTCTATTCTTCTGTTGTGGTCTGTGTCTTGTCTGGTGTGTCTTTCTCCATAACCTATTATTCTGTTGCTATTTCTGAGTCTTGTCTGTTGTCTCTCTCTCCCATCATATCCTACTCTTCTGTTTCTGTCTCTTGTCTGGTGTTTCTCTCTCCATCTACTCTTCTGTTTCTGTCTCTGTCTGGTTTGTCTCTAATTCATCCTCTTCCCTGCCATTTGCCCCTGACTGCTGCTGCTCTAAGTGCTCCACTGGCCTGCTGTTCTCATCTGTCCTCCTCCTTGGCTCATCTGCAAGGTAGAGGTGCAACATGTCAGTAGTTAGTTTTAAAGTCGATGTACACTGACACGGACAGGGAAACTCAACTGTGGAGAAAAATGTTTGTGTCCGCATAACAGAGCAACACAACTCCAAACATGACAGAGAAGAAGCTACATAGCCCCTAGGCTATATGAATATAAAGAGATACCTGTCAAGTGGAATTATAAGGCCTCTATGATTCATTTAACTTGTTCAGTTCTACCAGCTGTGATATTTTTAGATTACATAACATTTAAGGGCCTACGCATTTTCAATGTTATGTTCACATACAATCTAACCACTCTGGTCTTTTCCACTCTGTTTCTGGCTGCCCTCCCCTTCCCTTCTAAGTTCAAGTTCTAGTTTGTTTATTTGTCATATACACACATGACATACATGGCTACGATGACGTCGATGGAGAGCATCTCGCCTCTAGATCCTACAAAACATTGCAGGTTTCTACTTTTTATAGTGGTTTTCTCTCATTTTCTTACTCAGAACTATTGCAATATGAATTGCTGCGTACTCATCGTCCACCCGACTTTCCTGAATTTCTGCGCTGGCCTCTTCGGTGAGATCTCAGTTGCCTGAGAGTCCTACCGGAGTGAATGAAAAGGAGACGCCGAAGGAGAGCCAGCCGTGGCGGGATATTAGTTAGATTAAGACGCCAGGCAACCCATCCTCCATTACCGAGCATACAACTCGCCAATGTTTAATCATTAATGATTAAACTTGGCAAACTCGGAGCGAGGATCTCCTTCCAGAGGGACATCAAATTATGCAACATACTCTGTTCTGAGACTTGGCTTTCCTCTAACATCCAAATGGATTATATACAGCCAGCGAGTTTGACAGTTTTTCAGGTCGTAGTGGTGGGTAGTATATGGGGCTTTGGTGACAAAACGGATGGCACTGTGATAGACTGCATCCAATTTATTGAGTAGGGTATTGGAGGCTAATTTGTAAATGACATTGCCGAAGTCGAGGACTGGTAGGATGGTCAGTTTCACAAGGGTATGTTTGGCAGCATGAGTGAAGGATGCTTTGTTGCGAAATAGTAAGCCAATTCTAGATTTAACTTTGGATTGGAGATGTTTGATGTGGGTCTGGAAGGGGAGTTTACAGTCTAACCAGACACCTAGGTATTTGTAGTTGTCCACATATTCTAAGTCAGAACCTTCCAGAGAAGTGATGTTGGACGGGCGGGCAGGTGCAGGCAGTGATCGGTTGAAGAGCATGCATTTAGTTTTACTTGTATTTAAGAGCAGTTGGAGGCCACGGAAGGAGAGTTGCATGGCATTGAAGCTTGTCTGGAGGGTTGTTAAAACAGTGTCCAAAGAAGGGCCAGAAGTATACAGAATGGTGTCGTCTGCGTAGAAGTGGATCATTGATGTATACAGAGAAGAGAGTCGGTCCAAGAATTGTACCCTGTGGCACCCCATAGAGACTGCCAGAGTCCCTGACAAAAGGCCCTCCGATTTGACACACGGAACTCTATCAGAGAAGTAGTTTGTGAACCAGGCGAGGCAATCATTTGAGAAACCAAGGCTATCAAGTCTGCCGATGAGGATGTGGTGATTGACAGAGTCGAAAGCCTTGGCCAGGTCAATGAATACAGCTGCACAGTATTGTTTCTTATCGATGGCGATTAAGATATCGTTTAGGACCTTGAGCGTGGCTGAGGTGCACCCATGACCTTAGAAAGGCAGGGTAGGATAGATATAGGTCTGTAGCAGTTTGGGTCTAGAGTGTCCCCCCCTTTGAAGAGCTACTTTCCAATCTTTGGGAATCTCAGACGACACGAAAGAGGTTGAACAGGCTAGTAATAGGGGTGGCAACAATTTCGGCAGATAATTTTAGAAAGAAAGGGCCCAGATTGTCTAGCCCGGCTGATTTGTAGGGGTCCAGATTTTGCAGCTCTTTCAGAACATCAGCTGACTGGATTTGGGAGAAGGAGAAATGGGGAAGGCTTGAGCGAGTTGCTTTTTGGGGGTGCTTTGCTGTTGACCGGGGTAGGAGTAGCCAGGTGGAAAGCATGGCCAGCCGTAGAAAAATGTTTAATGAAATTCTCAACTATAGTGGATTCATCGGTGGTGACAGTGTTTCCTATCCTCAGTGCAGTGGGCGGCTAGGAGGAGGTGTTCTTATTCTCCATGGACTTTACAGTGTCCCATAACTTTTTTGAGTTTGTGTTGCAGGAAGCAAATTTCTGCTTGAAAAAGCTACCCTTTGCTTTTCTAACTGCCTGGTATATTGGTTTCTAGCTTCCCTGAATAGTTACATATCACGGGGGCTGTTCGATGATAATGCAGAACACCATAGGATGTTTTTGTGTTGGTTAAGGGCAGTCAGGTCTGGAGAGAATCAATGGCTATATCTGTTCCTGGTTCTAAATGTCTTGAATGGGGCCTACTTATTTAAGATGGTGAGGAAGGACAGTGTCAAACGACAGTGTCAAAGTGTATTTTCTACTAGTTATTAAAAATATGATGGAGAAAAAAAAACATAACAACAACAAGGACTTAAGAAACAAACTTTAAAATGAAAGCAAACGTCTTGGCAGGAAAAAAACATTTGAACAAATGTGGAATTTGACACGCTTATGTAGGTGTTATAACCAGCCATACAATAATGTAATATGTCACAACAGGCGTAAATATGGGTCATAACAGTGTTATGGCCATATTATGACAGGTTACGACAACTTATATCAGCTGTTATGACCTATTATGATCTGGTTATGACCGTGTCATAACGTTTTATGAATCTGGGTGTAAAGTAAAGTGTTGCCAAATTATTATTGGCAATTGTTGACAAACATGCACCGGTTAACCAGTTATGCATTAGGGGGCGCTATAAAAAATTTTGGATGAAAAACGTTCCCGTTTTAAACAAGATATTTTGTCACGAAAAGATGCTCGACTATGCATATAATTGACAGCTTTGGAAAAAAAGAACTCTGACGTTTCCAAAACTGCAAAGATATTGTCTGTGAGTGCCACAGAACTGATGTTACAGGCGAAACCCAGATAAATCCAACCAGGAAGTGCCAAATTTTTTGAAACCGCCTCATGCCAATGACTCCTTATATGGCTGTGAATGAGCTACGAATGAGCTTACGTTTTTCCACGTATTCCCAAAGGTGTCTACAGCATTGTGACGTCTTTTTACGCATTTCCATTGAAGAATAGCCATAATGGACCATATTTAGCAAGTGGTCACATGGTGTCTCCCGCAGAAAATCTTGCGTAAAATACTGAGATTGACATACTGACATTTTTCCAAGCGCTTCTTATGAGAAAAAAATTGCCTCGACGGATATATATGTTAAAAACACCTTGAGGATCCTAAAAAACGTTTGCCGTGTATCTGTCGATATTATGGAGTTAATTTTGAAAAAAGTTTGGCATTGTAGTGGTAGCATTTTCCGGTCGATTTCTCAGCCAAGCATTAACAAACGGGAGCTATTTCACCTACAAAAATTATATTTTTGGAAAAAAGGAACATTTGATATCTAACTGGGAGTCTCCTGAGTGAAAGCATCCGAAGTTCTTCAAAGGTAAATGATTTAATTTGGTTGCTTTTCCTATTTTCGTGAAAATGTTGCCTGCTGCCAGCAGAGCCTAGCATAGCATTATGCCATGATAAACTTACAAATGCTTGTCTAGTGTTGGCTGTAACGCATATTTTGAAAATCTGAGATGACAGTGATGCAGGCTAAGCTTGTGTTTGAATATATTTATTTCATTTGCGATTTTCATGAATAGGAAAAGTTTAGGGATATTCATGTCCGCTGCGTTATGCTAATTCGTTTGAGGCTATGATTACGATCCCGGATCCGGGATTGCTCGTCACATTTCAAAAAAGCTACACGAAAAAAGCACACCATGCTATAATCTGAGTACAGCGCTCAGACACAAAAACAAGCCATACAGATACCCGCCATGTTGTGGAGTCAGTAAAAGTCAGAAGTAGCGTTATAAATATTCATTTACCTTTGATGATCTTCATCAGAATGCACTCCCAGGAATCCCAGTTACACAATAAATGTTTGTTTTGTTCAATAAAGTCCATATTTTATGTCCAAATACCCCCTTTTTGCGCGTTTAGTTCACCAATCGAAATTCACAAGGCGCGGGCAAGTCCAGGCGAAAGTTCAGATGATAAGTCCAAAAAGTTCTATTACAGTTTGTAGAAACATGTCAAACTGTCAGGACCTGGTTACGAACCCGGGTCTCCGGTGTGAGAAACAGTCACTTAGCAAACTGAGCCACGAATTGTCGGCAAAACACAGAAGATGAGGTAGGCACAGCTGTACTTGAGACAGTGTTTTAATAAAGTAAAAGGAAAGTTCTTCAGGCAAAAATAAATCCACAACGTCAAAAGTATTTCCAAGAGAACAAAGGTAATCCTCCAAGTCAAAAAGGTAAATCCACAAGGTGGTAGGTACAGCAGAAAAAAGCTGGGGCTGGGTGCCAACATTCAAACACAGAGCAAAGGACTGAGGAAAACTAAGGGTTTAAATACCATCAAGGGAAACGAGGCACAGGTGCAAATAATAACTGGGATAAAGGGAAAACAAAAGGGTCAAAAAGCACAATGGTGGCATCTAGTGACCAAAACCGGAACAACCCTGGCCAAATCCTGAGACAAACGATGGATAGAATCAATCTTTGTTTTTATCATAAATCTTCAATAGTGTTTTTCCCGGACAATTCCTTTGTCTTTAGAAATGAAAAGGAACGCAGCTAGCTCTCACGGCCGCGCACATGACTCAGCTCATGGCCTTCTGCCAGACCTTTTAGTCAAACTCAAATCAAATCAAATCAAATGTATTTATATAGCCCTTCGTACATCAGCTGATATCTCAAAGTGCTGTACAGAAACCCAGCCTAAAACCCCAAACAGCAAGCAATGCAGGTGTAGAAGCACGGTGGCTAGGAAAAACTCCCTAGAAAGGCCAAAACCTAGGAAGAAACCTAGAGAGGAACCAGGCTATGTGCGGTGGCCAGTCCTCTTCTGGCTGTGCCGGGTGGAGATTATAGCAGAACATGGCCAAGATGTTCAAATGTTCATATGCCATATGAGTTCTGTTATACTCACAGACATCATTCAAACAGTTTTAGAAACTTCAGAGTGTTTTCTATCCAATACTACTAATAGCAGTCACTCTGGGCACGCTTTTCATCCGAATGTGAATATACTGCCCCCTATCCCAAACAGGTTTTAAAGCCCCCTGGATTGATGGTGAATTGAACACTTGGATGGTTTAAACAATGGATGCAAAAAAAGTCAGGCTGCTCAGCTGATTGGTTGACATATTGTCAATTTAGACATTTTGTGTCTAATCTTAACAAAATAAATAAGAAATTATATCACCAAAACAAGATAAATTACATAAAAAACAATGGGAAAAGACGTTGGAGCACCCTAAATAATATTTTAATATTTTGAGTTGAAAACTCAATTAATCTCCATTGTTCATTGAAGCTGTTGGGTCATTTTAACAAAACCTTTATGATTTAGCCAATAATTTCAATGACTATTTCACCGGTAAAGTGGACAAACTGAGAAGTAAAATGACAACGTTGAACAGTGAACAATCATATTTGTGTATTGAAGATCTGATAATGAAAGGGAAGGATACCGTTTTGAATTTGGTCAAGTTTGTGTGGAAGAGGTGGAAAAACGAATATTATCCATAAAACATTATAAGCCACCAGGTATAGACAACCTAGATGGGAAACTATTGAGAATGGTAGCAGATTGTATTGCCACCCCTATTTTGCCATGGCTTTAACTAAAGCCTAAAGGAGTGTGTGTTCACAGGCATGGAAGAACAGGCTAAAGTAATTCCACTACCTAAACATAGTAAAGCACTCTTTCTTTGCTGGCTATAACAGCCACATAATCAGTTTGCTGCCTGTTCTTAGTAAACTAATAGAGACAACTGTGTTTCAACAAAATACAATGCTATTTTTGAAAGAACAAGTTAACCACTGACTTTCAGCATGCATATAGGGAAGGACACTCAGCATGTAGTGCACTGACTCAGATGACTGACAATTGGCAACAATATGATAGTTGGAGCTGTATTGTTAGATTTAAGTGCAGCCTTTTGATGTTATTGATCATCATTTGTTATTGACTTGTTAAAGATATTGGTTCCCATTTGGGAATCAACCCTTCCACGTTCAGCTGAAACGGTGGCGCATGGAACGCAAAAATATTCTTAGAAATATTTAACCTCCACACATTAACAAGTCCAATAGCTCAAATGAAAGATAAACACCTTGTTCATCTAGCCAGCAAGTTAGATTTCTAAAATGTTTTACGGCGAAAACATAGCACATATATATGTCAAACCACCACCAGACACAGATCATTTGAATAGCCAAAACATGCAATCAACAAACGCAGAATTAAAAAATAAATCATTCACTAACCTTTTGAAAATCTTCATCAGATGACAGTAATAGGACATGTTACACAGTACATTTTTTTTTTTCAATAATATGCCATTTATATCCATAAATGTCCATTTACATTGAGTTCATGTTCAGAAATTACTCAAAAATGTCCGCAGGAAATCTAGGTAGCGCGGCAAGATAACGTAAATAGACATCATAAACTTTGACTAAATATACATGTTCTACATATAGTTAGAAAGATACACTGCTTCTTTATGCAGTCGCTTTGTTACATTTCTTTTTAACGTTACAGAAATCGCACACTATTCAATATTCTGAGACGGCGCTCAGATACAAGCTACATTTCTCCGTAATGTTGGAGTCAACAGAAACACAGATTTCAGCATAAATATTCCCTTACCTTCGATGGTCTTCGTTCAGAATGTTCTGGAAGGCTTCATACTTACCCAATACATCGTTTGGTTTCAAGTCTTGCGTCTTTGTATTAGCTACTGCTAATAACATCAGCTGAAATGCACCCAAAATGTCCTCTGGTCCGGAAAAGTTGCGCATCAAAACTTCAAAATTACATATTATATGTCGACTAAACAGGTCAAACTAAGTGCAGAAGCAAGCTTTATGATGTTTTAAACACACAAAACAAATGTCAATTCAACCGTTCGTCGTCTGTCCTTTTTCTGAGTACTGGAACAAAGGAATGGCTGTGACCAATTTGCGCCCTAACGCACAGGTTTTTTTCTCGTGGCACTTACTCAGATCACTCTTATAGGGCCAATTCTCGCGGGATTTGAACGATTTAAAGCTCTACTGAATGAGGACATCTAGTGGAAGACATATAAAGTCTCCCCAGAATCATAACTGGTTGGGAAGGGTGGGGGCGATGACGTCAAAGTTGCTCCAACTTTCATGACCACAAAAACTAGTTTGGAAGAATGCCTGCCCTGTGAGTTCTGCTATACTTACAGACATAATTCCAATGGTTTTAGAAGCTTTAGAGTGTTTTCTATCCAATAATAATTATTATATGCATATATTAGCAATTTTTGACAGATTTCTTTTTCAGTTTACTAGGGGTACCCAATCCCTCCAAAGGGGGCATATGTCTGCCATATCCTTAACAGGATTTATTGAAAAAACTAACTTGTTATGGCTTTATATCACCTGCCATCACATGGTTGGAGACTTATTTATCCAATAGAACTCAGAGTTCAAGAAGCGAAAATGACTGTGAATGCTGATGCACATTCTACACATTAGCACATACACATCAGTGAGCTCACTGAGACTCTTAGCAAGGAGTTACAGTGTCAGAATGTGTATTTAACCCTTGTGTTGTTCATATTTCCATGAAAGCTGAACACCACCAGGGTACAAAGTAATTTTTGACAAGGCAGTTCTAAAATAATTTATACACCACAAAGGCAAACACTATAAGAAATTTAGATTATGTGTGCTACTGATTGAACTCAGCCAGCAGCTCCTGAAGAGGAAGATCACTATTGTTGGCACAGTTAGAAAGAACAAGCCTGAGCTCCCCCCTGCACTCCTCACAACAAGGGGGAGAGAGGCCTTCTCATCAAAGTTTGCCTTCACCCCCACCACCACTCTAGTTTCTTACCTCCCAAATAGGAACAAGAATGTGGTCCTCCTGAGCACACTGCACAAAACAGCTGAGACTAATGATTGTGAGGACAGGAAGCCAGCCATCATCCTGGACTACAACCACAACAATGGAGGCGTGGACAACCTGGACGAGTTGATTTGAACTTACAGCTGCAGGAGGATGACTGCCCGCTGGCCCATGGTCATCTTCCATAACATCATTGGTGTGTCCTCATACAATGCCTTCATGTTATGGAACAAGATCAACCCTACCTGGATGCCTGATAAGCAGAACAAGAGGAGGGTGTTCCTAGAGCAGCTGGGAAAGGCACTTGTAACCCCACACATTCAAAGAAAGGAGCGTCTCCCCCGCACAGCAGCCTCCGCAGCATTTGTGAAAGCAGTTTAGGGGGCTGAATCTTGTCCTGATCCGCCTGATGTCAATTCTGCCTCCCAAAGAAGGACTACAAATACTATGTGAGAAATACATCTGCAAAGTCCATGCACACACACTTGTATACTGTCCTATATGTGCTAATTAGAGTTGATTGATTTATGTTCTTCACGTTTGTGTTTTGTATCTGTTATCTGATTTTAGTATTGTTGTTGTTTATACACCTTGTAGGTGGGGGCAATGGTTACAAAAAATGGGAGAAGACTAGTATTTTGTAGTTGAATGTCAAGTTCTGACCTTAGTTCCTTTATTATGTCTTTGTGTTAGTTTGGTCAGGGCATGAGTTGGAGTGGGTAGTCTGTTCTTTTTTCTGTGTTGTATTTCTGTGTTTGCCCTGGTATGGTTCTCAATCAGAGGCAGCTGTTGATCGTTGTCTCTGATTGAGAATCATACTTAGGTAGCCTGTTTTCCCCATTTTTGTTGTGGGTGATTGTTTTCTGTTTTGTGCAGATTCCTTACAGAACTGTTTCGTTTTCGCTCTTTCTTATTTTTGTCATTTCAGTGTTCAGTTTATGTTGGTTATTAAAATGAACACTTACCACGCTGCACCTTGGTCCTCTTCTCCTTCACCAGACAAAAACTGTTACATTGAATTCCTCATTGTACAGTATAAGAATACATCACTATGTTGCCAAGAAAGTTCAAGACTGTAATTGTTTCCCTTAAAATAAATGCATTCAAAACTAATTTCTGCACATTTCTGCTACTTTCTTAGGCTATACAAGTGCTATCTCTTGCCAAAAAGTTCATGTTTACATCTATGCAGTACCTTTAGCGATAAACTTCTACTTTAGTAAAGAAAACAATTATTGCAGGTATGTTCTAATAAAAACGAGTGGTGTCCACTGATTAAATGCAGTCTTTCTGCATTGCGAAAGGGAAAACCCATATATTCACAAAGTTTGTGATGAATGACGGGTTGTTTCTTCATGCAAAATAGATTTGGGTTTTGAAATTCAATTAAGTTGCTTTATTTTAGGGGTTTAGTGAAGGCGGGTCATTTTTTACCCTTAGGACAAAGGGAGTATACTGAATGTTAAGACTACACAAGAGTGCAAAATAAACATCCAAAAACCAAAAGCATTGTATTTGGTTCAAAGCATTCTCTTAGACCTAAACTTCAACTGGAGTTGTGCATAAAGGGTGTGACATTTGAACAAGTTGAAGAAGATGCACTCCTGGGAGTAAATATCGGATGGGCAGTTATGATGGTCAAGTCATGTAATATTGACAAAGTTGTTGTGAAGATGGGGAGCAGAATGTCTGTTCAAAAAATATGTTCTGCCTTTCCCACGCAAAGATCGACTGTACTAATTGTTCAGACTTTGATCTTGATTACTGTCCGGTAAAATTGTAAGGTGGAGCAAAGAAAGACCTAGCAAAGCTGCAGCTGGCTCAAAAAAAAGCAGCACTTCTTCCCCTTAACTGGACACATAGAATTTTTTTTTTAAAATCATCATTAATCTAGACACAATATCCCATAATGACAAAGTGAAAAGAGGTTTTTAGACATTTTTGCAAATTGAGCTCAGGTGCATCCTGTTTCCATTGATCATCCTTGAGATGTTTCTGCAACTTGATTGGAGTCCACCTGTGGTAAATTCAATTGATTGGACATGATTTGGAAAGGCACACACCTGTCTATTTAAGGTCCCACAGTTGACAGTGTATGTCAGAGCAAAAACCAAGCCATGAGGTCGAAGGAATTGTCCATAGAGCTCCAACACAGGATTGTGTCGAGGCACAAATCTGGGGTAGGGTACCGAAACATTTCTGCAGCATTGAGGATCCCCAAGAACACAGTGGCCTCCATCATTCTTAAATGGAAGAAGTTTGGAACCACCAAGACACTTCCTAGAGCTAGCCGCTCAGCCAAACTGAGAAATTGGGGGAGAAGGTCCTTGGTCAGGGAGGTAACCAAGAAACTGATGGTGACTGTGACAGAGCTCCGGAGTTACTCTGTGGAGATGGGAGAACTGTCCATAGGGCAATCATCTCTGCGGCACTCCACCAATCAGGCCTTTATGGTAGTGGCCAGACAGAAAGCCACTCCTCAGTAAAAGGCAAATGACAGCCCACTTGGAGTTTGCCAAAAGGCACATAAATGAATCTCAGGCCATGAGAAACAAGATTCTCTGGTCTGATGAAACTAAGTTTGAACTCTTTGGCCCGAATGCCAAGTTTCTGATGGAAACCTGGTACCATCCCTACAGTGAGGCATGGTGGTGGAGGCATCATGCTGTGGGGATGTTTTTCAGCGGCAGGGACTGGGAGACTAGTCGGGATAGAGGGAACGATGAACAGAGTAAAGTAAAAAGAGATCACTGATGAAAACCTTCTCCAGAGCGCTCAGCACCTGACTGGGGTGAAGGTTCACCTTCCAACAGGACAATGACCCTAAGCACACAGCCAAGACAATGTAGGAGTGGTTTCGGGGACAAGTCTCTCTTTTTGAGTGGCCCAGCGATAGCCCGGACTTGAACCCGATCAAAAATCTCTGGAGAGATCTGAAAATAGCTCCCCATCCAACCTGACAGAGCTTGAGAGGGTCTGCAGAGAAGAATGGGAGAAACTCCCCAAACACTGGTGTGCCAAGCTTTTAGCGTCATACCCAGGAAGACTTGAGGCTGAAATCGCTGCCAAAGGTGATTCAACATAGCACTGAGTAAAGGGTCTGAATACTTATGTAAATGTGATATTTAAAAAAACAAATAATACATAAACATTTTCAAAATGTCTTATAAACATTTTTCACTTTGTCATTATTGGGTATTGTAGATTGATGAGGGACATTTTAGAATAAGTCTGTAACATAATGTAAAAGTCAAGGGGTCTGAATACTTTCCGAATGCACTGTGCATACCCCACCAGACACACCACTATGGGTATCTTCACAGTAATGCATCGCTTAGTACAATATCACAGCGCCTATCCTATTTCTAAAAAATGTATTTCACTGCACTGTATATAAGAATATGTACAGTGCCTTCATAAAGTATTCATACCACTTGACTTATTCCACATTTTGTTGTTTTACAGCCTGCATTTATTTATGGATTTAATTTAGATATTTTGTCACTGGTCTACACACTATACCACATAATGTCAAAGTGGAATGATTGTTTTCAAAATGTTTACAAATATAATAAAAGGAAAGGCTGAAATTTCTTGAGTTGCTAAGTATTCAACCCCTTTATGGCAAGCCTAAATAAGTTCAAGAGTAAAAATGTGCTTTAAAAAATCACATAAGTTGCATGGACTCACTCTGTCTGCAATAATAGTGTTTAACCTGATTTTTAAAGTTACTACAGAGGTTCTTCCTTTAAAAGTTGTGTCACAATGCAGAATAATACAAAAGATAATGATTTAATTCAGCGTTTATTTCTTTCACAGTGCCGCAGGATTCTATGGCATGTTATTTAACTGTCAGCCATTGTTGCCGTTAATGCTACTTTGACCACCAGAGGACATCTTTGAGAAGCGAAGTTATTGAAATGACATGGAGCTGTAGGCCTAAGTGTCCTGTTTACTGTGGCTGTTTTAGCATAACTTACTAATGGGCAGAAAGGCCTACTTTATTGGCCTACATAAAGCATACAAGTCATCCATGTCTTTAAACACAGTCAAGAATTTTAGTTATAAAATAAATAACAAAGGGAGCCTTGAATAATTAAACAATAAATAAACCGCAACATGTCAGCTTAAGTGATTGCATTCATGAATGCATTTGGCTGTTTTTAATGTTGGCTGTACTGGAGACTTAACTTTTTTTTGTTAGAACAGATTATATGGGATGGATGGGATGGATGTTTTTAATTATTATAGTATTTCTTTGGTCAATATTTACAATATTTGTTGTGCTGTTTATACTGTTAGAAATTTAGCTTAATTAAATATTAATATTATGGTATTTCTATTCCAAGAAAAACAAAAATGCATTTTACAGTAGCCTATATGGCGCTGTACAAGGTGACCGGTCGGGAGTAGGCCTGGGCTACTAAGTGACAGCTGTCGTGGCAATTTCCTGTATTACCAAATGAGGAGAGTTACAAACCACACATCAGTCAGAGTTATACTTAAACTTAATCTGTAATAATATGATCTTTACAATAGCCCTTAGATCAATTCAGTGTCTTTAATGAATTCTGAGAGTCCTGACATAAGAATATAAAAATATATTTTATAGCCAAGATACACCCCTCTCAACTTACATGACGAACCACAGATCTTAAGAACAGATCACAAAGGTTAAGATTTGTATGAAAGATATCTATAAAACATAGCAGACAGTTACTGCTGTGTCAACAGTTCTCATTGTAAAGACCAGTGTCTGGCCCCCTCCTACTCCAAACTGGAACACGTCTTACCCTGGTACGGTATAGCACAAAAACATTAGCTTTACTATCTGGAATGCTCTTTAGGCTTTTTTTCCTAAAGACATCGTAAACCTCCTCTGTCAATGCTATCTCATAGAGGCCCATCCTCAGTGGAACACACACACACACACAATAGTCCAAAAGGATTCATTCTAATGACAAGTATCTCACATAAGCATATTATATAAATAAAACATCTTATTTATCTATGTTACCCAACTAATTCTGATTCTTCCGCCACACAGCGAGTGAAGAGCAAAATAATCCTAACTCACCTTAATTGTAGGTTTACCAATACCCAAACGGAGATTCAGTGAAAATAAAAAGATGATTGATTTATCAAGACCAGTCCCCATGCTTGTCTCAGACCAGCGCGAAATGGTGCTGAAATAGTTGACCACAAGCGGGTAGGCCATTGCTTCAAATCCTACTGTAATAATAAACATGTTGGCTAAAGCGATTGAATTAAAAAATGCATTTGACTGTTTTTAATATTGGCCATCAAACAAAAGCACAGCATTTACTGGGGTAGAAATATGTTATTGAATTCGATTGAAAAATATATGTATTTCAAAATGTATATGTTTATTAGGCTGCTGAGAGGTGAGTGTCTTTAAATACAATGCTCCTCTACCCTCCTTTCCTACCCTCCTTCTTGATCTCCTACTCGGCAAGAGTCTATTGTTCTGCTAATAGCCCATCATGGGTAGGATGGCTTCTTTTGTATTGCAATGTATTGAATGAATGTACAGTAATTTAATATTCTCATTCTTGGAGTTGAAACATTGTTTGCAGAGTTCACAACCTGCTACGCAGGTGTTTATTGTTTTAAATGTACAGTTGAAGTCGGGCGTTTACATACAACTTAGCCAAATACATTTAAACTCCAGTTTTTCACAATTCCTGACATTTAATCCTAGTACGAATTCCCTGTTTTAGGTCAGTTAGGATCACCACTTTATTTTAAGAATGTGAAATGTCAGAATAATAGAAAAGAAAATGATTTAATTCAGCGTTTATTTCTTTCATCACATTCCCAGTGGGTCAGAAGTTTACATACACTCAATTAGTATTTGGTATCATTGCCTTTAAATTGTTTAACTTGGGTCAAACATTTTGGGTAGCCTTCCACAAGCTTCCCACAATAAGTTGGGTGAAATTTGACCCATTCCTCCTCACAGAGCTGGTGTAACTGAGTCAGGGTTGTAGGCCTTCTTGCTCGCACACGCTTTTTCAGTTCTGCCAACAAATGTTCTATATGATTGAGGTCAGGGCTTTGTGATGGCCACTCCAATATCTTGACTTTGTTGTCCTTAAGCCATTTTTCCACAACTTTGAAAGTATGCTTGGGGGTCCTTGTTCATTTGGAAGACCAATTTGCGACCAAGCTTTAACTTCCTGATTGATGTCTTGAGATGTTGCTTCAATATATCCATATAATTTTCCTCCCTCATGATGCCATCTATTTTGTGATGTGCACCAGTCCCTCCTGCAGCAAAGCACCACCACAACATGATGCTGCCACCCCTGTGCTTCACAGTTGGGATGGTGTTCTTCGGCTTGCAAGCCTCCCTCTTTTTCCTCCAAACATAATGATGGTCATTATGGCCAAACAGTTTTATTTTTGTTTCATCAGACCAGAGGACATTTCTCCAAAAAGTACAATCTTTGTCCCTATGTGCAGTTGCAAACCAGTCTGGCTTTTTTATGTAGGTTTTAGAGCGTGGCTTCTTCATTGGTGAGCGGCCTTTCAAGTTATGTCGACATAGGACTCGTTTTACTGTGGATATAGATACTTTTGTACCTGTTTCCTCCAGCATCTTCACAAGGTCCTTTGCTGTTGTTCTGGGATTGATTTGCACTTTTCTTTTTTTTCCTGTTTTCTCTGTTTATTAAGTTTTACACACACATACAATACAACACAAAGCAATATAAATAATATACTCAACTAGAAAAAAAATACAAATAAAAATACAAATAAAAAAATAGCTTTAAAGATACCGTACTTTCGACAAGTTAAACACACCAGGGAGAAGGCTACAAAGGTTAAAGGGCAATCTATAGTACAGGGACAGAGCTAACAACTCACCATTGTTCCTGTAAACAGTCAAGGGATAAGGGTGGAGAAATGCTTTAAAATAAAGTTTACAATGCTTTAAAATAAAAAAAAAATAGAATGATTTTTCATGTAGGCGTGAACAAAATATAAAAATAACTGGGAAAAACAGGCTCACACTTCAGTCTCTGCCCAGGCAAGATGAACAAGGCATCCATGGGTCACAATCAATAAGCACATGGACCTTAATGCCCCCCCAGCAAAAACACAGAGAGAGGCTCCTCCAACCCTTAAGTCACAGGGTGGTCAAATACAGACTTATTTTAGTTTTAATTGGAATGCCATCAGAGGATGGACTGTTTAAAGTAAGACCGGAATGGAGCCCAAGCCTCATTAAACAGTTTAGGGTTCCCACGTAAATTGAATTTTATTTTTTATAGTTTCAGAGAGCACAACACATCTCTCACCCAATATGTATAAGATGGGGGAGCTGCCATCTTCCAGTTCTGTAGTATTAGCCGTCTAGCTAAAAGAGTTGCATAAGCAACAGTGTCCGACTGGATTCTTGATAGGGGGGTGCCAATGGGCAGTACTCCAAAAAGGGCTGTAAGGGGAGACAGATCTATAACAGTGTCATATATATCATAGAAACATTTAAATATTAATTCCCAGAAACCTGACAGTTTATGACAGCCCCAAAACATATGCAACAGTGTGGCTGGTTCCACTTTACATCTGACACCGGTAGGATCAAAATCAGAGAATATTCTTCCAAGTTTGGCAACCCGACCAGTGGATACGGTGTACCACCTTGAATTGAATGAGGCTGTGTCTAGTGCTAAAAGAGGACGAGTGCATCCTGTGCAGCACAGATTCCCAGGCGTCTTCCCCAAGTTCCTCCCCCAAATCATTTTCCCATCGAGTCTTTAAAGGCACCAAAGAAGGGTTCTGTAAGTCGTGAATGATTGCATATACATCTGAAATTGCGCCCCCAGGAAGCTTGTTCAACTCCAAGATGCTCTCTATAGCTGTATTCGAAGGCCTATGGGGAAATCCAGGTGTGTTAGCTCTGACAAAGTTTCTAGCCTGGAGATAGCGGAAAAAGTGGGATTGGGGGAGATTGAACTTCTCCTGCAGCTGAAAAAAAGAGGCAAATGTATCATCAAAGAATAATTGGGCTAGCGAGGAGAGGCCTAGTGAGTGCCAAATGCCAAAAGCCCCATCATTCAAAGATGGAGGAAATAAAATGTTCTGATTGATTGGGCCTGATAGAGAAAAACCTCGGAGGCTAAAGGCTAAACAGAACTGATTCCAAATTTTGGAACACACCTTTTGCCTAGGGACACTGGGAGAGACGAGCACAACACAGAGGAAAGTGCTGCAGGTTTACACGATTCAGACTCCATCTGGACCCAGAGTGGTCTAGGGCCAGTAGGATCAGTCTGCAGCCAGTACAGAAGGGCTCTGAAATTTACAGCCCAGTAGTATGTCTGAAAATTTGGTAGAGCTAAACCCCCCAATGACCTAGGCTTCTGTAAATGTTTTCTACCAATCCGTGGTACCTTGCCATCCCAAATAAAATGCATGAATGTTTGATCCAGTGAAATAAAAAAATATTTTGTAATAAAAATGGGTAAACATTGAAATAAATGAAAACATTTGGGCAACACATTCATTTTAATGACATTAATCCTTCCGATAAAAGAGAGGGGTTGCGAATTCTAAAAAGTAAAAGATTGTTTCAAACCGTATGCTAGAGCAACAAAGTTTTCCTGAAACAAATTTGAATATTTCCTTGTCACTTTAACTCCCAAGTAGGTTAATTGATCCCGGACAATCCTAAACTGAGAACTTGTAGAAGAGCACTTTAAAGCAGCCTTGTTTACAGGAAAAAGCTCACTCTTGCCTAGATTCAGCTTGTACCCTGAGATTGATCCAAACTTTTTAAGAACAGATAGGGCACGTGGAAATGAGGTATCAGGGTTGGATATACACAAAAGGACGTCAGCATATAGCGAGACTTTCTTCTCCCAGCCTGCCCTGATTATACCTTGAATGGCATCATTAGAGCGTAGTGCAATGGCGAGAGGCTCGATTGCCAAAGCAAACAGCAAGGGGGAGAGTGGACAACCCTGTCTGGATCCGCGGTGCAAGGGAAAATAGTCAGAGGACAAGTTATTAGTCCGTACCGAAGCCATGGGGGAAAAATAAAGAATCTTTATCCACGCAATGAATTTGGGGCCAAAGCCAAATCTATAAAGGGCAGCTGTTAGGTAATCCCACTCAACGCGGTCAAACGCTTTTTCGGCATCAAGTGAGACCACCACTTCCGGGTCCTCCAACGCCGGGGAGTACAGTATATTCATAAGGTGCCTAATATTGAAAAATAAATGCCTATTTCTCACAAAGCCAGTCTGGTCAGAGTGTATTACTTGGTGCAGCAAGCCTTCCATATGGATGGCTAAAAGCTTAGCTAGGATTTTGTAATCCCAGTTTAAAAGCGAGATTGGGCGATAGGATCCAAATTCCAGGGGGTCTTTGTTTTTCTTTAATAGTAATGAAATTGAAGCCTGATAAAGACTAGGCGGTAGCTTTGAAGTATTAAGGCACTGTGCAAATAGTCGAGACAAGAATGGGCAAAGCAGACCAGAAAACGTCCTGTAAAATTTGGTTGGAAAACCGTCCGGACCCGGTGATTTACCACTTTTCATTGCGGACACTGCTGTTGCAATCTCCTCAAGCGTAAATTCTTCTTCTAGACAGTCATGGGAGTCTGTCTCAATTGAAGGCATTTTCAAGCCATTGAAGAAGGAATCATTCAGCAAAGGGTCTTGAGGGGATTCAGAGGTGTATAGCGCAGAGTAAAATTGTTTGAATTGATCATTGATCTCTTTTTGTATAACTGTGGTGGCACCAGACGGGGTCCTTATTTGTGGGATTAAACGTGAGGCCTCAGATTTATGGATCTGATGTGCAAGGAGTTTACTGGCCTTTTCGCCTTGTTCATGGACTTTGTATCGAGCTCGCAAGAGTAACTGTTCAGCTTGCCTGGTAGAAAGCTCATCAAATTCAGATTGGAGTAGTTGGCGCTCTTTATGCAGATCAGAGGAAGGATCCGTAGCATACTTCTCATCCAATGTGGCTATGGACTCGCTCAGGTCCCGAAGTCGCTGAGAGCGAACTCTGTTTTGGTTGGCTGTATAAGAAATAATTTGGCCACGTAGATATGCTTTGAGAGACTCCCATATGGTAGAGCAGGACATACCTGGTGTTGAATTAGTTTCTAGGAATAAGGTGATTTCAGAAGAAATTAAATTGACACACTCCTTATCTGAGAGTAAAATGGGGTTGAGACGCCATTGATAACACATAGGAGGTCACTGGGGGAACTCTAGTTCAAGCACTAATGGTGAATGGTCAGAAAAAACAATACTCTCGTAAGTACACTGCCGAAGGTTAGGCAGAAGTTTTTTTGTCCAAAAAGAAGTCATAAATCCAGGAGTATGTTTGATGAACATGAGAATAAAAGGAATACTGTCTATCTGTAGGATGTAGGAAACGCCAGGTCTCAAACATAGCTTATTTCTGAAGAAATGTTTGAATAAGTAGGGCACATTTAGATGGGCCTGTATTTGTTTGTGAGGACTTGTCAAGAACTGGGGACATTTTACAGTTGAAATCCCCCCCTAAAATCAACAAATGAGAATCTAAATTGGGAATAGCAGACAGAAAGGAAGAAATTAAACTTGTGTCATCCCAATTGGGAGCATAAACACTAGCCAAAACAAGAGGGGTAGAGGGGTAGTTCACCGGTTACTATGACGTATCGTCCCTTAGGATCAGCAATAACCTCAGAAGCTACAAAGGGAGTAGCTTTATCAACCAGAATAGCAGCACCTCTTGATTTACTATGAAAGTTTGAGTGGAACACTTGACCAACCCAGTCCTTACGCATCCTAAAATGCTCACCAGTCCTCAAGTGCGTCTCTTGTAGAAATGCAATATTTGCATTCCAACCCTTTAAGTGTGTCAACACCCTCTTACGCTTCACCGGGTTATTAACCCCTTTGGTGTTCCATGAAATGTACTTGATCACATTATTTCGGCCCCTCTGGGCATTCCCGTTATTCAACCCTGTCATTAGAGCATAGAATGGAAAAGCAATGAGCGCCCAAAACCCCCAGAATAACTTGTCTCAGAGTAATAATGTACGGTAGTAGATGTTTGGAAAAAGTACAGAAAAAAAATTGAGAGAGAAAATAAATAAAATGTATAAAGGCTCTCAGCCAAAAATCTAATTTGAAGTAAGGAAATCGTAGTAAGACAATTAAAAATAATAGTAATTATAATAGTAGTCTAGTTGACGCTGAGACAGCTTACAACCGATACCAAAAAACTATGTGTGCGCAACGTTGAATGTTTGCTGGGCATAAATGACGCTCAAAACTTTTACAATTGAAGTGAGACCCCAAAAACCGTGTAGCCTCGGCAGACATTTACTGTTTACTGGGCCAATGCAAACGGATGCAGTAAACAAATAACCAAAAATATTGAGTCACTGAGACACTGTGTAAACAAACTGAATAGGTGAGCGAGATAGCCTAGAAACACAGGAGTTAAGTAAAACCTTAATAAAATTTAATTAAAGTGACTGAATGCTTGTAAGGCACGCACACTAGATGATCAAAACATTAGATCACATCAAATAAGCCTGAATGGGTTCGCCAACTATACAAGACTAGCCTGTTATATCTAAACATAATTGCACCACAGGTGGGTTACTTACTATCCACAGTTCGCGAGCAACAGTTGCTGAACTGTGAGCATGTTCAAGACTTCTTGATGTGACGTTGAATATGAGCCATAGCCTCATCCGGAGATTCAAACGTGTAGTCTTTACCCTCATGAGATAGCCATAAACGGGCCGGGAATCGCAGTCCATACTTCACACTTGGATGGTCCCGAAGTACTCGTTTGGCCAGTCCGAAAGCTGCGCGCTGCCTGGAAACAGTGGGGGAGTAGTCCTGGTAGATGGAGAAGCTCTGTCCTGCGGGCTCGTCGGAGGATCTCCATCAAGCATTTCGCTACACTCGCATTAACATCTGCTAACCATGTGTATGTGACAAATAAAAATTTGATTTGATCTTCTCATGAAAAAAGTGCACTCAAAGAATTATGTCACGGGGCCTCTCCCCATCCCGGGGCTTTGGGCGCAGTGACCGGTGGGCTCGATCAATCAGGGGCTTTTCATCTAAGGCAAGAACATCCTTCAGCCGCCCTGAAACGAAATCCATGGCACGATGCATTTCCGCTGACTCCGGGGCCGACACAAGTCTCAGATTATTGCGTCGAGAGAATCCCTCTAAACTCACACAGCTCTCCTTCACCTTTTTCAAATCCGCAGCTAGGCGTTTAACTTCAGCCTCCAGGGATGTAGTTAAGTCGGAGACATTAGTAGCGGAGGTCTCCAGTGCTGCAATCGTTGTAGTGTGTGATGCAGCTGTTGTTTTGAGTAATGTGATTGCTGGCACAGTCTCGTTCCGCAGGATGGTTAAATCTGCTTTTAAAGTATCAGAAACCTCCTGTATTCTGGCCTCAATTGTAGCAACCACCTCTGTTTTCATTTCAACTATCTCAGAGCGTAGTAGTTTGATGGCCTCGAGAATGTTCATTTCAGCGCCGCCAGGCCAAGCCGCACCCCCGGGTAAAGTTTGCGTCCCCGGGCCCTCAGACTCAGGAGAGGGCGGTGATGAGAGCGGGTCTTGTAGGCCGGGTTTTCTCAAAGTCATGCTTTTGGCCTTATGCTTGGTCGACATGCTGACATTCGGAAGCAAAGTAGTCTTGTTTTTTAAGGAAAGGGATCACCAAATTAATATTTGAAAATAAATACGGTTCTGTTGCAAAATTCACAAACTTTAAGAATACCACGGGAGCAAACAGAAAACACGTCAGTCGCACATGGCGTCCCTCCTATCCCCTTGATTTGCACTTTTCGCACCAAAGTACGTTCATCTCTAGGAGACACAACACAACACAGACACTCCTTCCTGAGCGGTATGACGGCTGTGTGGTCCCATGGTGTTTACACTTGCGTACTATTGTTTGTACAGATGTACGTGGTACCTTCAGCCATTTGGAAATTGGTCCCAAGGATCAACCAGACTTGTGGAGGTCTTGCCTGATTTCTTTTGATTTTCCCATGATGTCAAGCAAAGAGGCACTGGGTTTGAAGGTAGGCCTTGAAATACATCCACATGTACACCTCCAATTGACTCAAATTTAGTCAATTAGCCTATCAGAAGCTTCTAAAGCCATGGCATCATTTTCTGGAATTTTCCAAGCTGTTTAAAGGCACAGTCAACTCATGTAAACTTCCGACTTCAACTGTACATTTCATAGATAAATGAAGTAACTCAGGTCTTGAAATATGGGCAACCTTTTTCCCCTCCCTATTCTAGCTGGACTCTCTTTCCTTCAGTTTCTTCTTCACATCAGGAAAGAAGGTCTCCATGTTGCAGAAAATCACTTTAAAGAGAGGGGCTATCACTCTTTCACACTGTGGTAAATAATGCCAGTTTGTTATTTAGAATAATTTATTTCTGTTTTTAGAGGGAGATGCAGGACTCTTGTGCCAGAGTAGAGAGACTCTCGGACTGAAACATTCACACCTCCACATTTACGATAAGATAGTCAATTTGTGCCAAAGTTTAGACTGCAGATAGTGCAATGACAGAATGACGCAATTTACCACAACTGCCACCATCTACCACAAACAGTTGCGGCATACTCAAACTTTTAAAGGAAGAACGACTGTACCTCATCTCTGTAACCCACACATACTATTATCTGTAAGGTCTCTCAGACTAGCATTGGATTTCAAACACAGATTCAAACACAGAGGTTTTCCAATGCCTCACAAAGAAGGGCACCTATTGGTAGATGGGTACAAATAAAAAGCAGACATGTAATATCCCTTTAAGCATGGTGAAGTTATTAATTACACTTTGGATGGTGTATCAATACACCCAGTCACTACAAAGATACAGGCGTCCTTCCTAACTGTTGCCGGAGAGGAAGAAAACCGCTCAGGGATTTCACCATGAGGCCAAAGGTGACTTTAACACAATTACAGAGTTTAATGGCTGTGACAGGAGAAAACTGAGGATGGGATCAACAACATTGTAGTTACTCCATAATACTAAACTAATTGGCAGAGTGAAAAAGGGAAGCCTGTATAGAATATACATTTTCATAAATGATTCACAGAGCTGAAGTAATAGACACATATCAGCATCAACTGTTCAGAGGAGACCTTTCAAAGGAGGCCTTCATGGTCGAATTTTTGCAAAGAAACCACTACTAAAGGACACCAATAATAAGAAGAGACTTGCTTGGGTCAAGAAACACGAGCAATGGACATTGCGGAAATGTTTCCTTCGGTCTGGAGTCCAAATTGGAGATATTTGGTTCCAACCGCCATGTCTTTGTGAGACGCGATGTGGGTGAATAGATGATGTCCGCATGTGCATTTCCCGGAGGAGGAGGTGTTATGGTGTGGGGTTGCTTTGCAGGTGACATTGTCTGTGATTTATTTAGAATTCAAGGCACACTTAACCAGCATGGCTACCGCAGCATTCTGCAGCAATGTGCCATCCCATCTGGTTTGGGCTTAGTTAGTGGGACTATCTTTTGTTTTTCAACAGGACCCAACACACCTCACGGCTATGTAAGGGCTATTTGACCAAGAAGGAGAGTGATGGAGTGCTGCATTAGATGGCCTGGCCTCCACAATCCCCCGACCTCAACCAAATTGAGATTGTTTTGGGATGAGTTGGACCGCAGAGTGAAGGAAATGCAGCCAACAAGTGTTAAGCATATGTGGGAACTCCTTCAAGACTGTTGGAAAAGCATTCCAGGTGAAGCTGGTTTAGAGAATGCCAAGGGTGTGCAAAGCTGTCATCAAGGCAAAGGGTGGATTTTTGAAAAATCTCAAATATAAAATATATTTTGATTTGTCTAACACTTTTTTGGTTACTACATGATTCCATGTGTGTTATTTCATAGTTTTGATGTCTTTACTATTATTCCACAATGTAGAAAATAGTCAAAATAAAGGAAAACCCTTGAATGAGTAGGTGTGTCCAAACTTTTTACCGGTAGTGTGTGAGAGCAGTACCCAACCCTCACTCTCCTCACACTGACCCCCACCCACAGCCATGAGAATCAAAAAGGGCAACCAAGAAAAGTGCGACCGCAAAAATGGACAAAATGCTCAGCGTGCAGACATAGCATCCAGATTCAGCAAGACAGGAACTCTCTTTTGGAAAAGTTCATTTTTGTTTGACCCATAATACACCCTGTTTAATCTTGGGCCTATGTCCTTGTTCCAGTCTAACTGTCCAGGTGACAGTCGCATTTCAGACCACATGAATGCCTTTTGATATTGGACTTATTTGGCTGATATTATTTCCCATACCTCAGCCGGAGTAATGACGTTTTGAGGCACATTTTCATGTGTGTGTAAGTGTTTCTTTATATGACCTGTGGGCTCATCCTCTCAAGTGTATTACAATTATATTAGCAAGCATCTGGTTCTCTGGCTGCGAAGTGATGAATCCTCCTGAACTGTAGATGACCTTGAATCACAGAGAATGAGTCACTCTGGTCGGAATATTAAGAGGATTTCAATATGATGGAGCAGTATCAACCGTTATGTAAAATGCATAATCCTAAAATGATGCAGCTGATAAAGTGTGATTTTTGTGCGCATTACACTTTTCCTCACACAAGCTCACACACATGCACGCATATATACACACTCATCGTGACTAGCCACGGTCATGCGTCAGGTACCATAAATACAGTGCCTTGCGAAAGTATTCGGCCCCCTTGAACTTTGCGACCTTTTGCCACATTTCAGGCTTCAAACATAAAGATATAAAACTGTATTTTTTTGTGAAGAATCAACAACAAGTGGGACACAATCATGAAGTGGAACGACATTTATTGGATATTTCAAACTTTTTTAACAAATCAAAAACTGAAAAATTGGGCGTGCAAAATTATTCAGCCCCTTTACTTTCAGTGCAGCAAACTCTCTCCAGAAGATCAGTGAGGATCTCTAAATGATCCAATGTTGACCTAAATGACTAATGATGATAAATACAATCCACCTGTGTGTAATCAAGTCTCCGTATAAATGCACCTGCACTGTGATAGTCTCAGAGGTCCGTTAAAAGCGCAGAGAGCATCATGAAGAACAAGGAACACACCAGGCAGGTCCGAGATACTGTTGTGAAGAAGTTTAAAGCCGGATTTGGATACAAAAAGATTTCCCAAGCTTTAAACATCCCAAGGAGCACTGTGCAAGCGATAATATTGAAATGGAAGGAGTATCAGACCACTGCAAATCTACCAAGACCTGGCCGTCCCTCTAAACTTTCAGCTCATACAAGGAAAAGACTGATCAGAGATGCAGCCAAGAGGCCCATGATCACTCTGGATGAACTGCAGAGATCTACAGCTGAGGTGGGAGACTCTGTCCATAGGACAACAATCAGTCGTATATTGCACAAATCTGGCCTTTATGGAAGAGTGGCAAGAAGAAAGCCATTTCTTAAAGATATCCATAAAAAGTGTTGTTTAAAGTTTGCCACAAGCCACCTGGGAGACACACCAAACATGTGGAAGAAGGTGCTCTGGTCAGATGAAACCAAAATTGAACTTTTTGGCAACAATGCAAAACGTTATGTTTGGCGTAAAAGCAACACAGCTGAACACACCATCCCCACTGTCAAACATGGTGGTGGCAGCATCATGGTTTGGGCCTGATTTTCTTCAGCAGGGACAGGGAAGATGTTTAAAATTGATGGGAAGATGGATGGAGCCAAATTCAGGACCATTCTGGAAGAAAACCTGATGGAGTCTGCAAAAGACCTGAGACTGGGACGGAGATTTGTCTTCCAACAAGACAATGATCCAAAACATAAATCAAAATCTACAATGGAATGGTTCAAAAATAAACATATCCAGGTGTTAGAATGGCCAAGTCAAAGTCCAGACCTGAATCCAATCGAGAATCTGTGGAAAGAACTGAAAACTGCTGTTCACAAATGCTCTCCATCCAACCTCACTGAGCTCGAGCTGTTTTGCAAGGAGGAATGGGAAAAAATGTCAGTCTCTCGATGTGCAAAACTGATAGAGACATACCCCAAGCGACTTACAGCTGTAATCGCAGCAAAAGGTGGCGCTACAAAGTATTAACTTAAGGGGGCTGAATAATTTTGCACGCACAATTTTGCCGTTTTTGATTTGTTAAAAATCCAATAAATGTCGTTCCACTTCATGATTGTGTCCCACTTGTTGTTGATTATTCACAAAAAAATACAGTTTTATATCTTTATGTTTGAAGCCTGAAATGTGGCAAAAGGTCGCAAAGTTCAAGGGGGCCGAATACTTTCGCAAGGCACTGTAAGAGAAGTCAATACTCTATTTGCACATTGTGTATTGGAAAAATGTACAACGAATACATATCACACACAAGGAGAAGCCTTCAATGTCAATCTATAAAAGCTGCCTCTATCAAAACGTTACACGGAATAGGCTAAACATGGAAATAGAGGTACATCCCCGGGTTGCTGCTCAGAATTCCTACGAGGATTTGTTATACATTTGTTCTATGTTGTGGGTGAGAACTACTTCTCATATGATATTTCTACAGAAGAGATGTGTTGTGATACAATAATCATTTAACTACCAGATGTGTTACTATGTTTCCTGACAGTATGCAAGAGTGAACAAAAAGGGTAGTCTGGCCAACACGTAACTCAAAGTCCTCCTGACTTCAGTCTGGAAAGGCTGTCTTGAGGTTGTCTGCAACAATGTGGACGATAATGTAGAGAGAGGGCTGTGCTTTTACTGGTTGGTTCTCCTCTGTGTGTTTCTCACTCAAACACCTCAAACAGGCACGCACGCACGCACGCGCACACACACACACACACACACACACACACACACACACACACACACACACACACACACACACACACACACACACACACACACACAGCCTGGAGCACTGCCCCCTTCCATTACAACTGGTGGATTTTCAAATCCAAATAACTTCACCCCCCATTTGAGAGTTGCAATCAATGCATTGGTGAATTTTTGAGCGAATACTGCAATTACAACGGCTTCCTGTTCAGACCAGTGTGTCACAACTCTCCCTGCAATGTGAGTCACTTGAGTTGCGTCATCCAGGCTACAAAAAGGATAATTCTAGACAACAAAAATAAATATATATATATACACAGTTGAAGACAGAAGTTTACAAACAGTTAGGTTGGAGTCATTAAAACTTGTTTTTCAACCACTTCACAAATTTCTTGTTAACAAACTAGAGTTTTGGCAAGTCGGTTAGGACATCTACTTTGTGCATGACACAGGTAATTTTTCCAACAAATGTTTACAGACAGATTATTTCACTTGCAAGTCACTGTATCACAATTAAAGGGGTCAGAAGTTTACATACACTAAGTTGACTGTGCCTTTAAACAGCTTGGAAAATTCCAGAAAATTATGTCATGGCTTTAGAAGCTTCTGATAGGCTAATTGACATCATGTGCTTAATTGACTGTGCTTTGGCAAAGTGGGTGGGGTTATATCCTTCCTGTTTGGCCCTGTCCGGGGGTGTCCTCGGAGTGGGCCACAGTGTCTCCTGACCCCTCCTGTCTCAGCCTCCAGTATTTATGCTGCAGTAGTTTATGTGTCGGGGGGCTAGGGTCAGTTTGTTATATCTGGAGTACTTCTCCTGTCCTATTCGGTGTCCTGTGTGAATCTAAGTGTGCGTTCTCTAATTCTCTCCTTCTCTCTTTCTCTCTCTCGGAGGACCTGAGCCCTAGGACCATGCCCCAGGACTACCTGACATGATGACTCCTTGCTGTCCCCAGTCCACCTGGCTGTGCTGCTGCTCCAGTTTCAACTGTTCTGCCTTATTATTATTCGACCATGCTGATCATTTATGAACATTTGAACATCTTGGCCATGTTCTGTTATAATCTCCACCCGGCACAGCCAGAAGAGGACTGGCCATCCCACATATGCTCTCTCTAATTCTCTCTTTCTTTCTCTCTCTCGGAGGACCTGAGCCCTAGGACCATGCCCCAGGAATACCTGACATGATGACTCCTTGCTGTCCCCAGTCCACCTGACTGTGCTGCTGCTCCAGTTTCAACTGTTCTGCCTTATTATTATTCGACCATGCTGATCATTTATGAACATTTGAACATCTTGGCCATGTTCTGTTATAATCTCCACCCGGCACAGCCAGAAGAGGACTGGCCACCCCACATAGCCTGGTTCCTCTCTAGGTTTCTTCCTAGGTTTTGGCCTTTCTAGGGAGTTTTTCCTAGCCACCGTGCTTCTTCACCTGCATTGCTTGCTGTTTGGGGTTTTAGGCTGGGTTTCTGTACAGCACTTTGAGATATCAGCTGATGTACGAAGGGCTATATAAAATAAATTTGATTGATTGATTGATCATTTGAGTCAGTTGGAGGTGTGCCTGTGGATGTATTTCAAGGCCTACCTTCAAACTCAGTGCCTCTTTGCTTGACATCATGGGAAAATCAAAAGAAATCAGGCAAGACCTCAGAAAAAAATGGTAGCCCTCCACAAGTCTGGTTCATCCTTGGGAGCAATTTCCAAAGCCTGAAGGTAGCACATTCATCTGTACAAACAATAGTACCCAAGTATAAACACCATGGGGCCACGCAACCGTCATACCGCTCAGGAAGGAGATGCGTTGTGTCTCCTAGAGATGAACGTACTTTGGTGCGAAAAGTGCAAATCAATCCCAGAACAACAGTATCTATATCCACATAACCTGAAAGGCCGCTTAGCAAGGAAGAAGCCACTGCTCCAAAACTGCCATAAATAAGCCAGACTACGGTTTGCAACTGCACATGGGGACAAAGTTCGTACTTTTTGGAGAAATGTCCTCTGGTCTGATGACATAAAAATAGAACTGTTTGATCATAATGACCATTGTAATGTTTGGAGGAAAAAGGAGGAGGCTTGCAAGCCGAAGAACACCATCCCAACCGTGAAGCACGGGGGTGGCAGCATCATGTTGTGGGGGTGCTTTGCTGCAGGAGGGACTGGTGTACTTCACAAAATAGATGACATCATGGGGAAGGTAAATTAGGTGGATATATTGAAGCAACATCTCAAGACATCAGTCTGGAAGTTGAAGCTTGGTCGCAAATGGGTCTTCCAAATGGACAATGACCCCAAGCATACTTACAAAGTTGTGGTAGCTAATATACATGGGTTCTAACTTGAAAAATTATTTGTTAGTTTAAGATTGTACAATTTATGCTCCCCGCATATAAAAACCATGAAGACTGCCGAAAAGACCAAGTTGCAAGATTGTAATTTCTATGATTCACATGGTGTTAGGACATATTGCCTGAAGTCTACTGTACATGATAAATTGGTGCACACCTAGTGGCACTTCACTTTTTAGTATAGAAAATGGCTATGAGGATTTTTCTACATTATTCACAACATAAACACAATTACAATCTTAAAGAATAAAAATCTATTTTCATAATTTGCATGTGGAAAGATGTACCTGAGTGACAATAGCAAGCCAGCAGCAGATGAAACAGAAAGTTAATTCTCTCCTCCATTTCTACCTGGTTTTAGCTTGTGGCTATCACTGTCTTACTGGCTAGGTTCAGGATATTCACTAGCCCATACCAGTGACACACGTAGCTATATTATCAACATATGGCAGTACACAAGCAAATCATAGCTCACTTATTTTGACAGCTAGAAAGAAATAGCCACTCAGAAACGGAGGAAAAGGATATCAAACTTTAGCAAACTAACGTTATCTGGTGCCCCTTTAACAAGAAGCAACTGTGACCACATTTATTCTAAGATTCCAACTCGTCTGGTACTGGTAGCCCAGTACCAGTTTTAAAAAAACATATGGAAGTACTTAAGTGTCTCAACAATGTAAAGGGGTTAAATAAGGGTCAAAATAAATACAAATTATCATGTAATAATTATCAATTATTATGTCATAAACGATCCTAATATGGTCATAACATTGTCATGACTCATATATTTACACCTGTTGTGACATATATTGAGTTATTTTATGGCTGGTTAAGACACCTACATAAGTGTCAAATTCCACATTTATTAAAATGTGTTTTTTGGCTGACAAGAAGTTTCCTTTCGTTTGAAAGTCAGTCTTTTAAATCCTTTGTTTTTGTTGTAATGAATTCTTTAAAGTCATGTTTTTTTCATCATGTTTAAAATTACTTGAAGAAAATACAATGTATGACACTGTCATGAAGCATTATGACCATACTGTGTCACTTTACTTGGACTATGAAAATACACTTTGACACTGTCAAGAAGCATTATGAACATCATAATTATACAGTGCATTCGGAAAGTATTCAGACCCCTTGACTTTTTCCACATTTTGTTAAGTTACAGCCTTATTCTAAAATGGATAAGAAAAAAAGAAACCTCAGTAATCTACAGTACACACAATAACCCCATAATGACAAAGCGAAAACAGGTGTATAGAATTTTTTGCGAAGTTACAAAATCTAACAAACAGAAACACCTTATTTACGTAAGTGTTCAGACCATTTGCTATGAGACTCGAAATTGAGCCCAGGTGCATCCTGTTTCCATTGATCATCCTTGAGATGTTTCTACAACTTGATTGGTATCCACCTGTGGAACATTCAATTGATTGGACATGATTTGGAAAGGCACACACTTGTATATATAAGGTCCCACAGTTGACAGTGCATGTCAGAGCAAAAACCAAGCCATGAGGTCGAAGGAATTGTCCGTAGAGCTCCGAGACAGGATTGTGTCGAGGCACAGATCTGAGGAAGCGTACCAAAAAATGTCTGCAGCATTCAAGGTCCCCAAGATCACAGTGGCCAGTGGCCTTCTTAAAACTTCTTAAGGCTAGGGGGCACTATTTTTACATCCGGATGAAAAGTGTGGCCAAAGTAAACTGCCTGCTACTCAGGCCCAGAAGCTAGGATATGCATGATATTACTATATTTGGATAGAAAACACTCTGAAGTTTCTAAAACTGTTTGAATAATGTATGTGAGTATGACAGAACTTATTTTGCAGGCAACACCCAGAGGACAAACCATCTCTTTTCAATAAATTTCAATGGAAATCTAGAATTCTAAGGCAGTTGCTTGCAGTTCCTATCGCTTCCACTAGATGTCAACAGTCTTTAGGAATTGGTTGATGTTTTTCCTTTGAGAAATGAAGAAGTAGCCCTGTTCAGAACGGGGGCCGAGTGAAGTGTACTGTTGTGGTTGAGGCGCGTGACCTGAAAACACCCTCCACTTTGTTTTCCTCCGGTATTGAACACAGTTTATTCCGTCTTAAATTTTATGGATTATTTACATTTAAAAACACCTAAAGTTGGATTAGGAAATGTTTGAAATGTTTGGATCAAGTTTACAGGTAACTAATTAGATAATGTAGTCATGTTGCGGGAGTTGGAACCGGTGTATTTTCTGAATCATACGCGCCAAATAAATGGACATTTTGGATATATAACGACAGAATGTATGAAACAAAATTACTATTTGTGATGTTTAATGGACATATAGGAGTGCCAACAGAAGAAGATCTTCAAAGTTAATATTATATGTTATTTCTGACTTTTGAGTTGTGCCTGGCGGGTTGAATTATGATTTTCATGTGTATGTTTGATGGGGTGCTATCCTCAGATAATAGCATAGTTTGCTTTCGCCGTAAAGCATTTTTGAAATCTGACACTGTGGCTGGATTAACAAGAAGTTAATCTTTAAACCCATGTTTACCACTTGTATGATTTATGAATTATAATTATGAGTATTTCTGTGTTTGAATTTGGCTCACTACTATTTCACTGGGTGTTGTCAAATCGCAGGAAGGGATCACTAAGAGGTTAAATGGAAGAAGATTGGAACCACCAAGACTCTTCCTAGAGCTGGCCGCCAAACTGAGTAATCGGAGGAGAAGGGCCTTGGTCAGGGAGGTAACCAAGAACCCGATGGTCACTCTGACAGAGCTCCAGAGTTCCTTTGTGGAGATGGGAGAACCTTCCAGAAGGACAACCATCTCTGCAGCACTCCAACAATCAGGCCTTTATGGTAGAGTGGCCAAACAGTAGCCACTCCTCCGTAAAAGGCACATGACAGCCCACTTGGAGTTTGCCTAAAGACACCTAAAGACTCTCAGACCATGAGAAACAAGATTCTCTGGTCTGATGAAACCGAGAGTGAACTATTTGGCCTGAATGCCAAGCGTCACGTCTGGAGGAAACCTGGTACTATCCCTACGGTGAAGCATAGTGGTGGCAGCATCATGCTGTGGGGATGTTCTTCAGAGGCAGGGACTGGGAGACTAGTCAGGATCAAGGCAAAGATGAATGGAGCAAAGTAAATTGAGATCCTTGATGAAAACCTGCTCCAGAGCGCTCAGGACCTCAGACTGGTGTGAAGGTTCACCTTCCAACAACACAACGACCGTAAGCACACAGCCAAGACAACACAGGAGTGGCTTTGGTACAAGTCTCAATAACCTTGAGTGGCCAAGTCAGAGCCCGGACTTGAATTCGATCTAACATCTCTGGAGAGACGTGAAAATAGCTGTGCAGCAATGCTCCCCATCCAACCTGACAGAGCTTGAGAGAATCTGCTGAGAAGAATAGGAGAAACTCCCCAAATACAGGTGTGCCAAGACTCTATGCTGTAATCGCTGCCAACTTACGTAAATATGATATTTCTGTTTTTTCAAAAAAATGTTTTTGCTTCGTCATTTTGAGGTGAAATCATGATTTAGCTCATTTTAGAATAAGGCTGTAACATAACAAAATGTGGAAAAAGTCAAGGGGTCTGATTACTTTCCGAATGCACTGTACATATTGAACATCCATGCTCTCACAATGTTTGAAAAAATGGTTGGATCAAAATCGCTGTTATAATCATTGGCAGATACAGAGAATTCAGTAAAACCACAAGTCCAAATCCCTATCTCCATTCATGACTAATTTAGGAAAGGGACAATTTTAGATATCTAGCTAGCTACTGGAGAACAACACAACGAGATGCAACAATTCATGTTGTTTCTGTCAATGACGTATGCTCTCGATGCGATTTGATAGGCGTGATGCCAAATCCAAACTGGCTTACCTTGGCACTTTTTTTGGTGTGCCAGGACCATTCACAGTTGAGCTTACTTAGTTTAACTCTATGTTTATTAATTTTTTCATTTAAGGGAGGCCAAATGATCGCTGGCTTCCCTTGCATTCAATGCTTCAGGTGGCAACAATATCATACTCTTTTGGACCAGACAACATCAGATAGATAGCCTACACATACACAGACAGAGTGGCACTGTTTCACTCGCTCGGATGCTTCCTCCGTTGAGATAGATTCAGCTCCCATGCAAATTGAAGGAAAATTATGAAACACAGAGACGAAAGATACAATATTTTTTTCTTTATCATTTTTCAGGGGAAGCCTGGCTTCCCTTGGCATCCATGAAAACACGCCACTGGTGTGTGTTGAAGCACCAAGTTCTTTCAGGACAATTGGAATTGGACATACTGCTATCCTTGGTTTCCCTTACTCTCCACTAGTTGTAAGAGATAAACCACACCCTATAACCTTCAAATTATAATAAAATCAAGCAGTCTTCAGGACAAATGCTTGTTCTCCTTAAAATCTAATTTTTTTATTAGACACTGATAGGGATGGTTCAGATTATCTTTGCACCAATTATAACTCTTCAAACTGTATCAAACTTGACATGTCTTATTGAGCAGCATTTGAAGCATGAAAATGATATTACACAAAAGCAACATTATTTGATTCGTGTTCCATCTCAGATTAAATTGTTGGGTCCAATGATCATGTGTATGAGGTTTGAGTCCAAGCATTGTTTTTTTTAAACAATGGTCCCTTAAAACTGGATTTCAGAAACGTCTGTAAGTCTTTGATCAAACATAATCAAATGTTTGAATGATGTCAGAATGCTGATGGTTCACCACACCCTATTTTGTCCGATGAGTGGGAGTTGGGACCAGTGTCAGAGGTGAAGAATATGCAATATCTGCAAGCGTGAGGAAAAGTGAGGAATTTCCTTGGTATAGATGGAGTACAGTATCTGTCAAATGGCTTGTTGTAAAATGTTAACAAGTACTGTATGTATGATCAGAAGTCCTTGATTGTTACCCTGGTGATGTCTGAATTTGGACTGATAAGAGACATATTTGTCATAATCTCAACACTGTATTGCTTTGAGATTCAGGCATATAACACTGTGTGATTTGATAAATATTGTTTGTCCTATATAGTTGAGGTCCCTAATCTTGTTCAGGCCACTGAGCTGCTGATTGTGGAAAATTGTTTTGATTTCCCCCCGTACTACACTTTCTGTAACAGAATCAGCACATACAGTACTTTATGTTCCTATGAAGTAAAAGCTTGGTGATAGGATTGGGCTACACAAAGTATCTAATGACTCCTAGTTATACAGTGCCTTGCGAAAGTATTCGGCCCCCTTGAACTTTGCGACCTTTTGCCACATTTCAGGCTTCAAACATAAAGATATAAAACTGTTTTTTTTTGTGAAGAATCAACAACAAGTTGGACACAATCATGAAGTGGAACGACATTTATTGGATATTTCAAACGTTTTTTAACAAATAAAAAAACTGAAAAATTGGGCGTGCAAAATTATTCAGCCCCTTTACTTTCAGTGCAGCAAACTCTCTCCAGAAGTTCAGTGAGGATCTCTGAATGATCCAATGTTGACCTAAATGACTAATGATGATAAATACAATCCACCTGTGTGTAATCAAGTCTCCGTATGAATGCACCTGCACTGTGATAGTCTCAGAGGTCCGTTAAAAGCGCAGAGAGCATCATGAAGAACAAGGAACACACCAGGCAGGTCCGATATACTGTTGTGAAGAAGTTTAAAGCCTGATTTGGATACAAAAAGATTTCCCAAGCTTTAAACATCCCAAGGAGCACTGTGCAAGCGATAATATTGAAATGAAAGGAGTATCAGACCACTGCAAATCTACCAAGACTGTCACGTTCTGACCTTGATTTTCCGTTGTTTTGTATTTATTTAGTATGGTCAGGGCGTGAGTTGGGTGGGCAGTCTATGTTTGTTTTTCTATGTTTTGGGGCATTTCTATGTTTTTGGCCTAGTATGGTTCTCAATCAGAGGCAGGTGTCATTAGTTGTCTCTGATTGAGAATCATACTTAGGTAGCCTGGGTTTCACTGTGTGTTTGTGGGTGATTGTTCCTGTCACTGTGTTTGTTGTCACAGGATAGGCTGTATAGGTTTTTCACGTTCCGTTTGTTGTTTTATAGATTTAAGTAATTTCATGTATCGTTCATTTTCCATTAAAGAACATGAGTAACCACCACGCTGCTTTTTGGTCCGCTTCTCCTTCTACAGACGAACGTCATTACAGAATCACCCACCAGGACAGGACCAAGCGGCGTGGTAACGGGCAACAGCAAAAGGAGCAGCAGGAGAAGCAACAGCGGCAGCAGGAGATACGTAATAAGGAATTCTGGACATGGGAGGAAATCCTCGATGGGAGAGGACCTTGGGCTAAACCAGGGGAGTGTAGCCGCCCCAAGGTGCAGCAGGAGAGGAGGCAACAGGAGCAGCCCAAAGAGGAGTACAGTATGGACTATACTTCTTGGGAGGAGATAGACAGGTGGGCGGTCGACCCAGGGAGAGTGCCGGAGCCCGCCTGGGATTCGATGGAGCAGTGCACGGAAGGTTATCGGAGAATGAGGTTGGCGAAGCAAACACGGCAGCGCGCAAGGAAGCCCGGGAGTCAGCCCCAAAAATGTATTGGGGGGGGGGCTAACAGGGAGTATGGCTACGCCAGGTAGGAGACCTGAGCCAACTTCCTGTGGTTACCGGGGGGCTAGAGAGACCGGGCAGGCACCGTGTTATGCTGTGGAGCGCACGGTGTCCCCATTGCGGGTGCACAGCCCGGTGCGGTACATTCCAGCTCCGCGTATCGGCCGGGCTAGAGTGGGCATCGAGCCAAGTGCCATGAAGCCGGCTCTACGCATCTGGTCTCCAGTGCGTCTCCTTGGGCCGGCTTACATGGCACCAGCCTTGCGCACGGTGTCCCCGGTTCGCCTGCATAGCCCAGTGCGGGCTATTCCACCTCGCCGCACTGGCAGGGCGACCGGGACCATTCAACCGGGTAAGGTTGGGCAGGCTCGGTGCTCAAGAGCTCCAGTGCGCCTGCACGGCCCGGTCTATCCGTCACCACCTCCACGCACCAGCCCTCCGGTGGCAGCCCCCCGTACCAGGCTGTCTCTCCGGCCCATCCTTACAGGGGCTTCCTCCTCTCCAGCGCTGCCGGAGTCTCCCGCCTGTTCGGCGCTACGAGAGCTACTCAGTCCGGCGCTTCCAGAGCCTTCCTCCTCTCCAGCGCCGCCAGTGCCGCCCGTCTGCCCTGCGCCGCCAGTGCCGCCCGTCTGCCCAGCGCCGCCAGTGCCGCCCGTCTGCCAGGAGCCGCCAGTGCCGCCCGTCTGCCAGGAGCCGCCAGTGCCGCCCGCCTGCCCAGCGCCGCCAGTGCCGCCCGTCTGCCCAGCGCCGCCCGTCTGCCCAGCGCCGCCAGTGCCGCCCGTCTGCCCAGCGCCGCCAGTGCCGCCCGTCTGCCAGGAGCCGCCAGTGCCGCCCGTCTGCCAGGAGCCGCCAGTGCCGCCCGTCTGCCCAGCGCCGCCAGTGCCGCCCGTCTGCCCAGCGCCGCCCGTCTGCCCAGCGCCGCCCGTCTGCCCAGCGCCGCCAGTGCCGCCCGTCTGCCCAGCGCCGCCAGTGCCGCCCGTCTGCCAGGAGCCGCCAGTGCCGCCCGTCTGCCAGGAGCCGCCAGTGCCGCCAGTCAGCCAGGGGCCGCCAGTGCCGCCAGTCAGCCAGGGGCCGCCAGTGCCGCCAGTCAGCCAGGGGCCGCCAGTGCCGCCAGTCAGCCAGGGGCCGCCAGGGCCGCCAGTCAGCCAGGGGCCGCCAGTGCCACCAGTCAGCCAGGGGCCGCCAGTAAGCCAAGGGCCGCCAGTGCCGCCAGTCAGCCAGGGGCCGCCTGAGCAGCTGCCCCTCTGTCCAGAGCAGCTGCCGCCCCTCTGTCCCGAGCTGCTATCGCCCCTCTGTCCCAAGCTGCTGCCGCCCCTCTGTCCCGAGCAGCTGCCGCCCCTCTGTCACGAGCAGCTGCCGCCCCTCTGTCCCGAGCAGCTGCCGCCCCTCTGTCCCGAGCAGCTGCCGCCCCTCTGTCCCAAGCTGCTGCCGCCCCTCTGTCCCGAGCAGCTGCTTCACCTCTGTCCCGAGCTGCCTCTCTGTCCCAAGCAGCCCCTCTGTCCAGTGGGGTCATTGAGAGGGGTGGCCATGGTGGGAAAGCCACGGAGGCGGACAATAAGGCGGACTAAGACAATGATGAAGTGGAGTCCGCGTCCCGCGCCAGAGCCGCCACCGCAGACAGACGCCCACCCAGACCCTCCCCTATAGGCCAAGGTTTTGCGGCCGGAGTCCGCACCTTTGGGGGGGGGGGGGGGTACTGTCACGTTCTGACCTTGATTTTCCGTTGTTTTGTATTTATTTAGTATGGTCAGGGCGTGAGTTGGGTGGGCAGTCTGTTTGTTTTTCTATGTTTTGGGGCATTTCTATGTTTTCGGCCTAGTATGGTTCTCAATCAGAGGCAGGTGTCATTAGTTGTCTCTGATTGAGAATCATACTTAGGTAGCCTGGGTTTCACTGTGTGTTTGTGGGTGATTGTTCCTGTCACTGTGTTTGTTGTCACAGGATAGGCTGTATAGGTTTTTCAAGTTCCGTTTGTTGTTTTATAGATTTAAGTTATTTCATGTATCGTTCATTTTCCATTAAAGAACATGAGTAACCACCACGCTGCTTTTTGGTCCGCTTCTCCTTCTACAGACGAACGTCGTTACAAAGACCTGGCCGTCCCTCTAAACGTTCAGCTCATACAAGGAGAAGACTGATCAGAGATGCAGCCAAGAGGCCCATGATCACTCTGGATGAACTGCAGAGATCTACAGCTGAGGTGGGAGACTCTGTCCATAGGACAACAATCAGTCGTATATTGCACAAATCTGGCCTTTATGGAAGAGTGGCAAGAAGAAAGCCATTTCTTAAAGATATCCATAAAAAGTGTTGTTTAAAGTTTGCCACAAGCCACCTGGGAGACACACCAAACATGTGGAAGAAGGTGCTCTGGTCAGATGAAACCAAAATTGAACTTTTTGGCAACAATGCAAAACGTTATGTTTGGCGTAAAAGCAACACAGCTCATCACCCTGAACACACCATCCCCACTGTCAAACATGGTGGTGGCAGCATCATGGTTTGGGCCTGCTTTTCTTCAGCAGGGACAGGGAAGATGGTTAAAATTGATGGGAAGATGGATGGAGCCAAATACAGGACCATTCTGGAAGAAAACCTGATGGAGTCTGCAAAAGACCTGAGACTGGGACGGAGATTTGTCTTCCAACAAGACAATGATCCAAAACATAAAGCAAAATCTACAATGGAATGGTTCAAAAATAAACATATCCAGGTGTTAGAATGGCCAAGTCAAAGTCCAGACCTGAATCCAATCGAGAATCTGTGGAAAGAACTGAAAACTGCTGTTCACAAATGCTCTCCATCCAACCTCACTGAGCTCGAGCTGTTTTGCGAGGAGGAATGGGAAAAAATTTCAGTCTCTCGATGTGCAAAACTGATAGAGACATACCCCAAGCGACTTACAGCTGTAATCGCAGCAAAAGGTGGCGCTACAAAGTATTAACTTAAGGGGGCTGAATAATTTTGCACGCCCAATTTTTCAGTTTTTGATTTGTTAAAAAAGTTTGAAATATCCAATAAATGTCGTTCCACTTCATGATTGTGTCCCACTTGTTGTTGATTCTTCACAAAAAAATACAGTTTTATATCTTTATGTTTGAAGCCTGAAATGTGGCAAAAGGTCGCAAAGTTCAAGGGGGCCGAATACTTTCGCAAGGCACTGTATGTGTGTGTACTGCAGGGATCATCAACTAGATTCAGCTGGGGGACAATTTTTTTCTTGAGCGGATGGTCATGGGGCCGGAACATTATTTCAAGTAATTTGTAGACTACATATTGACCGCAAGAAGTCCAAACAGATACAATATTTGACTAAACAAAATAATTTCAAACCTTGCTAACATTTGAATACAATCGCAGATCTCTCTCTATTATGCATAGGAATAATTTGGAACAGATTTCCAAAATTAAAATCACTTGAAGTGGAGTCCACCAATTACAACAAAGAATATATACACAAAATATAAAATCTTTGGCCCACGGAACACCAGTTAGAGAGCCCTGGTGTAGTGTATGGTGCAAGCAAATGTAATTAAATGAGAATGAACTGCAGAATGTTTTTTTTTTTTTTTGTCTCCTCCCAAAATTCTTGAAATAAGACCATGTAAGATGACTGGTTATTAAAACAAGAGAAACAATCCTGATTTAATATCATCAACATTGATGGCATTACATGATAACTTGTTGACTGTCTAGTTGTGCTAGTTTCATATCACAAAATACCTAGAATTAGATCTAATATCTAAGGTAGACAACTCAAGACCAATTTTCTTAAAACAAGCTGAATAATCTTACACATACAGTGCTTGGTAAGATTATTTAACTTATTGGGAACATTTTGGAACATTTTTCACTTGCTATAATTGTATTTCTTTGCAGTGCAGAGGTCCTAAAAATCTAAATCATATAGCTAAATTATCCTTTTATGACTTCTTAGGGCTAAGCCCCTTTTTTTCTCAATTTCCGCCTGAATGACATTCCTAAAGTTAACTCCCTGTTGCTCAGGCCCTGAAGCCAGGATACATTGGGGCAAAAAAGTATTTAGTCAGCCACCAATTGTGCAAGTTCTCCCACTTAAAAAGATGAGAGTGGAAATATTATAGTTTGATTACATTTTAGGGTATCTGAGGAGTAAATATAAACATATTTTGACTTGTTGAAACAAATTTTAGGGGTAGATTTTTGGATTCCTTTCTCTGCAAGTTGAACGAGTGGATTTCTCAAATCGATGGCGCCAACTAAACAGACTTTTTGGGATATAAAGAAGGATTTTATCTAACAAAATTACACTACATGTCATAGCTGGGACCCTTTGGATGACAAATCAGAGGATGATTTTCAAAAAGTATGTCACGCGGGACCAGGTGGGTGTCGTGACAAAGTAAGTGAATATTTAATCATTATTTGTGAATGTATGAAACCTGTGCAGATGGAAAAATATTTTGATGTGGGGCAACGTCCTCAAACAATCGCATGGCATGTTTTCACTGTAATAGCTACTGTAAATCAGACAGTGCAGTTAGATTAACAAGAATTTAAGCTTTCAACCGATATAAGACACTTGTATGTACCTACATTTTTAATATCCATAATTTGTATGATTATTGATTTGAATTGTGCTTCATCGGAAGTTGTCCCTCTAGTGGGACGATTAGCCCCAACAATTCCATAAATAAGCTTAGTAGAAACCCAGCCCAGGGCCCTTAGACAATTTTAAGCAATGTGACAATTACATTCCTGATCTTACTCCTGGACTCAAAATAGTTGGTGAATCATATCAACAGGCAGAGACAGGAGCAAGGAGATTTCTGTCACCTTGTCCGGGAGCTGGAGCTGGACATTGCCCAATACCGGGAGCACTTCAGAATGAGCAGTCTCCAAATGGAGACCCTCCTGTCCCTGGTTTGACATGACATAACCAAAATGAAAGCCAACAACAGGGATCCGATTGAGCCAAAGCCAAGGCTGACCGTCACTACACTCTTTCCCACCTCAAATAACCAGTATGTGAATAAGCAAAGCAATGCCGTATGTCATTTAATTTGTTTATAATGTGTACAACATTATAACTAATTAGTGTAATCGATGGTAGTTGGAGAGTTCTGTTGTGTTTGCTGCCAGTGCAGCTCCTCCTGGGCACGTAGGTCGTCTATCACCATCATAGACCTTGTCTGACCCCTTTGAACGAGGGCCCTAATGGAGGGTGCCAAGTGATGCAAAGAGTGGTACACATTCTACAGGGGTGGGGGAGGGGTGATGATGCAGCTGGTGCCTTTAAAATCTTAGTTAACTCATCTATTGCTTCTGCCTTGGAAGCACACGTTTTTCTGGTGGTGGTGGGTGTTGTGTATACACATTTACATGATAAGCCATGCAATAACTGTACTTGATCTGTATACCTTCCATTTGACAAATAATGTGTGTGTATGCTAATGAGTTGGATTTTCATTGGCTACTGAGGAAGTATAAAAGGGAATGGCACGCGTTGTCCACTGTTCAGAATATAGGCCACGAGCCAGGAGAAGCTGCACCACTCTGCACCACAAAAATGATTTTTGCTAAGTTGTGGACTAAATAAACCTGGATTCGAACTGTATTTGCCGTCTCTCAAGCATGAAACACACAGAGAATCTCACTGACAATAGACTGCCAATAGGTACTTATCACAGTGGGAGGCTGTTCCTTCTCTTGCTAGAACAAAAGCGGTACCTGCTGTGTGCCATCCCAGTCGTGACGAAGCTACCGATTCTACTTGTAGAATTGCAATGCTCATCAATGGCCAACAGCTTGACTTTGAGCCTATCAGAGAGCACGAACACCCACGTAGGAGAGTCAACAGAAAAAAAGGGATAGAGAATGCATTTTCTCCATACATCTATGGATGAGCCAATCACACTTCATATGCAATGTAGGCTATGGGATGGTAGCTAGCTAAGTGCACAGACGCATTGCACACGACATTAAATACTTCCTCCAAGCTAGCTAAATCCCAATGGATTAGCTAGTTTCCATGAAACAGCTGCCTGTTTTAGCTGCCGAGTTAGTGCAGTGTCCTTAGCTTAGCTATGTTGGGGCGGCAGGGTAGCCTAGTGATTAGAGTGTTGGACTAGTAACCGGAAGGTTGCAAGTTCAAACCCCCGAGCTGACAGGCAGTTAACCCACTGTTCCTAGGCCGTCATTGAAAGTAAGAATTTGATCTTAACTGACTTGCCTAGTTAAATAAAGGTAAAATAAAAAAATGTTGTGCAAGCTTGCTAATGTTAGCTGGCTAGCTAAACATTTGGCTATGGGCTGGCACTGGGAGTATGGGATTAAGAGGAGTGAATTAAATGGTTTATTCGTCATCTGGCTAGTATCAACAAGACTTTTCCACAACTGCATTACTGCAAATAGCTTGGAATCTAGACCATAAGTAATACACACGGATATGCATTGCCTGTCACATCCGTTGTTTAAATAAGTGGACCAAGGCGCAGCGTGAGTAGAGTTCCACATATTTATTACAGTGGAACTTCAAAACAACAAAGAATTAATGAACGTGCCATACAGGCACTAAACAAAACAATATCCCACAACGCAGGTGGGAAAAGGGACACACTAAGTATGATACCCAATTGGGAACCATACACATACACCAACATAGAAATATACTATCTAGAAACCCCCCTAGTCACGCTCTGACCTACCTCGAGGGCTCTCTATGGCCAGGGCGTGACACGGCCAAACAACGCTACTGCCACCTTCTGGCTGAGTGGCTGACGACTTCCAAGGTCTTTGCTGTGTGAAACATAAGAGATTAAGTGCTGACACTCTGTTCAGAGTTGCTAAGTACTGTCATCAGGCAAACGTTCATTTATAAGAATACATAACAAGTGGCAACGAGGATGGGATGTTTCCAGTTTATTTTAGCAACAGTGGGTAGCTCCCTTTGTTAGCAAAAAGTGCAAGTCATCAAGAGGACAGTTGAACATGGCGCTGTCCAGCAGTGGGACAGGCCTAACATAGAAACAGTGGAAAGTTTTAGTGAGTATAGATTTCGGTAGTTTCTGATAGCGAACAATATCAAATTAGAAAGAAGAGCCATTCTCTTTATTGAAAGACTTGCAGCAGCTAAATCCGGCAAGACTGATCTGAAGGAATTGCTACAAGTGTTAAGGGATTTTTATACACCGACATTAAAAAAAAAAAAATTCACAACTGTAAGCAACTTGTGAAATGCTTTATGATTACATTGCTGGCTTGAAAGGACAAGCAGCCATGTGCAGTTATGGTGGCAAGGAGAAGAAGGAGAAGAAGAGTGCCTAGGAGCTGTGTCTTCGCTGTGGGCAGCAGCATAATACAATACTGATTTAGGGCTCTTCAATGTGAAAGCAGATTGTGAGTATGTGAAACCATATCATGTAATGGTTAAGTGTAATGGAGTAAATATCCGCATGCAGGTTGACACAGGTACTGCTATGTTGGTACTTTCCGAGAGGTTATATTTGGCCAATTTTAGTGATGAAAAACTTCAGCCTGGTAACATTATACTGAAAACATACACAAATCAGCCTCTAGAGTTGTCGGGGAAAATGTAAGTAAATGTTGAATGTGGTAAGCAACAGCTACAAGTATCCTTGTTAGTGTCAAGAGGAAAAGGACCAACACTGAGAGCTCGTAACAGGTTCTAAGTGATAAACCTAGACTGGTCAAAAGTGAATAAAATAGAATATTCTGTAGAGAAACTGTGCCATGAGTACAAGGAAGTGTTTATTAAAGGACGACTGCACTTCCTGATTTGGCCTCATTTTTCATCAATGCTCATTAAGAAATTCTAGCAGACATGACTGTAGGCAAACAAGAGATGTTTTGGGGTTGTGGTTTGATGTGGGTATTTCTTGTGTGTGTCTTTGCCATTCAATCTAAACAAACAAGTGCAGTAGTGAGTACAGCGACGTAAACTAAGCTAGATTTGCTATGGAGAGAACGAAGTTGAGGACTTCCCTACTCCTGACTGACTCGCCATCTCAAGGTGGTCAGCTAATTCAGTTCTATGTGTAGGCTAAAACCTGCGCTGACTTTGTGTTTAGCCAAGCTGACAGCAGCTGCTAGCATAGCTTGGTGATAGCTGCAGCTGGCTATAATATTTAGCTGATATTTCTTTGTTAAAGATAGCAATGTCTGGAATGTGTTTCATAAGACTTTACAAGACGTTCTACAAGACTTTGCTATGAAAGTAGCTTGCAACTTAGTTTCAAAGTTTCATCACGTTGTGTAAATACACGTTACCATAGAAACTATATCAACCACTGCGAGTTGAATGACCACGGGTCTTCAGTCAGCTCTGCTGTCATACAACACATTATTCTATAACTGGCTAGTTTTGTCTCGTCTCTCCTTATGACGGCTGTTAGACCATTCCCGGACAAATGCCAGAACTAATATTCCTACAGGTGTAGGTTACATGTTGACAATGCACAAACATTGCCCAGCTTGAGTGGAGATACATCAACAAAAAAAAAATCAATGGATGTCTTCGTGTTACAAAGAGAAAAAAAAAATCTGCTGAAGTGCTTATAAAGACAGTGACATATGCTCATGTAACCCAATATTTCAAGTTCTGATATTGCAAGAATGTGGAATACGAGTCGTCAATTCTCTGGCTACATACAGAAACAAACAACGTTAGGACATCTTACAGCATTTTGGAAATAAAGACCTGTAAACACAGATACAATAGGCGTAAATGTCAACTATGAATATTGATGATGAATGTTAACTTCTCTTTTTTGTGCAATAGACAACTATCCAAGTCAAATTCTCTCTCATTCAGTGCTGTATGTGTAACGGTATTCTTGGTGAGAAGGAGAGTCGGACCAAAATGCAGCGTGTAGATTTCGATCCATGTTTTAATAAACAAACGTAAAACACGAATCAATACAAACACTACAAAATAAAGGACGTAATGAACGTAACGAAAACCTAAACAACCCTATCTTGTGAAAACACATAGACAGGAACAATCACCCACAAACACACAGTGAAAACAAGGCTACCTAAATATGGTTCCCAATCAGAGACAATGACGAACACCTGCCTCTGATTGAGAACCATATCAGGCCGAACATAGAACTGGACAAACTAGACATGTAACATAGAATGCCCACTCAGATCACACCCTGACCAACCAAAACATAGGGTGTGACAGTATGGTCCAACCTGCTTGGGAGGAAACAGTTAGTTTCAACATTGGTCTTTGTTCTTCAATTTCAGTGGATGACCAAGCCATACCACATTTCAGGTACTTTTCAAAATATAATCATTTCACAATAATTGTATTAGATACATAAAAGTACTGTGTATTGTCCGGGAGAAGAAAAAAATACTATTGCGAAATAAAGCATTTTTTCAAGAGTTGCTGCTACAGCAAATCAAACAGCTGTTCGTTGCTGCTGGTGTTCCCGCCAATATCCAGCAACTTTGCACAGAGGAGGAGAGGGACAACATTCCACAGGCCACAATCAAGAGTCTGATCATCTCTTTGCGAAGGAGATGCGCTTATATTTTTGTTCAGTGTTTAATAAGCTCAAACATTGAGCAACTATAATTGCTATATTGCTTCTATTCCCTCTTCTGTTTACATGTAATGCTAGTAATTGGCATTGGAGATTAATGAAAAGTTTGTTGAACAACTCTGCCCTCTCAAGTCCAGCAGATTTGTTTTTTTGTAGGACGTGATTAGGGGGTAAAGTCCTCTATCGTCTTTGCTGTTAGCAATTTTGTGCAATGTGTTTAAGCCTACATAGTGGATTGGTCTAGTGAATTGGCTTTTATTTTTAGCACTTCTTTTATATAAGCTCTTAAAAAATCTGAAAAGTGTTCATTTTGACCACCTCGCTTTTCAAAATCAGCTACACCTCCGATGACAGTTCTCACATTTGCTTGCAGGTGAGTTTTGCCCAATACAAGTCCATGTCACGTTCACTGTCTTCAAACTCCCTGTCATAAATGAGCCAAGGCGCAACGTGCATGTAATTCCACATCTTTAATAAAGTGAAACCTTCACAAAAAACAGGTAAACAGAAACCGAACGTGACGCAACCGTGGCGCACACAAACACACAGAGAAAATAAATAATTACCCACAAACACAGGAGGGAAAAAAGGCTGCCTAAGTATGATTCCCAATCAGAGACAACAATAGACAGCTGCCTCTGATTGGGAACCATACCCGGCCAACAAAGAAACAGACAAACTAGAATGCCCATCCAAATCACACCCTGACCTAACCAAATAGAGAAATAAAAAGGCTCTCTAAGGTCAGGGAGTGACAGTACCCCTCCCCCCAAAGGTGCGGACTGCGGCCGCAAAAACTGACTCTATAGGGGAGGGTCCGGGTGGGCATCTATCCTCGGTGGCGGCTCCGGTTGGGGACGTAGCCCCCGCTTCGCACGCTGATCCCTCCGCTTCCCTGGAACCGGACCGTGGATCGTCGTCAGAGACTCCGGAGCATTGATCGTTGCCGGAGGAACCGGACCGTGGATCATTGCCGGAGGCTCTGGATTGAGACTTCGTGCCATGGATTATCACTGGAGGCTCCGAGCCATGGATTATCACTGGAGGCTTCGTGCCATGGATCATCACTGGAGGCTTCGTGCCATGGATCATCACTACAGGCTCCGGGCCATGGATCATCACTGGAGGCTTCGTGCCATGGATCATCCCTAGAGGCCTGGTACGTGGAACCAGAACAGGTCTCACTGGACCTGGGAGATGCTCTGGAAGCCTGGTGCGTGGGGCAGGCACCGGATACACTGGGCCACGGAGGCGCACTGGAGGTCTCGAGCATAGAGCTGGCACATCCTGTCCTGGCTGAATGCTTACTTCCGCCCGGGAAATGCGGGGCACTGGCACAGAGCGCACCGGCCTTTGAATGCTCACTGGAGACAAATCAAATCAAATCAAATTTGATTTGTCACATACACATGGTTAGCAGATGTTAATGCGAGTGTAGCGAAATGCTTGTGCTTCTAGTTCCGACAATGCAGTAATAACAAGTAATCTAACTAACAATTCCAAAACTACTGTCTTGTACACAGTGTAAGGGGATAAAGAATATGTACATAAGGATATATGAATGACACAGTGCGCATCACCGCATAACACGGTGCCTGATCGGTCACATGCTCCCCACGGAAAGCACAGGGAGTTGGCTCAGGTCTAAATCCTGACTCCGCCAATCTCCCCATGTGCCCCTCCCCAACTAAATATTTGGAGCTGCCTCTCGGGCTTTCGTGACCGAGTCTTGTCCCCTGCCATAATCTCCTCTCCGGTCTAACTTGTCCTCCAAGTTGGCGCACGCTGCTTGGTCTTTTTGTGGTGGGTAATTCTGTCACGTTCACTGTCTTCAAACTCCCTGTCATAATTGAGCCAAGGCGCAGCATGCATGTAATTCCACATCTTTAATAAAGTGAAACCTTCACAAAAAACAGGTAAACAGAAACCGAACGTGACGCAACCGTGGCGCACACAAACACACACAGACAATAAATAATTACCCACAAACACAGGTGGGAAAAAGGCTGCCTAAGTATGATTCCCAATCAGAGACAACAATAGACAGCTGCCTCTGATTGGGAACCGTACCCAGCCAACAAAGAAACAGACAAACTAGAATGCCCAACCAAATCACACCCTGACCTAACCAAATAGAGAAATAAAAAGGCTCTCTAAGGTCAGGGCGTGACAGTCCATCTCCCTCAATATCGATAATATCGATGTCGTGTTTACACAAGTGGGCATGTTGGTCTAGTTTTGCAAGTATAGTAAAGCCTCAACCCTTAAGTACTTATTATTTTACAAAAGAGATAGAAAAAAATGTATATGGGCCATATTTTGAACATTTTGTGTAACTACAACACTAGCGATAAAACACAAAAATAGAAGCACTCCTAATTTAGCAGAGCATCGAAGCAGACAAGGCATTCACTGCTCGCTCACCTGGATTTGGTTGGGTCATTATCACTCAAAACAATGCATTCTAAAATAAATCACACGCCTCGCACAGCTTTGGTGAATTTTACACTTAACTCAGAAGCACCAGTCTCTGCCATGAGCACGTACACTCCGTTGTGAAGGAACTCTCCGAAGCTGGCTTCATAACAATCAACATAAATGTCTTTGCTTCTTTGTTGTTTCTACCTAATTGTTATGTCTAATTATATTGTTTCTCTTTATCTGTAGGCCTATACTGCAATTCAGCTTTTAGCTGCGTGTGTGTAGCCTACAACATGAAATTAACCAATAAAAGAATAAACCCTTCACATATGTCATAGATGTGTCCAACTGAAAAATCCACAACAAGTGACTCCATCAGAAATGTATGAGAGTACAGTGGAAACAAGATAAATAACTATGGGTCAGTTCTTAGCTCTTAGTGCTGGTGACTCAACTCAGTCTCACCAACACAATGTTTCATCCACCTACCTCTCCCTCCAGCTTCCCTGATAGTGTCAGCCTACTCATTGACACATGACAGCACAGCCCAGCTGCGGGAGAACTCTCCCCGGGCTCCATGCTTCTTCTACAGCTTTACAACAGCTACCCATCTCTCTCCACACATCAAGAGCAGCAGTGTATCTGCATACCATTGTAGCTATCTCTGTCAATAGCGTCTACATGGCATAGCGAGGAGCAATCTGTCAAAAACATATTTTTACACAGTGCCTTCAGAAAGTATTCACATCCCTTGACTTTTTCCACATGTTGTTGTGTTACAGCCTGAATTCAGAGATTTTTTGTCACTGGCCTAGACACAATACTCATAATGTCAATGTGGAATTATGTTTTTTTTTTATTTATTTTTTTACAAATGAATAAAAAATGTCAAGCTGAAATGTCCTGAGTCAATAAATGTTCAACCCCTTTTTTATGCTAAGCCTAAATAACACTAGGAGTACAAATGTGCTTAACAAGTCACATAATAAGTTGCATGGCTGCACTCTGTGTGCAATAATAGTGTTTTACATTATTTTTGAATGACTACCTCATGTACCACACACATACAATTAACTATCAAACTTTGCAAGGTGGAATTGAGCCACTGTGGCAATGCTGAAAGGGAGGCAACATGAGACCCAACCCGTTGCTGGCAGCAGTGCGATAAGGGATGGAGTGAGATAATCAAGCTCTGATTACAGAAATGATTGCAGTTGATTTGCAGCCATTGCCAATGTGTTGAGTATGTCGGCTTCAATACCCTAATGGCATATCTAGAACCAGACCAGAGTTCCTGTTAGCCGGGAATAGCCAGCTTTTGCCCCCCCAAATAGATGTTGCTGCTGATGTAAAATGTGTTTTTAGAATCTCAATCCAATGATACAGTTTATAAAAGCACATTTCACATCAGCAGCAACAAAAAAAAATGATGAGCTGTAGCAGCAAAATTCTAAACGCAATCGCGTGTTAAAAACAATGGCCACGATTAAAAAGAGCTACTATTTGTATTTCTCAACCAGTAATTGAAGCGCGAATTCTATTCGCCATTCAAGTGCATAGGCAACTAGGCAGGCTTCAGTGCATCACACTCCACTTTGCAATGCGCTGGAGGCAGTATGCATTTTTAAAGCACTTACTTAATTGTTTTGAACCAGAAGGTTTTACAAGCATGTCTTAGCCTATTTATCTCATGTTCTATTAGTTTTCAAATCAACTTTCTTTCATTGTCCAGTAGTGAAAGGTACAATCCTAGTCATATTAGCAAACCATGTTAGTTGTTGCATCTTTAGATCTCCCCTCTTTCTAAATTTTGAATGGGTATTTTCGTCGTTGTCTCATGAAACCGCTCAGTGTTTTCCCACTAATTGCATTATGGAATGAACATTCATGTATAGCCTACTTTTTATTATTATTATTTTTTTTAAATCTAAACGTTCTGATCTGTTTCATGAGCCTCATTGCTTTTTAACGTTTTTTGGATGTAGTCTAGGCCTACTGGTTGTATGAATTTGTGATCAATCATCCCACAAAATGTCCCAGATTCTGTTTGGATCAGGCTATTTCTTTCTCGAACAGAACAACAAGCTGATCAATACAATATGTAAACTTGTAGATTGACATACAGTAGGCTAGTGCTTCGGCTGTTCATTACTCGTCTTGTTTGCTGAGGAAAAGTAAATGTGGACAGTTATTATAACATCTTCAAATTGCGCATCGGAATTCGGTAAGGACGCACACTGTTGCATCCTTGAGTTGCATGTTCTGTTAAGGTGAAATAACATAAATGTGATGTCTGTCATTCTGAGCACAGTGGATGGATGCTCTAATCAGGTTAGGCACGGTAAATTTCTTAAATGTCCGGTATGTCACAATACATTTCTGTCAATCAAATTCAATCCACATAATGAATTAAGCAATGCCAGCCTACCATAAACACGTTTCCAAAACGTACAGATCCATTTACAACAAAAACCAATAGGCTACAAAGAAAACCATAATAGAATGTATCTATGATTAAACATACTGATATGTAGTTGTACCCAGGGGTGTCATTTTGCATTGTAATTATATTGAATTCTGCTTATATCACGCTATACTACAATAAATAAGTTGAAATGCTTTTGACCAAGAAGTGAATGGTTCAATGGCACGAAACCTCTGTAGGCGCCATCAGCACCACGGACAGCGCCCTACACACTAAAGCAAGATTTGACGAAAAACAACCAGCTAGATTGTTTCAATCCTACCTTTTTAAAAGAGTTGCAGGCTCCTTGATGCTCTGTCGATCATCCTGAGTAATTGATCATTCAATTCTCCCCAAAATCTTCTTGTACGATCCCCTTCAAATGCCAGTTGGATTAGTTGAGGTTTCATTGGGAACAGCATGTTTTTTCTGTGCTGACTGAACACTTTTGTCAAAGTGAAAAATTTGGTCTAGCATGTAGCTGAAGAGGCCTCAAAAGTCAGTCCATGCTTCAGTGCAGTATGCACAGTCAGCATAGTGGAGAGAGGCCCAGAGAATCTTTGCAGGATACAAAAACTGGTGAGTGCAAAAACTGGTGAGTGACACTAAACTCTATTTTGCCAAATCTATTTTGCTTAGATCAGCTGTGGACTCACCTTTTTCACAGCTAGAAAGTCATGGCTGTCTGAGTCAAGGGCATACAGGGCCTCCACCAGTTGGCTGAATCGTTCTGACATTTCACCAATGACAGCATCCAACATGCTGTAGCTTTAGGGTTAGTGTATTCAGTCTCTTCTCCTCTGTCCTGTCCTGCTCCTCTGTCCTGCCTACGGTACTGTCCACCACGTATTGCTGAAGATGTGTACTTACATAATGTCGCCATTTGCTTGGGTCTGGTGGTTGTTTGTCAAATCCTTTGGTACTATCAATAGTGTTCTTCCATTTAGAATAGCCAGCTTGGGTGAAGGCCTCATCTGCGCTAGCATTAAACCCAACACAGAACTTCCGACATGGGAAACAAAATGCTGCATCTGCCGTAACCGAGTATTCCAGAAACTCTCTTCCTATGCAGCAGTTGCTATTGAATTAACATTTTTGGACAGTGTAGGATCCTAGACTAAGCTGGGCTGGCTCCTCAATTCCAAGATCATCAGGAACAGTTGGAGGTGGAGGCAGCTATGGAGCCATTATCCTGGCGGTGCTTGTGAAAGGGTGAGTAGACTCTGCACACGGAGCTAACTGATCTCAGCAGCATCATCACTGCTGGGCTTTGCTGCGACCTCGTGGTTTGATGATGCTGCTGCTCATCACTTTCCTTCTCCGTAGTTTGGGTACATTGGCGAAGCCAATTTCTGATATCCATCATGGAAGATTATCTGGTTCAACCTCGGGCTAATACAGAGTTGAGTGAAGCAGCTTCAACGGTAAAGTTGAACCTGCCCTTATAAATCAAAAGAAAAAATTACAGGCACAGGCGTGAAGATGAGAAGCGTTTTTGGGTATGACGCTACAAGCTTGGCACACCTGTATTTGCGGAGTTTCTCCCAATTCTTCTCTGCGGATCCACTCAAGCTCTCAGGTTGGATGGGGAGAGTCACTGCACAGCTATTTTCAGGTCTCTCCAGAGATGTTCAATCAGGTTCAAGTCCGGGCTCTGGTTGGGCCACTCAAGGACATTCAGAGACTTCTCCTAAAGCCACTCCTGCATTGTCTTGGATGTGTGCTTAGGGTCGTTGTCCTGTTGGTATTGGACATTTTCCAGAACATGTGTGGCCTGGCCATTATACATTTCAGAGTAGTCAGCAGGATAAGTGCACTCTATATGTGTGTCTATGTCATTAGGCACCATTAGACATGCGCCTGTCTTGGGAGTGGGAATGCCAGAGAAGATGAATCATTAACATAAAGAGGAGTTACTATGTGTGTGACGTAAGGACGAAACCTGTATAAAAAGTGTGTGCCAAAGCTGGAAAGGCAGTTACTTCATGAACCTTTATATTAACTTTGTAATAAAGTCTAATTGAACTCACAGGCTCCGGTATTTGAGAAATAGTATTGACTGAATATTTCCAAGACATGAATGGCGAGCTTGCCAGGAATGGTGAAATGGGACCAGAGATGGTGAAAATCTGCAGCTGTGGATGGGGCTTCTTGGATGAACTGCACAAATAAGTGGTCACTTGAAAACCAAGGTAAGCCTAGTTCTTGTCTATAGTATTGGGTTCGTGTGGTTCACTCCACGAACCTGCCTCAGCGGTAACTCACCAAGTGGGACTCTCCAAATTTGACGAACCAAAGAAATATTGGGAGCTTTTGGGTTCAATGGAATGCATGCAAAATAATGAGGGGATAAAAAACTTTGAGGGTTGCAACAGTGAAAATAGAGTATAGTAATTGGTGTGTGACCACTGCAGAAGGAGATTTATGTGCTTCATCTGTCTTGACAGGGTCAGTTGAGCGGGGTTACTCACTAATTTGTTCCAGCAGTTAATCTGACCAGTTTGTTCAGTCTGTTTGAGTTGTGACTGTGTTGTCTGATTCAGTTTGGCTGGACTTATTTGTTTAGACATGTTTGAGTTTGCGCACAAAACGCAGCCCATTCATCTTTTTCAGTTAGTGTGAGTCAGGGGGGTCATTCAATTCATCCAGCTCGCTCAGTTGCTCATCTGGGGTGGGTGTATTCAGTCTCGTTCAGGTTGTCTGTCTGCCCTGTTGACTATTCTGTTTGATCCAGTTTGGAGTGGCAACTGTCTATTTGCATGATCAAATGAAATAGAAATCCTGTAATACCGCTCTGTAAATTGATTGATAGAGGACTGCTCAGACAGGAAAATAAATCTGTAGTTACCGCTCTGTAAATTGATTGATAGAGGACTGCTCAGACAGGAAAATAAATCTGTAGTTACCGCTCTGTAAATTGATTGATAGAGGACTGCTCAGACAGGAAAATAAATCTGTAGTTACCGCTCTGTAAATTGATTGATAGAGGACTGCTCAGACAGGAAAATAAATCTGTAGTTACCGCTCTGTAAATTGATTGATAGAGGACAGCTCAGACAGGAAAATAAATCTGTAGTTACCGCTCTGTAAATTGATTGATAGAGGACTGCTCAGACAGGAAAAGAAATCTGTAGTTACCGCTCTGTAAATTGATTGATAGAGGACTGCTCAGACAGGAAAAGAAATCTGTAGTTACCGCTCTGTAAATTGATTGATAGAGGACTGCTCAGACAGGAAAAGAAATCTGTAGTTACCGCTCTGTAAATTGATTGATAGAGGACTGCTCAGACAGGAAAAGAAATCTGTAGTTACCGCTCTGTAAATTGATTGATAGAGGACTGCTCAGACAGGAAAAGAAATCTGTAGTTACCGCTCTGTAAATTGATTGCTAGAGGACTGCTCAGACAGGAAAAGAAATCTGTAGTTACCGCTCTGTAAATTGATTGATAGAGGACTGCTCAGACAGGAAAAGAAATCTGTAGTTACCGCTCTGTAAATTGATTGATAGAGGACAGCTCAGACAGGAAAAGAAATCTGTAGTTACCGCTCTGTAAATTGATTGCTAGAGGACTGCTCAGACAGGAAAAGAAATCTGTGGATACTGCTCTAGATTAATGTATTGATACAGGCAAAACCTTGTATAATCAGGTCGCTTAGGAAAGTGTGAAAGTACTCTGCTGTTGGTGGGGAAGGGATTGTGCACCTCTCCCGAAATAAGTTTGAACAGTCAGGATGAATAAAAAAAATATATGAGCATTATAAAATAAGATAGTAATAAGTGTCATGACAATATCAGCGATTGCCCTGTAAGGCCATTAAGAATTGCATACTGTGCTGCAAGGTATAAGAATATACGATACAGAGAAATGTAGAAATTGGAACATTTGAAGTAAGAATATACTCAAAAAGAAAGCGCAATTATAAAAAAAACTAGAGACGGCTAATAAACAATAGACCAAGTACAATAATCAGAGAAAGAAAAATAACGTGGGTTTAAATAGGGGGCAATAGGGTGTGGTCAAGTCATTCAGGGATTAGAAAGATTTAGCCCTGGACCTATAGGGAGATATCTAAGAGCAATAGAAAGAGAGTGGTTTTAATAAAGTGAATAGTACAATAAAAGTATGTGAGGAAATGGAAACTCTACAAAAAAACAAAAAACATAAAACAAGGGACACAGGAAAGAAAATAAAAAACAAAAGAGAAAGAGAAGAAATGTGCTAAAAATGTTCAAAGCAGAAGGGGAGGGATTGTTAGACAGCTGGAGGAATGTTGAAGAAAGACAACGAAAAGTCAGACAGGAAGAAGGTGGAATGGTTTACAAAACCTACACCGAACAGCAGTGGGCGATACCCCCTGGTGTCGGGAGTGGTGGAAATAAAGGGAGAAATAGAGGTGGGAGAGGAGAGGAAGACTCCCTCTGTGCCCTCTCAGGTAAAAGAAAAGAACAAAAGAAGGGCAGGAAAGACTGAGCAAGGTGCAGGAAGGAACCCAGAAAAGTGTAACTGTTAGGAAAGATTATGTGGAAATAGGAAGACAAGTGTGAATCATTTGGTAACGTGGGTTATCAATAATAGTGATATTTGAGGCGCAATACTGGAATAAGACATTAAGTCATCTGTGTTCTCCAGTAATGCATTTACTGACACTAAAGTATAGGTTCTAACAGAAGGTACTAAATGCCGTGACAAATGAATTATTATCCGGGGAAGGGTGTGGCGGTACCTTGGAAAATAGTTAGTAGAAGGTGTGTATAGAAGTCAGCGTTCTATCAGATAATCCTTGTGAGAATCAAGGACAGTGGATATTAGGTAACATTATTACAATTGGCAGAATATATGGGCGAGAGCACGGAGGATGTTTAAAAATAGCCTAACTTTGTATCACGCCGCATTCAAACAATCGCTAAAAGGTGTAGATTTGGGGGTTCTGTGTTGATACAATATATAAGGTGGTGTATTTGTTAACTATGTGGCAGAGCAGGGACACAAGGAATTATCGCTGTGGTAGAGTACTACAGGCGAAACCGGAGAACATATATGGGGGTTTCGAGAACCATGCGACTCAAGAAGAAAACCCTAGTAGTTTGAAACTCGTGAGTCTATATTTCGTTTGATTCTAAAATAGATTTATTGAATTGACGAAAGGGAGGAAGAGATTGATTGTGTTTAAAGTGGCCTCTCTGTGAACAGAAGTTATGTTGGTTTGACTATAACTAAAGAAACATTGTTCACTTAGTAAAGTAACGTCAGTGGTAAGCAGTGGTTAGTAATAAGGTTGAGATTGTAGAGAGCTTTCTGAGGTTAAGGGAAGAGATGTAGACTAGTACAGGTAACAAAGGTAACGTCAGTGGTAAGCAGTGGTTAGTAATAAGGTTGAGATTGTAGAGAGCTTTCTGAGGTTAAGGGAAGAGATGTAGACTAGTATAGGTAACAAAGGTAACGTCAGTGGTTAGTAATAAGGTTGAGGTTGTAGAGAGCTTTCTGAGGTTAAGGGAAGAGATGTAGACTAGTACAGGTAACAAAGGTAACGTCAGTGGTTAGTAATAAGGTTGAGATTGTAGAGAGCTTTCTGAGGTTAAGGGAAGAGATGTAGACTAGTACAGGTAACAAAGGTAACGTCAGTGGTAAGCAGTGGTTAGTAATAAGGTTGAGATTGTAGAGAGCTTTCTGAGGTTAAGGGAAGAGATGTAGACTAGTACAGGTAACAAAGGAAACGTCAGTGGTAAGCAGTGGTTAGTAATAAGGTTGAGATTGTAGAGAGCTTTCTGAGGTTAAGGGAAGAGATGTAGACTAGTACAGGTAACAAAGGTAACGTCAGTGGTTAGTAATAAGGTTGAGATTGTAGAGAGCTTTCTGAGGTTAAGGGAAGAGATGTAGACTAGTACAGGTAACAAAGGTAACGTCAGTGGTAAGCAGTGGTTAGTAATAAGGTTGAGATTGTAGAGAGCTTTCTGAGGTTAAGGGAAGAGATGCAGACTAGGACAGGTAACAAAGGAAACGTCAGTGGTTAGTAATAAGGTTGAGGTTGTAGAGAGCTTTCTGAGGTTAAGGGAAGAGATGTAGACTAGTACAGGTAACAAAGGAAAGTTAGTCCATTGGAAAGTAGGACTTTTGAATTTGAATTGTTTGGATTGATTAAGAATTGGCTGATGTATTTTCTACATTTGGTTATTACAAGTTAATCTTAAAATAAAATATATTTAATGAGTGTGAAGCAGTGTTTAGTGATAACAATATAGTCATAATGATAAGGAGGATTGATGTAAACGTAATGAGTGTTGACAGTATGTGAACGGTAATATGCTATTAGTGTCTTTTTTAGAAGACTCTAACGATGCGACATTTTAGTCATTTGAAAAGCTGAGGTTTCAATACAAGGTTAAAGGATGAGTAGAGGGATTCGGCCTTGAGATTGTAAAAAAAAGATTAGCTGCGGTTGAAAACAAGCAGGTAATGGGATATTTTACGTAGAGGTATGAGAAACATTCTTTGACAGTTTCTGATTATTGTTGCTTGGTTTTATAGTTAGGTAACACCAGTGAACTTGAGCAGGAAGGTAATGTATTCTAAAATTATCTTCTGTTTCCATTACGTGGAACAGTGAACCAGTCATAAAAATAGAATGAAATAAGTATTGACTATTCAGCTGATAAGATAGCTCCAACTTTTTGAAGGTTCTACATTTGTTAAACAACCGTTTTGTGTTAAACTGATAGGATTATCGGAAAGGGGCTCTGGGATTGTTTATTTTAGATGGGGTCGATTCCACTTAATGGAACACTGTATTATCTGATGTGCCTTGACTAGGATTCTTTCTTCCAGGACTGCTGGAAGTCCAATACAGTATGTATGTTAATTAAGGGAGACATAGGAGACCATGTCTGAAAAACTTTTGAATAGATGCCTGGGATAAAACACGATTCCTTAAACTGAGAAATTGACTACATTTGCGACAGGAAAAAGTATTACATTTAGGAAGGGTAACAGAAACAATCCAAGGTGAAACAGCCATTACATATGTTGATTGGACATTGGTCTTTTAACGATACCAGGATAATTGTACATGGTTATGGAAGAGAGAGACCAATCATATAATACCATAAGGGAGTGAATTGTGTCTAAGGGTAGTATATGCTAAATAAAGAATGGGGTGGATTAAAACAAAGATTTAATGATTGGAGGAAGGACAGTGGTTTATCATTGTCATGTGTGCTTTATAAATAATACTTGGGGATTGCTGATTACGTAGCATTGTGAATACTAATGAAACATAGGGGGTTTCATTATCTCTCTTTGAAATGTTTCCTGAGGCTATGGTCTTGGTAGAGGAGTTGGTGAAATTCAGCAGTTTTACAGGTGTAAATGTGTCCGGATTAGGTGATGAAGAGAAGTTACCAAATTAAATAAGGCCTGGCCATTTTTGTTTGTTTTTGCCATATGGTTTACCACACACACACACACCAGCAATTTACCTTATGAACATGTGTTAGTGGTGTTGATACTGTGGGATTTATTTTGGATGTTTTTTTTTTTCAATTCAGTTTTAAATTGGGTATGCAAATGGGTGGAAACGCTTTGAAAGGTGTTTAAATGGTTTCGGTAGGTCAGAGAAAGAAAAGAGAGAGAAAATATTTTAATCAATCAAATATATTTATAAAGCCCTTCTTACGTCAGCTGATGTGACAAAGTGCTGTACAGAACCCAGCCTAAAACCCCAAACAGCAAGCAATGCAGGTGTGGAAGCATATAGAAGGAAATATATATGTTAAGAAGGGATGACAGTTACTCCAAATGGAGTGTGATATGTAAATTGCTGATTTAGTTTGTTTTTGTTTCGATACAAATTTCACCAGATTGGGATTTATGGAGTGTGGGATTTCTCTGAGGGGTTAGGGTGATCTGATCTGGTAACTCTTCTGAGAGATCGGCAGTAAAATTAGATAGTATGATCTAATTTTGAAAAGGGGAAAGCAGAAGGTAGAAGAATATACGATACAGCAGTTTTAGTAGTAACAGTATGTTGTTATGCTATTTCACATTTGTCGCAAAGATAATGTTATTAAGAAAAAGTTAATGAAATAATTTGTCATATAGTCAATGCTTGTCTGGATTTCCTGAAACAAAAATGAATTGAACTAAACTGTCGTTCTAATCTGTGACAGGAAAACAGGGACAGAAGGGGCCTGTAATGAGAAGAGTTATTAACGGCAATAAAAGGTTCAGTTTACAAATATACATTCTAACTGGGATGATGTGTGCTAAGTTAAGAAGCTGGATTTCAAGTCATAGACTCAAAGTAAGCACTAAGGACTGTCATTCTGAATTTGGGTTGGATAATTTATAAACTGTTGTAGTTATGATTCGGATTCAGCGAGAGAGATTTGCTTTCGAACGGTGAGGGGTGAGGGCACTGCTCAAATTTATTTGGCCGAGGGAGGCTCCAGAAACCTTATTTCTAAGTGTCCTCTGACAGGGAGGATGTTAGAGAACTCACTACAGCTCACAATAGCATGGGTTAACCATGAAGTTTTTTGTTCTCTTTTGTTTTACCATGTAATCAGAATTATAGTTTGTCGCATCAATGGGTGGTGTGAAGTTATTAAACAGGTATATTTTTCTATATTTAGTTTTGTTTAAAAAAAATGTTTTATTTGTAATAATTTTTTTTCTCTTTCCTTTTTAAGTCAATATGTTTATTAGGTTTCGTGGAAAATCAGAGTGAGCAATGTTCCAGAGGAGGGATTGGTGTGTATAGACTAATTAATTTGAGAATGTTGTAGTATGTTTATAACTAAAGAAGTGAATTAGGAGGTGTAGTGACTAGTGTGTTATGGGTTAGATGTAATGAAATATGTGCAAATGTATCTGTATCAGGAGGCGAGGTGTTTGAGACAGAATGTTTACATAGGCCTGTTATTCAAATGTCACAAATTAGTGATCTTGCCATAAGAGGAGAGTCTATGTTGTCAGGAAATGACCCATATGTCGATGTGTGTATATCCTCAGGTGAAAACAGAGATAACCAATGTTGTCAGGAAATGACCCATATGTTGATGTGTGTATATCCTCAGGTGAAAACAGAGATAACCAAGGGCACGGGCCGAATGGTGGAGATTGAGTGTACATCAAGATACACCAGAAGGGGGGGTGTTAAGGCAGCGTTGGTCTGGTCCACACACACTACTCCTTACAGCACCTGCAGCGGTAAAGATCGTCATGTCTCTCCTCGGTGGGTGCATAGTGGGTGCAGCTGCATAATGGGTGAGCTTGAAGACGCCATGACAGAGGAAGCGGAGCTAAAAAGAGAGACTAGATTCCACTGTAAACATGCAGATGGGTTGGGTCGGGGAGCTACTTTAACATCATAGTTGGGTTGGGTTAGCTGCTTTATTGGTTATTGCATCACATGAAAGAGGATAGATGTTGGGGTAATTGTACTCTAAATAGTTGATTTACCTCAAGAGGATGTAGAGGTGATTAGGGATACACACTTGCCTATCAGATGACGTGCCTATCAAGTGGCAATGAAGGAACAAAGTGAAAATGTCATGGCTTGGGAACACCTCTCGGAACCTGGGGTCGGAAAGGGGGCATACAGTTAGGTGAAGGGAGAGTGGGAATTGTCATGGTCTCAAACTTAGGTTTTCATGCATATTTATTTATGCATAGCTTATCACATTGTTAATACTGTTATGTTTTGTGTTTCATGTTGCTTTGCAAGTCTTATGCTACCACTCTCTTAGGAACCATAAGGAGAAAGTGGAGAAATTAAAAGTGAAGGAAGTCACCATCTTCAGCTGGAATGTCATTATGTTGTGTGATGAGAGACAGAACTAAGATTGTGTATGGTTGTGATCATAAAACAGAGGCCATAAGTCTCTGAGTTTGAAAAGCTCACGTAAAGAAGGCGAAAACCTGAACCAGGACCATAGGTTCTCCGTCCGGTGATCCCAGGGGACCAGGTCTACAGTCGTGGCAAAAAAGTTTTGAGAATGACACAAATATTAATTTCCACAAAGTTTGCTGCTTCAGTGTCTAGATATTTTTGTCAGATGTTACTATGGAATACTGAAGTATAATTACATGCATTTCATAAGTGTCAAAGGCTTTTATTGACAATTACATGAAGTTGATGCTTAGTCAATATTTGCAGTGTTGATCCTTCTTTTTTAAGACCTCTGCAATCTGCCCTAGCATGCTGTCAATTAACTTCTGGGCCACATCCTGACTGATGGCAGCTCATTATTACATAATCAATTTTTGGAGTTTGTCAGAATTTGTGAGTTTTTGTTTGTCCACCCGCCTCTTGAAGGTTGATCACAAGTTCTCAATGGGATCAAGATCTGGGGAGTTTCCTTGCCATGGACCCAAAATATTGATGTTTCGTTCCCCGAGCCTCTTAGTTATCACTTTTGCCTTATGGCAAGGTGCTCCATCATGCTGGAAAAGGCATTGTTCGATGGTTGGGAGAAGTTGCTCTCGGAGGATGTGTTGGTACCATTCTTTATTCATGGCTGTGTTCTAGGGCAAAATTGTTCATTTACATGAATCGCCCAAAAACATTTCAGCCCTGCCACAAAAGGACCAGCTGACATCATGTCAGTGATTCTCTCGTTAACACAGGTGTGAGTGTTGATGAGGACAAGGCTGGAGATCACTCTGTCATGCTGATTGAGTTCGAATAACAGACTGAGAGAGGATCCCAACAAGGTGGCCCTAGCAACACGAACAGCAGTCCAGGTGGAAGGAAGCACCACGTGGTGCCGTTTAAACCACTGCACCAAAGCTCCACGGTCGATCAAACGACCATAGAGCCCGGAGTGAACGGAAGGAGAGGATGCTGATACTCCAAGCAGGAGTCCGGAGGGAATGGAAGGAGAAAGGATCACGGCGCACCTCCAAAGAGTCAACAGATACACTCTCCTGAAGATCCAGAGAGTCCATGGATGGGGAGGAGTGACATTCCTGTTGCTCTTAATGACATACCTACTTTGGCAGATGCCCTTGGCGGAGGCGCTGTCCAAGGGGACGGAGAAACAGCGACAGGAGAATGGGAAGGAGACTTCCCTACCATCGACTTCTCTGTCCTCACATGCTCTTCCTAAAAGACAGTGGAAACCAGGACAGATGAAGAACGATAGAATGGCCTAGACAGCAACAGTGGCAAACCTAGACGAAATGATACAAACTAAAACCAACTAAGACAGTGGCAGAAACACAAGAAAGTGGGTTGCTACAGAAAATCTGGACATCTGTTACCAACTGGGGTAGCCACAATGAATAAACTACCACAGAATCAAACATTGACCCAAAATTGAGAAAAGCAACAAAATGGCTGGTATAAGTGGGCTCAGTGGGCCAGCCCAAAAACAGAATGGGCAATTGTATACTGTGTAGCAAATCCCCCATGACAGATCTATTAATAGTACCCGAACCTGTGACATTTGAGGTTTGTGCAAATTGTGCAAACGAGATGATGTGAAATTTGGACATTTTCATCATGCTGACCCAATTTCTGTGCCATGTGACAAAATGGGGGACTGCCCCTTATGGTGGAATAAGGAATATGTTTAATGTATACACATAGCATAACAGAATATAACCATGTACTCAATGTAATAGTTGCTGAATGATGTGGAAGTGACATAGGGTTTTCCGGTTACAAGAGTCCATGGACCATGCCGTTAATAAGGCTAGGCATTCCACTAGCGGGACATCTTCCGGTGAAACTGGAGGGCAAGCAATTCAAATAAATAAATCATAAAAATGATGCATATTAAACATTTATGTACATACAAGTGTCTTATATCGGTTGAAAGCTTACATTCTTGTTAATATAACTGCACTGTCTGATTTACAGTAGGCTTTACAGCGAAAGCATGCCATGCGATTGTTTGAGGATGGCGCCCCACATCAAAATATTTTTCCATCGGCGCAGGTTTCACAAATTCACAAATAGCGATTAGAAAATTAACTTACTTTTTGAAAATCTTCCTCTGATTTGTCGTCCAAAGGGTCCCAGCTATAACATGTAGTGTCGTTTTGTTAGATAAAATCTTTCTTTACATCCTAAAAAGTCAGTTTAGTTGGTGCCATCGATTTGAGTAATCCACTCGTTCGACACACAAAAATTCTACCCCTAAACTTTGTTTCAACAAGTCAAAATATGTTTCTGTGTAATCATTAGATACCCTAAAATGTAATTAAACCATAATGTTTAACACAGAAAGAAGTATGTTCAATAGGAAAACAATATTAGCAGGTGCGTGTCCCTGTGGAAAAAAACTCATATTTCTTCCTCGTTTTGGAAGAAGCAAGCCTGAAACCTTGATCAAAGACTACTGACATCCAGTGGAAGCCATAACAATTGCATTTTGGGAGCTAGATTACATTTTTTCCCTATGCGTTCTATTGTTTTTTCTTTGGATTTTCTACTACCATATCTACTGTGTTATAGTCTCCTACATTATTTTAACATTTCTACAAACTTCAAAGTGTCTTCTTTCCAATGGTACCAATTACATGCAATTACATGCATAGGCTTCAGGGCCTGAGCAACAGGCAGTTTACTTTGGGCATGTCAGTCAGATGGAAATTAAGAAAAAAGGACCCTAGTCTTAACAAGTTTTAATCCTCTAACAGGTTTTTTCACTTATGACCAAACAGTTGTTAGTGAGGTGTCTGTGAGGGAGGGCCATATGTTTATGTGTCATATTGAGCATGACGTTATAAGAATTTAGTTTATTGTTTTTTGTTTATTACTTTTTGTGTTTTTATTGTTTTCTTATATTTCACATAACTGAGAACCTCGAGCAAGGCTAAGAAATGCATGCACATGTACATGTAAAATACAATTGCCTTGAGGAGGGATCTTGTACTTCCTTATAGCTATTTGTGAAAGGGGATGTTTGGTCCTGACTCCCCAATATGAATGAGAAAGTGAAGCAAAGGTTGATAAGGTTTAAGGGATGCAGATTGTCTCCTTAGCAACATAGAAGGTGCTTTCCTTTTCACTTGTACTGGATCAAACTTTAAGGTTTGGTACTTATTAAGCCCCAGACGAGGGACATATTAAACATTTTCCAGAACACATAATTATACATTTCAGAGTAGTCAGCAGGATGAGTGCACTCTATATGTGTGTCTAGGTCATTAGGCACCATTAGGTCATTAGGCACCATTAGACATGTGCCTGTCTTGGAAGTGGATATGTCGGTTTATTTTTGTACCATTGCTATGGCTCTAGTGTTTCTATGCCCTAATGTGAAACCAAACTAAAATTAGTGCAAGGCAAAAAGATAACGGTGGCTAAATGCCAGAGGAGATGAATCATTAACATAAAGAGGAGTTACTATGTGTGTGACGTAAGGACGAAACCTGTATAAAAAGTGTGTGCCAAGGCTGGATAGGCAGTTACTTCATGAACCTTTATATTAACTTTGTAATAAAGTCTAATTGAACTTACAGGCTCCGGTATTTGAGAAATATTATTGACTGAATATTTGCACGACATTAAGAGGTGAAACTTCACCCCAGTCTGAGGTCCTGGGCACTCTGGAGCAGGTTTTCACTAAGGATCGCTCTGTACTTTGCTCCGTTCATCTTTGGCTCGATCCTGACTAGACTCCCAGTTCCTGCCGCTGATAAACATCCCCACAGCATGATGCTGCCACCACAATGCTTCACCGTAGGGATGGTGCCAAGTTTCCTCCAGGCATGATGCTTGGCATTCAGGCCAAATAGTTCAATCTTGGTTTCATTAGACCAGAGAATCTTGTTTCTCATGGTCTGAGAGTCTTTAGGTGCCTTTTGGTAAACTCTGCCATTTGCCGTTTACTGAGGAGTGGCTTCTGACCATTCCACCATGAAGGCCTGATTTTGCGGAATGCTGCAGAGACTGTTGTCCTTCTCGAAGGTTCTCCCATCTCCACAGAGGAACTCTAGAGCTCTGTCAGAGTGACCATCAGGTTCTTTGTCACCTCCCTTATCCCCCGATTGCTCAGTTTGGCCGGGCGGACAGCTCTAGGAAGAGTCTTGGTTGCTCCAAACTTCTTCCATTTAAGAATGATGGAGGCCACTGTGTTCTTGGGGACCTTCAATGCTGTGCCTCCACACAATCCTGTCTTGGAGCTCCTCGGACACTTCCTTCGACCTCATGGCTTGGTTTTTTTCTCTGACATGCCACTTTCAACTGTTGGACCTTATATAGACAGGTGTGAGCCTTTCAAAATCATATCCAATCAATTGAATTGATCACAGGTGGACTCCAAATACAGTTGTAGAAACATCTCAAGGATGATCAATGGAAACAGGATGCAGCGGAGCTTCATTTTTAAAATATATTTTTTTAAATAAATTTGCAAACATTTAAAAAAATCTGTTTTTTGCTTTGTCATTATGGTGTATTGTGTGTAGATAATGAGGGGTTTTATTTTATATTAATACATTTTAGAATAAGGCTGTAATGTAACAAAATATGGAAAAAGTCAATGGGTCTGAATGCTTTCCGAAGGCACTGTATACAGGCCTACTACACAGGAGGTTGCTGAGTGGAGAACGGCTCATAACAATGTCCAGAACAGAGCAAATGGAGTTGCATCAATCACCTGGAAACCATGTGTTTAATGTATTTGTTGCAATCTCGCATACTCCGCTCCAGTCATTACCACGAACCCGTTCTCCCCAATTACGTTGCCACCAACCTCCTGTGGCCTACTGTCATGTGGATATCTTAACCTCTCTAGAGTACGTCTAGCGTTCCACCTGGCCAACATCCAGTGAGATTGCATAGTGCCAAATTCAAATACAGAAATGCCCATTATAAAAATTCAGAAAACAAAACATATTTTTGTCAGGATTTGGCCAGGGTTGTTCCGGTTTTTGGTCACTAGATGCCCCCATTGTGCTTTTTGACCTTTTGTTTTCCCTTGATCCCCATTATTATTTGCACCTGTGCCTCGTTTCCCCTGATTGTATTTAAACCCTTAGTTTTCCTCAGTTCTTTGCTCTGTGTTTGTATGTTAGCACCCAGCCCTAGTATTCTGTGAACTCTTGTTGATCCCGGTGGACTCTCTTGTGGAATTCTGTTTTTGTTCTTGTTTATTTATTTTTGAGTATCTTTTGAGGCTTTTTATGCTATTCCCACCACCTTGTGGATTTACCTTTTTTGTCTTGGAGGATTACCTTTGTTCTTGTGGAATTCCTTTTGAGGTTGTGGAGTTACATGTTTTCCTGAAGGACTTCTCTTTTTACTTCATTAAATACACCGTCTCAAGTACTGCTGTGTCTGCCTCATCTTCTGGGTTCTGCCGACTATTCGTGGCTCAGTAGGTTAAGTGACTGTTTCTCACTCCGGAGACCCGGGTTCGTAACCGGGCCCTGACAATTTTACATAGGTTTAAAGATGAACTTCTTGTTAAACCAACCACAGTGTCATATTTACAAAAATGCTTTTCGGCGAAAGCATACCTAGCCCAGAACATACCTAGCCCAGAACATAGCCCAGTTGACAAACAGTAACCAGCCAAGCAGAAGTGTTACAAAACTCAGAAATAGAGATACAATTAATCCCTTACCTTTGATGATCTTCATATGGTGGCAATCAGAAGACATTAATTTACTCAATAAATGTTCCTTTTGTTCGATGAAGTCTCTTTATATCCAAAAACCCGTTTTGTTAGCGTGCTTTCTTCAGTAATCCACAGGTTCAAACGCAGTCAAAACAATCAGACAAATCCAAATTGTATCCGTAAAGTTCATAGAAACATGTCAAACGATGTTCATATTCATTCCTCAGGTTGCTTTTTAGCCTAAATGGTCTATAATATTTAAACTGGACAATAACGTTGTCAATATGAAAGGTAAACAAGAAATGCATTTGCGCATGAAAAAGCTCTGCGACACGGTAGGGTCCACTCATTCAGACTGGTCTTACTCCCTCATTTATAAGAATACAAGCCTGAAACGATTTCTAAAGACTGTTGACATCTGGAAAGCATAGGAACTGCAAATGGAGTCCTAAGTCAATGGATACTGTAATGGCATTGAATAGAAAACTACAAACCCCCCCCAAAAAAATCTTCCTGAATGGATTTTTCTCAGGTTTTCGCCTGCTAAATCAGTTATGTTATACTCACAGACACTATTTTAACAGTTCTGGAAACTTTAGAGTGTTTTCTATCAAAATCTACCAGTTATATGCATATTTTATCTTCTGGGCCCGAGTAGCAGGCCATTTAATTTGGGCATGCTTTTCATCCAAATTTCTGAATGCTGCCCCCTACTCTAGAGAAGTTAACTGATAGCCTACTTGTTGGATGGATTGGATGTGCATTGGTGTCTAGCTGTAGGCTAGTAGTCCAGTGATATTGCCGACCATCTTCAGCTGATCCAGGAAAGCAAACATATAATGATAAACAACAATAAAGCTAAGTAAATGGTGTACTTCTTGTGGCCATGGACAACATGGAGAACACCAATACCCGCGCTCCCCTGAAAAACTGAGCAATGAGTGTTCAAAACAGCTGACTGACAAAAGCAAACAATGATAACTCAACTGATAAATTGAATGCATTGGAAAAAAGGCAAAGGTTATTTTTATCAAGGACGTATGGCAAAGAAATGGCAAAAGTTAGGAAGTACAAAGGAAAATGTATACGTTTGAGAGCTCAGCTGAGACTGAAATTCAGCACTATTGAGTGGACAGTTCCGCTCAATAGTTTATATACCATTTATGGACAGGGAGATGGTTTGTGCAGCCACACATAAATAAATGAGAAAGAGGTGGGGGTGTTCGTTTAATTTGGAAGCTTTTGTTTTCATATTTGCCACTCTAGAAAACATATTACCACATAATATTTATGAAATATTAGAATGGTTAAATTAGCATTAATTAGAGACCCCCCACCCCAAAGTTGGACTTTTTTCCATTTAGGGGAGCTAATGTCTCATTCAGGGGAACTGATGCCCCACTGGCTCCCTCGAAATTCGCACCCTGCTCCAGGGAAGGTTTAATTATCTCTACAGGGATTCTCCCCAGGGCCGGTTGTATCCATCTCACGGTACTTCACCTTATTTGGTCCCCTAATTCCAGATTGTCCCTTCGAGTCTGTTAACATCTGCTCCAAATAGTGTTATTAGTTGATTTAGGCTGTTGAAGTAAGATCAGAGACTTGGAAATGCTAGAAATGAGTTTCAGCCATATAGAATGCTGAATGGGCAAATCTAACAGCAAGTCCTGCTGTGAAGGTAGCTCAGATACTGCAGTTTCTCCGACCCTGAGGATCATTTTTTGCTGCATATTTTTCAAAGTCCTCCTCCTTTACCCACAGCTCTTTCCAACCGTCGGAAAGTTGCATTGCAGCCATGCTTTAAGGCATTATCTCTTCATTTACCCTCTCCTACTTATTATCTCTCTCTTTTCTCATAAAGCAATTTTGTAAGGGAGTTTACAAAGTCATATGTACGACCATAAGTTTAATGCTCTAGGTAAATGTTACAGGTTTAATGGTGATTGAGGTTGTGGTGGGAGTCTGGATTTAAATATTTGTCGGCTATGGACTTGAGTGTGAGTCGTGGAAACTGGAGAGTTGTGGGGTTTTCAACTTAAGGGATTTGTAAGTTGGAAAAAGGATTTTGAATATGACTGTAAAATTACATCGGTAGCTAGTGAAAGGTGTTAAACTGTGGGTGTGATGTGCAACTGTGTTGTATAGGGAGGTTCTGAGTCTGGAAATGCTGTTGGAAAAAATTCTGATTTGGTTTAAATTCTAGATGTGTGCATAAAAAATGGCCCCCAGATTCCTTAAAACCAAATGTTATCTCTAAATCCTCCACCTTCCTCGTGAGAGATCTAGGGGCCACCAAATAGCATTTGCACTGTTAAGTTTAAAGAAGTGGAACACATCCAGATTTTGATGTCATGAAGGCGTTTTACGAGTGATGAGGAGAATGGGAATGTGATGAAAGAAATAAAGCTGAAATAAATCATTCTCTCTACTATTATTCTGACATTTCACATTCTTAAAATAAAGTGGTGATCCTAACTGACCTAAAACAGGGAATTTTTACTAGGATTAAATGTCAGGAATTGTGAAAAACTGAGTTTAAATGTAGTATTTGGCTAAGGTGTATGTGAACTTCAGACTTCAACTCTACACTGCCGTTCAAAAGTTTGGGGTCAATTAGAAATGTCCTTACTCAGCACGAGGTGCATGAAATGATAGCTTCTTCACATAGCTGTTGAATACATTGATTATAATAGCATTTGAAAATTTACACTAACGTTCAAAAGTTGAGTAACTTAGAAATGCCATTGTTTTTAAAAGAAAAGCAAATTTTCTGTCTATTAAAATAACATCAAATTGATCAGAAATACAGTGTAGACATTGTTAATGTAAATGGCTGTTGTAGCTGGAAACGGCTGATTTTTAATGGAATATCTACATAGGCATTCGGATGTCCATTATCAGCAACCATCACTCCTGTTTTCCAATGGCACGTTGTGTTAGTTAATGCAAGTTTATCATTTTAAAAGGCTAATTGATCATTAGAAAACCCTTTTGCAATTTGTTAGCACAGCTGAAAATTGTTGTGCTGATTTAAAGACGCAATGAAACTGGCCTTCTTTTGACTAGTTGAGTATCTGGAGCATCAGCATTTGTCGGTTCGATTACAGGCTCGAAATGGCCAGAAACAAAGAACTTTCTTCTGAAACTCGTCAGTCTATTCTTGTTCTGAGAAATGAAGGCTATTCCATGCGAGAAATTGCCAAGAAACTAAAGATCTCGTACAATGCTGTGTACTACTCCCTTCACAGAACAGCACATACGGGCTCTAATCAGAATATAAAGAGGAGTGGGAGGCCCCAGTGCACAACTGAGCAAGAGGACAAGTACATTAGAGAGTCTAGTTTGAGAAACAGATGCCTCACAAGTCCTCAAATGGCAACTTCATTAAATAGTACCCGCAAAACACCAGTCTCAACGTCAACAGTGAAGAGGCGACTCCAGGATGCTGGCCTTCTTGGCAGAGTTCCTCTGTCCAGTGTCTGTGTTCTTTGCCCATCTAAATCTTTTATTTTCATTGGCCAGTCTGAGATATGGATTTTTCTTTGCAACTCTGCAAATGTGCTTTTCTTTCAAAAACAAGGACATTTCTAAGTAACCCCAAACTTTTGAACGGTAGTGTATATCTCTCCCATGCACAGTAAGTCTGAAAGAAGTGCTTTGTAAAATGTACAGTATACATACTCAGAATCCCTCATTCTCACGTACCAGGGCTGGTGTTCAGCCTTGAGTAAGATTGCTCTCTCTTCTAGAGTGCATCATACACCCTCACAAATCACATGATGTTCATGCTGTGAATTGTAATTTGTGTATCTGCTACTGGCACACAGCAGGAACAGAATTTGCATTACAGTTAAGCTTCCACATGTTTTCACTAAAAGAGATATCTGCAACAGCGTTATACGTTTCCAGCATGTCTCTGTAATTACACACTTTCGGGGAAATAGGGCTCTATATAGATAATGACGTAGCTGCTATCCTACACTCTTAGAATTATTGGTGACTCAAGGAACCCTGGAGATCCTCAAGGAACCCCTGGAGTTTGTCAAGGAACCATTGCTAGTCAATGGTTCATATTTGCACCTTCGGTTATTTGATGGGTACTTGGAGGAACATTTACTGTTTCAATGTAATGGAAACACCTGACTAAAGGAGGGATCCAAAGTCAATTGAAAGCAGGGGCTTCCACACAGGCGTGGTGCTTGAGTTAATTAAGCAATTAACATCCCATCATGCTAACGGTCATGTTTATAAATGCTGGACAGGCCATTATTTTGGCTACCCTGTCTATGCCCACATAGGATGACAATGCCCCCATCCACAGGGCATGAGTGGTCACAGAATGGTTTAATGAGCATGAAAACGATGTAAGCCATATGCCATGTCCTTCTCAGATAGCAGATCTCAACCCAATTGAACACTAATGGGAGATTCTGGAGCGGCACATGAGACAGCGTTTTCCACCACCATCAAAAAAACACCAAATGATGGAATTGCTCGAGGGAGAATGGTGTTGCATCCTTCCAATAGAGTTCCAGAAACTCGTAGAATCTATGCCATGGTGCATTGAAGTTGTTCTGGTTTGTGGTGGCCAAACTGCCTATTAAGGAAAACTCCAACCAAAAACGATATTTTGGTATTTGTTTCATTAGTCCATTGTTGCTATAGTCCCAAAATGATTTGCAGGTCAGCAATCAAGTTTTCAAGATATTTAACTTTCAAAATACAGAAATCATCCCCGTATGATGCATTTTGAACTGAAAAGGTTCCACAGGTGTGGCAATCTGTAGAAGCCCTAAAGGTCATTCCAGGCAGCTTTACTTCTAAGAGTGTAGTCAGTGCATTTCATGCAAGTTATGGTATGAGTGTTAATTTGTTCAGCTACAAATGAGGAAAACATTTGAAATTCAATTAATTGCACTCCTTTTGGTTGAGCTGCAAGCTGTGCAGAAACTAACGGTGGAAAAACAGTGAAAGAAGTCGACAAGATAAAAACATTACTCTTCTCTTTTTCCTCTCTTCTTATTAAGAATGTTGTAATTCAATGGAAATGCCATGATGCTGGAGAGAAGATAGGGCACTATGTAAATCTCATACCCTAAGGGATTTTTATTCACCAGAAATTCACTCATTTTTTTCTTCTGATCGAGGTAACTCAATTGTTCATCACATGTAAAGTGCAGACATCCCTGAGCATTCTCTCTAAAAGCCAGCATGTCGTCAAGTCGAAAGCATTCTTCACTTCTAACGTTTTTCCGTAGATAATATGCTAACCAGGCAGCTATTTTGTATGCTCACTATTGAGACCGTTTATCCTTTAGATACCAGATAATGGAGAAAATAGATTACAAAGCACAGCCCAGATCCCAGATAGTGGTGATTCATAGCAGGAAGGTACAGTCATTATGAGACAGAGTGCCTGAAAGAGGATAGAAAGGTATTAGTTCAGATTATGGCCCCTTCTAACCTTCATCTATATAAATCCCATTAATCACAGACACCCTCATTACGACATGGGTGCAGAAGCGTCATGCCCATAGAGGGGGCACAAGTGCACGTGCCCCCTCAGATTTGTCCTGTTTTAAAAATGTTCCCATGTTATATTAATTAATTCAATTAATTATTTATAAAAAGACTTGTCAGCTGTATTTTGCAGAGTGGGCACACTAACTGGACTAGGCAAACACTTACCTCCTATTCTCCTTAGTTAGTGGTTCCTTCTAAGGTGCACCACAGAGCAAAGATATGCGTGGAGGAGGACAAAAAGTGTTGAGTGACACACACAGCGTTTGATTTGAATTTAGCTGCCGGTGGTGGGCAGGACTTGCAGGAGGTATGTTTGTCAAATAATTTGATCAAGCTATGTAGTCTATAGATCGGTGATGGGAAGTTTGGATCTTTTTACTGACTCTGATCAAAATAACTATTTTGTTCATTTGAGTTGGTCATGCCCAGAGCACGCAGGACCCCCTAGCGGCGAACGATGAACTGAAAACTCTAAAGAGCATGATTCTACAAGCCTCTTGTTCACATGTTGTTCACAAAGAGAAAGAGAGGAAGCGTAAGATTTCACTCTAGCCAAAATCTGTCTAAAATAAGCCCAATGCTTAATTTGTACCTTAGCTTTGTGAAGGCAGAGACATGAGCATCTTTTATTATATACAAATCTCTGCCATAAGGGGATTATTTGAACTGTTACTTGTGGCTGAGACTTGTTAAAGTGTGCTTTAAACAATGTAAATGTGTTGATTACTAGACATACAAATAAGATTATTTATTAATACATTTCAAACGAGGTGAAGCTGTGGCCACAACCTGACAAGATTGTAAACGGCTGTTGGCGGATTGCATTGCTTGACTCAGTAGTGTTTGCTAACTGCAACCTCCCAAATGATTAATTCTCGAGTTCGTTGAGCAAAAGCTGCGTGTATGTTTTGGTTCTACAAAGTTGTGTTCATTATAACCTTCAATAATCAATTCATTGCATTCATTATTGCACCACGCAATCAACTATCAGTTCTAAACATGTATTTTTCTTCTCTATGCTGCCTACAGCATGATCTATTTTTCTGTGCGCATAATGATAGACAGCTGTTGGTCAGAGCAGGTCTCTGGAGCCGCTGAGCCGGAGGAGTGCGTATTAATCCTGCTGTAGAATTCATTGTGGCCAGCCAGAAGGTAAAACAAACGACTAAAATGAACGAGTCACTCAGAAAAACATTTAAAAAGAACTAATCGTTTGCGAACTGCACATCACTACTATAGATTCCTTCTTAATGAATACATAAAACATACATGTTATGTTGTTTCTCTGTAATACGAGCCACCTAGCAATTTTATGAAGTTGGCTTTAGCTAGTCAACTAGATCGTTTCCTAATATCCCAACCTTATAACAAGCTACCAAGCCATTTCATGCTATCAATCAAGTTAGAGTAGCTTGTCTAACTATCTTAGCTGGCATGCATGATGGCAAGGTTGTTAGCCTTTAGAAAATACTAAAGGCTCTATTCAATCCGTAGCGCTGAAGATACACTTTATCTTCGCGATACTTCGGTTACAGATTGAATTCAGTCAAGTTTGCCCGGTCTAGCTAAAATAGCCATCCCCCTCCTTCCCCACCACTCACTCACTCACTCACTCACTCACTCACTCACTCACTCACTCACTCACTCACTCACTCACTCACTCACTCACTCACTCACTCACTCACTCACTCACTCAGCAACAGCCTGCTTCATGGCCTGATAGTCAACAGCAGAAGGTCACAGTGAAATTAATCCCAACATTGTTTTAAGAGAAATGCAATGGAGACAGAACTGCAACTTAGAAGTAAACCAGCAACCCGTGACCAATACATTTCCACCCACGACACAATTTTCAAAGTAGCCCAATTTTCAGGGAAAACCGCGGACATGGCAACTCTGAATCCAGCCCTAAAATTGCTTTAATTCTTGGGTCATGATACTATCTATCAGTGTGGCAGTTGCATAAATGTTCTTAAAAAATCTATGTGCCTCATTAACTAAAATGACAATTGAACAGGTAAAAGGGTATGCTTAGATAACTAATGCATACTTTTTTTTTACATAGAATTAGGCATAATGATTATAGCTCTAGATTACAGGAAAAAACTCTTTCAGGTGTTTGAAAAATGTAAAATTCTCCAACTACCCCCTTCATCCTCTATCCTCACGTATTTTGTGCCCCCTCTAAAATAATTTGTGCATGACGCCCCTGCATCGGCGCAAACATTATGAGAAAATAACAACAGGTTTGCTCAAACTGCCAGAGATTAAGCAGGAGGGATTTGTGCAATTTGGTCGAGGTTCCATTTGAATCCTACAGCCTTTTATGCGCACATTACACTAATTTACAGAATCTAAGTGTGGGCATCTCTTAAAATTGACAGCTCAATCAGGGCAGCTGCCTTAGCAGTGAGTGCAGCCAGAACAACCCATCAGCTTAATCTTTTGTGGGATGCCTGAAACTGACTCACTCCTCAGCCTACCAGCTGGCTGTCCCTCATCTCCGCTCCCATTTTTTACATTTAAGTCATTTATAGCAGACACTCTTATTCAGAGCGACATTACAGTTAAGTGCCTTGCTCAGGGATTCGAATCAGCGACCTTTCAGATACTGGCCCAACGCTCTTAACCACTGGGCTATCCCCTGCCCCCGTCCTCTCTTTTTTTTCAGCTCACCACCTCTTTCTCCCTTGTCATGCTAAAGCAAACTTTCAGTGATCCTCTCCCTCCCTTCACTCCTGTCCTCTCAACCTGGACTCAGGGGTCGACATAGCAAAGTAAAAGTAAATCTGTCTCCCTCCATTATGATATGGTATGCATTATTTTGTGGATGTCCATAATCAAAGTCGTATGATATGTTATGAATTACAATTAATATGGTATGTTACAAATTGCAGTATGTATGAATTACGATTTCCAAAAAATATAAAAAATAGTGGCTAATGTTAAGTAGGTGGCTAACATTATCTATACTCAGGGTTAGGGGTTAAGGTTAGTGTTAATACTAAAATTGATGGGCTTCTCAGCTTGCAAGTATCCACTAGACTAGACAACGTGCTGTCGGTGTCCCCTTTAGCCTATGTACATCAGATTCATCTGTGTTGTTATTATTGGTGTGACAACCCGGCTGTACTTGTATAAAAACAGAAGTGTTTTATTATGCCTAAGTATATGTTGGAAAAATACCTATCTCCTTGCAGGATTATACACCAAAAAAGCTTAAGTTTAGGAGCAGTGTGCAGAGGTGTGTGTGACTGTGTCTGTGTGTCCTGTCCTCAAAAGTTGCAGCAGAGTAACAAGTTTTCTGTCAGAAGGCGCACAAGCATTTCTTCTTTCCCTACTCTCACTTCGCTTGTTAGATATTATGCACATTGATAGCTTGCTAGCAAACGTCCTGGCCTATTGATTTATCATAGTAGGAGGCAGCAGCATTCTAAGTGATCAGACTGAAACATGCAATAAAAAGTGATCGGGTGAAATGTGAAGCGAGTGAATGGATTTAGCTTTGGGTGAAATGTGAAGCGAGTGAACAGAGACCGCAGAATCAACATTCAGCCCACTCTTCTCTTTACAGATGGGCAAACTCGCCCACTCATCTATTGACGGCATTCATTCATTCAGTGAGGAGAGAGACACATTAGCGCCTGTGTACCAACGCCCAGCAGCCCCTTAAGTTGGGTGTGAAAAAAACAGTCTCTAAATACTATTCCGTTTATGATTTAAAAATTATGACTGGGTAATGTAAAATACAACTATTTTAGGGAAAAGCCAGGGAAGGAGGAGGACTTTGCTTCGAAAAATGGTAGATTTATTTTAATTACAAAATCAAACATCAGGTGTACATTTGCCTATGGTTGTTCTAGTGTTGAGGTTAGAGTTAGGATTTAAGGCTAGGATAAAGATTAGGGGTTAAGGTTATAGTTAAAGGTTAAAGTTAGGGGAAGGGTTAGCTAACATGCTAAGTAGTTGCAAAGTTGATAATTAGCTAAAATGCCAAAGTTAACCTTTAGGTTGCTAGACATTCGTGTTATACGCCCAACCATCCTCCACAACATACCTCCTTCCTTTCGTTTTTGCCTCATGTGACCTTCTGTCTTATGTAACCATACCAAACGTGACATATCATACTAATTTGAGTGTCACATATTTACATTTACTATGCCACGTCTACTCTTTGAGGCCAGGCTAGGCCTCTCCTCTGCCCTCCAGCTAGCCATCTCTTTCTCCCTTGGTGTCATGCCCAAGCTCATTGTAAGAGTTAAGCCTGGCACAACCTTGCCCACAGCTCGCTGAGTTTCACAGGACAACAGGTCATCCCACTCTCATGGTCTTGATGATGTCGCCGCCAGAGCTGGCTCAAGTTGATTCCTGTAGGCTGGCACACATCATCAGCTCCAGAGGTTTCAGGCAGGCACAGAGTTTCCTGAGCTTAACATTTGGAAATTAGAGTGAAAGGAGGTGTGAGTCTAGCCATTGCTTATTCAGGACCTGAAAGCGTTCAGGGGAGTTGCTCTCATTCCCCACCATCCTGGTACTATTGCTCAACCGCTTACTGCTTCTAATGCCACACCTAAGCAATCACAGGCTACAGGGATAAAGCACAATTCATAGCATGTTAATCTTGAGCATCGAGTGTCCATTGCATCCTAAGAACTACCTTTTCTCTACGCTCTTTATGTTACATCCTTCATGTTTCCCACAAAGGATAACATGCTGTTCTCTGGTTTATAAGAAGCAGTCTTTCCCACTGACTCATATCTCAAAGGCTTAGGTCCTATTTGAGGCTGCACATAAGACAAAATTTAGATGTATGTTCCCTGTTCATGTCTCATTGATAACACTAACTTAAAAGTATTGTAGTATAAGTGGTCAGGGACAGAACACAATAACAATACTAGCGTCTACAAGCTTTGGGCCAGCAAGAAACCTCAGCACAAGACCTATATATAGGGAACATGAATGAGTCACACAAGGATGTTAAGAGTGTTTTATAAGTAGTACTTGGCTGGGAAGTAATTACTTGTGGATGTGTGCTGCAATCAGTGGTGTAAAACAATACCAAATTGTCACACTTGAGTAAAGTAAAGATACCTTAATAGAAAATTACTAAATTTAAAGTGAAAGTCACCCAGTGAAATACTACTTGAGTAAAAGTCTAAAAGTATTTGTTTTTAAATAAACTCAAGTCTCAAAAGTAAATGTAATTGCAAAAATATATCAAAAGTATCAAAAGTGAAACTATGAATAATTTTAAATTCCTTATATTAAGCAATCCAGATGGCACAACATTCTTGTTTTATTTATTTACTAATAGCCAGGGCCACACGCCAACACTCAAACATAATTTCCAAATGAATGATTTGTGTTTACCGAGTCCACCAGATCAGAGGCCGTAGGGAGTTTGGATATATCTAAGTATTAGATATTAGAACTTCAAAGTGTTTATTTTCAAATGGTACATTTGGACAAAAAATTGTCTAATTCACACTAATCAAAAGAACAACCAAGACCATTTTTTGTCCTGCTAAGCATTGAAAAATGTAACAAATACTTTTGGGTGTCAGGGAAAATGTATGGAGTAAAAAGTACATTTTTTTCCTTCGGGAATGTAAATAATAAAGTAAAGTATAGATACCCCCAAAAAACTACTTTATAAGGATCGGACCCTTTTTTACAATGTTTGCCAAAAATGACATACCAAATCTAACTGCCTGTGGCTCAGGACCTGAAGCAAGGATATGCATTTTCTTCTTTCTTGGAAATGTGAAATTACTGTAGAAGGTCCATACATTAAGATAGGATCCTAGGTGTAATTTACAGTGCCTTGCGAAAGTATTCGGCCCCCTTGAACTTTGCGACCTTTTGCCACATTTCAGGCTTCAAACATAAAGATATTAAACTGTATTTTTTTGTGAAGAATCAACAACAAGTGGGACACAATCATGAAGTGGAACGACATTTATTGGATATTTCAAACTTTTTTAACAAATCAAAAACTGAAAAATTGGGCGTGCAAAATTATTCAGCCCCTTTACTTTCAGTGCAGGAAACTCTCTCCAGAAGATCAGTGAGGATCTCTGAATGATCCAATGTTGACCTAAATGACTAATGATGATAAATACAATCCACCTGTGTGTAAATCAAGTCTCCGTATGAATGCACCTGCACTGTGATAGTCTCAGAGGTCCGTTAAAAGCGCCGAGAGCATCATGAAGAACAAGGAACACACCAGGCAGGTCCGAGATACTGTTGTGAAGAAGTTTAAAGCTGGATTTGGATACAAAAAGATTTCCCAAGCTTTAAACATCAGGTTATCTTCTCCAATGAGTACAACGTCACCCGCTTTCAGTGGGGTGGGCTGTGGTGTGTCACAGCGGTGTGCTGACTTTAGATCCAGCAAGTAGTCTCTTCGCCAACTGTTCCAGAAACTGGTCACAAGTCTCTGCCTGTACTTCCATCTGCGTGCCCTTGTTTAACGTTGGGTGCTGAGTGTCAGCTGGAAATGGCTTTGGAGGCAAAGAGGTTAGTCTTTTACCCACCAGGAAGTGTGCAGGGGTCAGGGGTTGTGGTTCATCCACCTCATTGTGCATGAAGGTCAGAGGCCTAGAATTTAGGATAGCTTCAACCTCTGTCAGGACTGTGCACATCTCTTCAAAATTAAGTGAAGCTCTCCCAAGAACCTTTCGCAGGCATGTTTTTACTGACCTGACGAGTCTTTCCCAGAATCCGCCCCACCAGGCTGCTCGCTCTGTGATGAACCTCCAGGTGATGCCCCTTTCTGAGAAGAACGCCAAGAGGTGGGGCTCTTCGATTGCCTTCCACAGCTCTTTCAAGTCCTGATCAGCTCTCTTGAACGTTTTTGCATTGTCTGAGTAGATTACCTTGCATAATCCTCTCCTTGAGATGAATCTTTTTAGAGCTAACAGGAATGTCTCTGTTGACTGATCTGAGACCAGTGAACAGTGAACAGTTCTTCACAGAACCATTTTCTTTCACATAGAGCGGTCCTGCAAAATCCACACCTGTGACTTCGAATGGTGGGGATTCAGTTATTCTGTCTTTTGGTAAAGGCGCAGTGACCTGCTGTCCGGCCCTTGCCTTGAATCTCTTGCACACTATACATCTTGCCACTGTGCTCTTGACTAGCTGCCTAGCACTCAAGATCCAGTATCGCTCTCTGATTTGTACTAGAGTGTCTCTTGCTCCAGAATGCATCACCTTCTCATTATGGTACTGTATCAGCATTTCTGAGTATCTGGATTTATTGGGCAGTACCCATGGGTGCTGCTCTCTGAATGTGAAGTTGGACTGTTGCAGTCTTCCTCCTACACTGAGTAGTTCATGTTCGTCCAGGAAAGGTTTCAGTTCTCTGATTTTACAGTCATTGTTTAGGCTTTTTCCTGCCTTCAGTAGTTTGATCTCCTGTCCAAAACTCTGTTGTTGTGTTACCTTAATCCAGTACTTTTCTGCATCGAACAGTTCGTCAGCAGTCAGTTCACCTTGCATCTTTATGGTTGTACGAGCATTGGCTATGAAAATCTTTATCCAGGCGGTGACTCTGAACACTCTTTTCAGTTTGCTGTACCTTTCAAGCTCCAACACAGGTTCAGTGCTGTCTGTGCTGTTTGCTGCGAGTTGTACAGTAACCTGGAAACTGGACTTGAGTTCTATATTCACCTCTTCCGGAACCTTGTTATCATCAGTCTCTTCGGACTGATTGGGTGATGTCAGAATTCTGGGTCCATTCCACCATAGCTCGCTCTGTGTCAAGTTTCGAACAGTTTGTCCTCTTGTAGGGAGGTCAGCTGGATTAGTTTTCCCTTCAATATGTGACCATGACTCTGGATTGGTCAAGGACTGGATCTCCGTCACTCTGTTCGCAACAAACTGTTTCCATTTCTGAGCTGAGCTGCAAATCCAATGCAGCACGAACATCAAGTCTGTCCACATTTTGATCTGTTTTTCTTCCATTTTCAGTGTGGTCATCAAGTTGTTTGCTAGTCTCGCTCCAATCACAGCTCCCATGAGCTCCAGGCGTGGCAGCGTCATTTTCTTAAGTGGGGCTACCCTGGACTTGGATGCGACTAGACTTGTTGTTTCCCTGTCTTGTGACTCACCTTGCAAGTAAGCTACTGCACTGTAAGCCCTTTCACTTGCATCACAGAACACGTGTAGTTTCAGGGTGTGGTTATTCTGTGGCCGCATGTCTGTTCTGTACCACCTTGGTATGGTGAGCTGGTGTAACTGGGGTAGTTCTGAACACCACTGTTGCCATTCTCGTGTCAGATCAGGTGGTAATTCTTCGTCCCAGCTGAGTCCCCTCTCCCACATTTCCTGGAACATGCACTTGATCCTGATGGTGAAGGGAGTTAAGAAACCAAGAGGGTCGAAGATACGTGCAGACGACTGCAGAACACTTCTCTTTGTGTTTTCCTTTTGCCTTAGAATGCTCAGTAGCGGCCTGAGGTCAAACACAAAGTCATCCGTTTCCGGCCTCCATACTAAACCTAAAACCTTCAGCACTAATCCTTGTGTTTGTAACGTCAACGGGTGGTCAGTTGTCGTACTCTCCTCCCATTTTGTTTTCAATTCAGGAGAATTGCTTTCCTGCAGATATCCCTAGCAGAGACTAATGTGTCTTCATCAAGTGGGATGAACATGCAGGTTGCCTCGGCGACACTTGACATGGACACGGGTCCCTGCACCGACCATCCAAAGGTGCTCTCTAAAGCAACTAGCGTCTCCGTCAGTCGCTCCACTCTGCCTGATACTATCTGCCAGTAGTAGTCTGCTCCTATCAGGACAGAGAGTTCAGTATCATTGTCATCTCCTGGAAAGTCTGCGAGCTGCAGTCCCCTTTTACTGAGCTCATGCTGAATCCATTCACCAGGAACCTTCATCACAGCTGTGCACACTTGTGGGGTTTCAATCGCCTCCATCTCTATTCTCTGCTGTTTGTCCCAGACATTCTCCAAGATGACTTTCACTGTGTTGCGTTGGGATGTTGCTGGGGCAGAGGAGCCAAACGTGTGAAGAGTGAGTGCCTCTTGTCTGATTACTGGTAGCTTCAAGCCCTTCACAAGGTTTTCATGTATGAAGCTTCTCTGACTGCCTCCATCTAGTAAGCAACGAGCTATCTTCCTGCCCGATGGGCCTTCTACCCATGCCTTTGCCGTTTGTAGCAACACAGTGTTCTGTCCATCTGGTTTCATCTTCACTGAATGGGGAATAACTGAGGAAACAACAGCATCTACAGAAACAGTAGGGGGTTGCACCTCACTCCTCTTACTGGTACACACCGCAATGTGATGTCTGCTTCCGCATGTTGCACATGACACATCTTTGACTCTACAGAATTTTGCTATGTGTCTCTGTCCTAAACATACAAAGCATCTTCCCATGTTCTTTAGTTTCTCTTTGCGTGTAGCAATATTGTAGTCAGGGCAGTTTTCTGATTTGTGGTCTGCACTGTCACAAAATAGACACGTTTGTTGTTCCTTCTGGCTGGCTGTATGCAGTGCTGCAGCAGAGGGCATGTTGGGTCTTTTTGGTTTCATTTCATTGGAGAAGCATGACTTGTTCCATGGTTTGCTCTCTTTCTGTTGGTTGTATGATCTTGTCATTTGTAGCGCTCTCTCCCTGCTCTGAACCTCTTTCTGTAGGAAACTGATAATCTCAGACACTTTCCATTCATCATCTACTCCCCTCTGACGACTATAGTCAAGAGCTATGTCCTCTGGAATCATCTGCAGTAAGATTGGGAATAGTAGGCTTCCATAGGTTTCTGACACTACACCCAGTGATTCCAAGCTCCTAATCTGAATTTCACATTCATCATATAGCTGCCTCAATGCATTTAGATCGGAGGATTTCTTCACAGGTGTGACATTCAGCAGCTTTGACATATGAGCACTAATCACAAGATCTTTCCTTCCAAATCTGCTCTTGAGTAGAGCGATTGCATTATCATAGTTACTGTCTGTTAACATCAGTCCTGCTACTGCCTTTGCAGCTGGTCCAGTGATATATGTTTTCAGATAGATAAACTTCTCTTTTTTACACAGTGAATCATTGTTGTGAATAGCAGTCTCATACTGGCTCCAAAACTCCTGCCACATACTGACATCTCCATAGAATTTCTCAATAATCAACTTCGGTAGCCTTACTGATTGTCTCTGTGATATGTTTGAGTTAGCGTCACTCACCCGGGCTGGTAGTGGATTGACGTCCTGTTTCTTCGTTATCACTCTTTGTGCACGGCTGTTCAGCATGATAATGCGTTCTTTGTAATCCTCCGTGCATGCAATCTCTGCCTCCAATCCGTCCAATGGAGTTAACTGTTCAATTCCACGATCGAGTTAAAATAAACTGTCCACCTTAGCTGATAGCAATTCCAACAATGTACTCAAGTGATCGGTATCCGGATTTGACTGAGATATTCCCACGTCAATCTGATTCAAAATCCGTGTTGTTGCGCCTCGAATGGTACCCCGCTTTCGTCTCATTCTTTCTGCTTCATGCCGACGTTCCTCCTCAGCCATTTCAGCCACTTCTTCGTCGCAGCTCATATCCCAGGTTTCGGCACCAAATTTTAGATTAACTAACTTCAAAGTAATGACTCGGGACGTCGGGTTTGATACGAAAGCTTCTTTTAGTAAGAATACTTGTTTACGTTACATTTAACAACAATTTTGGTACAGAGCAATGCAGGTAAGATGCTGTCGGAAAGTCAGCCACAATCCCTTGCACCTGCACATAATTGGCGCGTTATCACTCATTCCTCTCGCAAGACATTCTGGGACTTGCAGTCAAAAAGCGTAATTCAACACAACCCAATACAATTACATATGCAAATAAATCTAAAGAAATATCTTTAGATACAGTTCAAAGAATAAACTTAAACATTAACTCAAACACATTAAAGTTACAACATTGTATGCCATCTGTAAATACGAATACAATTGTTCAATTATGAGCCTAGTTGGTTAAGCCACAGAAAAAGTCAGCAACCTTCCCGCTACCCATGATTGGCTGAGATAATGACTGGGCTGTACATGACGAGAGATGAGATTGGATTGGTCTGCTATATAGCGCGCTTCTGTCTATTTGAGCTGGTCAGTTTGTGTAGGTAATCCTGTCTAATACAGCTCTTTTTTTATATATTGTGTAGTAAAACTTTACAAAAGACTCCACTATGCAAGAATCAATTTCAATAGAATGTCACTGCAACAACTGTTTCTGAGCACTCTCTTATGGGTGTGCCAGAGTGCAGAATAACTGATACATTTACGAACGCTCAACACTGGTTGAATATGGCCGGTGTCAGTAAATGTCAGCAAAAAAGCATTATTCAATTGTTGCCAGAAGCACAGTTACAGTCACCAACACTCTGGATAACATACAAACAGCCCAACCAGCTCTGCTAGGGTGAGTAAAATGGTCAGAGTTTGGGGTGGGGGTTTAAACTTAAGATGATTCTTATGGCATTGCAAACAGTCAGTGTGAACCAGAGTGACTTGACACAACAACGAGCCAAGCAAGCTGTACAAACAAAATGGAAACAACACAGGACGTCTTATTTAATGAAAGGGGTTGCAGTCTGTCTTGAAGCATTCATCCATGTATACGGGTAAGAGTCTAACAGTTTCAGATATTATGCGTTTCTGATTTTTTCATTGCAAGTTAAAGCTTACTGTTAGCTAGCTAGCTGACGTGAGATGGCTGACTGGCTAGCTAACATTACATTTATGATCTGTGTGTAGTAATATTTTCTCAGAGTGCCATTTCACATTGCTAGTTATAGCCTAATGTTAGCTAGCTAACATTGAACCTATTTGGTTAATTTTAGCTAGCTATGACAATCGGTTTGTATTGCTAGTTCTCTATCGATTAGGTTCATGGTTCATTGTTTAGCTAGCATGTCTAAACAAAAGACCCCACTTCGCCAGATGATTACATGATCCATCAAGTTAGCCAGGTGTGTCTGACGGTGATTACGGCTATCTATTGTATTATAATTGCAAAATATTTGTATCTGGAATTTGTCTTTCAGCATCAGTAGAACACGCCTGACTCTCCTCCGCCAGTCATACGAGGAGAATAGTCTAATGCCTCCCATCAGAAAGAGAGCTAGGCCGAGTGAGCACAGGTTACACCTGAAGAGGACTTGCAGCGAGTGGTGAACTTCATCAACAACTACGCAGAGGATAATGCAATAGTATTACCAGGATGCCACCCAGGACACAAACACCTTGGTGGAAAGCTGCTGCCATGTGACAAATGCAGCAGTGTGGCGTCTCTACAAGGAATCAATGACAACACTTAATATGTAAAGCATAGTAAAACTCCAAACAGCAAGCAATGCAGGTGTAGAAGCATGGTGGCTAGGAAAAACTCCCTAGAAAGGCCTAAACCTAAAAAGAAACCTAGAGAGGAACCAGGCTATGAGGGGTGGCCAGTCCTCTTCTGGATGTGCCTGTTGGAGATTATAACAGAACATGGCCAAGATGTTCAAATGTTCATAGATGACCAGCAGGGTTAAATAATAATAATCACAGTGGTTGTCGAGGGTGCAACAGGTCAGCACCTCAGAAGTTAATGTCAGTTGGCTTTTCATAGCCGATCATTCAGAGTATCTCAACCGCTCCTGCTGTCTCTAGAGAGTTGAAAACAGCAGGTCTGGGACAGGTAGCGCGTCCGGTGAAAAGGTCAGTGTTCCAGAGCCGCAGGCAGAACAGTTGAAACAGGAGCAGCAGCACGGCCAAGTGGACTGTGGACAGCAAGGAGTCATCAGGCCAGGTAGTCCTGAGGCATGGTCCTAATGCTCAGGTCCTCAGAGAGAGAGAAAGAAAGAAAGAGAGAGAGAATTAGAGAGAGCATACTTAAATTCACACAGGACACCGGATAAGACAGGAGAAATAGTCCAGATATAACAGACTGACCCTAGCCCCCCGACACAAACTACTGCAGCATAAATACTGGAGGCTGAGACAGGAGGGGTCAGGAGACACTGTGGCCCCATCCGATGATACCCCCGGACAGGGCCAAAGAGGCAGGATATAACCCCACCCACTTACCAAAGCACAGCCCCCACACCACTAGAGGGATATCTTCAACCACCAACTTACCATCCTGAGACAAGGCCGAGTATAGCCCACAAAGATCTCCGCCACGGCACAACCCAAGGGGGGCGCCAACCCGGACAGGAAGATCACGTCAGTGACTCAACCCACTCAAGTGAAGCACCCCTCCTAGGGACGGCATGGAAGAGCACCAGTAAGCCAGTGACTCAGCCCCTGTAATGGGGTTAGAGGCAGAGAATCCCAGTGGAGAGAAGGGAACCGGCCAGGCAGAGACAGCGACAGTGCCTTTCCGTTCACCTTCACACTCCTGGGCCAGACTACACTCAATCATAGGACCTACTGAAGAGATGAGTCTTCAATAAAGACTTAAAGGTTGAGACCGGGTCTGCGTCTCTCACATGGGAAGGCAGACCATTCCATAAAAATGGAGCTCTATAGGAGAAAGCCCTGCCTACAGCTGTTTGCTTACAAATTCTAGCGACAGTAAGGAGGCCTGTGTCTTATGACCGTAGCGTACGTGTAGGTATGTATGGCAGGACCAAATCGGAAATATACGTAGGAGCAAGCCCATGTAATGCTTTGTAGGTTAGCAGTAAAACCTTGAAATCAGACCTTGCCTTAACAGAAAGCCATTGTAGAGAGGCTAGCACTGGAGTAATATGATCAAATTCTTTGGTTCTAGTCAAGATTCTAGCAGCTGTGTTTAGCACTAACTGAAGTTTATTTAGTGCTTTATCCGGGTAGCCGGAAAGTAGAGCAGTAGTATGTAGTATGCAGCTTTAAGGTTTAGAGGCCATGATTATTTTCATCAATGTGTCAAGAGATTTTGTACTAAAAAACTTGAGTGGTCCTGGCAGAGTTGTGCAGACTCAGGACAACTGAGCTTTGGAGGAATACGCAGATTTAAAGAGGAGTCCGTAATTGGTCACTAGTGGTCACTAGTGTAACCAGGAGGTGAGGCCTCATTAAAACACAGTAAATTCATCAGGCTTAACCATGTTTCAGTCAGGCCAATCACATCAAGATTATGATCAGTGATTAGTTCATTGACTATAACTGCCTTAGAAGTGAGGGATCTAACTTTAAGTAACACTATTTTGAGATGTGAGGTATCTCTTTCAATAATGGCAGGAATGGAGGTCTTTATTCCAGTGAGAATGCTAAGGCGAACACAGCCATGTTTAGTTTTGCCCAACCTAGGTCGAGGCACATAGGGATGGTTGAGCTGACTACACTGACTGTGCTAGTTGCAGACTCCATTAAGCTGGCAGGATGGCCTGCACCCTGCTGCCTGGCCTGCACCCTGCTGCCTGGCCTGCACTGCACCCTGCTGCCTGGCCTGCACTGCACCCTATCTCATTGTGGAGCGGGGAGAGTTAGAGCCCTGTCTAAGTTCGTAGATAAGATGAGAGCACCCCTCCAGCTAGGATGGAGTCCGTCACTCCTCAACAGGCCAGGCTTGGTCCTGTTTGTGGGTGAGTCCCAGAAAGCGGGCCAATTATCTACATTCTATCTTTTGGGAGGGGCAGAAAACAGTTTTCAACCAGCGATTGAGTTGTGAGACTCTGCTGTAGAGCTCATCACTCCCCCTAACTGGGAGGGGGCCAGAGACAATTACTCGATGCAGACCCATCTTTCTAGCTGATTTACACGCTGAAGCTATGTTGCGCTTGGTGACCTCTGACTGTTTCATCCTAACATCGTTGGTGCCGACGTGAATAACAATATCCCTATACTCTCTACACTCGCCAGTTTTAGATTTAGCCAGCAACATCTTAAGATTAAACTTATCGTCGGTAGCCCTGCCCCCTGGTAAACAGTGTATGATCGCTGGATGATTCGTTTTAAGTCTAATACTGCGGGTAATGGAGTGGCCAATGACTAGGGTTTTCAATTTTTCAGAGCTAATGTTGGGAGGCTTCGGTGACCAAAGAAGGCTCAGGCCTCTGACTCCAACTTGATGCTTAATGGGGAGAACCGGTTGAAAGTTTGTCGGCTGAATGAACGACACCGGTTGAGCATTTCTACAGCATTTCCTTCCAGAAGCCATGAGAAAATTGTCCGGCTGCAGGGACTGTGCTAGGGGATTTATACTACTATCTGTACTTACTGGTGGCACAGACGCTGTTTCATCCATTCCTACACTTAAATTACCCTTGCCTAGCGATTGCGTCTGAAGCAGGGCTTGCAGCACAGCTGGCCTCGCTGTAAGGCGATCGTTCTCCTGTATATTATGAGTACTATATTGTTGTCGCCAAGGAGCGTTCGGACTCAGGTTTCCTCCCATAGATGATCTGCCTGTACAAGCGCCACCTGGACAGGACACAGCAAGACAAACAGATATTTTTGAGAAGATCAGGGAGTTTTGCGACAAAGAGGCTATGGACATCACATGCCCTGCACCAAAGTCAAGGGCAGGACAGAAACAAGCTCTCCGAATATAGATTCCCTTGTTCATGTGTGGTTCGGAAGGACCAGTCATCAGCACTATCTGCAGTGCCTCTATTCAAATGACTCTCTCTTAACACACACGCCATACGTTGCTGCTGTACTATAAAAAAAGGTATCCTGCTGCTCAGCTACTTATCCCTGATTGTATGCATATAACTAACTCATCTATCAATGGTATTGTTGTTGATATTGTTCTTGTACCTATTGTATATTATTGTATTTATATTGACACTATTGACACTATAACGTTTATATTTTTAACAATTTGGTTGTACTGTTTACATCTTCTGTAGAGAAGCATCCACTTTGCAATATGTGTCTGGGGGTTATACTGTAGCGTTTCTTTCACATGATTTAGACAAGTGTGTCTGGGTATTTATTATAAATATTTGTATAAATATATTTATGAAATATTTATATCTAGACACTTCCTGTTATTCTGGAATTTTTCCTTATTGTAGGCTACTACTTTTACCACTTTTAGTCTTAATCTTGACTACACTACTCACTGTTTAGCACATGACCTAACACGTGAATCCTTAAAGAGATGGGCCTCTTTAATGATTTTTTGGCCTTCCTGTGACATCGGCTTCTGTAGGTGTCTTGGAGGGCAAGTAGTTTGCCCCCATTGATGCGTTGTGCAGACCTCACCACCCTCTGGAGAGCCTTGTGGTTAAGGGTGGAGCAGTTATCCTGCCAGGCTGTGATACAGCCCGACAGGATGCTCTCGATTGTGCATCTGTAAAAGTTTTTCAGGGTGACAAGCCACATTTTCTCAGCATACTGAGGATGAAGAGGCGCTGTTGCACCTTCTTTACCACACTGTCTGTGTGGGTAGACCATTTCAGTTTGTCTGTGATGTGTACACAGAGGAACTTAAAACTTTCCACCTTCTCCACTACTGTCCCTTCTATGTGGATAGAGGGGTGCTCCCTCTGCTGATTCCTGAAGTCCACGATCATCTCCTTTGTTTTGTTAACGTTGAGTGAGATTTGGACACGCAGTCGTGGGTGAACAGGGAGTACAAGAGTGGGCTGAGCACAAACCGTTGTGGGGCCCCAGTGTTGAGGGTCAGCGAATTGGAGATGTTGTTTCCTGACTTCGTCACCTGGGGGCAGTCCATGTTAGCGGGCCGCGACCGTGGCATTGTATTATCATCAAAGCGGGAAAAAAAGGTGTTTAGTTTGTCTGGAAGCGTGAAGTCGGTGTCCGTGACGTGGCTGCTTTTCTTTTTGGGGTCCGTGATTGTCTTTAGACCCTGCCACATACATCTCATGTCTGGGCCGTTGAATTGTGACTTCACTTTGTCCCTATAACGACATTTTGCTTGTTTGATTGCCTTGCGGAGGGACTAACTACACTGTTTATGTTCAGCAATATTCCCAGACCTCTTTCCATGGTTAAATGAGAGGGTTCAGTTTTGTGTAGACATTTTCTCAAAAGTGAGATTACAAATTGATCAACTTTCAAAGCAGAATTACTTTCCCATTTTTACTCAAATACAGTGTATCTTATACCTTTTTGTAGCTCTGAGTCTCTACTTTTATCCAATGCAAAAAAACACAATTTCAAATTTAGTGACATAAGACCGATTTGAGCAGGTCGATCACATTTTATGAGCTAAACTGACCAAAATGTTCCTGCAACAACACCTAAAACCTCACATAATTCTGACCCATAACAATGACAATTTCTCTCAACCGGTGACATAAGGTCTTTTTAGATGAGCGTTGATGCTCATCTATTTCCAGCGCACCTCAACATGGTGCTGTTGGAGAGACGCATCGCTGCGGCGCGCCACCAATGTTCCGTCTAAGAAATTATCTAACAGATATAGGATATGGTAGAAAGAGTATGTGGCTTTTTCTGTAGCCTACAGGCTGACTTCAATCCAAGATGGCGCAGCAGTGGGATGTCCATTTTGATTGTCTTGTCCCGTCCCTTGTATATATCGTTTTTTTCTTCGTATATATTTCAAATATATTTTTTATATTTTTTATTTCCATCTACGGACTGAGCATACACTCCTGCAACCCGTCTCGCCCAATAAGGTATGGATCTGCTATTTTTAATACTTAGAACCGGAACCCCCTTCAGCAGCTAGTCACCTAACAAGCTACTAGCTAGTAGTCAGTTAGCCACTGCTAGCGGTCATCACCGTTAACTCGGACATCTGCCAGCCTCAGCCCGGTCAATTCCTGCCAGTCTGCACAGCTCAATATCAACCCAGGACATATCGGACTGCTTTTCTCTACCATATCTCCGGATTCCTACCGCAAGCTCTGAACCTTTACTCCCGATCATCGCAGCTATCCGAGTGGCTACTCCTGCCTCCAGCTTGCCTAGCTACTCACTGGACCCTATGATCACTCGGCTACACATGCCTCTCCCTAATGTCAATATGCCTTGTCTATTGCTATTTTGGTTAGTGACTTTTGTCTTATTTCACTGTAGAGCCTCCAGCCCTGCTCAAAATGCCTTAGCTAGCCCTTTTGTTCCACCTCCCACACATGCGGTGACCGCACCTAGTTTAAATGGTTCCTCTAGAGACAAAAGCTCTCTCAGCGTCACTCAATGTCTAGGCTTACCTCCACTGTACTCACATTCTATCATACCCTTGTCTGTAAATTATGCCTTGAATCTATTCTTCTGCGCCCAGAAACCTGCTCCTTTTACTCTCTGTTCCGAACGCACTAGACAACCAGTTATTTTAGCCTTCAACACCATACAACACTCCTTCAGTGGCCTCCAACTACTTTTAAATGCTAGTAAAACTAAGTGCAACTATTTATTGCCTACCTCCCTACTCTTCTACATTTGCACACACTGTACAATGATTTTTCAATTTTTATTTTCTATTGTGTTATTGACTGTACACTTGTTAATGTGTAAATCTGTGTTGTTTTTGTCGCACTGCTTTGCTTTATCTTGGCCAAGTCGCAGTTGTAAATGAGAACTTGTTCTCAACTGACCCACCTGGTTAAATAAAGGTGACATTTAAAAAAAATAAAAGAAATGTATGACAATGTAATTGTAATGAATGCTCAGGGAGAAAAGGTGTAGATTCACTCGCAGAGCATGGCAGGGGTTTATTTCGACTTCTCTGAAGCCAGGAATTGTGTTCACAGTCATGCAATGGTCATACACAGGTGGGCAAACAGGCAGGTGAATCAAAACTAGGACTGAAGGTTATAACTGATACTCACAAACGAGCTAGGAAAAGACTGAATAGAGTCAAAACGAGCAATACCTCACAAAGGCACAAACAGAATGAACTGAACTAAATAAGGAGCTGACGAGACCAGGTGAGTAACTAACACAGGTGAAATCAATGAACAAAAATGAAAGACAGGGCTACGTTCAAGAACACAAAGAAACAGGGCTACGTTCAAGAACATAAGGAAAAAGAACACAAGGTTGACTAAGAAAATAAATACAGAACTTTACAGTAATGAGACGGACACTTTTTAAATCATGCCGGTTTATCTGATCAAATAGACTCACTTAAATGGTGCCCAATCAAATAAAACAAACAACATATCCTAAAAACAGGACAGGTCAAAGTAAAATTGACAATATGGAATGGACAATCACAACTGTTGTCCAGGAGTTTCATCTCATTGTCATAATCAGTGGTTTCCGGTTTGTATCTGTAACTTGCTGTAAAGCTGATCATAGCGAAAAAATAAAATACTCCTGCATTTCTTGCTGTGTAAACACATTGCAAATAGACTCGACTCAAAAAAACGATAACTCCTCATAAAGTTGGGTAGCTGAAATTCAGAACTTAAATAGCCAAATTGATTAGTTACAGGAATCAGGACTAATAAAGCCAATAGAATTGCCTGCTTTACAAATGATGGGCCTACCACATGGATGGGGATTTAAAAAATTGAACTGTGGGCCGACATGGTAAGCTACAGCCAAGTAAGCATGAGCCAACGTCTTTTTTTTGTCCTGTCTAGACCATACCCTTTTTATTTACAAAAGCCTACAAATGGTAGGCTTACCACATGCTGTAGATGGGCATTCATGTAATGTCATTTCAGGCGACACTGTAGGCTACACCTCAGTAAGCACAGGCCGATTTGATTTCCACATCCACAGACTTTGGTTTTTGGTCCGGTCTGTATCTTTTCTGAACCAATTATAGACGTCAATGTTTGGTTCAGATTTTGTCCGGTCTGGACCAGCCTTGATTAGGCCCAAGCATAGGCGTCTATAAATGACATCTTTTCAACTTTCATTTAAACCAAAAATGAACCTGATCTCAACGTCTGGAAGATACATATTTTTCAACGTCCGGAAAAGATGCCTTTTCAACATCATGGAAAATAAGTATTTTAAATGTATGGAAAAGGGGTGAATATTGAAGGGGGTGGATATTGCAGGGGGTGGATATTGAAATTCAGTTTGTTAGCTTAGTAAATATGTATTTAGTCCCTATTTCATTTTGTATTCAGCGGATTTCATTTAAAAAAAGCCCATGTTTTCACTCATGAACCTGCAGTTGACGTTCGAAGTTAGCACCATTCTGCTGCAGAGTGGCGCCACAGAGTTCTATTGAGCACTGAACACTTTTAAATCATGCCTGTGATGACACTCTATTCACTCTAAACATGATAAATTCTTAGAGTAAATCCTCTATAACTTTTGAACCATACACTGACTGAACAAAACATTAGGAACACCTGCTCTTTCCATGACATAGACTGACCAGGTGAATCCAGGGGAAAGCTATGATGCCTTATTGATGTCACCTGTTAAATAAGATTCAATCAGTGTAGGGGAGGAGACAGATTAAAGAAGGATTTTAAGCCTTGAGACAATTGAGACATGGATTGTGTATGTGTTTCATTCAAAGGGTAAATGGGAAAGACAAAATATGTAAGTGCCTTTGAATGGAGTATGGTAGTAGGTGCCATGTGCACCAGTTTGAGTGTGTCAAGAACTGCAATGCTGCTGGGTTTTTCATGCTCAACAGTTTCCCGTATGTATCTCATAAGAATGATCCACCACCCAAATGACATTTTGTCAAGGAAAGACATTCCACAAATGGACTTTTAACAAGGCTTAAATCATTTAAATGCATTCCAGGTGACTACCTCACAAAGGGTGGCTACTTCGAAGAATTTTGTTTAACACTTTTTTTGCTTACTACATGATTCCATATGAGTTATTTTCTAGTTTTGATGTCTTCACTGTTATTCTACAATGTAGAAAATAGTAAAAAATAAAGACACACCCTTGAATGAGTAGGTGTGTCCAAACTTTTGATTGGTACTACATACATATATATACTGTAAATACAGTGCCTTGCGAAAGTATTCGGCCCCCTTGAACTTTGCGACCTTTTGCCACATTTCAGGCTTCAAACATAAAGATATAAAACTGTATTTTTTTGTGAAGAATCAACAACAAGTGGGACACAATCATGAAGTGGAACGACATTTATTGGATATTTCAAAACTTTTTTAACAAATCAAAAACTGAAAAATTGGGCGTGCAAAATTATTCAGCCCCCTTAAGTTAATACTTTGTAGCGCCACCTTTTGGTGCGATTACAGCTGTAAGTCGCTTGGGGTATGTCTCTATCAGTTTTGCACATCGAGAGACTGAAATTTTTTCCCATTCCTCCTTGCAAAACAGCTCGAGCTCAGTGAGGTTGGATGGAGAGCATTTGTGAACAGCAGTTTTCAGTTCTTTCCACAGATTCTCGATTGGATTCAGTTCTGGACTTTGACTTGGCCATTCTAACACCTGGATATGTTTATTTTTGAAACATTCCATTGTAGATTTTGCTTTATGTTTTGGATCATTGTCTTGTTGGAAGACAAATCTCCGTCCCAGTCTCAGGTCTTTTGCAGACTCCATCAGGTTTTCTTCCAGAATGGTCCTGTATTTGGCTCCATCCATCTTCCCATCAATTTTAACCATCTTCCCTGTCCCTGCTGAAGAAAAGCAGGCCCAAACCATGATGCTGCCACCACCATGTTTGACAATGGGGATGGTGTGTTCAGCTGTGTTGCTTTTACGCCAAACATAACGTTTTGCATTGTTGCCAAAAAGTTCAATTTTGATTTCATCTGACCAGAGCACCTTCTTCCACATGTTTGGTGTGTCTCCGGCTTTAAACTTCTTCACAACAGTATCTCGGACCTGCCTGGTGTGTTCCTTGTTCTTCATGATGCTCTCTGCGCTTTTAACGGACCTCTGAGACTATCACAGTGCAGGTGCATTTATACGGAGACTTGATTACACACAGGTGGATTGTATTTATCATCATTAGTCATTTAGGTCAACATTGGATCATTCAGAGATCCTCACTGAACTTCTGGAGAGAGTTTGCTGCACTGAAAGTAAAGGGGCTGAATAATTTTGCACGCCCAATTTTTCAGTTTTTGATTTGTTAAAAAAGTTTGAAATATCCAATAAATGTCGTTCCACTTCATGATTGTGTCCCACTTGTTGTTGATTCTTCACAAAAAAATACAGTTTTATATCTTTATGTTTGAAGCCTGAAATGTGGCAAAAGGTCGCAAAGTTCAAGGGGGCCGGATACTTTCGCAAGGCACTGTATATTTGTATGTTTATTTTTGCTAAACAGGTGGTGCTCAAAGCAGATGCGGTCCTAGGTTGAAATATTGAAAATGTAATCCAAATGAAGGCCATGGGCACTTCTACAACCTACATGAGACAAGGTGTCAAAAATGCTAAGAACATTACATATTTTTCTGTTGGCTGTACTTATAATATTATAGTATTATAATATCATCTTCATTATAATCATCCTCATCATCATCACCACCACTATCATCATAATTACCATTATTATCTTTTTAAAATATACAGTCGGCCTTTCTCAGAGGCTAGACAGATAATGAAATAAGTATTCTAATCCTCAACTAAACATAGAAAGGCAAAAACCATGGAAATGTCTGCCCCAGATCTTTTTTGCTACCCTGTGATACCCAGTGCTGTGTTTATTCTTTGATCTTTTCTCTTGGATATTCAGAGCCTTTTTGTATCTTCCCTTCATGTCTCCTAATTTATATAGGACTTTTTTTTGGAGGAGACACGGTTTGAGTTGAAAAATAGACCTGTTGAACCCAGAGGGAGTGGAATTTCTAAATAATAAATTACTACATTTTCATCTTTAATCAGACGCAAACCTCCCTAAATCCCAACACAGGGTCTCATGAATAATACGTGTTTAGCTGTATATCCTCAAAAAGCTTGCAGATGCTAATGCGATGATTTGAAGGATAAAGACTCATTAAGGAATTCTATGTAGCTGCATAATACTCATACTTATTTAATTCAATATTCCTAGACATTTTCATTGGTGGGGTAACCATTTAATTTGACTATATATCCATAACAGATTTATTATACATCTATAAGCAAGAACGTGTTATAACAAGACCCAACTGCATTATTAAAGGTTAATATCTCTAGCATATCTATAGCACATTCATGTCATGCGATGCAAGAGCTCATATTTAGACATCTTAATAATTATCCTCTTGAGTGTAGGGGGCAGTATTTTGATGTTTGGATGAAAAACGTACCCAAATTAAACGGCCTATTTTTCAGGCTCAGAATCTAGAATATGCATATAATTGTCAGATTATGATAGAAAACACTCTAAAGTTTCCAAAACGGTCAAAATATTGTCTGTGAGTATAACAGAACTGATATTGCAGGCGAAAACCTGAGGAAAATCAAACCAGGAAGTGGCCTCTATTTTGAAAGCTCCATGTTCCATAGCCTGCCTTCGCTCCATTTAAAGGGATATCAACCAGATTCCCTTTCCTATGGCTTCCCCATGGTGTGAACAGTCTTTAGACATAGTTTCAGGCTTTTATTTTGAAAAATGAGCAAGAAAGATCACATCGCGTCATTGTATGGCTGGGTGCCAGCAGCATTTTGTATGCGCAACAGCTTGGAGCAGCCATTTTCTCTCTCTCTCCTATTGAAGAAGCTACATTTCCGGTTGATATATTATCGATTATATATTGTAAAAACAACCTGAGGATTGATTATAAAAAACGTAAAATAATCTTTATGGAACAAAAGGAACATTTATTGTATGACTGGGAGTCCCGTGAGTGCAAACATCCGAAGATCATCAAAAATAAGCGATATAATTTATTGCTTTTCTGACTTTCGTGACCAATCTACTTGGCTGCTAGCTGTTTGTAATATTTTGCCTACTGAGAGCGATGTGCTTACATAAACGCTTGGTAAACTTTCGCTGAAAAGCTTTATTGAAATCTGACACACCAGGTGGATTAACAACAAGCTAAGCTGTGTTTTGCTATATTGCACTTGTGATTTCATGAAAATTAAATATTTGTAGTGATTTAATTTTAATTTGGCGCTCTGCAATTGAGCGGTGGTTGACGAAAATGATCCCGCTAACGGGATGGGTACAACAAGAATTTATTAATCCCTTATTGCAATCAGGACACATGTTCTGGAATATTTTTATTCTGTACAGGCTTCCTTCTTTTCACTCTGTCAATTAGGTTAGAATTGTGAACTACAATGTTGCTGGTCCATCCTCATTTTTATCCTATCACAGCCATTAAACTCTAACTCTTTTAAAGTCATCATTGGCCTCATGTTGAAATCCCTAGGCAGTTTTCTTCCTATCCTGCACTTGAGTTAGGAAGTGTCTTTGTAGTGACTGGATGTATTGATACACCATCCAAAGTGTAATTAATAACTTCACCATTCTCAAAGGGATATTCAATGTCTGTTTGTTTTTTTATACAATAAGTGCCCTTCTTTGCGAGGCATTGGAGAACCTCCCTCGTCTTTGTGGTTGAATCTGTGTTTGAAATTCCCTACTCGACTGAGGGACCTTACAGATAATTGGATGTGTGTACAAAAATCCTGTTAAACACTATTATTGCACACATAGTGCATCCATGCAATTTATTATGTGACTTGTTAAGCACATTTTTAGTCCTGAATTTATTTAGGCTTGCCATAAGAAAGGGGTTGAATTCATATTGACTCAAGACACTTTTCATTTATAATTATTATTTTTAAATTCTGAAAACATAATTCCACTTTGACATTATTGCATATTGTGTTAAGGCCAACGACAAAGAATCTAATTTAATCCATTTTAAATTCACGCCGTACATTTTTTTTGGGGGGCATATTCATTAACACTGGTATGGCAGAAGCACACTTTTGAGAACAGCCGTAATGGTGACTATGCTGTCATTGTAATGATGCATCTATTAAATTAAAACTGCAAAAAAATGTGGCAAAGAAATTAACTTTATGTCCTGAATATAAAGCGTTATGTTCGGGGCAAATACAGCACAACAAATAACTGAGTACCAAGATGGTGCCGAAGAACATTTCTGACGTTTTACATTCTCCCAACCAATTGTGCTGTTTTGTTAGTTTTTTTGCGTTTTGTGTAACTTAAAAAAAAAATGTATTGTGTACATAATGCTGCTGCTACCGTCTCTTATGAACGAAAAGAACATCTGGACATCAGAACAGCGATTACTCACCATGGACTGGAATAAACTTTTTCCTTTAACGAGTCCGACGAGAAGGATATCCTGCTTTCACTGGAACAGGCCCAGATCCACAACTTTTGCAAGAAGAAGGGACGCAGATCGGGTATCCTTCTGAAGATCCATAGGCGAACGAGTAAATTCCCAATGCCATCTGTTGCTCTTGCTAACGTGCAATCATTGGATAATAAAATTGATGACCTTCGATTTAAGATTATCCCACCAACAGGACATTAAAAATTGTAACATTTTATGTTTCACCGAGACGTGGCTGAACGAAGATACGGACAATATAGAGCTAGCGGGATTTTCCATGCACCGGCAGAACAGAGACGCTACCTCTGGTTAGATGAGGGGTGGGGGTGTGTGTCTATTAGTTAAATAACAGCTGGTGCGCGATGTCTAATATTAAAGAAGTCTCAAGGTATTGCTCGCCTGAGGTAGAGTATCTTATGATAAGCTGTAGACCACACTTTCGACCAAGAGAGTTCTCATCTATATTATTCTTAGCTATCAATTTACCACCACAGAACGAACCTGGCACTAAGACCACTCTCAACCAACTCTATAAGGCCATAAGCAAAGAAGAAAATCCTCACCCAGAAACGACGCTCACAGTGGCGGGACTTTAATGCAGGCAAACTTAAATCAGTTTTACCAAATTTTTATCATTATGTCACGTGTAACCAGAGAAAAAAAATCCTAGACCACCTTTACTCCACACACAGAGATGCATACAAATCTCTCCCCTGCCCTCCATTTGGCAAATCTGACCATAATTCTATCCTCCTGATTCCTGCTAACAAGCAAAAACTAAAGCAGGAAGTACCAGTGACTCGCTCAATACGGAAGTGGTCAGATGACGTGGATGCTACACTACAGGACTGTTTCGCTAGCACAGACTGTAATATGTTCTGGGATTCATCCAATGGCATTAACCTGTCTACGATATTGGTTCCCAATTGGGAATCAACCCTCCCACGTTCAGCTGAAACGGTGGCGCATGGAACGCAAAAATATTCTTAAAAATATTTAACCTCCACACATTAACAAGTCCAATAGCTCAAATGAAAGATAAACACCTTGTTCATCTAGCCAGCAAGTCAGATTTCTAAAATGTTTTACGGCGAAAACATAGCACATATATATGTAAAACCACCACCAGACACAGCTCATTTGAATAGCCAAAACATGCAATCAACAAACGCAGGATTAAAAAATAAATCGCTCACTAACCTTTTGAAAATCTTCATCAGATGACAGTAATATGACATGTTACACAGTACATTTTTTTTTTTCAATAATATGCCATTTATATCCATAAATGTCCATTTACAGTGAGTTCACGTTCAGAAATTACTCAAAAATGCCCGCAGGAAATCTAGGTAGCGCGGCAAGATAACGTAAATAGACATCATAAACTTTGACTAAATATACATGTTCTACATATAGTTAGAAAGATACACTGCTTCTTTATGCAACCGCTTTGTTAGATTTATTTTTAACGTTACAGAAATCGCACACTATTCAATATGCTGAGACAGCGCTCAGTTCCAAGCTACATTTCTACGTAATGTTGGAGTCAACAGAAACACAGATTTAAGCATAAATATTCCCTTACCTTCGATGGTCTTCGTTCAGAATGTTCTGGAAGGCTTCATACTTACCCAATACATAGTTTGGTTTCAAGTCTTGCGTCTTTGTATTAGCTACTGCTAATAACATCAGCTGAAATGCACCCAAAACGTCCTCTGGTCCGGAAAAGTTGCGCATCAAAACTTCAAAATTACATATTATATGTCGACTAAACAGGTCAAACTAAGTGCAGAAGCAAGCTTTATGATGTTTTAGACACGCAAAACAAACTTCAATTCAATCGGCCATCGTCTGCCCTTCTCTTGAGTGCTGGAACAAAGGAATGGCTGGGACCAATTCGCGCCCCTACGCACAGCCTATTCTCTCGTGGCACGCACTAATTTCACTCCCATAGGGTCAATTCTCGCGGGATTTGAACAATTTGAAGCTCTAATGAAAGAGGACATCTAGCGGAAGAGATAGAAAGTGTCCCCAGAATCATAACTGGTTGGGAAGGGTGGGGGCCATGACGTCAAAGTTGCTCCAACTTTCATGGCCACAAAAACTAGTTTGGAAGAATGCCTGCCCTGTGAGTTCTGCTATACTTACAGACATAATTCCAACGGTTTTAGAATCTTTAGAGTGTTTTCTATCCAATAATAATTTTTATTTGCATATATTAGCAATTTTTGACAGATTTTTTTTTCAGTTTACTAGGGGTACCCAATCTCTCCAAAGGGGGCATATGTCTGCCATATCCTTAACAGGTTTTAATTAAGAAGCACACGACCTCAGTCACTGGCTTCATCAATATGGCATCGACATTGTCGTCCCCACAGTGACTGTATGTACATATCCCAACCAGAAGCCATGGGTTGCAGGCAACACCCACATCGAGCTAAAGACTAGAGCTGACACTTTCAAGGAGCGGGAGACTAATCCGGACACTTATAAGAAATCCCGCTTTGCCCTCAGACGAACCATCAAATGAGCAAAGCATCAATACAGGATTAAGATTGAATCCTACTACAACAGCTCGGATGTGGCAGGGCTTGAAAACTATTACGGACTACAAAGGGAAATCTAGACGCGAGCTGCCCAGTGATGTGAGCCTACTAGATGAGCTAATTGCCTTTCGAGGCAAGCAACGAACCAAGCATGCACGAGACCACCAGCTGTTCTGGATGTCTGTGTGATAACGCTATTGGTAGCCGATGTGAACAAAACCTTTAAACAGGTCAACATTCACAAAGCCGCTGGGCCAGACAGATTAACAGGACGTGTACTCAAAGCATGTGCGGACCAACTGGCGAGTGTCTTCACTGACATTTTCAACCTCTCCCTGACCGAGTCTGTAATACCTACATGTTTCAAGCAGACCACCATAATCCCTGTACCCAAAGAAGCGAAGGTAACCTGCCTAAATGATAACCGCCCCATGGCTCTCACGTCAGTAGCCATGAAGTGCTTTGAAAGACTGGTCATGGCTCACATCAACAGCATCCTCCCGGACACCTTAGACCCACTCCAATTTGCATACCGCCCCAACAGATCCACAGATGGTGCAATCTCAATTGCACTCCACACTGCCCTTTCTCACCTGGTCAAAAGGAAAACCTATGTGAGAATGCTGTTCACTAACTACAGCTCAGCGTTCAACACCATAGTGCCCACAAAGCTCATTACTAGGCTATGTACTCTGGGACTAAACACCTCCCTCTGCAACTGGATCCTGGACTTCCTGACAGGCCGCCCCCCAGGTGGTAAGAGTAGGCAACAACACATCTGCCAAGCTGAGGTCAGAGAACGGGCAGTGTGGTGCCAGGACAACAACCTCTCCCTCAATATGAGCAAGACTAAGGAGCTGATCGTGGACTACAGGAAAAGGCGGCCTGAACAGGCCCCCATTAACATCGACGGGGTTGTAGTGGAGCGGGTCGATAGGTTCAATGTCCTTGGTGTCCACATCACCAACAAACTGTCATGGTCCAAACATACCAAGACAGTCATGAAGAGGGCACAACAAAACCTTTTCCCATCTCAGGAGACCGAACAGATTTGGCATGGGTCCCCAGATCCTCAAAAGGTTCTCCATCTGCACCATTGAGAGCATCCTGACTAGTTGCATTGCCACCTGGTATGGCAACTGCTTGGCATCTGACCGTAAGGTGCTATAGAGGGTAGTGCGAACGGCCCAGAACATCACTGGGGCCAAGCTTCCTGCCATCCAGGACCTACAATATATAATAGGCGGCTCCAGTCACCCAAGTTAGAGATGGAGCGCCAAGTCTAGAACTAAGAGGCTCCTCACAACAGCTTCTACACCCAAGCCATAAGAATGAACAATTAATTGCTGAACAATTAATAAAATCGCCACCGGACAATTTACATCAAATTTTTTAGGATCAAACTAAATGGAATAGAACTCAAAAACATGGCAATATTCTTGAAGAAAGCCTTGTTCATTCTGCTTCCAACATACTGTGCACTGGAAGACAAATTCACCTTTCAGCAGGACAATAGCCTAAAACACAAGGCCAAATATACACTGGAGTTGCATACCAAGACAACATTGAATGTTCCTAAGTGACCAAATTACACTTTTTACTAAAATTGTCTTGAAAATCTATGGCAAGACTTAAAAATGTCTGTCTAGTAGTGATCACCAAAAAACTTGACAGAGCTTGAAGATTTTTTTTAATAATAATGTGCGCGAATATTGTACAAATTGTGCAAAGATCTTAGAGACTGACCCAGAAAGACTCAGCTTTAATTGATGCCAAAGGCAATTCTAACATGCATTGACTCAGGGGTGTGAATACTGTCATGCCTTTGTGAGACGCAGAGTAGGTGAACGGATTATCTCTGCATGTGTGGTTCCCACCGTGAAGCACAGAGGAGGAGGTGTGATGGTGTGGGGATTCTTTGCTGGTGACATTGTCTGTGATTTATTTCGAATTCAAGGCACACTTAACTAGCATGGCTACCACAGCATTCTGCAGCAATACGCCATCCCATCTGGTTTGCTCTTAGTGGGACTATCATGTGTTTTTCAACAGGACAATGACCCAATACACCAGGCTGTGTAAGGGCAATTTGACAAAGAAAGAGAGTGATGGAGTGCTGCATCAGATGACCTGGCCTCCATAATAATTCGACCTCAACCCAATTAAGATGGTTTGGGACGAGTTGGACTGCAGAGTGAAGGAAAAGCAACCAACAACTTCATATGTGGGAACTACTTCAAGACTGTTGAGAGAATGAAGCTGGTTGAGAGAATGCCAAGAGTGTGCAAAGCTGTCATCAAGGCAAAGTGTGGCTACTTTGAAGAATCTCAAATATATATTTTGATTTGTTTCATACTTTTTTGGTTACTACATGATTCCATGTGTTATTTCATAGTTTTGATGTCTTCACTATTATTCTACATTGTAGAAAATAGTAAAAATAAAGAAAAACCCTTGAATGAGTAGGTGTCTCCAAACTTTTGACTGGTACTGTATGTAAATTAAATATTTCTGTATTTCATTTTCTATAACGTTTATGCCAGGGGCTTAGCTAACTTAGCTAGCTCGTTAGCAAACGCTACATTAGTGAATAAGGGGGAAATGATAGCTAGCTTTACAACCCTTTGTTAGTATGTTTTATTCACTAAAATAGTTATTGCTAGCTATATGAAGCTGAAATAGGTTATTGAATTTGAACGCTTTGAAAATGAATCTATTCAAGACCTCCACAAGGAAAGTCAAATTGAAAAATGTCAATAGGATTCTTTGAAGATGCCTCAGCAATTGCTTTCTGTGCTTGCTAACTAGCTAATGTTACACCTGGAAATTGTTAATAAAAATGTTATATTTCCTATAACATTCTGTGTTGGGTCCGTATTCTTTTTGATAAGTGAGGCATGTTTATGAATGCTTTATAAATGCTATATGAATGGGAAAATAGAAATGACATTCCATTGACTGCATAAAATGTATACATAGACCTTTAATGTTGTTGTTATAGATCAGTGTAAAACTCCACAGTTAATTACCATGAAGTGCTTAGCTATAAATGCTTATGAATGGGAAAATATATTTTTACTTTAACTTGACTGCATAGTTTTCATACAAAGACCCTTCATGTGTGCTTTATAGACCAGTATGAACATCTTAATTGTGATGTGGAGGGGGGCTTTTAATGAGTTATAAAAGCATTAGGAAAAGACCTGTAAAATGTTAAAAATGTACCCTGAGGATTCAACTCTGTTGGAGAAGAATCAGAAGAAGAAGTCACGGGTCTATAATGGCCGGTGGTGGGAAATGGGGCTGGTACAGGCTATAAAGCAGCAGCATTTTCATAACGTGGTTTGACCTTATGGCATATTCACTGACAAGGTTATAACAGAAGCACACTTTTGAGAATAGCCATAAAGATGACGCTACACTGTCATTGAAATTATGCATCTATTAAGATACCAAAATCTATACCAACAGCTATATAGACACTCCATCATCATGTTACTTTTTAATGGTACGTTTAGAAACATATATTTTGATAAATAGAATTGAAAGTTGTGTCTCATTATGGTAAGTGGTGAATTAAGTATAGCCAGTTACAATTGTAATGGCCTAGCAGATAATAAGAAAAGACAATCAGTATTTACCTGGCTAAAAGAGAAGGAATATAATATTTATTGTTTACAGGAAACCCAATCAAATTTTTAGATGAAGTTTTGTTGGAAAAAGAACTGGGGGGGGGCGAAATATACTTCTCCCATGGGCAAAGAAATTCAAAAGGGGTGATGGTTTTAATTAACAATAATTTTGATCCAAATGTGCAAATTGTCCAAACAGATCCTCAAGGTAGATGGATTATTTTAAATATGTTATTGGACAATAAACAGATATGGCTTATTAACCTATACGGTCCGAATAATGATGATCCAAGCTTCTTTGAAAATATATATAATAATCTATCAGCCCTACAAGCAACACTAGACTATTATTATGGTGGGAGATTTTAATACGGTCTTAAATACCTCTATGGACCGGAAAGGAAATCACACTACAAATTATCCCCCTCAGGCATTTAAGGAAATCATGAATGTCATGGATATATTGGAATTAGTGGATATATGGAGACTTAAATACCCTGACCTAGTGAGATATACATGGTGGAGGCTTAATCAAGCTAGTCCCCTTGACTACTTTCTTATACCATTCTCTCTGGCACCAAAAGTTTAAAAAGTGTTGATAGGGGACAGAATGCGGTCGGATCATCACATAATTGGCATATATATTACTCTTACAGAATTTCCACGTGGGCGAGGATATTGGAAATTTAATCAAAGCCTACTAGATGATAAATTGTTTAGAACTAGGACAGAATAATTTATAACTGCCCTTTTTCAGACATAACATAGGTACAGCAGATCCCCTTACTGTATGGGACACTTTTAAATGTGCCTTTAGAGGCAATGCAATACAGTACGCATCTATAAAACAAAAGCAATTTAGATCAAAAGAGTCCATATTAACAAAGGAAATTGAAGGACAAGCAGTACAGTTAGATAGCAATAAAAACGGTACTATAGAGGCACAGAATAAGTTAGAGGAAAAACAAAAAGAAATGGAGGAACTTATTCAAGAAAGATCCAGTGTAATATATTATAAAAATAAAGCGAACTGGATGGAATATGTGGAAAAATGCACCAAATTATTTTTCAATCTTCAATATAGAAATGCTACCAAAAAAAATGTATTAAAACTTGTTACAAATGATGGAGTCACGCATGATTCACCAGATGATGTTTTGAAGGAAGAAGTAAAGTACTTTGGGAATATGTTTTCATTTCAGACTCCTCCATCTCCACTAACTGAAACTAATTGTATGGATTTTTTTCCTAATAATAATGTAAAATAAAATATCTGTATAGAAAGACTCATGTGAAGGACAAATTACAGAGGAGGAACTGCTTGAGGCAATTGGGGCCTTTAAGGATGGGAAAACTCCAGGGCTGGACTGCATACCAGTGGAAGTATACACAACTTTTTTTTGGTATACTCAAAGGACCATTGTTGGCTTGTTTTAACCACTCCTATATAAATGGTAGATTATCAGACACGCAACAAGAAGGTCTGATATCATTATTACTGAAACAGGACCCAAGTGGTATATATAAAGATCCAGTCCATTTAAAAAATTGGAGACCTCTTACACTTCAGTGTTGTGATTAAAAATCCTAGCAAAATGCTTGGCACACAGAATTTAAAAAGTATTGTCAGATATTATTCATCCTAATCAGACAAGTTTTTTACATGGACGATACATTGGAGATAATATAAGACAAGTACTGGAAACAATAGAACACTCTGAAATATCGGGGACACAAGGCCTGGTTTTCATAGCTGATTTTGAAAAGGTTTTTGATAAAGTACGACTGGAGTTTATATATAAATGCCTAGAATATTTCAATTTTGGGGAATCTCTTGTAAAATGGGTTAAGGTTATGTATAGTAGTAACCCTAGGTGTAAAATAATAAATAATGGCTACATCTCAGAAAGTTTTAAACTATCTAGAGGAGTAAAACAAGGTTGTCCACTATCGGCATATCTGTTTATTATTGCCATCAAAATGTTAGCTGCAAAGATTAGATCAAACAATAATATTAAGGGATTATAAATCCGTGGCCTAAAAACTAACTTGTACGCTGATGATTCATGTTTTCTTTTAAAACCACAATTGGAGTCTCTCCACGGCCTCTTAGAAGATCTAGATACTTTTGCTATCCTCTCTGGATTAAAACCAAATTATGATAAATGTACCATATTACGTATTGGATCACTAAAAAATTCACATTTTACATTACCATGTAGTTAACCAATTAAATGGTCTGACGGAGATGTAGACATACTCGGTATACAAATCCCAAAGGAAAGAAATTATCTCACTCCAGTACATTTTTATAGAAAGTTAGCTAAAATAGATAAGATCTTGCTACCATGGAAAGGAAAAACCTGTCTATTTGTGGAAAAATCACCCTGATTAACTCCTTAGTTATATCACAGTTTACCTATTTGCTTATGGTTTTGCCTACACCTAGTGACCTCCTTTTTAAATTATATGAACAAAAAATATTCCATTTTATTTGGAACGGCAAACCAGATAAAATTAAAAGGGCCTATTTATATAACGAATATGAATTCGGTGGGCAGAAATTATTAAATATTAAAGCATTAGACCTTTCACTAAAGGCATCAGTCATTCAAAAGTTATGTTTAAATCCAAACTGGTTCTCTAGTCAATTGGTACGAATGTCTCATCCTATATTCAGGAAGGGCCTTTTCCCCTTTATTCAGATTACACCTGCTCACTTTCGGTTGTTTGAAAAGGAAATAATCTCCAAAATATCTTCATTTTTTTAAACAAGCCTTAGAAAGTTGGTTGCAATTTCAGTTTAATCCACCTGAAAGGACGGAACAAATAATACAACAAATATTGTGGTTAAATTCAAATATACTAATTAATACAAAAAATGTATTTATCGAAGAAATGTTTAAAAAAGGTATACATTTAGTGAATGACATCATAAATAGGACTGGTGGAGTTATGTCGCACATGCATCTAACACAGACATATGGAAATGTCTGCTCTACCCAAAATTACAACCAATTAATTGCAGCATTACCACAAAAATGGAAGAGGCAAGTAGAAGGGGAAAAAGTAAGGAACTTGTATGTCGGCCCTGTATTAAAGAACATAAGTGGTTAAAGAAAAGTGTGGTAAATAAAAACATATACCAATTTCATTTAAGGCCCAAAATCTGACAGCTGTGCCATATAAATTGCAAAATAGTTGGGAAGAGATTTTCGATGTACCCATTCCATGGCACATGGTTTATGAATTGATACGCAAAACAACGCCGGAATCAAAACTTCGAATTTTTCAATATAAATTACTATACAAAATTCTTGCAACTAATAGAATGTAATATATATGGGGGATACCATCCTCCCAGCTCTGCAGATTCTGCTGTGAGGAGGCAGAGTCATTAGATCATTTATTTTGGTATTGTCCATATGTAGCTCATTTTTGGTCACAGGTCCAGGAATGGCTGAAGAATTGCAACATTTGCCTGGAACTAACACTACAGATAGCAATACTGGGTGATTTGAAAAGCCATAGTCAATCAATCAATAATATAATAATTATTTTAGCAAAAATGTTTATTTTCAATTTACAATCTGTAGAAGCTATGAGAATAGGAAGGTTCAATTATTTTGTGAAGCATCACAGCACAGTTGAAAAATGTATGGCAAGTAGAAATCTGAAATGGATGATGTTGAGAGACAGATGGGAGGGGTTGAGTGGAGCTGAAGGGTGGGACTAATAACAAGATAAACAATGTAAAACATACGGGATCTGTAAAATGTATATAGGTTCGGAACTTTCGTGAAATAGCACAGTTACAAATAGAAATCAAACTGGATGGACATCAGAAATAGAGGAAGGACTAAGAACACACAAGAGATAACTATTGTAAAGTAGACTGTGTCTGTAGAGTATGTATAAGATGTATGGATTGAAGGTAGAAGCAGAAGTGTTCATTAGTTTACTCCAATTGGGGGATCGGCGGTAGGGTTTGCGGGGAATAATAATAAAGGTATATTCTTAAAAAAAGTATGCATGTCTATATAGGTATGTGTATGTATATATGTGTATATATATATGCATGCGTGTATGGATATATATATATTTACCCCAAAAATATGGGGGATTGGAAATGATGCAGACAATTACATTGGAAGCAACATTCTTTCCGCAATATTAAGCTGATCCACCCTCTAAAAAAATAAATAAAAAAAGATACCAAAATCTGAGCTCTTGCATAGCATGAATGCGCTGTAGATATACTATGGATATTTATTTTTTATTTTTTTAACCTTTATTTAACTAGGTAAGTCAGTTAAGAACAAATTCTTATTCACAATGACGGCCTAGGGACAGTGGGTTAACTGTCTTGTTCAGGGGCAGAACGTCAGATTTTTATCTTGTCAGGTCAGGGATTTCATCTAGCAACCTTTCAGTTACTGGCCCAACACACTAACCACTAGGCTACCTGCCACCCCAATATATTTCATTAACCCTTAATAATGTGGTTGGGACCTGTTATTCATGACCTCATTCATTCATGAAATGCTTATAGATGTGTAAGAAATGTGTTATGGATATGTAGTCAAAGTAAATCGCTACCGAATAGGTAAAAGTTTCTTAATTAGATTTAGTCCTTCACCTATTTGGAGTGAAGAAAGGACAACGAAGAGATTTCCCCCTCATTCATCACTGTCGGATTCCTTCCTGTTGTCATTCTGTGCACAAGCTGTGCCCAATCTGTCTAAAAACATCAAACTGTGAAGTCAAAGAAAACATTTCCAAACTTTTTTGGGGGATCCGCGACACAAGTGATGGGAAGCTGATGTCGCAGTGCAGGTGGCAGCTCATCTGACAGATGGTTTTGGAACAGATGAATATGGTATAGTAGGAAGGCTTTATCAGACCAGAAACAGTGTCGAAAAAAAACGATTGTTTTTATTTCACGTCCTTTCCAGCACAATTATGGTGGATGTGTAACCAGTCCAGCTCACTAAAGCCAGGCTTGGCTCGTTTTGGCCCTATAGTGGTGTGACCTGGGCTAATTTACCATGACAACGCCTGCTGTAATAGCTTTGTTTCATTCAAGTGCGAATTTGTGGGGTAAATATTGGGGGGGACGAATGTTAGAGGTGTAATATATTTTCAGGTGTAATATGGAGGGGTATTTTGAAAATTTGAAGGACAAGTCGTCACCATCATTCATGAATTTCAAGTCAAAAATTAAGAAGACAAAAAGATGAAGAATGAGTTGTATTATTATGATGCACAAATGCATAAACAGTTGAAATCTGAAGTTTACATACACTTAGGTTGGAGTCATTAAAACTTGTTTTTCAACCACTTGTTTTTCAACCACTCCACAAATTTCTTGTTAACAACTATAGTTTTGGCAAGTCGGTTAGGTCATCTACTTTGTGCATGACACAATTAATTTTTACAACAATTGTTTACAGACAGATTATTTCACTTATAATTCACTGTATCACAATTGCAGTGGGTCAGAAGTTTACATACACTAAATTGACTGTGCATTTACACAGCTTGGAAAATTCCAGAAAATGATGTCATGGCTTAAAACCTCTTAGGGATCCCTTCACCCCCATTCCCACTCGAACCCCTTAACCGGGATTGATTTGACAACATCCAGTGAAATTGCAGCGTGGCAAATTCAAAACCAGAAATACTCATAATAAGAATTAATTAAACATACAATTGTTACACATCAAAATACAGCTTAACTTCTTGTTAATCCAGCCACAGTGTCAGATTTCAAAAAGGCTTTACGGCGAAAGCAGACCATGCGATTATCTGAGGACAGCACCCCGCCTACAAACACAAGAAAATCCGAGTTCAACCAGCCAGGTGTGACACAAAAATCTGAAATAACGATATAATTAATGCCTTACCTTTGAAGATCTTCCTATGTTGGCACGCAAAAATGTCCCAGAAACATCACCAATGGTCCTTTTGTTCAATAAATGTCTTCTTTATATCCCCCAAATGTCCATTTATTTGGACATACACCGGTTTCAACTCGCCCAACATGCCTTCAAAGTATCTAATAAGTTATCTGTAAACTTGGTCCAAACATTTCAAACAACTTTCCTAATCCAACCTTAGGTACCCCAAAACGTAAATAATAGATCAAATTTAAGACGGGATAAACTGTTTTCAATACCGCACGAAAACAAATTGAAGCACGTTCCAGGTCGTGTGCACCAAAAGACTTGAGTCTCTCTGAGTGACACATGGAAAGGAAAGGAACACTTCTTCATTTCTCAAGGGAAAAACATCAACCAATTTCTAAAGACTGTTGACATCTAATGGAAGCCATAGGAACTGCAAGCATATTTCTATTAAAAGGGATTACCATAGAAAACTAATGGAAAACACATTGAGCTAAAAAAAAAAAAATCCCTGGATGGATTGTGTTCGGGGCTTTGCCTGCCAAATCAGTTCTGTTATACTCACAGACATTCAAACCGTTTCAGAAACTTCAGAGTGTTTTCTACCCTAATCTACTAATAATATGCATATCCTAGCTTCTGGGCCTGAGTAGCAGGCAGTTTACTTTGGGCACGCTTTTCATCCGGACGTCAAAATACTGCCCCTAGCCTAGAAGTTTTAAGAAGCTTCTGATAGGCTAATTGACTTAATTTGAGTCAATTAGAGGTGTAACTGTGGATGCATTTCAAGGCCTCCCTTCAAACTCATTGCATCTTTGCTTGACATCATGGGAAAATCAAAATAATTCAACCAAGACCTCAGAAAAAAATTGTAGACTTCCAAACTGGGACATGCTTAACACCCCGGCCATCCTACAATCTAAGCTTGATGCCCTCAATCTCACACAAATGATCAATTAACCTACCAGGTACAACCCCAAATCTGTAAACATGGGCCCCCTCATAGATATCATCCTTACCAACCTGCCCTCTAAATACACCTCCGCTGTGCGTAATGGTTCTGCGGTCAAACGATCACCGTTCATCACTGTCAGACGCTCCCTAAAACACTTCAGCGAGCAGGCCTTTCAAATCAACCACGCCCGGGTATCCCGGAAGGATATTGACCTCATTCCGTCAGTAGAGGATGTCTGGTTATTCTTTAAAAGTGCTTTCCTCATCATCTTAAAAAAGCACGGCCCATTCAAAAAAAAATAGAACCAGGAACAGATATAGCCCTTGGTTCACTCCAAACCTGACTGCCCTTGACCAGCACAAAAACATCCTGTGGTCTTCTTCATTAGCATTGAATAGCCCCCTGCGATATGCAACTTTTCAGGAAAGTTAGGATCCAATATACACATGCAGTTAGGAAAGCAACGGCTAGCTTTTTCAAACAGAAATGTGCATCCTGTAGCACAAACTCCAAAAAGTTCAGGGCCACTGTAAAGTCCATGGAGAATAAGATAACCTCCTCCCAGCTGCCCACTACTCTGAGGTTAGGAAACATTGTCACCACTGATAAATCCATGATAATTGAGAATTTCAATAAGCATTTTTGTACGGCTGGCCATGCTTTCCACCTGGCTACCCCTACCCCGGTCAACAGCCCTATGCCCCCCACAGCAACTTGCCCAAGCCTCCCCCATTTCTCCTTCTCCCAAATCCAGATAGCTGATGTTCTGCAAGAGCTGCAAAATCTGGACCCTTACAAATCAGCCGGGCTAGATAATCTGGACCCTCTCTTTTTAAAATGATCTGCCAAAATTGTTGCAACCCCTATTACTAGCCTGTTCAACCTCTCTTTCATATCATCTGAGATCCCTAAAGATTGGAAAGCTGCCGCGGTCATCCCCCTCTTCAAAAGGGAGACACTCTAGACCAAAACTGCTACAGACCTATATGTATCTGACCCTGCCTTTCTAAGGTCTTCGAAAGCCAAGATAAGAAACAGATCACCGACCATTTCGAATCCCACCGTACCTTCTACGCTATGCAATCTGGTTTCTGAGCTGGTCATGGGTGCACCTCAGCCATGCTCAAGGTCCCATCGATAAGAGATAATAGTGTGCAGCTGTATTCATCGACCTGGCCAAGGCTTTCGACTCTGTCAATAACCACATTCTTATCGGCAGACTCAACAGCCTTGGTTTCTCAAATGACTGCCTCGTCTGGTTCACCAACTACTTCTCAGATAGAGTTCAGTGTGTCAAATCGGAGGGCGTGTTGTCCGGGACTCTGCCAGTCTCTATGGGGGTGCCACAGGTTACAATTCTTGGAACGACTCTCTTCTCTGTATACATCAATGATGTCGCTCTTGCTGCTGGTGATTCTCTGATCCACATCTATGCAGACGACACCATTCTGTATACATCTGGCCCTTCTTTGGACACTGTGTAACTAACCTCCAGATGAGCGTCAATGCACTACAACTCTTCTTCTGTGGCCTCCAACTGCTCTTAAATGCAAGTAAAACTAAATGCATGCTCTTCAACCAATCGCTGCCCACACCTGCCTGCCCGTCTAGCATCACTACTCTGGACAGTTCTGACTTAGAATATGTGGACAACTACAAATACCTAGATGTCTGGTTAGACTGTAAACTCTCCTACCAGACTCACATTAAGCATCTCCAATCCAAAAATAAATCTAGAATCGGCTCCCTATTTCGCAAACAAAGCATCCTTTACTCATGCTGCCAAACATACCCTTATTAAACTGACTATCCTACTGATCCTTGACTTCGGCGATGTCATTTACAAATTAGCCTCCAACACTCTACTGAGCAAATTGGATGCAGTCTATCACAGTGCCATCCGTTTTGTCACCAACGCCCCATATACTACCCACCACTGCGACCGGTATGCTCTCGTTGGCTGGCCCTCGCTTCATATTTGTCGCCAAACCCACTGGCGCCAGGTTATCTATAAGTCTTTGCTAGGAAAAGCCCCACCTTATCTCAGCTCACTGGTCATCATAGCAGCACCCATCAGGTATATTTCACTAGTCACCCTCAAAGCTAATTCCTCATTCGGCCGCCTTTCCTTCCAGTTCTCTGCTGTCAATGACTGGAATGAACTGCAAAAATCACTGAAGCTGGAGACTCATATCTCCCTCACTAGCTTTAAGCACCAGCTGTCAGAGCAGCTCACAGTTCACTGGACCTGTACATACTGTAGCTCTTCTGTAAATAGCCCATCCAACTACCTCATCCCCATACTGTTATTTATTTGATTTATTTTGCTCCTTTGCACCCCAGTATCTCTACTTGCACACTCATCTTCTGCACATCCATCACTCCAGTGTTTAATTGCTATATTGTAATTATTTCGCCACTATTGCCTATTTATTGCCTTACCTCCAATGTCCTTCCTCATTTGCACACATTGTATATAGACGTTTTCTATTGTATTATTGACTGTATGTTTGTTTATTCCATGTGTAGCTCTGTGTTGTTATAAATGAGAACTTGTTCTCAACTAGCCTACCTGGTGAAATAAAGGTGAAAAAAAAGTTACTAATTCAAGGCTATTTCTTTATTTTACTATTTTCTACATTGTATTTTATATTTCAGAAAATATTTGTGAAAAGCTGTCATCAAGGCAAAGGGTGGCTACTTTGAAGAATCTCAAATATATAATATATTTTGATTTGTTTAACAGTTTTTTTGGTTACTACATGATTCCATATGCGTTATTTCATAGTTTTGATGTCTTCACTATTATTCTACAATGTAGAAAATATTAAAAATAAAGATTTTTTTCTGAATGAGTAGGTGTGTTCAAACGTTTGACTGGTACTGTATGTCATACCGTTTTGTTATATTTCAGTCTTCTGTGATGTGTATGTAAAGTTTAATATTGGGATGCAATATTGAACACAAAAATGTCAACTCTATATCTGACATGGTACATGTGTCTTCTTTTTTTATTCCCATAACCATGTGTGTGAGGTGTATGCTTTTGTTTTAAACATACTTTTGACTCTGATTTATCCCACTACAGTAAAAGGTTAAGACATTGAATACATGTTGTTTAGTATATTTAATACATTTAGTATGTTTAGTTTTCTCTGTGAATATTAAATACATTTAAAGTTATATATGATTTGGCTTATGTAGACAAGACATTTCAATGTTGTTAATACACAAAGTAACCCAAAACCTGGTCTAATTTGCATATTTATAACGTGTTTGCAGCAAATTTGCAGCAAACATTAGAATGTTCGCGACAAGTTTCCCAGAATTGTTTGCCAAAAGGAACAACAGTTTGCTACAAAACTAATTTGCATGTGAAAATATAAGCTCGCCACAAATTTGCAACAAATTGGCCAAAGATTTGCCACAACTGTTGCCAGAAGCCTTTTTTCAGTAAGGAAAGCCTGCTAAAGCTATATTAGATGAGCCAATCAAATTAAATGCTCTATCACAGCGACCATATTATTTTAGTATGGCCACCGGAAGATTTACATTGACACCCCAACCCTCTATTTGTTTTCTCCACTGCTGCTGTTTATTATCTATGCATAGTCAATTCACTCCTACCTACATGTACAAATGACCTCGACTAACCAGTACCCCCACACATTGACTCGGTACCGGTACACCTGGTATATAGCCTCGTTATTGTTATTTTATTGTGTTACTTTTTATTATGTTTTACTTTATTTGGTAAATATTTTCTTAACTCTTCTTGAACTGCACTGTTGGTTAAGAGCTCGTCAGTAAGCATTTCACAGTAAGGTCTACACTTGTTGTATTTGGCACATGTGACAAAGTTTGATTTGATTTTTGGAGAGTCCAATTGATTCTGAGTTCGGGTATATAAAGTTTATATGTGAAAACTATTTCTTAGGTGCATACTTTCCGATTTCCCCAAACTCACTTCCTTGTTTAGCCCATTACTTGCGATGCTCGGGCATTAAAATCCACAAAGAGGGGGAGGTGCTAGATGGTAATGGTCTGAGAGATTAGCCAATTAAAACTGGCAGCTGTTTTTGCCGCTCCTGCCATAGACTGCCGTTGAAGTCCCGTTCTGAGGTGCTCTGAAAACAAACGTCTCAACACACTGAAAAGTGAAATCTGATCAAGCTTAAATATCTTATATTGATTGTTGTTGTTTCAAAATATCTTGAAATAAGATAGTTTAAAAGATTTATCTTGTTTCGTTGGGCCAGCTCAACCCAATGCACGGTCACTAAAAGACCAACTTTAGTTGATGCACCTTTTTTTTACAGCGTTGAGTTGAAGTTCAATAATTGCAATGCTTTTTTTTCCGATGATGCACACATTGCACAGTGCACCATTATATGAAGAGCGTGCATATGCACAGCATTGAGAGATTCTGATAATTATCCCAGTTGTCTCGGGGGAATAATCAACTTTAACTAGCTGGAAAAAAAATTGGTGATACAAAATACAAGTAAGAAATCACACATCAAGTATCTACCTTAACCTAATCGTACCTTCTGATTCTGAACTTTGTGTTTGCGACACAGATGTATTTTAAATTGAAATACTGATATTTTCTCAACTAACACTATTCTAAAAATGCTGTATGCTTGTTGCCCGCAGGAGTCAGCTTGTAGAAGGCGGGTTTGCAAAAGCCTTTCTTTCAATGAGTGGAGAGGAAGGCACATTCCATTACAGAAATGCATGTGTATATGACATGATGCTGAAGCTGCTGAAGCTGCTGGATCAGCACACTGAAATCAGTGGGCGAGGGGCGCGAATAGACAGTGAGGCCACTCGTAAACTTCTTGGTCCAGTGGTTAACCGTAGTCCTACTGTTGACTCTGGACTGTGATGTGCTAGTTTAAGCTTGGCATCTAATCGTTATAAGCGGGTTCCTCCACACTACATTACACCTGAGAAGCTAGTCAAGGACAAGCTAATTTGTTGTTGGTCTCTGACTGGCTGAGTTTACCATTTAAAAGATGATTATTCCTCTTATCTCCCTTACACAAAGGACATGGAGGCTATCTCAACCTCCCTCCTGGCAAATGCAGCACTCACAGCACCATTTCCATATAGCAGGTGTCAATTTGTCTGGCATTTGCTTATCTTTGTATCTTCATAGGGCCAGTACGTGTAGGGCGAATGCAGCCAGGTAGATAACAAAGGACAAGTTCAAAATGCTGGACAGTGGTCTGACTTCAGCACCTAGGATTTTTTTTTTTTTTTTACTTGATCTTTAAAGAGAAATGTAAGTCTCTTTTCTTATCTCAGTCTCTTGAATACAGAATGTCCCTGTTTTTTTCTTGATTCTGGCAGCCCAAGGTTCAGAGGCGGCCTGTACGTCACTAATTCATTAACAGTGGGTTGAGCTCTGTAGTGCTTATCTGCTATTTATTCTCCTACTCTTTATTTAATCTGCCTTTGTTGTATTTTTTGCACTGCCAAATTAATTACCAAGGCCACTTCGTAGGGCGAACCAGCCCCCGAAGTGACCATTTACACTGTATGCAAGAATTCTCTGTGTTATCTTGCCATCCCCTATTGCCTCACCTCTTGTGAAGCAGAGGTTATGTTGTCTTTACAGCCTGTAGGTGTGATATCTGATTGGAGGTTAACTTTACAGTAATGTTATTGGTCAACAACTCAGAATTTTGAATCTAACACTGTCAAATGGTTATTAAAGGATCTCACCTTCTGTGTCTCTTTCTCTTTTTTGTTCCTGACCTGCGTTGGTGAGATACGATCTCTTTCTTTCTCTCTCCACCCCAGGGACTATTGGGGCATGGCCTTTCTCTCTCCCTCTCTGGTCGTACTTAGAATAATTCCTTATAATGCTAGTTTACGCTTTGTGGCTTAAGGTTTATGCCTTGTATGTGAATCCATTTATTTTACAACGTTTCCTAAAACACTCCATTCTCAGACCTTTCTTGATTGCCTATTACTGTAACTCAACTATAGTCTCTTGTATATTGCTAAATCATCTTATGGAGTCAGATAATTCATTTAACCGACTTTGTTGACATATGAATTGCATCGTCTTATCATGGGTCGTACGTGAGGTATATTCAGTATAATATACATAGATATCAAATATTACCCCACTTCAGAGCTGTCAGGGGAAAAGCCCGGCTGTCTGGGAAAAATAGCTATTTGAGCTGCCGTTTGATATATTCACAGAAGCAGACAAACAGGCAAAATAGCTATGATTATGCATTTCAAGCCATCGAGCTGGTGTTTGATGTACCCAGCTGCTCCTCTCTATCCCTTTTTCTTACACTATTTTATTTTTTATTTAATTTAACCTTTATTTAACTAGTTAAGTCAGTTAAGAGAAATTCTTATTTACAATGACGTCCTACCAAAAGGCCTCCTGTGGGGATGTGAGCTGGGATAAAAATTTAAAAATAGGACAAAACACACATCACGACAAGAGAGACCACGCAACGCTGCATAAAGAGAGACCTAAGACAACAACATAGCAAGGCAGCAACACATGACAACACAGCATGGTAGCAACACGACATAACAACATGGTAGCAACACAACATGGTAGCAGCACAAAACATGGTACAAACATTATTGGGCACAGACAAAAGCACAAAGGGCAAGGAGGTAGAAACAACAATACATCACGCAAAGCAGCCACAACTGTCAGTAAGAGTGTCCATGATTGAGTCTTTGAATGAAGTGATTGAGATAAAACTGTCCAGTTTGAGTGTTTGTTGCAGCTCGTTCCAGTCGCTAGCTGCAGCGAACTGAAAAGAGGAGCGAACCAGTGATGTGTGCGCTTTGGGGACCTTTAACAGAATGTGACTGGCAGAACGGGTGTTGCATGTGGAGGATGAGGGCTGCAGTAGGTATCTCAGATAGGGGGAGTGAGGCCTGAGTGTTTTATAAATAAGCATCAACCAGTGGGTCTTGCAATGGTATACAGAGATGACCAGTTTACAGAGGAGTATAGAGTACAGTGATGTGTCCTATAAGGAGCAATGGTGTCAAAACTGATGGCCGAATGGTAAAGAACATCTAGTCGCTCGAGAGCACCCAAACCTGCCAATCTATGAATTACATCTACGTAATCTAGCATGGGTAGGATGGTCATCTGAATCAGGGTTAGTTTGGCAGCTGGGGTGAAAGAGGAGCGATTACGATAGAGGAAACCAAGTCTAGATTCAACTTTAGCCTACAGCTTTGATATGTGCTGAGAGAAGGACAGTGTACCATCTAACCATACTCCCAAGCTCTAAACCCTCAGAGGTAGTAATCACACCTGTGGGGAGAAGGGCATTCTTCTTACCAAACCACATGACCTTTGTTTTGGAGGTGTTCAGAACAAGGTTAAGAGTAGAGAAAGCTTGTTGGACACTCAGAAAGCTTTTTTGTAGAGCATTTAACACAAAATCTGGGGAAGGGCCAGCTGAGTATAAGACTGTAACATCTGCATATAAAAATGAGAGAGCTTCCTACTGCCTGAGCTATGTTGTTGATGTAAATTGAGAAGAACGTGGGACCTAGGATCGAGCCTTGGGGTACTCCCTTGGTGACAGACAATGGCTGAGGAAGCAGATTTGCTGACTTTATACACTGCACTCTATGAGAGAGGTGGTTAGCAAACCAGGCCAAAGACCCCTTAGAGACACCAATACTCGTGAACTGGCCCACATGAATGGAATGGTCTACTGTATCAAAAGCTTTGGCCAAGTCTATAAAAATAGCAGCACAATATTGCTTAGAATCAATATTGATTCTAAGCAACATTGGATCAGCTATGCATCCACATTTTTTATTCTCATTTTCTTCATGGGGGCATGTTAACAATAATACTGAAAATATCAAAAAAGAAGGTCCAAGCGTCTTCGACAGAGGGGATCAAGCGGATTCTATACCATTTTACAGTGGCCAGTTCATGAAGGAATGCTTGCTCATTAAAGTTTTTTAGCAAGCGTCTTTGACAAATCAGGACAGGTCATTTCACTGATGAGCCATTACGAACACAGGCTGTAAAACAGTGATCACTAAGGTCATTAAAGAAAACACCAGACTGATACCTATCAGGATTATTTGTGAGGATAACATCGAGGAGAGTAGCCTTTTCTGGGTGTTTGGAGTCATACTTTGTGGGATTGGTGATAATCTGAGAAAGATTTTAGGGAGTCCCATTGCTTTAGGACTTGGTCAGGTGGTTTAAGCATGTCCCCGTTTAGGTCACCTAGCAGGACAAATTCAGACTTAGTGGAAGGGAGAGAGAGCTTGGGGCAGGTAGGTTACAGGCCGGTGCTGATGGAGGACGATAGCACACAGCAACAGTCAACAAAGAGCCATTTGAAAGTTGAATGCTTAAAACCAGCAAATCAAATTGTTTGGGGACAGACTTGGTGCAGACAACCGAGCACTGGAGGTGATCCTTGGTAAAGATTCCCAATCCTCCACCTTTTGGAAGATCTGTCTTTCTGAAAAAGGTTAAAACCAGAAAGGTTAACATCAGTATTCAAAACACTCTTCCTTAGCCACATCTCAGTAATGACCAGCACATCTGGATTGGAACTGTGAACCCACACTTTCAATTGATCCATTTTAGTTAATAAGCTTCTAGTGTTAACGTGCAGAAAACCCAGGCTTTTACAAGAGCAGAAATCAGTGAAGCAGATATCAGAGCACGAGTCAGAATTGGGGCTGGCAACAGTAGGTGGGCAGAGTGTACATGCACATTTCCAGATATCATCAACAGTAATACAATCAAGGCACCGCATAGGACAGGGAGAGCTCTGCAGTGCTGTTTTATGACATCTGAATGTGCATCAGATGGCAACAAGATCATATTGTACAGCAATTTCATGGTTAGAATAGGATGGGAGGCCAAAAGTCTGTAACCAATAGAGAGTCAGAGTCCCAAGTGTTGGAACAAACAGTCTGTCCCACGGTTGGGTTAAGAACATTAGTAGTCCTCAAAGCATGCAGGTGTCATGAGGCAAATAGCAAAATAGCAAAATGCACAAGAAATGTTTTTAATATATAATGACTTGGGGCTAGCCATTGTAAGTTCAGAGTCACTCGGCCCAACAGTGCGTATGTGCTGGAGGTGAGCGAACGCTCTGGAGGGGGGCGGAGAGTGTGGCTGGAGTACCTGTACCAGACAGGGGGAGACAGGCTTGGGCAGACGGTGAACAGATCGACAGGTGGAATCCAAGAAGCGGTGCAGCAGGCAACGGGAGTAGGTGTCACACCCACTTGGGAGAAGCGTTTATTTCTGGAGGCAGATTTCTTGCAGAAAATTTCAGCGAATGGTCTTTGAACAGCAGGAGAGTGGCTTTAAAGGGCGCTTCAAAAGACTCCTGCCACTTTTTGGGCCCAAAGGCCTCGACACCTTTTACTTCACACCTCCGTGCTAATTGACGTTGTATCTGGTCTGTCCTCGCAAGCCTGGCAGCTCAGTTCCAGGTTGTATGGTGTCCACAGGTCTCTGCCGTTTGTTTGCTAGAGCAGCCTCCGTATAGCTTGGGAAAAGGAAACCTTGGTAGCAGTAATCTCTCTGGTTAATTTTGGTCAAAATTGGGTTGTAGGTTTGGATTGTAGGTTTGGAGTTTTTGATCTGGAACACTAGAGTGTGATTGAGATAGGTGTCAATGTTTCACATCCAGCTTTGATTCTTAATGCAGGGTCCAGCATAACATAAAAGGGTGTGGTTGAACTTATCAAGCTTTGATATGCTTTAAAGCATGTGCAACTTGGCTGACGTCAGGTCACAAAACGCAGTCTAGAACATGAAAATAACATAAAATTGCACAGATGATGAGCTTATAGTACATTTTGTTCATCAATGTAAATTTCTCCCTGACAGACCCCCATTAGTGCTGCTTACTGTGATATTAATAAATCAATGGTCGTCCACAGGGTGCAAATTACAGGGGAGCCGGGGCTCAGCTCCACTGAATGAGACATTAGCTCACCTAAATGCAACAAAAAGTCATACCTAAATGCAACAAAAGTCTCTAAATGCTAATTTAACCTTTCTGCTGTATGTTTTACGGTGTTAAATATGAAAATAAAAGCTTCCGAATGAAACGAGCACCCCCACCTCTCTGTCATGGTTTAAACTGTTTATTTCTACATGGCTGCACAAACCCTGTCCACAGCGCTGTACACTCAGTAGTGCTGAATGTCAGCCTCAGCTGAGCTCTTTCAAAAGCATAGATTTTCCTTTGTACTGTCTCATTTTTGCCATTTGTATGCCATTTGGCATTGGATAAAAAAAAACAGCCTTTATTCCAATGCATTAGAGTTATCTGTTGATTTATAATTGTTTGCTTTTGTCAGTCAGCTGTTTAGAGCACTCATTGCTTTTTTTTTATCAGGTGCGCGTGGGTACTGGTGTTCTCTGTGCCATCTGTGGCCAGAAGCAGTAGACCATTTATTTAGCTTTATTATTTTCTATCAATATTTGTTTTCCTTCCTGGATCAACTACGCATCCAATACAATGCGCATCCAATCAATCCGACTGTAGTTGGCTCTTGCAGTTAGAATAATTCGATTTTGTATTGGCATCAGCCTGCATTATTTCAGATTGTGTGCCCTTCAGAACTGTTTTCACGGTGAAACATAATGGAATGTTACATAGGCATAGTTACACTTAGTGCTTTAAAAAAAAAAATGTATCTCAGAGATCTCAAAGATTCAGGAATCGTGCAGGGTTTAAGTTCAATGTTCAAATTCAATTGTTAAACGTAATTCATGTAAGGAAAGAAAGGTAAGAAAGGTAGTGTTTTACACCATTCAACTCATGAATTATACACAACTCATGAATTATACACCACTCATGAATTATACCCCACTCATGAATTATACCCAGCTCATGAATTATACCCAGCTCATGAATTATACACAACTCATGAACTAGGGTGGTAACGTGGTTTGATTCGACTTGTGTATTATATTGAATGTAGGCTACCTGTTCTGTGTGTGTTCATGTGTGTAAAATTGCCTCAGCTGACAGGGTAGGTTACTGGGAGTGGTGTAGGTCTAGTGGAGGGTAAATGCAACTAAATGCAGTTTATCCACATTTTTGGTGCTTTACTTTTTTTTCACTGTGACTGGTAATCAGAGTTTAAGCATTGATTTTACTCCCACTACATCACTGGCTACTGGTTGGCCTATTTGAAGTTCATGGTGGTAGGCCTACACGTTGTATCCTAGCCTAGTAAATTGACTGTGCATGTTAGGGTGACCATCCCGTTTTTCCACAGGACAGTTTCAGACCCATTTCAGGTGTCCCGATTTTTCAGACTACAAAAAAGGTAAATATGTCAGCAAGATGCATCAATTAATGTAGCCTTGCGCAAGCGCACCCAATAGAGTCTGTGGTAGAATATTCTATTCAAGTGAGGGAGACTTTGTCATTTCTTCAAACAATCATCTTTATTCAATATCGATTAATTATGGCAATAATGAAACTAGTCAACTCAACAGTCTTGACTGAGAAGCCTAACTGAAAATGAAAAAAAAGTATCTTATATAGGACGTAAAAATGCTTAATCAGACTGGTTCCAACCCCTCTCATTAGCCACCTTGGTCAATCTTCTGGTTATCTGCACGGGATGTTGTTTTACTTCCAACCTGGCTTTAGTATCCCAGATGCCAGGATGATGAGACAATGACCTAAACTCTTCCGAAACGTGAAGTAAATGAAGTGCTCACAGGCAACTAGACATAAACAAGATCCCACAAAACACAGTAGGGAAATGGCTGCCTAAATATGATCCCCAATCAGAGACAACGATTAACAGCTGCCTCTGATTGGGAACCATACCACGCCAACATAGAAATAAACAACCTAGATTACCCATCCTAGTCACACCCTGACCTAACCAAAATAGAGAATAAAAAGGCGTTCTATGGTCAGGGCGTGACAATCTTGGGTCACACACACCACATCTTGTCTATGGAATGCCAGCTTTAGGTTTTTACCACCAAGTCATTGTCAGCTCAAGCTATCTCTAGCAAAACCCATTTTTCTTGACCATACGCCCACACTAACTACAGGAAGCTAGAGTAGAAACCATCAATTTACAGAAACACAGAATGAAACAGAACAGAAAAGTCCTACTATTTGTTAGGTATATAATTGTTAACTATTAATATCAAACAAATCAGGTGAATGTGTATTTGTATTTATTATGGATCCCCATTAGCTGTTGCTTTGGCAGCAGCTACTCTGCTTTGGCAGCAGCTACTCTTCCTGGGGTCCATCAAAATTAAGGCAGTTTATACAATTTAAAAACATTACAATACATTCACAGATTTCACAACACACTGTGTGCCCTCAGGCCCCTAGTCAACCACTACCACATATCTACAGTAATACATCCATGTGTATGTATAGTGCGTATGTTATCGTGTGTGTGTGTGTGTGTGTGTGTGTGTGTGTGTGTGTGTGTGTGTCTGTGCCAATGTTTGTGTTGCTTCACAGTCCCTGCTGTTCCATAAGGTGGTTTTTTTATCTGTTTTTTAAATCAAATTTTACTGCTTGCGTCAGTTACTTGATGTGGAATAGAGTTCCATGTAGTCATGGCTCTATGTAGTACTGTGTGCCTCCCATAATCTGTTCTGGACTTGGACTGTGAAGAGACCTCTTGTGGCATGTCTTGTGGGGTATGCATGGGTGTCCGAGCTATGTGCCAGCAGTAGACAGAGAGCTCGGTGCATTCAACATTTCAATACCTCTCATAAATAAAAGTAGTCCACTCTCAGCCAGGAGAGATTGACATGCATATTATTAATATTAGCTCTCTGTGTACATCCAAGGGCCAGCCGTGCTGCTCTGTTCTGAACCAATTGCAATTTTCCTAAGTCCTTTATATGTCATTTTTCTTTCACAAGACCCTCCCTCCCCCCCTATAACAGTACGTCCACATGCCTATTACATTACGTCCATATGCCTATTACAGTACGTCCACATGCCTATTACAGTACGTCCATATGCCCATTACATTACGTCCATATGCCTATTACATTACGTCCATATGCCTATTACAGTACGTCCACATGCCTATTACATTACATCCACATGCCTATTACAGTACGTCCACATGCCTGTTACAGTACGTCCACATGCCTGTTACAGTACGTCCACATGCCTATTACAGTACGTCCACATGCCTATTACAGTACGTCCACATGCCTGTTACAGTACGTCCACATGCCTATTACATTACGTCCACATGCCTATTACAGTATGTCCACATGCCTATTAAAGTACGTCCATATACCCTGTTACAGTACGTCCATATGCCTATTACAGTACGTCCATATGCCTGTTACAGTACATCCATATGCCTATTACAGTACGTCCACATACCTATTACAGTACGTCCATATGCCTATTACAGTACGTCCACATGCCTATTACAGTACGTCCACATGCCTGTTACAGTACGTCCACATGTCTATTACAGTACGTCCACATGCCTATTACAGTACGTCCACATGCCTATTACAGTACGTCCACATGCCTATTACAGTATGTCCACATGCCTATTAGAGTACGTCCATATGCCTGTTACAGTACGTCCATATGCCTATTACAGTACGTCCACATGCCTATTACAGTACGTCCACATGCCTGTTACAGTACGTTCACATGCCTATTACAGTACGTCCATATGCCTGTTACAGTACGTCCATATGCCTATTACAGTACGTCCACATACCTATTACAGTACGTCCATATGCCTATTACAGTACGTCCACATGCCTATTACAGTACGTCCACATGCCTGTTACAGTACGTCCACATGCCTATTACATTACGTCAATATGCCTATTACAGTACGTCCACATGCCTATTAAAGTACGTCCATATGCCTATTACAGTACGTCCATATGCCCATTAAATTACGTCCATATGCCTATTACATTACGTCCATATGCCTATTACAGTACGTCCACATGCCTATTACATTACATCCACATGCCTATTACAGTACGTCCACATGCCTGTTACAGTACGTCCACATGCCTGTTACAGTACGTCCACATGCCTATTACAGTACGTCCACATGCCTATTACAGTACGTCCACATGCCTGTTACAGTACGTCCACATGCCTGTTACAGTACGTCCACATGCCTATTACATTACGTCCACATGCCTATTACAGTATGTCCACATGCCTATTAGAGTACGTCCACATACCCTGTTACAGTACGTCCATATGCCTATTACAGTACGTCCATATGCCTGTTACAGTACGTCCATATGCCTATTACAGTACGTCCACATGCCTATTACAGTACATCCATATGCCTATTACAGTACGTCCACATACCTATTACAGTACGTCCACATGCCTGTTACAGTACGTCCACATGCCTATTACAGTACGTCCACATGCCTGTTACAGTACGTCCACATGTCTATTACAGTACGTCCACATGCCTATTACAGTACGTCCACATGCCTATTACAGTACGTCCACATGCCTATTACAATACGTCCACATGCCTATTAGAGTACGTCCATATGCCTGTTACAGTACGTCCATATGCCTATTACAGTACGTCCATATGCCTATTACAGTACGTCCACATGCCTGTTACAGTACGTCCACATGCCTATTACAGTACGTCCATATGCCTGTTACAGTACGTCCATATGCCTATTACAGTACATCCACATACCTATTACAGTACGTCCATATGCCTATTACAGTACGTCCACATGCCTATTACAGTACGTCCACATGCCTGTTACAGTACGTCCACATGCCTATTACAGTACGTCCACATGCCTATTACAGTACATCCACATGCCTGTTACAGTACGTCCACATGCATGTCTAGACAGTTTGAGTGATACAAGTTGCCCCCTTAAATATATATTTTGCAGAGTTAGTTACACTCACAAAGTGAAACTCTGGTATGACATTTTTGCTAATGAATTACCTGCTGTTACTAACACGTTTTTGGATATTACAAACAAAGTGTGAACAAATTGCATCTGAAAATAGTAGAGACTTGCTCAAAAGAGCTGGCCTCACATGTCATTTAACTGGCAGAGCAGTAAATGTAGATATTATTAACACTATAGTGAAGGTTTCTAGACTGCCTGTCTTATTACTGTCAAGTCGAATGGGGAAAGGTAATTTGGGTTTCTCTATAATTGAGTTGTGTGAAGCAGAGTCATGCCAACTATTGATTTGATAAAGAGTTGTTTAGCTGAAATGAAAAGTCCATGATAGTTCAAAGAGGCTTGGGTTTATCATTAAGCCTAAGACAATTTAATACAATGTTAATCAATGCTCCTATTTTTCTATACTGTTTAGGCTATAATGAAAATAAATCTATTGCACAACAATGGGAAAAGTTAACAGTTTGGAAAGACCCATTACCAACCACAAACCTCTATCCATTTACTGTACAGAAGAAAACTACAATCTATTTGAAGCACTGGACTGCAGCCACAAAACACATACTTTTTATCGATGCCAAATGCGAGTATAAGGCAATAGGGTCCAACAATGCCACATTACGTTACTCAACTTAGTGCTTGCTGAACAGACATAATTGCCGTTATCTCTTTGGCCTTTGCAATTCAGGCATGTTGTTAGTCCAGACCTCAGAGGTTGAAATACATTGCATTCCACATTCAACACTTTTTCCACATTCTGTTACATTACAGCCTTATTCTAAAATGAATTGCACACAAAACCCCATAATGACAAAGCAAAAACAGGTTTATCATTTTTTGCAAATGTATAAAAAATTAAAATTGAAATATCACATTTACATCAGTATTCTTTGTTGAAACACCTTTGGCAGCGATTACAGCCTTGGATCTTCTGGATATGACGCTAAAAGCTTGGCACACCTGAATTTGAGGAGTTTCTCACATTCTTCTCTGAAGATCCTCTCAAGCTCTGTCAGTTTGGATGGGGAGTGTCGCTGCACAGCTAATTTCAGGTCTCTCCAGAGATGTTAGATCGGGATCAAGTCGGGCTCTGGCTAGGCCACTCAAGGCCATTCAGAGGCTTGTACCAAAACCACTCCTGCGTTGTCTTGGCTGTGTGCTTAGAGCACGAGTTAAACAATGTAAGCCTATGCTACATTAAATACAGTACTGTAGCAATGAGGTTTGTGCAGTAGGCTTTAGGCCCAATACATTATCACTGCATATTGGCTTAGTTTGAATTGCCCTGCTAATGTTGTTCTTCTCTGACCATTTAAAAATTATATCACACTTGTAATTGATAATTGGTTGTATTACTTGTGAGGCACAGCTGAGTGAGCATAATCAGGAGCTTTTTCTTTTTTACTGGACTCATGGCCTGCATTTGATGGTTGGATTGAGGGGAAAGGAGGGAGCAGCAGTAAGGCTGCCTCTCACCCAACTCACCTTTCCTCCACTGACAAAAGAGGGCACAGTCATCCAGCTGATGGCGAAACTTAAGCCGCAGTGAATTATTTCTGCCTCGTGCACCAATTCATGTTGTTACTCCTATGACCAGAGAAAGTGAAATATTCCTCTATACTTAAAAAGACACAGCCACTAATAATAACAATGTCAGCTTATCAAAACACTTTGCTATACTTGTTAATTGCAGCTACTGTGCTGGTTGTTGTGTATGTGGAAGTAGGGAGAATGCACATTTTATGGCTTATGAAAATGTTAAACAGGGCTGAAAAACAACTTAAACATGAACTTACTCATAAAAACAGCAGCTCTTTGGTGTATTCGTTGAGCCTCTCTCTAGTCGTGGTTTTAAACGTTTTGAAATGTCATATTATGAACCTTGCTGTGCGTTCGAGGCTTCTTCTTACAGTCTATGGCCCGAGGAAACTGTGCAGACACAGTGATCTGAGCTATCTGATTGGCCAGCGGTAGGCCTATAATTGCACTTTATTTGCTCTCTGGGCCTGCCGGGTAGGCGGAGTTCTACCTTCAGACACATTAAATGGTTCAAAATGGGTACACTGCCTTCCTGGTGCTAGGGCTGTTGAATCAAGTGCACATACTACCACCAACAGGGCAAAAGCAAATAAAAAAAATAGGGACGCAAGGCTTTGTCGTTGGGTTTTTAACAGAAACGTTCGACTAGAGATTGCGATTGACCAGTTGGTGACCATTGCCCTAAAATATCTTTGTTAAAAAAGTCACACCAACTACAGATGCTTATTGGATGGATGCTCATCATGTCTGACAGTATCTGAACTATTTACTGTGAGTGGGCATCATTGTAGTTACAGTAGCAAGCTAACATTGACTTCATATGCCATTTTTAAACGAGTTGAATATGACACAAGTGAGCAAAGATTGAATAATAGCACATTGACTTACCACAATTTACATGAGTAGTTGAACAGAAGTGTGGAGAGTAAATACCCTATGGTCAAATAACTAGGCTAAACAAAAGCTCCTCATTGCTTTAGCCAGCTGGCATCAGGGACAGCTCCCAAGGATCCAAGGATTGTGAAATGTTTTATGTATTCTCCCAAGTGATGTTTGCTAGATAGCAATTAAGTTTGCATGCCAGATGAAAATAAATGACACTGTCTCTATGTCCCCTACTGCTGCACCCTGTAAAATCACAAGAAATACCGGTAGATGCACTTGTTTAGGGTCATGCACAACCTTTTTATGTTTGTAATGCATTTTAATGCAAGATAGCAATTGTGCTAACGCTAGTTAGTAACTTCCTTCAAACTGCACGCAGAGACACAAAAATGGTATCCAGGAGTTCAACTGACTCTGCCAAAATCCTGAAGTGCCACTTTAAGCAAAATATATTTTCACATGACTGTCACGGCTCTCGTCGTAATGAGGATCGGACCAAAATGCAGCGTGGTAAGTGTTCACGATTCTTTATTAACCAAAACACTTGAACAAAATAACAAAGTGAAAAAACCGAAACAGTTCTGTAAGGTGCCTCAACTACACAGAAAACAACTACCCAAAAAACACAGGTGGGAAAAGGATAGATAGACAGCTGTCCCTGATTGAGAACCATACCCGGCCAAAACAGAAATAAAGAAACTAGAATGCCCACCCTAGTCACACCCCGGCCTAACCAAAACAGAGAATTAAAGCCTCTCTATGGCCAGGGCGTGAAAAATGACCCTCCCCAAACACCTGAAAAAAAACAAGCAACCCTCCCTCTATCTAAAAAAATTATAAAAACATTAAGTAGATAGCAGAGAACATGCCTACAATTTACCCTCAATCCTTGGGCAGACCGGAACCTGTTCTTCATCTCATTAACATTTCATGGCAAAATTCTAATTTTGATAGTGCGCAGGCTACGGGAAAGGTTGTGGTTCGCAGACTTGGGCAAGCTCACTCTTCTTGTCTGTTATGGCCTCCATGGACTCTCAAGGCGTTTTCAGTGATAGTTTGTTTGCTACAGTTCAAATCAGAGTTTGATTATTTGTTACATTTGTATAATTTGTTGTTGTTGATCCATTTGCTTTCACATTGCCAAATGTTAAACAAAGTAATTTGTTTATCAAAAATGCTCACGTTAACAAATCCACCTAAGATCATCATAGAGGATCACGTCTGTGTTCATGTTACCACATCACATTGATATTACTTTTGCTCTGGTTTTCCAACAACAAATGGAAGGAAACCCTAATAGTTGTGACATGCAGTGAATAGGGGAGACTGGGGCTGGTTGTCTCATCACGGATTGGTTGTCACAGTGCTTAGTCTATTGCTCCCAATCTAAATGGTGCTGCGTAGCCTAGTAATTTTAAGATGAAAATGTGTGATTTATTTGCAAGACGTAATCCACCTGGTCAATTCATAACAGCATCTCAGAACATTAAGGAGAGGGTAGTCTGCATGTTTTTACAGGAGGTGAACGTTAAAAAAATACATAGAAACTCAGCAAAAAAAGAAACGTCCTCTCACTGTCAACTGCGTTTACTTTCAGCAAACTTAACATGTGTAAATTAGTGTATGAACATAACAAGATTCAACAACTGAGACATAAACTGAACAATTTCCACAGACATGTGACTAACAGAAATTTAATAATGTGTCCCTGAACAAGGGGGGTATCAAAATCAAAACTATCAGTCAGTATCTGGTGTGGCCACCAGCTGCATTAAGTACTGCAGTGCATCTCCTCCTCATGGACTGCACCAGATTTGCCCGTTCTTGCTGTGAGATGTTACCCCACTCTTCCACCAAGGCGCCTGCAAGTTCACAGACATTTCTGGGGGGAATGGCCCTAGCCCTCACCCTCCGATCCAACAGGTCCCAGACGTGCTCAATGGGATTGACATGCGGGCTTTTCGCTAGCCATGGCAGAACACTGACATTCCTGTCTTGCAGGAGATCACGCACAGAACGAGCATTATGGGCAGTGGCATTGTCATGCTGGAGGGTCATGTCAGGATGAGCCTACAGGAAGGGTACCACATGAAGGAGGAGGATGTCTTCCCTGTAACGCACAGCGTTGAGATTGCCTGCAATGACAACAAGATCAGTACGATGATGCTATGACACACCGCTCCAGACCATGACGGACCCTCCACCTCCAAATTGATCCCGCTCCAGAGTACAGGTCTCGGTGTATTGCTCATTCCTTTGACGATAAATGCAAATCCGAGCATCACTCTCGGTGAGACAAAACCGCGACTTGTCAGTTAAGAGCACTTTTTGCCAGTCCTGTCTGGTCCAGCGACAGTGGGTTTGTGACCAAAGGTGACGTTGTTGGCGGTGATGTCTGGTGAGCACTTGCCTTACAACAGGCCTACAAGCCCTCAGTCCAGCCTCTCTCAGCCTATTGCGGACAGTCTGAGCACTGATGGAGGGATTGTGCATTTCTGGTGTAACTCGGGTAGTTGTTGTTGCCATCCTGTACCTGTCCCCCAGGTGGGATTTTCAGATGTACTGATCCTGTGCAGGTGTTGTTACACGTGGTCTGCCACTGCGAGGACGATCAGCTGTCCGTCCTGTCCCCCTGTAGCGCTGTCTTAGGCATCTCACAGTACGGAAATTGCAATTTATGCCTCATGCCTCCTTGCAGCATGCCTAAGGCACGTTCACGCAGATGAGCAGGGACCCTGGGCATCTTTTTTTGGTGTTTTTCAGAGTCAGTAGAAAGGCCTGTTTAGTGTCCTAAGTTTTCATAACTGTGACCTTAATTGCCTACCGTCTGTAAGCTGTTAGAGTCTTAACGACCGTTCCACATGTGCATGTTCATTAATTGTTTATGGTTCATTGAACAAGCATAGGAAACCATTTTTAAACCCTTTACAATGAAGATCTGTGAAGTTATTGAGTCTGAGAGAGAAAGATGAAAATACTATTACACATTCATGGGCAATCGTTGTGCACTGTCTGTATTCATACTCTAGCAGCATGGTGTAGAATATGAGACATCTCACAGACACACGTTAGCTAGCTCCTTTTAGCTAGCTCCTTTTCTCTCCGCCATCATCATAAAAACCTTTCTCCAGTTTGCTAGTTAGCTAGCTAGCTATACCATTCGACTACAGTACAGCTAGCTAGCTAAACTTGGCTTGTAGTGGTACTAGCAAGCCTCATTATGACCAAATCAATCACCAAATTGTACTGTACTGAAATATACTTCCTATTGTAAAAAGAAAGCTTATATTGCTAGCTACCGACAGCAAAATAACTTACTACACTGGACTAAAATATAAACGGAACATGTAACACGTTGGTCCCAAGTTTCCTGAGCTGAAATTAAAAAAAATCCCAGACAAGTTCCATATGCACAAAAAGCTCACTTCTCTCAAATTTTGTGCACAAATTTCTTTATATCCCTGTTAGTGAGCATTCCTTCTTTGCCAAGATAATCCATCCAACTGACAGGTGTGGCATATCAATATGTTTATTGAACAGCATGATCATTACACAGGTGTATCTTGTGCTAGGGACAATAATTGGCAACTTAAAAATGTGTAGTTTTGTCACACAACCCAATGCCACAGATGTTTCATGTTTTGAGGGAGCGTTCAGGTTCTGCAGAGATGTGCACCAGAGCTGTTGCCAGATAATTTAATGTTAATTTCTCTACCCTAAGCTGACTCCAAAGTCGTTTTAGAGAATTTGGCAGTGTGTACAATCGGCCTCACAACCGCAGACCACGTGTAACCATGCCAGCCCAGGACCTCCACATCTGGCTTCTTCACCTGCGGGAACGTCGGAGGGGTGGTGGGGGGTGGTGTTGAGGAGTGTTTCTGTCTGTAATAAAGCCCTTTTGTGGGGAAAACTAATTCTGATTGGCTAGGCCTGTCTACCAAGAGGGTGGGCCTACCCATGGCTGCACCCCTGCCCAGTCATGTGAAATAAATAGATTAGGGCCTAATGAATGTATTTCAATTGACTGATTTCCTTATACGAACTGTAATTCAGTAAAATCTTTGAAATTGTTGCATGTTGCATTTATATTTTTGTTCAATATAGTTTGTAACTTACCCTCCTGAGTCCTGTTCCAGCTGGTCTAGGATGCTGCTTGCTGGTCTCGCAATTATTTTTCTCGCTGTCTCAACTCCTCTTCAGTGTATTCCGGCTCAAATAAATAGGGCTGTATGGTAGTATGTAAAATAACATTTTAAACAAATGTCAGCATCCAACTCTTCTTGGTAAAGGGAATCGTCAGTACAGCCATTGTAGTGCATGGTAGCATAGCTCCCATGAACCTGTAAACTAGTACCGCCCCAGTTTTGAGAAGCCTGCCTTCGAGGTTGGGAACAAGGAAGTATGGCTCCCGTCAGGCTGTAGTCTTATCAAAACCCGGGAAAATTAGTCAACCTAGATATACTGCAATGCCCTGGCAGATAGGAACATCATTGAGACATGTCGATTGGCTCTATTGAACAAGGACAACCATATCTACTCGCTGCTAGTGTGATCGTGCAATCGGCGAAAGATAAAGACCACAATAATTGCTACAAAATATGTCTCAAGACATTATTAGATCAGACAGCAGGCTCAATCAACCAATGGGAAAATGTGAAAATACAACTAGGGTGCATAATTATGTCTGAAACACCCTCATCACTCATCATTCTGTAGGGAGACTGGTAAAACAAAAAGTGTCTAGCGGTGAAGTTTCCCTTTAACAAGTTAAATAAGGTACATGGACTCACTCGGTGTGCAACAGTGTTTAACATGTTTTTTTGAATGCTAACTCATCTCTGTACACCACAAATACAATTATCTTCAAGGTCCCATAGTTGAACAGTGAATTTCAAACACAGATTCAACCACAATGACTCGCAAAGAAGGGATCCTATTGGAAGATGGTTAACAAAGCAGACATGGAATATCCCTTTGAGCATGGTGAAGATATTTATTACACTTTGGATGGTGTATCAAGAAACAAAGTCACTACAAATATACAGCATTCCTTCCTAACTCAGTTGTGGGAGAGGAAGGAAACCGCTCAGGAATTTCACCATCAGGCCACCATGGTGACTTTCAAAACAGTTACAGGGTTGGATCAACAACACTGTAGTTACTCCATAATACTGTCCTAAATGACAGACTGAAAACAAGGAACACTATACAGATAAAAATATTCCAAAACATGCATCCTGTTTGCAATAACGCACTAAAGTAAAACTCAAGGAAATTAATCTCCTGAATACAATACATCACTGAGTACCACTCTTCATATTTTCAAGCATGGTAGTGGCTGCATCATGTTACGGGTATGCTTGTTATCGGCAAGGCAGTTCTTTCTGGGATAAAAACAGATTAGAGCTAAGCACAGGTAAAGTCCTAGAGGAAAACCTGGTTCACACTGGGAGACAAATTCACCTATCAGTAGGACAATAACCTAAAACACAAGGCCAAATATACATTGGAATTGCTTACCAAGACAACATTCCTGAGTGACCTAGTTACCGTTTTGTCTTAAACTGACTTGAAAATCTATGACAAGACTTGAAAATGTCTGTCTATCAATGATCAACCAACAACTTGACAGTGCTTGAAAAAATGTTTTATATTGTACAATCCAGGTGTGCAAAGCTCTTAGAGATGTACTCAGTAGAACTTACAGTGATAATCACTGCAAAAGGTAGCATCTATTGACTCAGGGGTGTGAATACTTAAGTAAATTACATATTTCCGTATTTCATTTTCAATACATTTGCAAAAATTTGAAAAACACGTTTTCACTTTGTAGATGTGTAGATGGGTGAAAACATAATATTTTGAATTCAAGCTGTAACACAACAAAATGTGGAAAAAGTCCAGGGATAGAAAGGTAGAGTATCTCTATGTAACATATACGCTGGGATTCGGAAAGCATGTGCAGGTGGGGAGTTAATAATAAACAGAACATCGAACGATATAACAAACACGAGTAGCGTATAGACATGAAACACATAAATAATACTGACTGGGAAAAGAGCCAGATATAGGCTAGGTAATAAGTGAGGTAATGGAGTCCAGGTATGTCTGATGATAACGTGCAGGTGTGCCTAATGATTGATGCCAGGTGTGCGTAATGATGGATCCCAGGACCAGTGGTTAGTGTCACGCTGGTATAAAATAATTTTGGAGACAGGTGCAGGAATACACAATATATACAGTTGAAGTCAGAAGTTTACATACACTTAGGTTGAAGTCATTAAAACTCGTTTTCAACCACTCCACAAATTTCTTGTTAACAAACTATAGTTTTGGCAAGTTGGTTAGGACATCTACTTTGTACATGACACAAGTCATTTTTCCAATTGTTTACAGACAGATTATTTCACTTATAATTCACTGTATCACAATTCAAGTGGGTCAGAAGTTTAAATACATTAAGTTGTGCCTTTAAACAGCTTAGAAACATTCCAGAAAATTATGTCATGACTTTAGAAGCTTCTGATAGGCTAATTGACATCATTTGAGTCATTTGGAGGTGTACCTGTGGATGTATTTCAAGGCCTACCTTCAAACCCAGTGCCTCTTTGCTTGACATCATGGGAAAATCAAAAGAAATCAGCCAAGACCCAAGCATTTTTTTGTAGACCTCCACAAGTCTGGTTCATCCTTGGGAGCATTTTCCAAATGCCTGAAGGTACCACGTTCATCTGTACAAACAATTGTACGCAAGTATAAACACCATGGGACCACACAGCCGTCATACCACTCAGGAAGGAGATGCATTCTGTCTCCTAGAGATGAACGCACTTTGGTGCAAAAAGTGCAAATCAATCCCAGAACAACAGCAAAGGACATTGTGAAGATGCTGGAGGAAACAGGTACAAAAGTATCTATAACCACAGTAAAACAAGTCCTATATCGACATAAGCTGAAAGGCCACTCAGCAAGGAAGAAGCCACTGCTCAAAAACCGCCAAAAAAAGCAAGACTACGGTTTGCAACTGCACATGGGGACAACGATCATACTTTTTGGAGAAACGTCCTCTGGTCTGATGAAACAAAAATAGAACTGTTTGGCCATAATGACCATCGTTATGTTCGGAGGAAAAAGGGGGAGTCTTGCAAGCCGAAGAACACGATCCCAACCGTGAAGCACGGGGGTGGCAGTATCATGTTGTGTGGGTGATTTACTGCAGGAGGGACTGGTGCACTTCACAAAATAGATGGCATCGTGAGAAAGGAAAATTACGTGGATATATTGAAGCAACATCTCAAGACATCAGTCAGGATGTTAAAGCTTGGTCACAAATGGGTCTTCCAAACAGACAATGTCCCCAAGCATACTTCCAAATGTGTGCCAAAATGGCTTAAGGACAACAAAGTCAAGGTATTGGAGTGGCCATCACAAAGCCCTGACCTCAATCCTATAGAAAATGTGTTTGCAAAACTGAATAAAGTGTGTGCGAGCAAGGCAAGGAGGCCTACAAACTTGATGCCACGTTCTGACCTTAGATATCTCTGTTTTCTTTATATTTTGGTTAGGTCAGGGTGTGACGAGGGTGGGTATGCTAGTTTCTGCATTGTCTAGGGTTTTGTATGTCTAGGGGTTTTGTAGGTCTAGGTAATTTGTATGTCTATGGTGGCCTATTATGGTTCCCAATTAGAGGCAGCTGTTTTTTGTTGTCTCTGATTGGGTATCATATTTTGTTAGCCATTTTCCCTTTTGTGTTCGTGGGTTCTTGTCTATGTGTAGTTGCCTGTCAGCACTCTTTTGTATAGCTTCACGTGTAATTTTGTTATTTTGGTTAGTTTGTTCAGTGTTCATTCTTACATTGATAAAGAATGTACTCATACCACGCTGCGCCTTGGTCCGATTCATACGACGAACGTGACACCTGACTCAGTTACACCAGCTCTGTGGGGAGGAATGGGCCAAAATTCACCCAACTTTTTGTGGGAAGCTTGTGGAAGGCTACCCGAAACATTTGACCCAAGTTAAACAATTTAAAGGCAATACTTCTAAATACTAATTGAGTGTATGCAAACGTCTGACCCACTGAGAATGTGATGTGAGAAATAAAAGCTGAAATAAATCATTCTCTCTACTATTATTCTGACATTTAACATTCTTAAAATATAGTGGTGATTCTAACTGACCTAAGACAGGGAATTTTTGCTAGGATTAAATGTCAGGAATTGTGATAAACTGAGTTTAAATGTATTTGGCTAAGGTGTATGTAAACTTCCGACTTCAACTGTATAGCACGCAGCATAACAGCTGCACCAACGCATAGGTACTCACACCACCAATGGACATGGGAACAATAATCGACAGCACCATGGTGAACAAAGAGCACATACTGTATATACAAATTCAATCAGTGGGAATAGGGGCCAGGTGTGCGCAATGAAAGTTCCAGAGGGATCTGTTACAGTTAGTATATTCCGGGAGACGTTGAATGCTGGAGGGAAGGAGCGGGAGTGGACGTGACACTGGGATATTTATTATCTGTAACGGCTTTCCTCCTGGGAAGGAGAGGCAGACCAAAATGCAGTGTGGTTATAGTTCATGTTTTTTAATAGGTAAACTCAACATGAACATAATACAAAACAATAAATGTGGCAAATCCATTCCAGGCCTATCTGGTGCAACAAACACAAAGACAGGAAACAACCACCCACAAAACCCCACACAAAACAGGCTACCTAAATATGGTTCCCAATCAGAGACAAATGACTAACACCTGCCTCTGATTGAGAACCATATCAGGCCCAAACACAGAAACAGACAAACTAGACATCCAACATAGAATGCCCACTCAGATCACACCCTGACCAAACAAAACATAGAAACATACAAAGCAAACTATGGTCAGGGTGTGACATTATCGTAATTAAAGAAAATAGAGCAGTTGATAATAGTACGAAATCGATTCGGGAGAATGTTTTGTGTCTGTTTAAACAGAAAGTGTACTCTTTTGCTTTTGGATTATGTGCTCGCCAGGCATCAATGAGGTTGTAATCAGAAATTATATGCTGGAGAGTTTTAGATGCTTATGGATTGTAGTTGTTCTTATTAGATTTGTCCCGCATGCCCAAAATGGTAAACATGTACAGTACCAGTCAAAAGTTTGGACACACCTACTCATTCAAGGGTTTTTCTTCATTTTCACTATTTTCTACATTGTAGAATAGTGGTGAAGACATCAAAACTATGAAATAACACATATGGAATCATGTTGTGACCAAAAAAGTGTTACATTTGAGATTCTTCAAACTAGCACCCTATGCCTTGATTCTGTTTGTTTAACAATTTTTTGGTTACTACATGATTCCATATGTGTTAGTTTTGATGTCTTCACTATTATTCCACAATGTAGAAAATAGTATAAATATCGAAAAACCCTTGAATGAGTAGGTGTGTCCAAACTTTTGACTGGTACTGTACTTTTGACTGCAAGTTTGGGGTCACTTAGAAATGTCCTTGTTTTTGAAAGAAAAGCAACATTTCTGTCCATTAAAATAACATTGCAGAGTTGCAAAGAAAAATACATATCTCAGACTGGCTAATAAAAAGAAAATATAAAAATGTGCAAAAGAACACAGACACTGGACAGAGGAAGATTGGAAAAAGTGTTATGGACAGACGAATCTAAGTTTGAGGTGTTCGGATCACAAAAAAGAGCATTCGTGAGACGCAAAACAAATTTGCTGGAAAGATGCTGGAGGAGTGCTTGTCGGCATCTGTCAAGCATGGAGGAGGCAAAGTGTTGGTCTGGGGGTGCTTTGGTGATGGTAAAGTGGGAGATTTGTAAAGGGTAAAAGGGATCTTGAAGAAGGAAGGCTATCACTCCATTTTGCAATGCCATGCCATATAACCCTGTGGACGGTGCTTAATTGGAGTCAATTTCCTCCTACAACAGGACAATTTTTGTATTTATTTTTATTTAACCTTTATTTAACTAGGCAAGTCAGTTAAGAACAAATTCTTATTTAAAATGACGGCCTAAGAACAAATTCTTATTTACAATGACGGCCTAGGAACAGTGGGTTAACTGCCTTGTTCAGGGCCAGAGAAACAGATTTTTACCTTGTCAGCTCTGGGATTTGATCCACTGTCTATAATGGAGTGGACAGCACAGTCACCGGATCTCAACCCTATTGAGCTGTTGTGGTAGCAGCTTGACCATATGGTACGTAAGAAGTGCCCATCAAGCCAATCCAATTTGTGAGAGGTGCTTCCGGAAGCATGGGGTGAAATCTCTTCAGATTACCTCAACAAATTGACAAAGGGCTGCAAGGCTGTAATTGCTGCAGATGGAGGACTCTTTGACGAAAGCAAAAGTTTGAAGGACACAATTATTATTTCAATTAAAAAATCATCATTTCTAACCTTGTCAATGCCTTGACTATATTTCCTATTCGTTTTTTTCATGGAAAAGAAGGACATTTCTAAGTGACCCCAAACTTTTGAATGGTAGTGTATGTAATTATATCATGTTGTACAAGATGTGCAACCAGTCTCTCCCCACTATTCCATCAAGGGACACAGACCAAGTCATCCTGATTCAGACTCTTCACACCGGTTTCTTGTGCCACAGTGCACAAAATGATTGTAGAAATGTCCAATCTTCTTATTGCTATCACCTATGCAGTACTGACAATCAGATTTCATGGATATAAACAATGATTTTTGGAGGTTCTTTCAGAAAAACACTTATTTAATTAAGTTGAATTGTATGCCTATTAAATCCCACTGGAAAGCAGTAATGAGCAGCGATTAACCCTGGTGTCTATTTGAACCGTGCTGGTATTTAGAGCTTTGAAATGGCAGATGATAAGTATGAGTGACACACAGAGATTAAAAGAGAGGCCAGTCAGAATTTTGTATCGCTATGTTTTCCTTATGGTTATATTGTATTTTATCCAACCACCCACTTGCCGTCAAATCCTTGCTTCCTTCGTCCTTGTTTACTCCATTCCTCACCACTCTTTCAAAGCATATCGGAGGAGCAGGCCTAAGGGGTGAAACCTTCAAACCTCTCTCAGAATGTGCTTTGAGAGGGAGGTGAGGAATGAAGGAAACAAGGACAGATGAAGCAAGGATTTGACAGCTAGTAAAATGTTTAGACTGTGAGTGAGTGAGTGAGTGAGTGAGTGAGTGAGTGAGTGAGTGAGTGAGTGAGTGAGTGAGTGGCCATGATACCCAGGCAGCTGTATAAGTCACTCACTCTTGCACTGTCTAACAATGTTAATAGGTGTCAAATATTGCTTCCTCTATCCTTGGAAGAATCTCAATTGCATTTCCTTGATTTGTCACATCCTCACTTACCTACCTATCCAATGGTTATTGAGAAGGAGGCAAGGAGAGAGGATGTGAGGAATTAAGGTTTCCTCACGTGAAGGTTCCTCCCCTTGGGCTCCAATGCGCTTTTAACGAGAGGCAAGGAGTGGAGGGAACAAGGACAGAGGAAGCAAGGATTTGACGGCAAGTTTTCTATTATTATTGTAACTCTCGAGTGACGCAGTGGTCTAAGGCACTGCATCGCAGTGCTAGCTGTGCCACTAGAGATTCTAGGTTCGATTCCAGGCTCTGTCGCAGCCGGCCGCAACCGGGAGACCCATGGGGCGGCGCACAATTGGCCCAGCGTCGTCCAGGTTAGGGGGGGGGGGGTTTGGCCGTCAGGGATGTCCTTGTTCCATCGCACACTTGTGACTCCTGTGGCGGGCCGGGCGCAGTGCACGCTGACACGGTAGCCAGGTGTACGGTGTTTCCTCTGACACATCTGGCTTCCGGGTTAAGTGGGCATTGTGTCAAGAAGCAGAGCAGCTTGGTTGGGTTGTGTTTCGGAGGACGCACGGCTCTCGACCTTCGCCTCTCCCGAGTCCGTATGCGAGATGCAGCGATGAGACAAGACTGAAACTACCAACTTTTCTCCCCATGAAATTGAGAAGAAAAGGGGTACAAAAATAATGGTACCACACATGAGTGATGGTTGCTGATAATGGGCCTCTGTACGCCTATGTAGATATTCCATAAAAAGTCTGCCATTTTCCAGCTACAATAGTCATTTACAACATTAACAATGTCCACACTTTATTTCTGATTAAGTTTATGTTATTTTAATGGCCAAAAAAAAATCCTTTTAAAAACAAGGACATTTCTAATTGACCCCAAACTTTTGAGCAGTAGTGTACTGTATATATATTTTTTTTTAAAGTTAAATTAAATTAAAATAAAATTACAAAATAAAAAATAACATGGTCCACACACCCCCGCACAGTCCCTCATGAGGCTGAAAAGATTTGGCATGGGCCCTCGGATCCTCAAAATGTTATAGCGCTGCATCATCACGAGCATCTTGACTGTCTGCATCACCGCTTGGTATGGTATGACCATCCATGGCCTCTATATCAGGTGGTGTTAGAGGAAGGCCCAAAAAATTGCCAAAGACTTCAGCCACCCAAGCAATAGACTGTTCACTTTGTTACCGACCGGCAAATGATACCGGAGCATCGGCTCTCGGACCAACAGGCTCCGAGACAGCCTCTACTCCCAAGTCTGCTAAATAACCATAAGATTGCTAAATAGTTAATTAAATGTTTACCTGGATTATCTGTATTGACCCTGTGATGGAAATTCAACATAGTACTATAAAGAGTGATTCATATAATATTGACTTCAGGTGTCCCTGGTGTTGAATTTCCACCACAATCTTGATGTCAAAAACGGAATCAGTGATTACACCAGCAGAGCATCCCAGGGAAGGTCTGCAAGGGAACACCGGTGGTGCATTCCGTGTAAAGGCATGAGGGAAATTCCCATCTGATCAAAGACGACGTGAACCCGCCCAGACCAGACGTTTACTGTGAGCTGCCCGGGGAAGACACCTGATCCACAAACCTCTGAGGGACACGTTTACTGAATTTCAGTAAGTCAATTTAAATACATTTTTATACAAATAAAAAAATTATAATAAAACCAATAAAATTAAACATAAAAATTAAGAAAGGTACCATAGTCTTAGAAGAAGGCTAGAGGGCAGGAAAAGCCCCACTGACAATTGTCTGTAGGCTTTTTTGAGAAGTGTCTACATGGTCTGAGAACCACTGGTAATAGCACAAGGTGTTATTGAGCACGAGGTGTTATTTTATATACTGTATATAGGAAGCAGCAGCAAGAGAACCTTGATACACATGTATGCATAGGAGGTAATGACAGACTCGTTGAAGACGCATAAGGAGTAACAAGGGAGATTACTGAGTGTGTTTGGGAATTGTACTAAGCAATGTGGATGTGAGTGTTGTGTGATTGACTAAACAAGGGTTTAGCCCCGGTGTGAGAGTTTTGCGAGAGTGAGGATGTGTTAAGCTGGAAGTGTTTATTTTTTATTTTTTTAAATAAGTCACCTGCACAAACGAAGATTGGGTGAGAGAAGATGCATGCTGTGCACAATTCAAGGCTATTTCTTCAGACAATAAAATGTTCCCTTACAACCCTACACCTGTTCTTTCCATGACAGCCTGACCAGGTGAATCCAGGTGAAGTTTCACTGCGATGCAGTGTCTTAGACCGCTGCGTCACTCCATTAGGCAAATATGGTGCTGTACAACGTGATGGTCGGGGGTAGGCTTCAGTACTAAGAGCATAACATTTCCACACCCTAATTGTAGTGTAACCAATACCCAAACGGAGATTCAGTGAAAATAAAAATCTAATTGATTTATCAAAACCAGTCCCCATGCTTGTCTCAGAGCAGCGCGAAACGATGCTGAAATAGTTATAACTTCAAATCCTATTGCTTCTAACTTCAATATGCTTTTAAATAAATAAGACCTACACCACTTTTAACAGCACATTACTCAACACCAGTGAGTCTCATTTAGCCTACGGTAGATCTACAGTATATCTAAAAAAATGTTTTTCAATGACGTGACTCTCCGCCAATAATTATATTTAGAGGATTGGAGGATTCTAAATTAATATCTAAGGGGCATTTTTCGTCAGGGCTAATCTGACCTGTGGGACTATCTAAGGGGCTTTTATATCATTCTAAACTAATTCCTAATAATAATAATCGCTTTGTTTAAAAAAATTACTATATTTTCAAGATGATTTTGTTTTCTTTTAACCTAGAGTGAGCGAGAAAAAGGCCATTCTTTAATATGGGGTGAGACATTCACACTCATTTTTAAATAAAGACAGTTTGCTATTTATAATGATTTATTTCTGTTTTTAGAGGGAGAGAAACCAAAAGCCGCCTCATGGGTCTCCCGGTGGCAGCCGGCACAAGTATCGAACCAGCATCGGTAGCAACGCAGTTTGCACTGTGATGCAGTGTCTTAGACTGCTGCACCACTCGGGAGCCCTATCCACAAAGTTTTTAATTAATGCTGATCAATTACCTTGCACAAAGTATCAAAATACAGAGAGGTGTTGGTAAGCGTAAATAATCCTGCTAATAGCCCAGAAAGGGCTATTATAATACTGTACATGGTGTCCAGGTCAGGATAACCAAAGCATTTCTTTATTAAAGACTATCAGAATGAATGTTGGTACTTATTTATTTTGATCCAAAGCCATGAATTAGTGAGTCACTCAGCTTTATATCGGTGCCGAGGCTATATGATTTTGCCATCAACTTGATTTTTTAGCAGACATCACTTGCTTATATTCAGTCAACACATACTGTATATCTTAGGAATATCATGGAATATACAGCCAACCTAACTAAGAAATATATTTCAGATAGAATTCTTCCCCTACCCTCCTTCTAGGCATGTCTATTGTCCTGCTAATAGCCATAATGCCACTGTACATCGTGACTGTGTGTGTTTGAAAGAGTATTTTCCAGTAAGCAACCATTTGTTTACCCTCATTAGCCTACGTTGTTCCAATATTTCTGTCATTCAGTGATATTTATCCCCATAGTAATTTGTTATGGATCCATAACTAAATAAACATCTGCATTTGGAAAGAGTATTTTTATCATTATTTTATTAACGAAAACATAACGATGCTGATGAAGAAATACAGTACTATACAGTATATGTTTTATCTGACATTTTGCGGTTGCATGAGGTCGCCCACGCGCACTTTAAACATTTGGATAATAAAGCATTTAAAGCATTTTGAAGATAGAAGCCGCCTGCATTTGTTTATTAGGCTACTGTGCAGTCTGACAAGTAAACATAGCCTACAATACATACTGTAGTAAACATGGTAAAGTGCCTAATTCCTTACACAAGGGAGAGCAGGCCATGTCCAGACTTTCTCGGTGACCTAAAGTACTTATTAACTCTGTCTTTTTTTGGGTTGCATCAGTCATGGACAGTACTACAGTACCCTTGTGAAAAACAAGTGTTAGAAAACCTGTTTTCAAAATGCCTCCAGCTGTCCATCACCACTGTAAATAAAAACACAGCATATTGTTTACATCCTGTTTACATTCTTCATTGTAACTACAATGGCACAAATCATTTGTATCTCTACCTTTTCAATTACTTTTCATGTCATGTTTCGTTAAATCCAGTCACTTTTGACTGACGCCTTTAGTAAGAGGTCTAATGCTCGACACTACCGGTCAAATGTTTTAGAACACCTTCTCATTCAAAGGCTTTTCTTTATTTTTGCTATTTTCTACATTGTAGAATAATAGTGAAAACATCAAAACTATTAAGTAACACATACGGAATCATGTAGTAACCCCAGAAATATTAATATATTTTATAATTGAGATTCTTCAAATAGCCACCCTTTGCCTTGATGACAGCTTTGCACACTCTTGGCATTCTCTTAACCAGCTTCATGAGGAATGCTTTTCCAGCAGTCTTGAAGGAGTTCCCACATATTCTGAGCACTTGTTGGCTGCTTTTCCTTCACTCTGCGGTCCGACTCATCCCAAACCATCTCAATTTGGTTGTGGTCGGGATTGTGGTGGCCAGGTCATCTGATGCATCACTCTCCTACTTGGTAAAATACCCCTTACACAGCCTGAAGGTGTGTTTTGGGTCATTGTCCTGTTGAAAAACAAATGATAGTCCCACTAAGCCCAACCAGATAGGATGGTGTATCGCTGCAGAATGCTGTGGTGGCCATGCTGGTTAAGTGTGCCTTGAATTCTAAATAAATCACTGACAGGGTCACCAGCTAAGCTCCCACACACCATAATATCTCCTCCTCCATGCTTCACGGTGGGAAATAGACATGCAGAGATCATCCGTTCACCCACACCGAGTCTCACAAAGACAGGGTGGTTAGAACCAAAAATCTCCAATTTGTACTCCAGACCAAAGGACACATTTCCACCGATCTAATGCCCATTACTTGTGTTTCTTGGCCCAAGCAAGTCTCTTCTTATTATTGGTGTACTTTAGTAGTGGTTTCCTTGAAGCAATTTGACCATGAAGGCCTGAGTCACACAGTCTCCTCTGAACAGTTGATGTTGAGATGTGTCTGTTACTTGAACTCTGTGAAGCATTTATTTGAGCTGCAATTTCTGAGGCTGGTAACTCTAATGAACGTATCCTCTGCAGCAGAGGTAACTCTGGGTCTTCCATTGCTGTGGCGGTCCTCATGAGAGCCAGTTTCATCATAGCGCTTGATGGATTTTGCGACTGCACTTTCAAAGTTCTTGAAATGTTCCATATTGACTGACCTTCATGTCTTAAAGTAGTGATGTACTGTCGTTTCTCTTTGAGCTGTTCTTGCCATGATATGGACTTATGGACTACCTCATGAAGCTGGTTGAGAGAATGGCAAGATTGTGCAAAGCTGTCATCAAGGCAAAGGGTGGCTATTTAAACAATCTCAAATATAAAATATATTTGATTTGTTGTTGGGGATAGGGGGCAGTATTTTCACTTTGGATTAATTGCGTGCCCATAGTGAACTGCATCAAACTCTGTCCTAGATTGCTAATATATGCATATTATTATTACTATTGGATAGAAAACACTCTGAAGTTTCTAAAACTGTTTGAATTATGTCTGTGAGTATAACAGAACTCATAGGGCAGGCAATCTTCCAAACAAGTTTTGAAATTCATCGCCCCCTCCTTTCCCAACAAGATATGTATCTGGAAGCACTTCCTACGCCTTCCACTAGAGGTCCTCATTCAGTAGAAAGTGGAATGGAGCATTTGCTGTGAACTTTGACCTAATGGGAGGGACGGTAGTCAGTGTCCAGACTGAATGCCATTTTGCTGTGGCACATTTCTCTGTGGGTGCTACGGCTGTTCCATTCGGCCCCAGATGAAACCGTATGATCCGGTTGGAACGTTATTGGATATATATGATAATAACATCCTGAAGATTGATTCTCTACTTAGTTTGACCAGTTTATTCGACCTGGAATATATCTTTTGGAAGTTTTCGTGCGAGTTATCTTGGACCAGCAGTCAGTTTTTGGGCACGTGAGCTGAAAGTGATAGCAAATGCAGCTACTTGGACACTAGTATTGGACATTATGGAACAAAACAACGATTTATTGTGGAACTAGGACTCCTTGCACTACATTCTGATGAAAGATCATCAAAGGTAAGGGAATATTCATGTTGTAATTTCGTATTTCTGTTGACTCCAACATGGCGGTTACGTCTGAGCACCGTCTCAGATTATTGCAATGTTAGGCTTTTTCCGTAACGTTTAAAAAAAATCTGACACAGCGGTTGCATTAAGAACCAGTGTATCTTTAATTATATGTAGAACATGTATCTTTAGTCAAAGTTTATGATGAGTATCTCTGCTATCTGACAGAGCTTTCTATAATTTCTCCGGATATTTTGGAGGAATTTCTGAACATGGCATCAATGTAAACCGAGATTTGTGGATATAAAAATGCATATTATCGAACAAAACATAAATGTACTGTGTAACATGTCATATGACTGTCATCTGATGAAGATTTTCAAGAGGTTAGTGGTTCATTTTATTTCTAATCCTGCTTTTGTGATTTTATCTTTGGCTGGAAAAAATGGCTGCATTTTTTCTTTGGTTTGGTGGTGGTCTAACATATATAACACAATATATGTTGTGTTTTTGCTGTAAAACATTTTAAAAATCTGACATGATGGGTAGATGAACAAGATGTTTATCTTTCATTTGAGGTATTGGACTTGTTAATGTGTGAAAGTTAAATATTTCTAAAGAATATTTTTGAATTCCCTGCGCCACCTTTTCAGCTGAACGGGGAAGGGGTGGAGTTCCCTGAGGGGAACGCCTTGCCCCAACAGGTTTTAACACCTTTTTGGTCACTACGTGATTCCATATGTCCATATGATTCCATATGATGTCTTCACTATTATTCTACAATGTAGAAAATAGTACAAATAAAGAAAAACCCTTGAATGAGTAGGTGTCCTAAAACTTTTGACCGGTAGTGTAATATTAAATCATTTCTGCCCTCCAAATTCATATCTAAGGGGCATTTTTCACGCCATTATTAGTTACATTGTTTTAGTTTGAACGTGCACAGGCACTAAGAACAGCGGGAACGTTTCCCTAGTCAACGCCATTATTAATGCAATGCCCTTTAATGTGCTGCTCTGTGCTACCCAGTGGGCAGGGTGGGGGTCCACCTCGTGCCTTGAACCTCGTGCGCCTACCGTTATGTCAGTGGCTAAAGCTGGAGAACTGCAAGGCAATCCCATTGTGCACCATTCGGGAGCCATGACCAATATGACCAATATATATTGTCCTGCTAGAAACGTTGTTTGCAGAATTCATAGCCTGCTACGCTTGTGAAAAACAGGGTTAATAATATATCTGTGAGAATATCTAAGCGGCTTTTATATAATTCTAAATGAATTAATAATAATAGATTTGTTTTAAAAAAATAATTATATTTTAGAGATAGATAATTCGTTTTTCAAAGAACGTAAAGTGAGCGAGAAAAAGGCCATTCTTGAACATGGGGTGAGACATTGTTACTAATTTGTAAATAAAGCCAGTTTGTTATTTAGAATGATTTATTTATGTTTTTAGAGGGAAAAAATCCCACCATCAAGCCCACCATCACCTCATGGTTCTCTCAGTCACAGCCAGTACAGGTATTGAACCAGCATCTGTAGCAAACCCGGTCAGGAGTAGGCTACAGTACTACAGTAAGAGCAAAATAATCCTAACATTTCCACACCCTAATTGTGGTCTAAGTTTCTCATAGAATAAAAACTTTAGTGTAACAACAGTTTTAGTAAGTAATACTGATGAGTAATAACAAAAAATGTGTATTTTTAGAGACACAGTAGCGCCTTGGGGCCCAAAAGCATAATCAGTGCTCTAACTCCCCCGCTGGTCTGGAGCAATGAAGTAGTGACGCAGGGTACCATACAAAACCACAAATAACCTCTAAATCCCGCAGGATAATTGCAAAACCTTTAGTTGAGTAACCACTGTAGCTGTTATAAAGGCTTTATGAATGCATGAATAAGGACACGTACTGTAAAGTGTTACCCACAATTCTTTTGTCATCACAGTGAAAAATAAGTAATATTTCAGTTTAGAAGACATTTCATGATTAACACAAAGAGCCTAAAGAGCAATTCCACAAGATAGCACTGTTATGAATTTTTACAAAGACTACTATTACACAAAATCCAGGCTTTTGGTAAAAACTATCATTTGTTTAGTTTGTACTGAATTTCTGTGTTTGGAATTATAATGATGAGCTTAAAGAAGTCTGTTGTTTGCTACCCTATTCAACCTCTTCAGATAATTGGAGCTGCGAAATGTTTTTGTTTCACTTGACCTAGTCTCCCGCCTTGAGCACACTGAGTTGCATTTCAAACATTCAAAGCAAAATCCCTAATGAACTAGTGTGGGCCCAACAGATTTTGACCAGACCTAACCTGTTCTAAATCAACGACGGCTTTTGGTGCATTTCACTCTTTTAATGCTTAAATTAAAAACCATGAATGTAGTGTTTGTACATCACAAACGTCATGGATGCAGCAATAAGGTAAAATGATATTATATATTATAAGCAAAATAAGAAAAATAAACCGTTTGAATTAGCGGAGGTTGTTTTGAAGGTATGTGTTACACAGGTATTACACAGACACAATGGAAGACCAATTAATCTCACATAGGGGTCTGGCATGGTCAGCATCACATTGTACGTCCTTGTTGCTACATGTACCAAACTAGTGTACTGGTATGAATGGGATTGACATTTTGCTCATTGCAAATCACAGCCCTTCAAGCTTGAGGAACCAGGAAATGTTTCTAGACAAAAATAAACAGGATTGTCAGCCAGAGATTGAAAGCAAATTCAGCCAGCTCAAAATCCCATCTGATTTGCTAGTTGGGTTGCTGATGAATGAGGGTGGATAACACAGGGTGGCAATTGCTATTTGCAATGTATTGAATATCGGCAATGGAATCAATGAGGAATCTCAATGGGTTCCATCTATGAGGATGACAGTACAGTCAATTGACTAAACATTGATTTAGCTCCTATTTTCAAGCGAGCATTGGCAAACTCATCCATCAACAGATTATAATTGGCTTTTGGGGAAGTTGATTCCAGGAAGTGGATGTGCATTTCATATTTTTTTTCCTTAACAAAATTCATAGGTCCTCTGCCATGTGAATGAAAATAACTTGAACCTTTGAAAAGATACTATTCACCCATGAGGTATTGAAAGGGCTGAATGTTCCTAATTCAGAGAAACTGAAAGCAACCAATTGCTTGAATGAACTTATCCTAATGCTCCCTCAAAGACAGAGGCCAAAACTATGCGAGTGACATGGCCCAAACTGTTGTTCAGTCTCAGAGATGGTTTGCATTGTGAATGAGCTTTGGAAAATGAAGCACAATGTCTGACTGTTTCTAGCTTTGCATATGGCACGTGGTCACACAGCAGAGATGGAGATGAAATTCACTATCTGGAATTCACAGCCACGCCAGTTCATGAAATATCACACTGGCAGACAGATTCAAATGGCACAGGAGCTCATCATGATGGAACACAGGAGGAAAATGAAATGTGCCATCATGTTTAAGACCGCTCAAACATAAATCACTTAACCTTTTTTACCTTCAGAAGGTAAGAAGGAAAGACAAAGAAGGGAACATTTTGAAGAAAGAGAAAGCAAGCTAAAACTAAGAATGAAAGGAAGAACAAATAAATAAATGAGCCTGTAATGAACAAGCAGGCAGTACCCCATTGATGTTTAGCTGTAGGAGGTCCAATTAGAACATATGGTACACTGTAGCCAACTAACAAATTCTCACAGTAGAGCACAGCTCATAATTAAAAACCTTAGTGTCATCATCTGACACGTCGAGAGAGTTTGGCAACAGCGGAAGTGAAAATTAGATGGATGGTGAATTATGCTGAGAATCGGATGGTGTTGCGCCTCAATTAATGTCCACTTCCGAGTACATATTGACAGCCATCCTTATCAATCCTCTCCAACCCTCCACATGCTGCAATCTGCAGTGCTTCTTCCCCAAGATGGAGGGCAAGACAAGCATTCAAATCCGGGTACAGTTTTTTTTTCTCATAAAACGTTATTGTATCCAACTGCCAAGCAACTCAATCATTAAAAGTAACTTTTAATGAATTATTTAACATTTTTGCTCAAAAATTATTGGAACATGTTTGTTGTATACATACACATACCATATTGATAAATGGATCCGAATGATGTCCAGCTTTTCATTAGAGATTAATCCCCAAGGTAATGTTGAAAAGTCACATCAAGTACAGTGGGGTTTCGAAATTATTGACACCCTTGATAAAGATTAGCAAAAATGACTGCCTTGTATTAGCAAACATTTTTGGAAATTGTATTATTTTTTACTAATAAAAATGGTCAGTGAAAGAGATATGGTCAGGGAAACAAGTAATACTTTTTTATTTCAAAAAGGTTGTGGTAAAAAGGATTGACACCCCTGTTTTCAATACCTTTTAATACCTCACCTTGCGAGGATAACGGCACGGAAACTTTTTCTGAAATGTTTTATGAGTTGGAGAACACATTGGGAGGGATCTTTGGCCATTCTGCCATACAAAATCCTTCCAGGTCCTTGATATTCTTAATCTGCTCTCCTCAATTCAAACCACATGCTTTCAATGGGTTTCAAGTCCGGAGACTGATTTTGTGGCTAATTAACCATTTCTTTGTGGATTTTGATGTGTCTTGCTGGAGGATCTACTTGCGGCCAAGTTTCAGCCTCCTGGCAGAGGCAACCGGGTTTTTGGTTCAAATATCCTGATACTGGTAAAGTTCATTATGCCGTTGACCTTAACAAGGGCCCCAGGACCAGTGGAAGCAAAATAGCCCCATAACATCAAAGATTCACCACCATCTAAATGAGAATGCATAAGCAGAAAAGAAAACATACCTACTAGGGATGTGACAAATTTTCTTAACGGTCGCCCTAGCGTGATTTTCTTATGCGCATGACGTCAGAATGCACTTACTGTTCCAAAATGTGATTGTTACGCAACAGGACAGTTAACCCGTGCTGCGCTCAAACCAAGGCACGCTGCCTGCTAATTATCTATAGGCTATGTTTCAACTTTCAACAACAGTTTGAATTGAGGTGTGTTCCGCCTTCTCATTAATTAACATACAAGTATCCCATTTCACTGTTGCGGACAATTTACGAAAGGCTGTATCCATTAGTGAAAAGAACTGTAGTAGTTTCCTGATGGCAGAACAGGGGGAGGGGGCATGCAGAACAAACCACAGTACGCATAGTTCTTGGTAATCTCTATCTGTTCTCTTGCATGCTTCGCAAATACACCAAAGTAGCCTAAAGCTTGCCTCTTCCTCTCTGGTTTTCTTTCAACTTTCCCCAAGCCTTTGTAGCCCATCGTCTAGTTAGGCTATACCACGGAAAATAATATATTTTATGATAACTGCACTGTGATTTTAATTGTGGGGATTTTGTTATCATTAAGAATCCCAATTACAACCCTAATGCCTACTATAAAATATGGTGGTGGATTTTTGATGTTATGGGGTTACATATCAGTATTTGGGGGTCTTTAACCACAACCAAAGTGTATTTTATGACCTCATACATTTTGTAATGATTGTGGAAAAGTATTTTGTGAGAGGATGGTCTGGCTGTTATAGCATTCAGATTGTGCATTGACCTGTCTATAAGTGGATGGAAGCAATAGATGCGGTAAAGAGGTAATTGAACTGGACCTAAGCAATGGAAATGTCATGGAAACGCGAAGGAGAAAGATACTAAATCTCCTTATTTCCCCCTAGCAAAACGATTCTACACTAAACAAAAATATAAACACAACATGTAAAGTCTTGGTCCCATGTTTCAAGAGCTAAAAGAAAAGATCCCAGAAATGTTCCATACGTACAAAAATCGTATTTCTCTCAAATTTTGTGCACAAATGTGTTTATATCCCTGTTAGTGAACGTTACTCCTTTGCCAAGATAATCCATCCACCTGACAGCTGTGGCATATCAAGAAGCTGATTAAACAGCATGATCATTACACAGGTGCTGGGGACAATACAAGGCCTCTTTAAAATGTGCAGTTTTATCACACAACACAATGCCACAGGTGTCTCAAGTTTCGGGGGAGCGTGCAATTGGCATGCTAACTGCAGGAATGTCCACCCAGTAGCGGTGAGTAGCAGTGAGTGGGTAAAATCACTACAGCCTTATTCTAAAATGGATTAAAAATACATACAAATCCACAGCAATCTACACACAATACCTCACAACGACACAGTAAAAACAGATTTGTGGAAAGTAAAAAAACGGAAATACCTTATTTACATAAGTATTCAGACCCTTTGCTATCAGACTTGAAATTGAGCTCAGGTGCATCCTGTTTCCATTGATCATCCTTGAGCCGTTTATGCAACTTGATTAGTGTCCACCTGTGTTAAATTCAACTGATTGGACATCATTTGGAAAGGCACACACCTGTTTATATAAGGTCCCACAGTTGACAGTGCATGTCAAGCCAATTTGTACGTTGCTGATTCATAAGTAAGGGCTGGATTCGTGCAGATAACCAATAATTTTACGATATTTGGAATGAGAACTCATGAGGTAATAATTCATTAATAGAAGACTGTACTCGATAAGATATGAAAATATCCTTAGAGTCGTTTCGGGAAATAGACTCTATAAGCATTTTCCCGTGGTGTCGCGACTTCCTAGTTAATTAAAGTGTACATGATTAGTTTTATCACGTCATAATGATTACATATAGAGAATTGATTTGATAAAATAACAGTCTTCAGAGACACAACAACGGATGTGGTAAATTATTCGTGATCTGGTTGTTTTTTTTTCTTGGGATGTCAGCAAGCATGTTTTTCATGTCAGTCAGTCACAGAGTTAATATACCATACTGTACTGTCTTTGAGTCAGTCGTGTGAGGTTCTACGTGGTCTAAATAACTCAACTGGCTAGCTTGCCTGTTTGTAAAAAGAATTGCGGGCTGTACATAGATCCTTCTGCTCTGATTGGATAGAGTGAAGCTGCATTCCTCAGTCCACTCGCTTCATAATTTCACCAGATCACTCTTCCTTGCATGTTTTCAGTCTGATTTAGATTGCTGCTGCCTGCTACTATGATAATTCACATGGTGAGGACGTTTGCTATCAAGCTATCAATGTGCTAACAAGCGGGGCAAGGGTAGGGGGAGAAAAAAAAACGCTACTGCGCATTCTGACTGATTGACAGCAAATGTGGCTGCCGCTGTATGTTGAGGACACATAGACACACACCCATACGACCCCTCCGCTCCTAATCTGCAGTTTTTTTGCAGTGATGTGTTTTGCCAACATCTATTTAGGCATATTAAAACACTTATGTTTTTTTCCGATCACAAGTATCATCCTATCCGAATATCAACTGTCAATTTACGGACGAGTATGGCCATGTCGGCACACACCTATTTTGGATTACTTTCCCTTTAACAAGTATTGGAAGATGATTAAAAAGGTCCATGAAACACTTTTGGTGTCATCATATTGGTCTCTGACTTGTGGTCAGACTCGCTCAGGTGGAACAAACTTAAACTTGCGCCTTTTTTCAATGCTGAATTGGATGTCATTGAGAAAATACATCATGACACCTTTTTGTTATCTTCGCAAACATTCCTTCTGAATCCAATCATCACATTTAAAATCACATTTAAAATAAAACAAATCTGTAATCTGATTACAATATATGTGCTTGTAATGTAACTGGTTACAGTTTTTTTTTTTTATGTAACCAGGTTACATGTAATAAGTTACCCCCCTACCTTGCTTGTATGGATGTCAACCCCAATACATGTTCATGTCATCTTCACCAATCAATGGCATTGCAGTTTAAAACGAGTTTGACTTCCACCACTGATTTCTTTATGCTGCTCATACAAACAGGAGTCTGGCTTTAGTAGCCACATTGTGAGCCTGTGACAATACATAAATCATGACGGATTTGATGAATATCCATCTTTGATAGATCAGATTTGTTGAATGTGCGCCAACCCGGAGTCCTCCTTCCATCCCCCGTGGTCTGCGTTTCATTGACCTCTTTACTGCATCTGTTACACCACATACAAGTATACTCTCCTTAGTGACAACGAACTGTGGTAAAATTACAGGTCATCCTCAGAGCCTATAATCTGTTTCCTCCCCTTCATCTACACTGAAGTGGATTCAACAAAGTAACATCAGTAAGGGATCATAGCTTTCACCTGGATTCACCTGGTCAGTCTGTGTCATGGAAAGAGCATGTTCTTAATGTTTTTTATACTTTGTGTGTGTGGCTAAATATGGTCACCGTGACATGAAAACAATATAGTGCTTTCTAAAGATTTCTGAGGAGAATCTAAGGGCACACGCTTTTGTCACTCAATCAAGGGAGTTAAGCATTTCCTAGAGGCAGTATTCCCATCAACTATCAGCCAAGACTCTTTTTTTTAAATTCAGTAAAGACACTCATGGTAAAATCAGAAGAAGGAAGATAGTGATGAATTGAAACAGCCCTGTAAATACAAGCACACAACCCATTTAAAAGGATGCATTCAGAAAGGCAACCGAGCAGAGACTTGAAGGAGACTGGAGGGCAAAAGCTACTCTTTGTTCCACCTCTGTGCCTCCACGTCAGTGTTTCTCAGTGTGTGTGTGGGGGTGGGGGGCATTACCATCAGGTCAGGACAGGGTTAGAGTGAGTCCCAAGGCTTCGCAGTTGGATCCCACATGAGACACTGATGCTGAACGCATACTGAATATTTTGTTGCTGGCTTGGCTACTCGTGATGAATACATTGGGCTGTGCAAGGGCTCCGGAGAAACGTTATTTAACGGTGTAAAACAGTAAAGCACTTTGTTACAGCTACTAATGTTTTTTTTTTAAAGGCTCGCAAGGGTATTTATTTGATTTAAGTGTTATTCATTAAAGGGTATACAAGGGCTGTTAATGCACTGTGTAGAAACAGACCTTCATAGGCATCACAAATATCCTATTATATTCAGTCTTTTGAACATCAGAGATAATCTGATGTTATCTATGCCAGTGGTTATGACAGTCCTCTCTACCAACTGAGCAAGAGTGAACAATGAAAGCATCTCATTCCAATAACATTTACTGTGTCTATCTGTAGACGTGTTTTATATAGAAACACTTTTAAAGCTTTGTCTCTCCTATCATCGGGAAGGGGCCCATGTGCTCCTCCATATTCCCGTCCCTCTGCCCAAGCAGAAACAGAGATGTGTGTCCCATATGGCACACTACTTCCAAGAGAGTGTGGCAGTGTAGAAGTAAGAGCGGCATCTAGTGGTCAAAACCTGATACTTCACACTAATTCATGGTAAATAATGCATGCGACTTCAATTACTCATTTCTCTGAACAGGGAAAAATAACCAGCACCAGATTCACAGAGAATACATGACATATTATGAAGAAGCAATACGCCAAATTGCAGCTTCATACTACTTGTCAGACATAGATAACTGATACTGTATACTGGTTGTTGTGGTGGGATTGGCGTGGTGGGGTCCGTGGGAGGCTTTTGGCAAGTTTATTGGATTCCCCATGACTTACTCACTGGTAGGATGAAGTTCTGTCCAAATCAGATGTTTGGTACTATATGTTTTTAATATTACCTGAATCCTATAAATTAAAATGGCCAATTTGGTTGGAATCTATTAGCTTCATTTCAAAATGTTTCAGGGATGCCACTCTTACCTGTTTTTAACTTCAGAAATGATTTCAGAACAATCTGAGATGGTGGGTGTCATGGCTTGCTGAAATGACATGGAACGACTTAAACACCTGTTGCCATTGGCATTCAGTGGACACAGGGTTATGTTGATAAAAACAGGCTGCATAAACAAAACATTTTCTATGACTTCTTTGACTGCGCCATTGCTATGAAATCACAAGGTAAACACAATTAAAAGGGAAATTCTGCTATAAAAATGGTAATGGTTAATTAGAACAAACAATTTTCAGTCTGCTACTAACTGACTGTGCCTTTGTCAGTAAACCACAAAGTAAACACAATAAAAGGTCATTTAATAATTCTCTCTCCACTAGGACTTACATTTTTATTTTTTAAGTATTTACATTGTTGTTCCAAATTAAAGCAATGAGAAGAACAGCTTGCACTAGGTTATAAAAAGAACATGGATCACATTAATCATTGCGAAACAGGCTCTTCCTTGAAACCCTTAAACCTAAAAGAGGAAGACCACTTAGCGGCATCATTTCAGAACAAGAAATGATGGGGGACTGACTTGGCCATTTGGCAACATCTCAAACTAATTTGTATTTCTATCTGAAATCTGCCAGGTACACAAAGCTACATAATGGACCTTTTTATGTATTGCATAAGAGATAATAAAGCATAACCCACTTTTCTGTATTGAGGCATTTAATTGGTTCTATTGCTACTATTTATTCCTAGCAGCTATTGAGTGTGAATTAGAGCCTACTGGATGAAAAATAGCCTGAATGTCACCCTGACACCCTAAGACCCTTTGGTGACCTGGGAGTGCAACGTTACCATGGAAATATGAGCTCTCCAGATGTGGATTTTTCAGGATGCATGCACACATCAAAGGGCATGTGCACAAACACACAGGCACGAATGCACACAGACAAACACATGCACAGACAAATGAATGCATGCACACAAACTCCCTCAGACACACACGGCATTACAATTTAGATTTTCCATATACGTAAGGTGACATACTTTATAATATGACTTTTTAAACCAAACACGTTGCTGTCAGTAGGATATGTACTTGAAGAGAAAACATACTTATTCAATTTACAACTGACTTTCTCTCGGACATAGGAGATAGTAAATGTGGCAGCTGAGCTGACAACAAACTGAAAGGCAGTGAAGTTTAGGCGCCATAGGGACCACTCAGAACCACTCAGGCAGCACTTAGCCTGACTGATGACCTCATTTCATGCTGCCGTGACAAGACGTTCACAAAATCCCCGGCAGTTGGATGATCACTTGAAATAGCACAACAGGCTGTTGACATTTACGAAAGCACAGAGATAAACAAGATGACTCACGTAAGGTCTTATTATTTTTTTTAAAAACACGATTCATATTGAGTAGTGGGGAAATTCAATAAGACATATCCAACTCATATTAATACTCTATCCACGGCCCAAATCACACTCCCACAGGAATAACAATAAATAGCTTGAGGAGAAGATTTAGACCCGTTGCCATATTTGTCACGTTTTCCTGGCATGTACTGTAAGCTAAGGGGGATTTGATTCCCCAGGGTGTTGGAGGGAAAACAAGAGCACAGTGTGTGTGTGTGTGGGGGGGTGGGTGTGTGGTTGTTTGGTACAGCTGGGAATACTACTGTACTGTGTATTTCTGGAATACTATTGTGTAAATTGCATCATATCACAGGTTGTGCCCGATATATAAAATTGCTCCTGCTCATGCAGCGCATTCTGAAACACATATATACACGTGTGTCTCAGGGTTTCTAGTTTCTAGGAATACATTTGAGATTACTGTTATTTATTAATCAACTAACTATGTTACCCGGTCAAATTAACCATGTAACAATTAACTCATTAGGAATTTGGGGCACCACGGAATAAGTTATTTTAACGAGTTACTATCTCCAATTTAAACTCAAGATGATATATACAGTGCTGTGAAAACATATTTGCCCCCTTCCTGATTTCTTATTTTTTTTGCACATTGTCGATTGTTGAAAGGAATGGACCAAGGTGCAGCATTGTGGGGATACATATTCCTTAAAAAAATTAACACCGAACAAAAACAACAAACTACCAAACGACACGTGAAGCTACTGGTGTGCACACAGGCAACTAAATGTAGACATGATCCCACAAACACATATGAGGAAAATGGCTACCTAAATATGATCCCCAATCAGAGACAACGATAAACAGCTGCCTCTGATGGGGAACCATATCAGGCCACCATAGAAATCCAACATCACCTAGATGACCCACCCAAGTCACTATCACGCCCCAACCAACACAGAGAATAAACAGCTTACTATGGTCAGGGCGTGACACACATTTGCCAAACTTAAATGTTTCAGATCATCAAACAAATGTAAATATTACACAAAGATAAACGAAGTAAACACAAAATGCAGTTTTTAAGTGATAATTTTATTTATTAAGGGAAAAAAGCTATCGGAACTTTCATGGCCCTATGTGAAAAAGTAATTGCCCCCTAAACCTAATAACTGGTTGTGCCATCCTCAGCAGCAACAACTGCCATCAAGCATTTGCGATAACTGGCAATGAGTCTTTCACATCGCTGTGGAGGAATTTTGGCCCACTCTTCTTTGCAGATTTGTTTTAATCCACCACATTGGAGGGTTTTCGAGCATGGACCGCCTTTTTAAGGTCACGTCACAGCATCTCAATCGGATTCAAGTCCAGACTTTGACTAGGCCTCTCCAAAACCTTCATTTTAATTTTTTTTCAAAGCCATTCAGAGGTGGACTTGCTGGTGTGTTTTGTATCATTGTCCTACTGCAGAACCCAAGTGTGCTTCAGCTTGAGGTCATGAACTGATGGCCGGACATTCTCCTTCAGGGTTTTTTGGTAGAGAGCAGAATTCATGGTTCCATCAATCACAGCAAGTTGTCCAGGTCCTGAAGCAGGAAAGCAGCCCCAGACCATCACACTACCACCACCATATTTGACTGTTGGTGTGATGCTCTTTTTCTGAAATGCTGTGTTACTTTTACGCCAGATGTAATGGGACACACACCTTCCAAAACGTTCAACTTTGTCTCGTCAGTCCACCGAACATTTTCCCAAAAGTCTTGGGGATCATCAAGATGTTTTTTGCCAAAACTGAGACGAGCCTTTATGTTCTTTTTGGTCAGCAGTGGTTTTTGCATTAACTTTTCCATGGATGCCATTTTTGCCCAGTCTCTTTCTTAGAGAGTTGAGTCATGAACACTGACCTTAACTGAGGCAAGTGAGGCCTGCAGTTCTTTAGATGTTGTTGTGGTTTCTTTTGTGACCTCTTGGATGAGTCGTCGCTGCGCTCTTGAGGTAATTTTGGTAGGCCGGCTACTCCTGGGAAGGTTCACTACTCTTCCAAATGTTCTCCATCTCAAGTGCATCCCTGCGCCTTCTTACTTCAACGCCACGGAGAGGAACTACAATGTGGGGAATCGTGACCATTGACATGGTCTCCGACTGAGGTCCTCAGTTCTCGTCCCGGTTCTGGAAGGCGTTCTGCACCCTCATCGGGTCATCGGCCAGCCTGTCCTCCGGGTTCCACCCACAGTCTAACGGCCAGTCGGAGCGAGCCAACCAGGACCTTGAGACTACTCTGTTCTGCCTGGTCTCCACCAACACCACTACCTGGAGCCAGCAGCTTGTGTGGGTCGAATACGCCCGCAACACCCTTCCATGCTCTGCCATGGGCATATCACCATTTGAGTGTTCTCTGGGGTATCAGCCCCCGCTCTTCACTGAGCAGGAGGAAGAGGTCGGCATACCTTCTGCCCAGATGTTTGTCCGCCACTGTCGTCATACCTGGAAGAGAGCCCGGTCGGCCCTCCTCATGACCACCTCCAGGTATCGACGACAAGCGGATCGTCCCCGGTAACGTCTCAGGCAGAAGGTATGGCTATCCACCCAGGATCTACCCCTCCGGGTAGAATCCCGCAAAGTCTCCCCTCGGTTTATCAGCCTGTTTTCCATCTCCAAAATCATTAGCCCCTTTTAAGCACTCAGGTCGAAAAGGGTGGTTCCATCACACTGACACGTGCTTCTGACATCATTCGGGGCATGGCTTAGTTAATGTGCAAAAGACATGAAAACTATGATCTTGTTAGAAAACAAAATAGTTTAATCGTTCTTCATATTGTATTAACATCATATTGGATGGAAACTTAACAGCTGAAGAGGGTTTCCTTCCTAAGTAACAGTATTTGGTTCATACAGTTTTCAATAATATCACAAAACGAAAAGCAATATGACATGATTATTCTTCTGTAGCATTTCTATCTTCGAAATATTGTTCCAAAGTTCACTCTTTGAACATTAGAGTTTTTGGGTGGCAAAATGTCTCTGCAAACAAAGATATTCCAATGATACTAGAGAACAAAAGGAGTTGCTAATTTTAAAAAAAAATAAAAAATAATCATCATGTCCCATTTGTCTCTGCAGATCCTCTCATTCTCTGTCAGGTTGGTTGGGGAGCGTCGCTGCAGAGCTATTTTCAGGTCTCTCCAGAAATGTTCGAGTGGGTTCAAGTTCGGGCTCTGGCTGCCAGGTTTCCTCCAGACATGACATTTGGCATTCAGTACAAAAAGTTCAATCTTGGTTTCATCAGACCAGAGAATCTTGCTTCTCATGGTCTGAGTCCTTTAAGTGTCTTTTGGCAAATTCCTAACGGACTGTCGTGTGCCTTTTACTGAGGAGTGGCTTCCGTCTGGCCACTCTACCATAAAAGCCTGATTGGTGGAGTGCTTCAGAGATGGTTGTCCTTCTGGAAGGTTCTCCCATGTCCACCGAGGAACTCTGGAGCTCTGTCAGAGTGACCATCGGGTTCTTGGTCACCTCCCTGACCAAGGCCCTTCTCCCCCGATTGCTCAGTTTGGCTGGGTGGCCAGCTCTAGGAAGAGTCTTGGTGGTTCCAAACTTCTTCCATTTAAGAATGATGGAGGCCACTGTTTTGTTGGGGACCTTCAATGCTGCAAACAGTTTTTGGCACCCTTCCCCAGATCTGTGCCTCGACACAATCCTGTCTCAGAGCTCTACGGACAATTCCTTCGACCTCATGGCTTTTTGCTCTGACATGCACTGTCAACTGTGGAAAGGTGTGTGCCTTTCCAAATAATGGCCAATCAATTGAATTTACCACAGGTGGACTCCAATCAAGTTGTAGAAACATCTCAAGGATGATCAATGGAAACAGGATGCACCTGAGCTCAATTTCGAGTCTCATAGCAAAGGGTCTTAAAACATATGTAATTAAAGTTTTTGGGGTCTGAGTACTTTCCGAATGCACTGTATCTGCTCTGATGTATTTGTAATATATTTGTTAGATGTACATTAATGTAATATGTGTGTAATATCTACTCTGATATTATATATTTGTCATATCAGATCTGAAGTGCTGGAATAGAAAAGCCATGCTGTTTGTGTGAGAATCCCTGCGCGGGCTGTGAGCAAAGGTTGAAATGGTACCAGCTTCTCCAAACACAGCACAAATCACTGCATCGGCCTGTCATGATTCTCCTGGCAGTGGATCAAAAGACCCATCAGCTAGGCAAATGTTTGAAAATAGCCAGACCTCCTCCCTCCCACACAAGAGGGGAAGGGGGGCTGTGCCGATCTTGACACCTTAACACTGGGTTGTAAATTTAGAGACTTTCTCTTTCTTGCCCTGCAGTATTGGGAAAGAATATCCTTTGTCTACAGAATTCTAACGGTCAAAGAATAAACTGTGAGACATTATTCATAGGATAGGAATGTTAAGAATGATCCGTGGGATCTAAAGAATAATCCTGTCATATGGTTTATTGTTTTGTGATGTCATTAAGGATGGTATGACAAAGTAACTAACTCCAAAAGTGTATTCATCCTATGTATCAAGTTTTCATCTAAATGTTGTATAAAATATACGATTAAATATGAAAATACTTTGTGAATATAGCAATGTGATTTTAGCCTTCTAAATGACATAATTGACTTTCATATAAACTTGTGCCTAGTCAGTAACCACACCCACGTGAGCACAGACATTGTGTCAGCATGATGGAATGTCCCCTTTTGGCCAGAGTGCTTAAAAGGACTCGCTAACTGAATGTACATTAGACCAGCCAACGCAGAGTGCGAGATGAGTGTGACAAATTGTTTAGACTACAGACCAAGCGGACATCACAAATGGTTAAAACGACAAGACCAAAACATGCCAGGTTGCTGCTAGCTTGTAAAGTGGTTCAGGAGCTGAACCCTGAATAATCAACCATTGAAACCAAAAGAAGTGAGACGTCAGTCTACACGTTGAAATGGTGAGAAACTTTGAAGCTCTCAACCTCAACACTAGAAGAGAAGATAACCTCACCTAGGAGACCAGAAATCTTCACAGTCTGCAGCTGTGCATGTAAAAGTGGTCTTAGAACTTTATCTAAAGACACAAGATTGGAAGGAGAATCCCCACAGTCAACCATGGGTACATCTGAAGTATGTGTTCTAACAACCACTCCACTACAAAATAAACATTGTAACCTCTGGTGGACAACCAAGGCCTTACATTGAGCCACTACCCATAGATGGATTGATTGGTCTCAACAGAGAGACGACAGAGAAAGACAGCAACTCGTAAATGTATATTGCATTAAAATCCGAATTAGCGGAGGTTAGGGTGCTAAGTATTTTGGTTACTGTGAGCGTAGTTTCCAAATGTATGTACGATTGATGTAAGTTGACTTTCTTTGTCTCTCCCTCTCTTTATCTTTCCTTACCCACTTTCCATTGTGTAACAAGCCATCAGATCGTGTCAGTCCACTAGGGACTTTTTCTCATGTAAGTGTGTATGTGTATTCTGTGTTATTATTTGGTTAGTTAGTAAATACATGATTAAATCAATTTGTGTATGACTGAATATTCAGAAGGGCTAGGATTCTTGCAGATATCAAGGATTATGCGACATTCAGAATGAGACTGATGAAGTAATAATTATTGTTATTGATGTAAAATATATCTATATATCTTTAGCGTTTAAGTAGGGAGAAAGTAACTTGTTAACTTCTTGGATATAGGGGGCGCTATTTTAATTTTTGGATGAAAAACGTTCCCATTTTAAACAAGATATTTTGTCACGAAAATATGCTCGACTATGCATATAATTGACAGCTTTGGAAAGAAAACACTGACGTTTCCAAAACTGCAAAGATATTGTCTGTGAGTGCCACAGAACTGAAAAAACCAAGATAAAAATCCAATCAGGAAGTGCCGCATTTTTTGAAACCGCCTCATGGCAATGACTCCTTATATGGCTGTAAAGGAGCTAGGAGTCAGCTTACGTTTTCCACATTTTACCCAAGGTGTCTGCAGCATTGTGACGTATTTGTAGGCATATCATTGGAAGATTGACCATAAGAGACTACATCTACCAGGTGGTCGCTTGGTGTCCTCCATCGCAATTATTGCGTAATCTCCAGCTGCAGTATTTTTCCTTTTTCTTCTGATGAGAAGGCAACTGCCACCACTGATAGATTATTGAATAGATATGTGAAAAACACCTTGAGGATTGATTCTAAACAACGTTTGCCATGTTTCTGTCGATATTATGGAGCTAATTTGGAAAAAAGTTTGGCGTTGTAAGTGACTGCATTTTCCGGTGTTTTTCTTAACCAAACGTGATGAACAAAACGGAGCTATTTCGTCTACACAAATAATATTTTGGGAAAAAATGAACATTTGCTATCTAACTAAGAGTCTCGTCATTGAAAACATCCGAAGTTCTTCAAAGGTAAATGATTTTATTTGAATGCTTTTCTTGTTTTTGTGAAAATGTTGCCTGCTGAATGCTAGGCTTACTGCTATGCTAGGCTATCAATACTCTTACACAAATGCTTGTGTAGCTTTGGTTGAAAAGCATATTTTGAAAATCTGAGATGACAGTGTTGTTAAAAAAAGGCTAAGCTTGTGTTTGAATATATTTATTTCATTTCATTTGCGATTTTCATGAATAGGAAACGTTGCGTTATGGTAATGAGCTTGAGGCTATGATTACGCTCCCGGATACGGGATTGCTCGACGCTAGAGGTTAAACAACTTTTCCCGTGGTGCCCCAAATTCCTAATGAGTTAATTGTTACATGATTCATTTCATTGAGTAACAATTAAACATATTTAGTTGATAAAATAAGTCATCAGATGAATGACAGTCACGTCACGACAGGCCCATAGACATTGCCAACCAAAGTGTAAATTATGCATTAAAGGACAGTTCACTGAAATTACAAATGTATCCAATGTTCAGGAGTCAAAGACTCACAATTTGGTGAGTGACTCTCCAAGAACAAAAGTGATCAATTATACTGTGATGTAACAAAGCACAGATTATGTATTTGAACCAGCAATTTGAAGCCCACGAAGTCGATCCCATTAAGGTACAGTCCTCTTCTAAAATCCCCAAATGCTTAACTTTGGCTTGGGCTTTGGCCCAGCAGGGTAGGTGGGGTCATTACATGTTGTAACGGATGTTGTCTGGAGATAGAGAGGAGGACCAAAGCGCAGCGTGGTAAGTGTTCATGATGTAATATTTAATGAAACAAACTGAAAACTGAAATACAAAACAATAAAGTGAACGAATGAAAACCGAAACAGTACCGTGTGGACCAAACACTCACACGGAAAACAAACACCCACAAACCAAAAGTGAAACCCAGGCTACCTAAGTATGATTCTCAATCAGAGACAACTAACGACACCTGCCTCTGATTGAGAACCATACTAGGCTGAACACAAAAACCAACATAGAAAAACAAATAGACTGCCCACCCCAACTCACGCCCTGACCATACTAAAACAAATAATAAAATAACAGAACTATGGTCAGAACGTGACACATGTCATTTCAGCAAGCAGTGACACCCAGCATCTCTGATTGCTCTGAAATAGTTTCTGCAGTTAGCTTATTTTGCATAAATATAATTTAATCTCTGAGAAATTAAGCTAATTGGACATTTTAATTCATAAGATTCATATACTATCCATTTGGACCAAACTTTTTTCTACCAATGTGTAACACATGAGAAATCCCCAAAATAGTCAAAAGCCACCCACAGACACCACCACACCAATCTCCCCCCAACAACCAGTATACAGTATCAGTTCTCTATGTAATGATGATTATTTTCCCGTTTAGATGATAAATTAGTCATTGAAGTTGTTAGGTTTATGTCCCATCATACATAGTGATATTACCAAATTCTGACAACAAGATGGTGTTGTTCCTGCTATTAGGTGAAAAAAAAAAATATATCACCCCAAAGTTTAAAGGGATAGTTCCCCCAAATGACATATTGGTTTCCTTACCCTTTAAGCAGTCTATGGACAAGATATGAAAGCAATCCATGCTTTTGTTTTGTTTACCTGGCCACTGTTTCAAATGCAAATATTTGTAGCATTTATGCCACAAATCTGATGCAAGTCAATGGTACGGATAATGGTATTTTCACACATCATGTCCAAATCATCTACAAGTAACTTCATTGAGTTACACAATTCATTTTTGTTGGTACTTTATGATGTTTTGACATGAAGTGTGAAAATGCTAATATAGGTACCATTGACTTGCATTGGGTTTGTGCCACCAATGCTAAACAGTTAGTGTTTGAAACAGTCGCCAGGCAAACAAAACCAAAGCATTGATTGCGTTCATAACTTGTCTATAGGGTAAACCAATATGTAATTTTGTAATTTGGGTGAACTATCCCTTGACATTGAGGGGGAAAATCCTTAACACTTGTTACGGATACAAGGATCCTGTGTGTGTATCCTGTGTGTGTATCCTGTGTGTGTTTCTTTTCTCTCCGTCTCCCCTCACAGGTGAACATCATCACTCCCCAATCAGTCAACAATCAACCCATCAATCAGAAGACACACCTCCTCCTCCTTCCTACCCTATCACAGTTCCTTCCCCATGGTTTAAAAACCCCATCATTTGTTTGCTCAGGAGCTCAATCTCTCTTTGTAATGCCATGTTGATAGATCTCTGTTCTTCCTAGATTTCAGGAGCTCAATCTTTGTAATGCCATGTGGGTAGATCTCTGTTCTTCATAGATTTCAGTAGCTCAATATCTTTGTAATGCCATGTGGGTAGATCTCTGTTCTTCATAGATTTCGGTAGCTCAATCTCTTTGTTAATGCCATGTGGGTAGATCGCTGGTCTTCATAGATTTCAGTAGCTCAATCTCTTTGTTAATGCCATGTTGGTAGAGCTCTGTGTTTGACTCGCTCTCTGTGTATTAATTAACCTTTTCTTTTGTTTGAGCACCTCCAAATCACTTTGTCATCTCCTGTGAGTATTGTTTTGGTTATGGTGTTTGTTGCTGGTGGGAAAAGGGGGAAACCAAGACAAGTCGCCCATGGGCATACACTACCCGTAGGTAAACTTTGTTAAACACACTAGTTAGAACTGGGCGGACCACCCACTGTATTTTTGGTTAGTTAGTTAGCTGTTATTAAAGTAGGCTAGTCTAACTTAGGGGTGTTTTTGCATATTTGTTTCTTTCCTTGGGTCCAGCTCAGCCCCTTTTCCTGCTCCCCCCATTACCGTGTGTTTATAAATAAACCCTGAGTTTGACGGTATTATTTCGGTTGTCGTGGTTATTTCGTTCACACTCACTTTGTCACAATTATAATTTACATGAGTTATGTTACGGGTCTCACTACCATCCCCCCCTAGACTGTCGGGCCAAAAGGGATTCGTAACAACACTTTATCCACTTAACAGGAACAGCACCATCTAGTCGTCAGAACCTGGTAATAACAGGGATGTACCACCTGGTGCTCCAGAGCCTTCTGGGTAATATGGCTCCCATGGCTCAGCCTTCTCCAGACCTCCTGGGGTGTAAAGTCACAGGATGTTCGCTCATGAAAATGTGGAAGATGGAAGCTACTCCTGCTGAGATTGAAACAGTGCTGATAAACTGACACCAAGCAAGCACAGCATCATGGCCCATCAGATAAGAGAATTTGGCACAGAAAGTGAACAACAGCTTACAGTACATGCTCTTATCGATTTAAACAAGACTATAGTTGTGTCAATCTCAAACTGATCGACAAAGCTATGCCATTGTTAGAATGCGGGTATAGTAAAAGGTGACATTGTATGGTTGGATGCACTTTTATCTACAGTATATCAGCAAACTTGCTTGGCTCAAATTAAAATATTAAGGGGTAAAAATGAACCATCACACAGACAAATTGCAATGTCAAGCAATTGACACTCAAACAGATTAGACTTTTAGATTTGCAATTCTCCCCCTAAATTAGCAAGCAAGATAGCTACGACAGTTACAATTATGCATGCACAAATGCATGACAACACACTCTTCTTCTCTGATATAATGGTGTTCGCACTATTTTTAGTGTGCATGCATTCTGCCATCAACTGTACGTGTAGTGAACTGGATTAGATATTTTCATATCCATTGCACAAAGAAAAAATGAAAACAGACAAATTGATTTAAACATTTAAAAAAACATCCCCTTCCTGCAGTCATAGTCCTATCCAAATTACACTCCTACACAGGTTCAGGGTATTCCCTGAAATACTTCATGCTCATTTGGGCAGCACAATTAGTCACAAAATTCACTTTCTTCACTATCGATGTATCTGTACCCTTCAACCGATGAACAACATTCTGAATCTCAACTGGCTGCTTGGCATCCACTACCATAGCTTCCTCAGATCTACTCGCTCCTTCAACAATTTCACACACCTCCGTGAAGGACAGGGGAGGCTCCTCAGAGGAGGAAAGAGAGGACGATCCTCTTCAGTGAATTTCAGAAATATGTGAAGTGAAACATTACTTTATTATTTATATTTTTGACAACTTTTAATTTTACTTCACTACATTCCTATAGAAAATAATGTCCTTTTTAATACATACATTTCCCTGACACCCAAAAATACTCGTTACATTTTGAATGCTTAGCAGGACAGGTAAATGGTCCAATTCACACACATCAAGAGAACATCCCTGGTCATCCCTACTGCCTCTGATCTGGTGGACTCACTAAACACAAATGCTTGGTTTGTGTAACGATGTGCACTGGGAGTCGGGAAGCAAATACAGGGAGTGAAAACATTTAATGAATGAACGAAACATACTAAAAAAAACAAGAAACACAAACAACGCACAGAAATGAAACTGAAACAATAACGCCTGGGGAAGTAACCAAAGGGAAAGCCTAATACATTGAGCTGGGTGAACAGAAGAAGAATGACAGTCATTCAATATGCTGTAATAGAAATTATGCAATGCTTATAAAAATATATATTTTCCTCCCTCATCTTAACAGGGCTGCTAACCTTTGAAGAAAGCTTGGAGTGAGATGTGTTATGTGAATTTCACTGCCCCCCGGAATAACCCCTAGACAGCTCTTCCCTCAAGAAAATTGTACTGTTTAAAAGCAAATGCCCTGCAATTCTACTTATTTTGACGGCTTAGGCCCCCCCAAAAAAACACAAGCCAGGTGTATTCAGGATGCTTTGAACATTAAATAAATGGTTGCTGGTACTGGGCAACCAGATCATAGATTGCGGACTCCGTGTCCATAGATGCTTTCACGGTGAGGTCACAAACATTTAGTATTTTGTCATTTGGGTTTAGTAAATAGAGCTGGAAGAAAATCCTGCTTGATCTCCAGAAGGGTTGCTCTCCAGGAGGGCTGGCAATCTCTGGGTGCTGGGTGTTTGAAAATGTTCTTGTTTTAACAATTAATTTCTAAAAATCATCCAACCTTCAAGAAAAATCGAATGAATATCAATACTCAGGTGGTTAAGGCCTATTAGGTCTTTGCCATCATCTTACTCTACATGGACAAAATATGATGTGTTTATTAATTATAAGTCCCCTTACCATCTCTGCCTAGCATGTGCATAATAGTAAAATGTCAATTATATTTGATTCCTGGAGCATTTAATATCCAATTCTTATTTGTATGACTTATTCAAAATTGTTCTGCAAAATACATATCCTCATATAAATCATTTTCAAAGACACAAGTTGGTCATTCAGATTTCAAATATGTGATTACTCTGGCAAAATTGTGAAGAAGTGGATTAATATAATAAGTGTGGGGATAATGTCGTGGAAATGTCCTGTATTTACCAAATCATGAGAGCAAACCACACACAAGTCAGTTATCACAAAGTCCATTTTTAATTATATGAGCTCCATCACAACCCTGTGACTCTCAGATCAATTCAGTGTCTATAAATGAATTATCTGAGAGTCCCTTACACATTGCAACTGAGATCCTTTATAGCAAAGACACACATAGCCAGACAGCATTGGCATAATTTATCGTTCAGCTTTGTCTCCTAAACTATGTTATTTTCTCAAACTCAGAACCATAAACCAAATCCACATATCAACAGGCATATATCAAATCCACCCCTCCTTGACAAGATCACAGAGACACATTGACTAGCACACAGACATTGTGGAGCCAAGAGATACACGCTTGACCTCTCCCCTCACTCCGGCCCAAGCAACTTGACAGAGAACAGATACTGCAACCCCGCCACAGTATTATACAAAAATAAACATTCTGATGAGAAAAAATTATAAATTAAAAACATTAAAAAAAACATTATAAATTATAAACATATGAATATAAAACATCTTACCTATGTTACCAACTAATTCTGATTATTTCCCAACAATAACAGTAGTGTTCTTGCTGACACGCACAGTAATTACCCTATATTTTAGCCCATTGATAAGAACGAAAATTGTTCCACTGATCCAGACTAAGTAATGTAAATAGATAAAATCTCCTGGAGAAAAGATAACATAACTCTGCTTCTATTGTCACATCTGCTCCTGCCACGCCCTCTAGTGCTCATCCTGTGTCTCCTTGACCTGCCGCTACTCCCCCAGTGCACTCTCCCTCTCCCTCTCCCTCTCCCTCTCCCTCTCCCTCTCCCTCTCCCTCTCCCTGTGTGTGTGTGTGTGTGTGTGTGTGTGTGTGTGTGTGTGTGTGTGTGTGTGTGTGTGTGTGTGTGTGTGTGTGTGTGTGTGTGTGTGTGTGCAGAGACAGGTGTGCTGGAGTCAGAGCAGATCGCCACCAGCTACAATCTGTTCCATAATCAAGACCTCTACAAATACTCAGTCCTGCCACTTTCACACTGCCAGATTGTAATCTCTGCTCAGTCAGTCTACATTTCTAGTCTTTTGTTACTGTGATGCATACATGTCAGGTAAAGACAGCAAGGGATGAGGGAATAGGATATGTTTTTCCTAAACAAATGAGGGATTTCGGTAAACAGAACTTTTCAAGTAAGAAACTAGAAATGGCTGTAATTATGTTGCAGCTTCAGCACCACGGATAGCACAATAAAACTGTTGCTATGCAATGTATGGTCGCTGCAGCAGGGAGGGAGAGACAACGTGCGCCAGTCACACAGGCACTAGCTGTCAGGCTCTCTCTTGACTCATTTGTGTCTTCATTATTTCATCAAAGACTGTGCTTAAAGTATCAGATAAGCTCAGCACATATAGTTGGTTTTATTAAAACACATTGAGTGTTTTTTTATATGGGAAAATACACGTTTTACATTTTGATTGGTCGAAAGAAGAGACACTCTAGATTTCCCAAGATTTTTCCTTAATGAAAACCTGCTCCAGAGCGCTCAGGACCTCAGACTGGGGTGCAGGTTCACCTTCCAACATGACAACGATCCTAAACATACAGCCAAGACAATGCAGGAGTGAGAGGATCTGCAGAGAAGAATGGGAGAAACTCCCCAAATACAGGTTTTGCCATGCTTGTAGTGTCATACCCAAGAAGACTTTAGGATGTAATCACTGCCAAAGGTGCTTCAACAAAGTACTGAGTAAAGGGTCTGAATACTTATGTAAATGTGATAAATTAATTAGTTAATTATTTTTTTTAAACATTTGCAAAACAATCTAAAAACCTGTTTTTGCTTTGTCATTATGGGGTATTGTGTGTAGATTGATGATAAAAAAATCAATCAATTTTAGAATATAAGACAACAACGTAACAAATGTGGGTAGAGTAAAGGGGTCTGAATCCACTCTATATACACTACACAAAGATTTAAAAGTGAACGGGGTGGCACAATAAAGTCGGTAACTCATTTACATTGTGGTCGCAATTTTTTTTTATTTTTTACATAACTAGGCCTACATACAATTAGGCTACATAGATACAGACACATTACAGAGTTGCTCAACCTCTGGCCCAAACCTCCAGATTAGTATGAGGGGGAGTATACCGGCAGGTAGCCTAGTGGTTAGAGTGTTGGGCTAGTAACCAAAAGGTTGCTGGATCGAATCCCCAAGCTAAAAATCTGTCGCACTGCCCATGGACCCACTGTTCCCTGGTAGGCTGTCATTGTAAATACTAATTTGTTCTTAAGTGACTTGCCTAGTTAAGTAGAGGTTAAATTTAAAGCAGAATTTTTTTTTTGAAGTATAAATCTTACAAGCTTGCTTGGTTGGTCTGTAGCTAATTCTTCAGATGTTTGGTGCTGCTGGTGACACTGGACTAAGCACACTTGCAGATTTTAAAAAATATGTATATTAAAAAAATCTGTATAAAAACAGTATACGCATTTCAGAGTTTCCTTTGACCATGAAGGTTTTTGTTTTACCGAACATTTGAAATTTACCAGACATCTATTAAGATCTGACCTGGCACAGCCAGCGCCATCAATCAACAAGGAATATTGGCCAAATGAGCCACATTTACATGTCCTTAAAAACAACCTTTAACAATTTACAAAAACATTATCCCTAGGATTTTTACTGTATGTGTAGCATATGCAAAACCTCATAGCCTATTTTTTTATTGGTTTTTAGGCTACTTTCTTAAAACAATAATTGTCCACCTCTGTCATGCCGACCTTAGATATCTCTGTTTTCTATATATTTTGGTTAGGTCAGGGTGTGACTAGGGTGGGTACTCTAGGTTTTTGTATGTCTAGGGGTTTTGTATGTCTATGTTGGCCTGATATGGTTCCCAATCAGAGACAGCTGTTTATCGTTGTCTCTGATATGGGATCATATTTAGGCAGCCCTTTTTCCCACTTTCTGGTGTGGGATCTTGTCTACAGTTAGATGCCTGTGTGCACACTAGTAGCTTCACGTTTCGTTTGGTTGTTTGTTGTTTTGTTTTGGTTTCAGTTCATTCAAAATACGTGGAACTCTATTCACGCTGCGCCTTGGTCTGATCCTTATGACGAACGTGACAACCTCATGGTTTAATTGTCTGAGATTTGGTTACAAAATGAATCAGAGCTTTGCATGCATAGGCCAAAAGCCGTAGGTGTCCACTGTTTGAAAAAAATAAAAAATAAAAAAATAATTATGTACATATATATATATATATATATATATATATATATATATATATATATATGGTCAAAACATATAGATGCAATGGTTATAGATGCATATAGATGCAATGCATGCAGTGTTTTTATTTATTTATATATATATATATGCATCTATAACCATTGCATAACCATATGTTTTGACCATAACAGTTTACAATCTAAGGTAACGCCAAGTAATTTAGTCTCCTCAACTTGTTCAACAGCCACACCATTCATTACCAGAATCAGCGGGAGTCTAGAACTTAAGGAATGATTTGTACCAAATACAATACTCTTAGTTTTAGAGATGTTCAGGACCAGTTTATTACTGGCCATAACACCTGTTTTTTTTCAACAACAGCTTCTGATAAATAACATCAAGGGCTGCACTGAAATCTAACAGTACAGCTCCCACAATCTTTTTATTATCAATGTCTTTCAACCAATCATCAGTCATTTGTGTCAGTGCAGTACATGCCCTTCTCCATAAACATGCTGAAAGTCTGTTGTTAATTTGTTTACAGAGAAATAGCATAGTATTTGGTCAAACAATGTTTTCCAACAGTTGATAGGTCTTCTGTTAGAACCAGTAAAGACTGCTTTACCACACTTGGGTAGCGGATTTACATTGGTCTCCCTCCAGGACTGAGGACAAAGACTTTCTTCTAGGCTCAGATTAAAGATATGACAGATAGGAGTGGCTATAGAGTCAGCTACCATTTTCAGTAGCTTTCCTTCTAAGTTGTCAATGCCAGGAGGTTTGCCACTATTGATCGATAACAATCATTTTCCCAACTCAACACACTAACTTTACAAAATTCAAACATGCAATGCTTTTCTTTCATTATTTGTTTTATTATGCATGAATATAATGGCTCACTGTTTGTAGTTGGTATTTCCTGCATAAGTTTGCCCACTTTAAGTAATCATTCAAATAATTGGCAACATCAAATGGTTTTGTGATGAATAAGCCTTCTGACTCGATGAATTTGTCTTTCCGCCCATAATTTCATTTAAAGTTCTCCCAAATTTTTCTTGGCTTCATAATACAGTTTCTACTTGTTTATTTTTTAGTTTAGTCACGTAATTTCTCAATTTGCAGTAAGTCAGCCAGTCAGATCTGTAGCCAGACTTACTAGCCACTCCATCTATTTCAACCATACAGTTTTTCAATTCCTCATCAATCCACGGAGCCTTAACAGTTCTAACAGTCTGTTTCATAACAGGTGCATGTTTATCAATAATTGGAAGAAGCAATTTCATAAGTTGATCAAGACCAACAAATATTTTAAACATCATCCACAGAAGAGTCACTGCAAAATCTTCTGTTTGATCTCTTATACACTATTTTAGGTCCAGCTGTTAGAACTTTGGCTTTCCTGGATATAGCCACTATATTGTGATCACTGCAGCCAATGGGTACGGATACAGCTTTAGAACAAAGTTCTACAATATTAGTAAAAATGTGATCAATACATGTGGATGATCTTGATCCTGTAGTGTTTGTAAATACCCTCGTAGGTTGATTAATAACCTGAACATGATTATAGGCACTGGTTACAGTAAGAACCTTCCTCTTGAGCGGACAGCTTGATGAAAACCAGCCAATATTCAGGTCCCCAAGAAAGTAGACCTCTCTGTTTACATCACATACACTATCAAGCATTTCACACATTATTTAGATACTGACTGTTAGCACTTGGTGGCCTATAGAAACACCCCAAAAGAAAAGGCTTTAGATGTGCCAAGTGAACCTGCAACCACAACACTTCAATAACACTTGACATAAGAGCTTCTCTAAGTATTACAGGGATTTGGCTCTGAATATATACATCAACACATCCCAATAAGCATTTCTGCCTTTTCTATAAATGTTAAATCCTTGTATTGCTACTGCTGTATCAAATGAATTATCTAAGTGAGTTTCAGAAATGGCTAATATATGAATGTTATCTGATGTTAGCAAGTTATTGATTTAATTAACCTTATTTCTAAGGCAACATATGGGATATTTTCAGCCCATTCCTGGGTAGCTTATCAGAGATAGACATAATACTGAAAAGAGCAGACAAAGCAAGAGAAAAACATATACATTTAGCAGTCCATTAATCAATTGGTGTGTGTGTGTGCTGCAGGGTTGAAGCTATGGACCCATAGGCTTGGCTCTCTCATCCCTTCCAGGCTTATGGGAGTGAGGGTGGACAATGAGCCTGTCATAGTGGATGAAATCAATGTCCCCACGTGCTATGGCAGCTTTCATGATTGGGATCAGTTCTTTTCTCTTCTGGCACACAACTTCAGGATACAGTGCCTTGCAAAAGTATTCATCCCCCTTGGCGTTTTTCCTATTTTGTTGCATTACAACCTGTAATATACATGGATTTTTAATTGGATTTCATGTAATGGACATACACAAAATAGTCCAAAATTGGTGAAGAGATATGAAAAAAATAACTTGTTTAAAGTTATGTGGTACGTGCATCTGTATTCACCCCCTTTGCTATGAAACCCCTAAATAAGATCTGGTGCAACCAATTACCTTCAAAAGTCACATAATTAGTTAAATAAAGTCCACAAGTGTCACATCTCAGTATACACACACACACACACACACACACACACACACACACACACATATATATATACATATACATATATATATATTTTTTAAGTATTTAGTCAGCCACCAATTGTGCAAGTTCTCCCACTTAAAAAGATGAGAGAGGCCTGTAATTTTCATCATAGGTACACTTCAACTACGACAGACAAAATTAGAACAAAAATCCATAAAATCACATTGTAGGATTTTTTATGAATTTATTTGCAAATTATGGTGGAAAATAAGTATTTGGTCACCTACAAACAAGCAAGATTTCTGGCTCTCACAGACCTGTAATTTTTTCTTTAAGAGGCTCCTCTGTCCTCCACTCGTTACCTGAATTAATGGCACCTGTTTGAACTTGTTATCAGTATAAAAGACACATGTCCACAACCTCAAACAGTCACACTCCAAACTCCACTATGGCCAAGACCAAAGAATTGTCAAAGGACACCAGAAACAAAATTGTAGACCTGCACCAGAATGGGAAGACTGAATCTGCAATAGGTAAGCAGCTTGGTTTGAAGAAATCAACTGTGAGAGCAATTCTTAGGAAATGGAAGACATACAAGACCACTGATAATCTCCCTCGATCTGGGGCTCCACGCAAGATCTCACCCCGTGGGGTCAAAATGATCACAAGAACGGTGAGCAAAAATCCCAGAACCACACGGGGGGACCTAGTGAATGACCTGCAGAGAGCTGGGACCAAAGTCACAAAGCCTACCATCAGCAAGGGCATTGAAGATGAAACATGGCTGGGTCTTTCAGCATGACAATGATCCCAAACACACCGCCCGGGCAACGAAGGAGTGGCTTCGTAAGAAGCATTTCAAGGTCCTGGAGTGGCCTAGCCAGTCTCCAAATCTCAACCCCATAGAAAATCTTTGGAGGGAGTTGAAAGTCCGTGTTGCCCAGCAACAGCCCCAAAATATCACTGCTCTAGAGGAGATCTGCATGGAGGAATGGGCCAAAATACCAGCAACAGTGTGTGAAAACCTTGTGAAGACTTACAGAAAACGTTTGACCTCTGTCATTGCCAACAAAGGGTATATAACAAAGTATTGAGATAATTTTTGTTATTGACATATTTTCCACCATAATTTGGAAATAAATTCATTAAAAATCCTACAATGTGATTTTCTGGATTTTTTTTCTAATTTTGTCTGTCATAGTTGAAGTGTACCTATGATGAAAATTACAGGTATCTTTTTAAGTGGGAGAACTTGCACAATTGGTGGCTGACTAAATACTTTTTTGCCCCACTGTATATATATATACATATATTTACACACATCCACATTTTTTTTTTTTTTACCTTTATTTAACCAGGTAGGCTAGTTGAGAACAAGTTCTCATTTACAACTGCGACCTGGCCAAGATAAAGCAAAGCAGTGGGACAGAAACGACAACAGTTACACATGGAATAAACAAGCGTACAGTCAATAACACAATAGAAAAAAATAGTCTATATACAGTGTCTGCAAATGGCATGAGGAGGTAAGGCAATAAATAGGTCATAGAAGCAAAGTAATTACAATTTAGCAGATGAAACACTGGAGTGATAGATGAGCAGATTATGGTGTGTAAGTAGTGATACTGGTGTGCAAAAGAGCAGCAAAGTAAATAAAAACAATATGGGGATGAGGTAGGTAGATTGGGTGGGCTATATACAGATGGACTATGTACAGCTACAGCGATCGGTTAGCTGCTCAGATAGCTGATATTTAAAGTTAGTGAGGGAAATGTAAGTCTCCAGCTTCAGCGATTTTGCAATTTGTTCCAGTCACTGGCAGCAGAGAACTGGAAGGAAAGGCGGCCAAAGAAGGTGTTGGCTTTGGGAATGACCAGTGAGATATACCTGCTGGAGCGAGTGCTACGGGTGGGTGTTGTTATCGTGACCAGTGAGCTGAGATAAGGCGGAGCTTTATCTAGCATAGATTTATAGATGACCTGGAGCCAGTGGGTCTGGCGATGAATATGTAGCGAGGGCCAGCCGACTACAGCATACAGGTCAGAGTGGTGGCTGGCATAAGGGACTTTGGTAACAAAACGGATGCCACTGTGATAGACTACATCCAATTTGCTGAGTAGAGTATTGGAAGCTATTTTGTAGATGACATCGCCGAAGTCGAGGATCGGTAGGATAGTCAGTTTTACTAGGGTAGGTTTAGGGTAAGTTTGGCGGCGTGAGTGAAGGAGGCTTTGTTTGCGAAATAGAAAGCCGATTCTAGATTTGATTTTGGATTGGAGATGTTTGATATGAGACACCTAGGTATTTGTAGTTGTCCACGTATTCTAGGTCAGAACCGTCCAGAGTAGTGATGCTAGTCGGGCAGGCGGTGCGGGCAGCGAACGGTTGAAAAGCATGCATTTGGTTTTACTAGCGTTTAAGAGAAGTTGGAGGCCACGGAAGGAGTGTTGTATGGCATTGAATCTTGTTTGGAGGTTAGTTAACAGTGTCCAAAGAAGGGTCAGATATATACAGAATGGTGTGGTCTGCGTAGAGGTGGATCAGGAAATCACCAGCAGCAAGAGCGACATCGTTGATATATACAGAGAAAAGAGTCGACCCGAGAATTGAACGCTGTGGTACCCCCATAGAGACTGCCAGAGGTCCGGACAACAGGACATCCAATTTGACACCTTGAACTCTGTCTGCGAAGTAGTTGGTGAACCATGCGAGGCAGTCATTTGAGAAATCAAGGCTATTGAGTTTGCCGATAAGAATACAGTGATTTACAGAGTCGAAAGCCTTGGCCAGGTTGATGAATTTGGTTGCACAGTAATGTCTCTTATCGATGGTGGTTATGATATCGTTTAGTACCTTGAGCGTGGCTCAGGTGCACCCATGACCAGCTTGGAAACCGGATTGCACAGTGGAGAAGCTACGGTGGGATTTAAAATGGTCAGTGATCTGTTTATTAACTTGGCTTTCAAAGACTTTAGAAAGTCAGGGCAGGATGGATATAGGTCTATAACAGTTTGGGTCTAGAGTGTCACCCCCTTTGAAGAGGCCGCTTTCCAATCTTTAGGGATCTCGGATGATACGAAAAAGAGGTTGAACAGACTGGTAATAGGGGTTGCAACAATGGCGGCAAATAATTTTAGAAAGAGAGGGTCCAGATTGTCTAGCCCAGCTGATTTGTACGGGTCCAGGTTTTACAGCTCTTTCAGAACATCTGTGATCTGGATTTGGGTGAAGGAGAAGCTGGGAGGCTCGGGCAAGTAGCTGCGGGGGGTGCCGAGCTGAAACTTTAGATTATCATGGATTTATCGGTGGTGCCTCAGTGCAGTGGGCAGCTGGGAGGAGGTATATATATATATATATACAGTGCCTTGCGAAAGTATTCGGCCCCCTTGAACTTTGCGACCTTTTGCCACATTTCAGGCTTCAAACATAAAGATATAAAACTGTATTTTTTTGTGAAGAATCAACAACAAGTGGGACACAATCATGAAGTGGAACGACATTTATTGGATATTTCAAACTTTTTTAACAAATCAAAAACTGAAAAATTGGGCGTGCAAAATTATTCAGCCCCCTTAAGTTAATACTTTGTAGCGCCACCTTTTGCTGCGATTACAGCTGTAAGTCGCTTGGGGTATGTCTCTATCAGTTTTGCACATCGAGAGACTGAAATTTTTTCCCATTCCTCCTCGCAAAACAGCTCGAGCTCAGTGAGGTTGGATGGAGAGCATTTGTGAACAGCAGTTTTCAGTTCTTTCCACAGATTCTCGATTGGATTCAGGTCTGGACTTTGACTTGGCCATTCTAACACCTGGATATGTTTATTTTTGAACCATTCCATTGTAGATTTTGCTTTATGTTTTGGATCATTGTCTTGTTGGAAGACAAATCTCCGTCCCAGTCTCAGGTCTTTTGCAGACTCCATCAGGTTCTTCCAGAATGGTCCTGTATTTGGCTCCATCCATCTTCCCATCAATTTTAACCATCTTCCCTGTCCCTGCTGAAGAAAAGCAGGCCCAAACCATGATGCTGCCACCACCATGTTTGACAGTGGGGATGGTGTGTTCAGCTGTGTTGCTTTTACGCCAAACATAACGTTTTGCATTGTTGCCAAAAAGTTCAATTTTGGTTTCATCCGACCAGAGCACCTTCTTCCACATGTTTGGTGTGTCTCCCAGGTGGCTTGTGGCAAACTTTAAACAACACTTTTTATGGATATCTTTAAGAAATGGTTTTCTTCTTGCCACTCTTCCATAAAGGCCAGATTTGTGCAATATACAACTGATTGTTGTCCTATGGACAGAGTCTCCCACCTCAGCTGTAGTTCTCTGCAGTTCATCCAGAGTGATCATGGGCCTCTTGGCTGCATCTCTGATCAGTCTTCTCCTTGTATGAGCTGAAAGTTTAGAGGGACGGCCAGGTCTTGGTAGATTTGCAGTGGTCTGATACTCCTTCCATTTCAATATTATCGCTTGCACAGTGCTCCTTGGGATGTTTAAAGCTAGGGAAATCTTTTTGTATCCAAATCCGGCTTTAAACTTCTTCACAACAGTATCTCGGACCTGCCTGGTGTGTCCCTTGTTCTTCATGATGCTCTCTGCGCTTTTGACGGACCTCTGAGACTATCACAGTGCAGGTGCATTTATACGGAGACTTGATTACACACAGGTGGATTGTATTTATCATCATTAGTCATTTAGGTCAACATTGGATCATTCAGAGATCCTCACTGAACTTCTGGAGAGAGTTTGCTGCACTGAAAGTATAGGGGCTGAATAATTTTGCACGCCCAATTTTTCAGTTTTTGATTTGTTAAAAAAGTTTGAAATATCCAATAAATGTCGTTCCACTTCATGATTGTGTCCCACTTGTTGTTGATTCTTCACAAAAAAATACAGTTTTATATCTTTATGTTTGAAGCCTGAAATGTGGCAAAAGGTCGCAAAGTTCAAGGGGGCCGAATACTTTCGCAAGGCACTGTATATATATATATATATATATATATATATATATATATATACACACACACACACATACACACACACACCTGTTCTGAAAGGCCCCAGATTCTGCAACACCACCATGCAAGCAGCACCATGAAGACCAAGGGGCTCTCCAAACAGGTCAAGGACAAAGTTGTGGAGAAGTGCAGATCAGGGTTGGGTTATAAAAAAAATCTGAAACTTTAAATATCCCACAGAGCACCATTAAATCCATTATTAAAAAATTGAAAGAATATGGCACCACAACAAACCTGCCAAGAGAGGGCCGTCCACCAAAGCTCACGGACCACGCAAGGGGAGCAATAATCAGAGAGGCAACAAAGAGACAAAAGATAACCCTGAAGGAACTGCAAAGCTCCAGAGCGGAGATTGGAGTATCTGTCCATAGGACACTCCACAGAGCTGGGCTTACAGAAGAGTGGACAGAAAAAAGCCATTGCTTAAAGAAAAAAAAACAAGATAACACGTTTGGTATTCGCCAAAAGGCATGTGGGAGACTCCCCAAACATCTGGAAGAAGGTACTCTGGTCAGAGTTTTTTGGCTATCAAGGAATATGCTACATCTGGCTCAAACTCTCATCACCCCGAGAAACCATCACCATGTTTTTCCATCGGCAGGGACTGGGAAAGTGGTCAGAATTGAAGGAATGATGGATGGAGCTAAATACAGGGAAATTCTTGAGGGAAACCAATTTCAGTCTTCCAGAGATTTGAGACTGGGACGGAGGTTCACCTTCCAGCAGGCCAATGACCCTAAGCATACTGCTAAAGCAACACTCGAGTGGTATAAGGGGAAACATTTAAATGTCTTGGAACGGTCTAGTCAAAGCCCAGACCTCAATCCAATCGAGAATCTGTGGTATGATTTAAAGATTGCTGTACACCAGCGGAAGTTTTTCCTTGAAGAATGGGTAAAAATCCCAGTGGCTACATTTGCCAAGCTTATAGAGACACACCCTAAGAGACTTGCAGCTGTAATTGCTGCAAAAGGTGTCTCTACAAAGTACTGACTTTGGGGTGGGTGAATAGTTATGCACTGTACAGCCACCATGGGGAGACTCGTCGAGGCCTGGAGTATACATCACGAGGCGATGGCTCCATCTGTTGGACGTGCCAGGTCTCGACGGGCTCTCCAGCCAGGACTAATTGGGGTTGATTGGGAGCTGGTGAGTAATCAAGGGTGGATTGCTCACCAGCTGTGCGAGGCCCATAAAGCTGCCAGAAGGGCAGCACACAGGGGAGGAATGGGGGGAACTTGACCACTATCGGCCTGGGCCTGTCACCTGGGCTGATGGTGGGTATTCCAGTCCTGTGGGCACGCTCCACCTCAATCTTCCTGTGGTCCATCTTCAATTTCTCAGAGATCATTTCCCTCACTTTGTCCTCAGACTCTATTCAGGTCTTGTGGAGATTCTGAAATACCGTCCACAACCATGTTGTTCCGCCATTATTGTCCCCCGATTTATCCATCATTGTTATTATGGATTCACACAGAACTGATGTCCTCTCTCAATGACTGTCATCTTACCGTTCTCCTTTTTCAACTCATCGAGCTGACCCTGGGAGAGGTGCAATCTGTTCTTCAGGTCCTGGACCTCTCTGGTTAGGTCTTCCATTCTTTTATTAGTTGAGTCCACCAGTATTTGGACAAAACACATTAAGCTATTTTCTGGTTGTTGAAACAACTGCTTGTAGAACTTTTTTTTTTTTTGTTTAGAAGAGCCTTCACGTGTGATAGACACCACTGTCCACAACAGTACTCCCGCCGGATTTGTCTTTGTCATGGTAGCAAGCAACGTAGGTTACACTGTTACTCTTCACAGTTCCAGACAGGGCAAGTCACAAGGAAGATTGAAAACAACAAAGAGCAGGGATCTAGACAGCCACAAACATGGGACAATCCGCGGTCCCAGCCACAATGGCTAACCACATTGCGGGCTGCGTTCAAGCCCTCAAGAAAACTCTGCTAGCTTGATATGCAGCTAGCTGCAATGCCAAATGGCTCCTCAGCCCCGTCCTTGGTCGACAGGATCACTGGACAGAGACTAGCAGTGCCAGGAGGGACCCAAACCAAAAAGTTAGCTAGCTACTAAGAATTTTCCTATACACTTTCAAAACAACAACACTGAGTGCTTCCTTGTTCAGCGTTCAGAGGAAGTGACGTGTTACAACATGTCATATGTACATTCTACACACATTTGACATACATGGCCTTTATTTTTTACTGTACATAACAAGAATAAAGTAATTTGATATATATTACATCTAGGTAGATAACACGATGTATAATGTGTAGCTTTTCAGTCAGAACTATTAAAGAACATGAGCTTTTAAAAACACACCCCTCAGCTACTCTCAGTCCATCCCAACTATCTCCGTAAACCACAGTCTTAGGATTTCCATGTGCCATATATTTTTCAACCTGTCTAATCGCATAGTATCTACACATTGTCAGTTAGTTAAATATTTTTACAATGTTGATTTATTGACTATGGTATTCCAAATCTCCCAACAGTGCTATTTGTAGAGTTAATTTTAGATAAATGTGATTTTTCAGCCATTCCTGAACTTGTGACCAGAAACAAGCAACATCACGGCAAATGATTGTCTATTTGTAGCAAAATCTGCAGAGCTGAGATGGTTTTATGCCCCATATACTGTAAATAACATTCGGTTTGTGGCAAGATTAGAGTTTGCAAAAGGTTCACAAGTTGAGCCCATTTCTCATGCTTCTCACATTGCATTACATGACACTGTCCCTTTTTCAAGACATACTCATGGAACATATGAACTGCACTACACAGTTGGTATCAAAACATTGGAGAGTGCTGCAACTTGAGAGTGAATGCTGTTGTTTAGACTGCTGATCTCTTTTGACCTACTGTACCTACTTTTTTTAGTTACTAATTATATATCTACTGTACACTGCTTTCCTGTATTTATTAAATTGATATTGCACTGTTTAGGAAGAGCTTGCCAGTAAGCATTTTACTGTACCGTTTACATCCACAGCATATATCCTGTGCACGTAACAAACGTTGATTTGTATCCATCAGATACTCAGCTCAAAGGGAGCTGTATTTTCCATTACCTTGATTTAGCCTCGTTATAAATCTTTGATAAAACAGATCTATTAAAAAAAAAAAAAAATGGATATGAAAGTACTACAAACTGAACTCCAAACTGGAGTTTCAGCTGAGCTGCCATCTCTAAATGTATTGTGTTAATTCTCAAAATCCAAATTAACTTTAGGGAACTCGAGAGGGGACATAGAAGTGACAGGGTCCAGTTAAAATAGCATGTTGAGCTTAGAAGAGATTACGGGAGTGTTGTCTGCATTATCTTGAGTTAGAAGGCTCTGCTGATCATTATCTATTGTAAGAGTTTGCAGGAGTCTTATTTATGCAAGAGCCTGGTTGATGTCATATAGAAGAGTGACAATTTATTTTATTTTTCTTTAAAAAGCCTGGGATAACATTGTCCTTAAAGCTGCACATACTGTATATTTTCACAAGTAATAAAACATGATTTTGTTTGTCCTGTTTCATTATCTGTTGAGAATGTAGGCTAAATGTAGTTCCACAGTAATACTTCCAATAATTCATTAACTTCCATCAATTCAATTCAAGCTGTTTTTTACATCAGAGCCATATATAAAAGATTTTCCAAACTTTTGTGAGAGCCTTTTGGAAAAGCCTACGCATTATTCTTAATGGTAATTTGCCACGAAAAGTAGCTCATTTTCTATGGGCTTCAAAAACAGACATTAGCTAGGTTTCTATCCAATTGGCGACAGATTTTCACACAAATATTCTTCAATCTATATAACATAATGCAAATTTTCCCACCAGAGATGTGTTTCCATCAAATTGACTTATGGATAACAGTCAGTGCTTGATGACATACAGTAGTGCACAAATATAACTTTTACAGTTAAAAGTACAGAATAAAAAAATACAAGAAAAATGGGTTTCCATATTATATCAATATTTGCGCATAAAGGCATTTCCACTGCCATTTCTCGCATACTTAATTTTACCTAAACTAAAAGACACCACCTTGTCTAGCGTATTTTGTTTGGTCATCATTTGGAAAGTTTACAGCTGAATTAGCTGTTTCCATCAGGCCTTAATTTGCATAAAGAAAGTTGGATGGAAGTAAATCATAAAACTGCAATACCTCTGAAATTACAGCCTGTTACCGAAAGCACATTGAGAAAAGAGATTTGATTGAGACAAATGTCATAGGCTGCCCAGGATATCAACATGACATTAGAAAGTAATTAAAAGTACTGTATATGTTGCTTATTCAAAAGGAACCACTCCTAATTATCCTCAAAATGAAATGGAAAGGTTGGCCACTTTTCAAGCAACTAGCTGGCTGATTGTCCAACTTCAGAGCCTCAAATATGGACAGCATTAGTGAAAAGGTACCTGCAAAAACAGACAGATTTGAGCACCTTTTTCCAACACTTGTGATAGTGAATGTGTATTCAGAGGGTTATGCTTTTTATTTATTTTTTAAACTACGCAGGCCACTCTGAACAGTACTCAAGCAGTAGCGAACTCACATTTCATCTGACTTGTCTATCAATTCCTAGAATTCCGTTGTTTACGCCATGTCAAATGTATTTTCTGGTTCTGTAAAGACTAAAGCGCTTTCTTTCTTCCCTCTGTATTTACCGATGACTTTTCACCACAGACGAGCTTCATCTCAAAGTCCCTCGAAGACAAAAGCAATCACAGGTTGTTTGTCTGAGTGAAGAATTGTCATTTCTGCTCATCACTTCCATCTGCTCGGACATGCTGGAACCGTATGCTCTACTCTCAAGGGGTGGCTTCAGTGTTTATTATGTCCAGTTGGTGCTGTTCATCCTTTGGGCAAGGGGAGGTTTCTAACACATATGGTGTAAACCAGAGAGGAATTGTGATATCCTCTGCAAAGCCATCAAACAAGCAAAAGGACATTTCCTATTTGACCCAAATAGTTTGTGTATGCACCTATGCACCTAAATAGTTTGTGCATGCACGCAGGCTACGTGTGCCTTTAAAATAAAAGGTACGTCGTTCTGTCCTTGAGCTGTTCTTGTCTATTAATGTTCTGTATTATGTCATGTTTCGTGTTTTGATTGGACCCCGGGAAGAGTAGCTGCTGCTTTTGTAACAGCTAATGGGGATCCTGATAAAATACCAAATCCCAAAAATAGGAAGAAGATGGAATTCTTAGAGCATTTGCAGAACAGCTGGCAGACACATTCACAGTCATGTTCAACCTCTCCTTGTCCCAGTCTGTCACCCCCACAAGCTGACCAATATCATTCATGTTCAAAAGAACACTTATGACTACCGCCCTATAGCACTAACATCTGTAATCATGAAGTGCTTTGAAAGGCTTGCAATGGCACACATCAAATCCATCATCCCAGACCCAATCCAATTTGCATACCGCCCCAACAGATTCAATCTCAAGTGCACTCCACACTGCCCTCACACACCTACAGTGAGCTCCAAAAGTATTGGGAAAGTAACACATTTGTTGTTTTGGCTCTGTACTTCAGCACTTTGGATTTGAAACAATACACTGACTGAGGTTAAAGTGCAAGTTCCCAGCTTTAATTTGAGGGTATAAAAAAAATACAAAAATCCATACCAGGTGAACCATTTAGAAATTACAGCACTTTTTGTCCATAGTTCCCCCATTTAAGGGGACCAAAGGAGTTGGGACAAATTGCCTTGTGTGTGCATTAAAAATGAAACAAATTCATAGCACACAAGGAATACATCAAGCTTGTGATTCTTCAAATTTGTTGGATGCATTTGCTGTTTGTTTCGGTTGGTTTTCAGATTGTTTTGTGTCCAATGAAAATCTATGGACAATTAGTCATTTGAGTGTCACTTTTATTGTAAATAAAAATAGAATGTTTCTCAACACTTCTACATTAACGTGGATGGTACCATGATTACAAATAATCCTGAATTAATCTGGAATAACGAGTGAGAAAGTTAGACGCACAAATATTATACATCCAAGACATGCTAACCTCGCCATTACAATAGCAGGGGTTCACATTTTTTTGGGGGTATGATATTTATGCCTCTAACTAACTTTGACTCATTATTATTCACGATTCATTCAGGATTATCCATAGTCATGGTAGCATCCACATTAAACATCTGAAACACAACCAAAATAGCAAATACCTCAAACAAATTTGTAGTCACAAGCTTGAATGTAATCAAATAAAATGTGTACTGAATACAACAAGTGTAGATTTTAGTGAAATGCTAATTTACGGGCACATTACCAACAGTGCAAAGTAAAAAAAAAAAAGAATAAATAAATAAATAAATAAAAAATTAGCTAAATAAAAAAGTAAATAGTAACAAAAATAATAACAAGGGAGATTTATTTTATTTTATCATTTTTAGGGATTAGATCAGCTTTAATATTGCAGATACAGTGCCTTGCGAAAGTATTCGGCCCCCTTGAACTTTGCGACCTTTTGCCACATTTCAGGCTTCAAACATAAAGATATAAAACTGTATTTTTTTGTGAAGAATCAACAACAAGTGGGACACAATCATGAAGTGGAACGACATTTATTGGATATTTCAAACTTTTTTAACAAATCAAAAACTGAAAAATTGGGCGTGCAAAATTATTCAGCCCCTTTACTTTCAGTGCAGCAAACTCTCTCCAGAAGTTCAGTGAGGATCTCTAAATGATCCAATGTTGACCTAAATGACTAATGATGATAAATACAATCCACCTGTGTGTAATCAAGTCTCCGTATAAATGCACCTGCACTGTGATAGTCTCAGAGGTCCATTAAAAGCGCAGAGAGCATCATGAAGAACAAGGAACACACCAGGCAGGTCCGAGATACTGTTGTGAAGAAGTTTAAAGCTGGATTTGGATACAAAAAGATTTCTCAAGCTTTAAACATCCCAAGGAGCACTGTGCAAGCGATAATATTGAAATGGAAGGAGTATCAGACCACTGCAAATCTACCAAGACCTGGCCGTCCCTCTAAACTTTCAGCTCATACAAGGAGAAGACTGATCAGAGATGCAGCCAAGAGGCCCATGATCACTCTGGATGAACTGCAGAGATCTACAGCTGAGGTGGGAGACTCTGTCCATAGGACAACAATCAGTCGTATATTGCACAAATCTGGCCTTTATGGAAGAGTGGCAAGAAGAAAGCCAATTCTTAAAGATATCCATAAAAAGTGTCGTTAAAAGTTTGCCACAAGCCACCTGGGAGACACACCAAACATGTGGAAGAAGGTGAAATGATGAAACCAAAATTGAACTTTTTGGCAACAATGCAAAACGTTATGTTTGGCATAAAAGCAACACAGCTCATCACCCTGAACACACCATCCCCACTGTCAAACATGGTGGTGGCAGCATCATGGTTTGGGCCTGCTTTTCTTCAGCAGGGACAGGGAAGATGGTTAAAATTGATGGGAAGATGGATGGAGCCAAATACAGGACCATTCTGGAAGAAAACCTGATGGAGTCTGCAAAAGACCTGAGACTGGGACGGAGATTTGTCTTCAAACAAGACAATGATCCAAAACATAAAGTAAAATCTACAATGGAATGGTTCAAAAATAAACATATCCAGGTGTTAGAATGGCCAAGTCAAAGTCCAGACCTGAATCCAATCGAGAATCTGTGGAAAGAACTGAAAACTGCTGTTCACAAATGCTCTCCATCCAACCTCACTGAGCTCGAGCTGTTTTGCAAGGAGGAATGGGAAAAATTTCAGTCTCTCGATGTGCAAAACTGATAGAGACATACCCCAAGCGACTTACAGCTGTAATCGCAGCAAAAGGTGGCGCTACAAAGTATTAACTTAAGGGGGCTGAATAATTTTGCACGCCCAATTTTTCCATTTTTGATTTGTTAAAAAAGTTTGAAATATCCAACAAATGTCGTTCCACTTCATGATTGTGTCCCACTTGTTGATTCTTCACAAAAAATACAGTTTTATATCTTTATGTTTGAAGCCTGAAATGTGGCAAAAGGTCGCAAAGTTCAAGGGGGCCGAATACTTTCGCAAGGCACTGTACATTGATGGAAGACACAATCTAATTGTCTGCATTATTTCCAATCCCCATATACAGTGGGGAGAACAAGTATTTGATACACTGCCGATGTTGCAGGTTTTCCTACTTACAAAGCATGTAGAGATCTGTCATTTTTATCATAGGTACACTTCAACTGTGAGAGACGGAATCTAAAATAAAAATCCAGAAAATCACATTGTATGATTTTTAAGTAATTAATTTGCATTTTATGCAGTGTGTGCAAACCTGGTCAAGAACAACAGGAAACGTATGATCTCTGTAATTGCAAACAAAGGTTTCTGTACCCAATATTAAGTTCTGCTTTTCTGATGTATCAAATACTTATGTCATGCAATAAAATGAAAATTAATTAATTAAAAATCATACAATGGGATTTTCTGGATTTTCTTCACAGTTGAAGTGCACCTATGATAAAAGTTACATGCTTTGTAAGTAGGAAAACCTGCAAAATCGGCAAATACACTTAAACTCAGTTTCACAATTCCTGACATTTAATCCCAGTAAAAATTCCCTGTTTTAGGTCAGTTAGGATCACCACTTTATTTTAACAATGTGAAATGTCAGAATAATAGTAGAGAGAATTATTTATTTCAGCTTTTATTTCTTTCATCACATTCCCAGTGGGTCAGAAGTTTACATACACTCAATTAGTATTTGGTAGCATTGCCTTTAAATTGGGTCAAACGTTTTGGGTAGCCACAACTTGGGAAGTATGCTTGGGGTCATTGTCAAATTGGAAGACCAATTTACGACCAAGCTTTAACTTCCTGACTGACGTCTTGAGTTGTTGCTTCAATATATACACATAATTTTCCTCCCTCATGATGCCATCTATTTTGTGAAGTCTTCTGTGCGCAGGCGGCTCTGGGGCCCATCCCGTGCCCCCTGCTCTTGTGCCTTGCACGTTTTCAGTGGATACAGATAGAGAACTGCAAGGCAATCCCATTGTGCGCCACTCGGGAGCCACGGCCAATATATACAAGTCCTGCTAACGACAGGGTTTATAATATATCCGTGAGAATATCCAACCGGCTTTTATATAATTCTAAATTAATAATAAATCACTTTGTTAAAATACTATTTTGGAGATTTAGTTTTCAAATAATGTAAAATGAGCGAGAAAAAGTCCATTCTTGAACATGGGGTGAGACATTGCAGGTTTTTGGTATTCACAAATTAGTAACAATCATCTCATAGGTCTCTCAGTCGAGGGTGGCATGGGTATTAAACCAGCATCTGTAGCAACACAGCTTGCACGGCTATGCAGCGTCTTAGACGGTTGCGCCACTCAGGCGCTGTTTAACGTGACCGGTCGGGAGAGGCCTACAGTACCACAGTAAGAGAAAAATAATCCTAACAAAATAAAATAAAAACCTTAGTGTAACAGTTTTAGTAAGTAATACTGAAGTCATGCACAATTATCAGTTTCCATTTAGGTTTATGTCGCCCATTCATTGCCAGTTAGAGACACAGTAACTCCCGTTTGCGCTGGTCTGGAGCAATGAGGTGGTGACGCAGGATACCGTACTAAACCACAAATTACCTCTAAATCCCGCAGCATAATAGCAAAACTTTTAGTAAAGCAACACATTTAACAATTAGCCAAGCAAGGGAAGTTGGCAATGTAAACCGCTATGCCCTCGTTTGTGATTGAGTTTGCGAGTGTACCATTCTGGAACACGCCATAATTAAATTTGTGATGATTTTACATTCACTAAGAAGTCAGAGAAACTACCATCTATATGAAGAAGTCAACATACAAGTGTAAGTAAAAATGAATGTAAATAAGTCAGAAATGGTGCTACTAATGCACATGACAGCACGAACATGTTTCTTAAAAGTAATGTTGTTTTTGGTTAGCTTTTGGAAACTTTAGCTAGCGCATGTAACTCTCCCTGACATTACACTTACACATTGTTATTTTCGATTTACCTGATAACGTCGGATGGCTAGCATTCAATGTCTGCGGATGCGTTCTCTTCTAGCCAAGATATCAAATGCAATCTTTATTGACAGTAGTGCATTTAAAGCACACAACAGCTACCGGCGGTTCCATGATGACTGAAAACAGTGGGACGAACGAGTGACACATTTCCATATGTTATCTTTTATATCATGGCGGTCCGCAAACAAACTTTTCAAGTGCATGCCGCCACCTACTGTGCTGGAATGTATGATCAATCATGAACTGCCAAATCCAAACCTACCATGAAAATACAGTACTAAACAAAATAAATCCCTAACTACTTCTTCCCCCTCCCCCATTAAACTTTATCTCATGCAGAAACACTGCACCCTTACAGGCTGACCACACCGCTCGCGTCGCGTGCGCGAGTGTTGCAAAATAAATACAGAAATCTATGTTATTCAATTACTGCACCCACACTGCGTGCGCGCCAACGAGCGTCTGCGTTGCCAAGGGCTAAAATAGAAATCGGTTCTATTTCTGACGCAGATCACGCTGCAAGTCCTGCCTCTCCCATCTCCTCATTGGTTTATGGAAGGCGGTACCCACGTGCCATCTCCTCATTGTTTATACTCACGTGGGTGACTGAAAGACGAACAAGGTCAGTGGCGGTAATGCACCTAATTTATGAAGAGATGACTAGAAACGATTTGGTTGACAGTTTTATGTGTGGATTAATTGGCGGAGTAGAGGACCTTGTGCATTTCAGGTAAAATAACTCAATGTTTATATCCTAGCTAGCCAAATTGCCATAAATGTTTAATGTGTTTCAACCTGACCCCAAATTAATATAATTGGTTCAGTTTGTTTTGATATTTTAACCTGCGTGTCGTGATAGGGTTTGGTGTGGGGGGACAAAATACATTTATGCACGATGGCGCTGGTTTGGGTTCCATGACAGGATTGTTCAGCATGTTAAACATTTCAACAGTAACATTTGTTACCTCAAATAGCTCTTGAGCCATCTCCACAATAACCTTCAACCTGGCATTTGTTTTCCACAACCCGCATTGTATTGATAACCTTACCAACAAAAACGATGAAGTCACCTTTATTCATTATCAAAGTGTCCTTTGACACAGCACATTCATGAGCACAACATTTCTGAACAGGCCTCAAAACCATGCCAGCACCATCAGAAGCGCCAGCCCCGACAGACAGTAAGTCCTCTTACAACAGGTATATCCATGTAAGCGCCATCAGTCCTCACTGTAGTTCTACCAATCTGTTTTTACGGCCCCTGCATGTGATACATCATGACTGATCCTATATCTCTAAGCCGCTCTCTGTACCTGGCATCCACCAAATGCTGCACTGTGTTCTACCGCCAATTACAGCACTTAACCTTCACACTGCTTCCACATTTACCGTAATCATGTGCCTCTCCACACATTTTTTCTTCCCTTCACACCGAGCAGCTAATTTTGGCATTTAAAACCCTGCAGTGCATATGGGGCAAATTTTTCCCGGCAAGACTTTTGCAAACCTCAGGACCACTGATAAGCTTTCTCTTCTTTGACTCTCCTACTGATCAACCTTTTGGGCTCACTCTGCCTCCCTTAACATTTTCTTTAACTTAATCTGTGGACATAGATATTGGGGCCCCAGTGATGACTTCCCTCAATCTAGCATGAGCACCAGGGACATAGATTTTAATCTTCTTCCCATTAAGCTTTTCCATAATCCATAATGAGGATAACATAGTGCCACCGACGCGGCGGGCTCTCCTTCTCCGTTTCCGCCGTGAGTAAGACATTTAAACATGTTAACCTTTGCGAGGCTGCCGGGCTCTTCAATTTGCTTACCGCCCAAATAGATCCACAAACGATGCAATCGTCACCACACTGCACACTGCCCTATCCCATCTGGACAAGTGGCATACCTACGTAAGAATGCTGTTCAGTGACTACAGCTCAGCATTCAACACAACAATACCCTCCAAGCTCATCATCAAGCTCGAGGCCCTGGGTCTGAACCCCGCCTTGTGCAACTGGGTTCTGTACTTCCTGACGAGTTGTCCCCAGGTGGTGAAGGTAGGAAACACAGCTTCGCTGATCCTCAACACTGGGTCCCCACAAGGGTGCGCACGCTTCCAACTCAATCATCAAGTTTGCAGACAACAGTAGTAGGTTTGATTACCAACAACTATGAGAGCCTACAGGGAGGAGCTGAGGGCTCTGGGAGTGTGGTGCCAGGAAAATAACCTCTCACTCAACGTCAACAAAACTAAGGAGATGATCGTGGACTTCAGGAAACAGCAGAGGGAGCACCCCACTATCCACATCAATGGGACCACAGTGGAGAAGGTGGAAAGCTTTAGGTTCCTTGGCGTACACATCACTGACAAACTAAAATGGTCCATCCACACAGACAGTGTGGTGAAGGTGCAACAGTGCCTCTACAACCTCAGAAAGCTAATGAAATGTGGCTTAAAACCTGAAACTTTTACAGATTCACAATTGAGAGCATCCTGTCAGGCTGTATCACCGCCTGGTACGGCAATTGCACCGCCCACAACCACAAAGCTCTCCAGAGGATGGTAAGGTCTGCCCAACACATTACCAGGGGCAAACTTCCCACCCTCCCTGACACCTACAGCACCCGATGCCATAGGAAGGCCAAAAAGATCAACTACCCGAGCCACTGTCTGTTCACCTCGCTATCATCCAGAAGGCGAGGTCAGTACAGGTGCATCAAAGCTGGGACCGAGAGACTGAAAAACAGCTTCTATCTCAAGGCCATCAGACTGCTAAACAGTTATCACTAGCACATCAGAAGCAGCTGCCTATAGACATAGATTAGGAATCACAGGTCACTTTTAGAAATGGATCACTTGCCACTGTAATAAAGTTCCGTATCTAGCATTACTCATCTCATTGGTCTAAACTGCACTCCACACTATTCTACGGTATCTTAGTCACTTTTAAATTGTGTTTACATATTGCATCACCCATTTCATACTGTATTGTATTCTATACTACACCACCAAGTGTTAAACAGCCATCTCCAGCACATCAGAGGCTGCTGCCTATAGACATAGATTAGGAATCACTGGCCACTTTCAGGAAATGAAACACTAGCCACTTTAATAATGTCTCCGTATCTTGCATTAGTCATCTCATATGTGTAAACTGTACTCTAAACTATCCTACGGTATCTTAGTCACTTTAATCGTTTGTAAATATTGCCATCTCATATGTATATACTGTACTCTATAATATGTTAGTCTAATGCCGCTCTGACATGTGTGCGTGTATGGATGTATGTATGTATACTTTATTCATTCCTTACTTAGATTTACGCATTTGTTTTGGGTATATGTTGTGAAACTGTTAAATATTACTGCACTGTTGGAGCTAGAAGCACAAGCATTTCGCTACACCCGCAATAACATCTGCTTACATCACCATCCCTCTCCTTTGCCCTCAGAACAGCCTCAATTCGTCAGGCCCATGTGGACTCCAATTCTTCCTACAATTGTGTCAAGTTGGCTGGCTGTCCTTTGCGTGGTGGACCATTCTTGATACACACTGGAAACTGTTGAGGGTGGAAAAACCCAGAAGCGTTGCAGTTCTTGACACACTCAACATAGGGGGCCTGGCACCTACTACCATACCCAGTTCATAAGGCACAAATCTCTTTGCCCATCCACCCGCTGAATGGCAGACACAATTCAGATCTCTTCTTCTTCTGGATTTGGTACATGGATCGCATCAAACTTTTAGGTGCATACACCTCCACTCACACTGGTGTGCGAGGCCATTTATGGCCTACCTACATTCAATTCTTTGATACAGTAATACAAAATTAGGAAAAAGGAAAATTGCCCAGCCAACTATTACACAACTTTTAAAAAAACAATCAAAAAAACACATTCCACTATTTAACCCTATCCAGTCCTACTCCAGACCAAAGGTCTGAGTGGAATTAACACTACCACTCAACACCCTCTGCAGCTGTTCTGCAGTAAATCCTGGCAATCCCAAGTACTTCTCTGCCGCCACAACCTATTTTCTCTGACTTTCGATCCATTTCTGCAGTACAATTGACAACCATGGCTATAAATGCTAAAAAGACCACCTTACTGAATGAAGCACATCTTCCCATTACTCTCAGTCTCTGCCTACTCACATGAATCCTCTCAGGATCCCTCACCCTGTACCAATCTTCCTCAACTATTCTTCACTGCTTCAGCTTACAGCACTATCTGTACCACTAACCCTGGTAACCACAATCGGCCTTTCTCTCAGCAGACACCGATCTCCAGCCCTATGGGCACCCCCACAATTAACACAAATAACCTTCTTCACCGACACCACACATTCCTTCTTCTCATGCCCTCCTGCACACTTCCCACATCTAGGCATCTCCCTAATACACACAACACGCCCATAAACTTGACACCTAAAACACCATAGTATTTTCAGAGCAAAAGCTGTCACGGTATAACTGACACTTCCTACCTTAACCTTATCTGGCAAAGACTCTGCATCAAAACTCAGCATGACAAACATGGCCTGTTTCCCCACGCACTCCATCGGATCTACGTCTCACCAAACGGCAGATGTCAGACAAGGAATTTTCCATTTCAATTGCTCAACACTTAATGCCACCCCCGTTAAAGCAGGTCACAATTCTTGTCCCTTATCGCATAATCCGGAGCGCCCGGTCCCTCTGGGCAGAGTAAACACAATAAATCAGAAGTCCACTCCGAGTTACCTTCACCAACTCCGCAGTCCCCAGCCTCTTCTCCACCCAACCTGATACCACATTTGGATCAGCCAAATTTCAATGATCCATTCTCTCTACAAATCTCACTCCCACTGGGCCAGAATCATTCTTAACATCCTCGGGATGAGGCCAGAACTTGGCGGTCCTCACCCCAGGTACTTCATCCTCACTCCCACCAGGTTCCATCTCTGAACTACTGTAGCACGTATTCCTTTTTTTTGCCAATCTTCCTCGTCACTCAATATCTTCTTAGCAGTCATCACTCAACCTGCAGTTAATTCATTCTTACTCATGTTCAATTTCCTCCTCAAGCTCTTCCAGAAGTTCTGTGAGATCCTCTATTCGATATTCAAACATCCTACTTAACTCATTTATTTATTATAGTCCACCATATTCTCCTTCTCCAGAAGGCTTGCGCAATCCTAGTCCATATTTTTTTTATATGTTGCACGCTTCCTTTTTTTCTTACCGCCCACGTGCCCAATCATGGCTAGGCTTAAAATAACTTAGTTAACCAGTCTCCTCCCCTTCATCAACACAGATTGAAATGGATTTAACAGGTGACATCAGTAAGGGATCATAGCTTTCACCTGGTCAGCCGGTCATGTGAAAGTGCAGGTGTTTCTAATGTTTTGTACACTCAGTGTATATCATGGTTCACCTGCATTGGATATTCTCTTTCATATTGGTGGACATGGCAGAAAAACAGACAAGACTATTGCTAATTGAGGTTTGACTATTGTCCCACTTCAGTGACTCAACTAACCTTTTTCGACCATGCTGTTCGAGAGCTTACGTTCTGATTCGCATGAAACGAGAGCGCAGTGATCAGAATGGTGGATCAGGCTACCTCTCAAATGTTTGTCATTGTGTAGTGTCATGGCGAGGGAAATGTGTATGATTCAAAATCATTTCCTATTAAAAATGTCTTACATGTGAAGTTTCACACCTGCTATCCTACTATGTCCAGTTTAAGCTTCACTCCCAGATAAAGTACAGTGATTAGATCAACAGTGCCCTCCACTGGAATGGTACCTTCAATACAGAAGGGACAACTTTTGAAACGTTACCTGCACTACATTTTTATATATCCCTCTATGTAACTGTTAATAGAGCATTGTTGTCCAGTGAGCCCATTTATACCATAGGCAGGAAAAACACGTTAAAATCATTTCCCAGCAAAATTACACTGACTTTCTATGTGGCCAAGAGACGCATTATACTTTTTGCGTGGTGAATGTTTATTTATTTCACCAGGTAGGCCAGTTGAGAACAAGTTCTCAATTACAACTGCAACCTGGCCAAGATAAAGCAAAGCAATGTGACAAAAACAACAGTTACACATGGGATAAACAAACGTACAGTCAATAACAATAGAAAAATCTATATACAGTGTGTGCAGATATAGGAAGAGTCAGGAGGTTAGGCAATAAATAGGCCATAGTGGCAAAATAATTACAGTTTAGCATTAACACTGGAGTGAGATGTGCAAGTAGGGATACTGGGGTGCAAAAGGGCAAAAACAATACGGGATGAGGTAATTGGGTGGGCTATTTACAGATGGGCTGTGTACAGGTTCAGTGATTGGTAAGCTGCTCTGACAGCTGATGCTTATAGTTGGTGAGGGAGATATGAGTCTCCAGCATCAGTGACTCTTGCAATTTGTTCCAGTCATTGACAGCAGAGAACTGGAAGGAAAGGCGGCCAAAAGTGTTGGCTTTGGGGATGACCAGTGCAATATACATGCTGGAGCGAGTCCTACGGGTGGGTGTTGCTATGGTGACCAGTGAGCTGAGATAAGGCAGAGCTATAAATAGCAAAGACTTAGATGACCTGGAGCCAGCGGGTTTGGCAAGAGGGCCAGCCAACGAGAGCATACAGGTCGCAGTGGTGGGTAGTATATGGGGCTTTGGTGACAAAACGAATGGCACTGTGATAGACTGCATCCAATTTGCTGAGTAGAGTGTTGGAGGCTATTTTGTAAATTACATCGCCGGTAGGATAGTCAGTTTTACGAGGGTATGTTTGGCAGCATGAGTGAAGGATGCTTTGAGAAATAGGAAACTGATTATAGATAATTTTGGATTGGAGATGTTTAATGTGAGTCTGGAAGGAGAGTTTACAGTCTAACCAGACACCTAGGTATTTGCAGTTGTCCACATATTCTAAGTCAGAACCGTCCAGAGTAGTGATGTTAGTCAAGCGGGCAGCGATCAGTTAAAGAGCATACATTTAGTTTTACTAGTATTTAAGAGCAGTTGGAGGCCACGGAAGGAGTGTTGTATGGAATTGAAGCACGTTTGGAGGTTTGTTAACAGTGTCCAAAGAAGGGTCAGATATATACAGAATGGTGTCGTCTGCATAGAGGTGGATCAGAGAATCACCAGCAGCAAGAGCGACATCATTAATATATACAGAGAAGAGAATCGGCCCGGGAATTGAACGCTGTGGGACTCCCATAGAGACTGCCAGAGGTCTGGACAACAGGCCCTCCAATTTGACACATTGAACTCTGTCTGAGAAGTAGTTGGTGAACCAGGCGAGGCAGTCGTTTGAGAAACCAAGGCTATTGAGTCTGCCGATAAGAATGTTGTGATTGACAGAGTCGAAAGCCTTGGCCAGAGCGATGAATACGGCTGCACAGTACGGTCTTATCGATGGAGTTTATGATATCATTTAGGACCTTGAGCGTGGCTGAAATGCACCCATGACCAGCTCGGAAACCAGATTACATTGCGGAAAAGGTACGGTGGGATTCAAAATGGCCGGTGATCTGTTTGTTAACTTCGCTTTTGAAGATTTTAGAAAGGCAGGGCGGATATAGGTCTGTAACAGTTTGGGGCTAGAGCAGTGGTTCTCAATCCTGGTCCGGGGGACCCAAAGGGGTGCACACCTGATTCAAATCAAAGCCTTTTGATGAGTTTATCATTTTAATCAGCTGTGTAGTGCTAGGGCAAAAACAATTGTGCACCCTTTGGGTCCCCAGGACCTGGATTGAAACACTCTAGACCACTGGTTATGGCCACTGGTTATGACCGTGGCAGCTTTCCAATCTTTAGGGATCTCAGACTATACGAAAGAGGTTGAACAGGCTAGTAATAAGAGTGGCAACAATTGCGGCAGATCATTTTAGAAAGAGAGGGTCCAGATTGTCTAGCCCAGCTGATTTGTAGGGATTCAGATTTTGCAACGCTTTCAGAACATCAGCTGCCTGGATTCGGGTGAAGGAGAAGTGGGGGGGGGTCAAGGGCAGTCAAGTCACGAGAGAACAAGGGGCTATCTGTTCTTAGTTCTACATTTTTTGAAAGGGGCATGCTTATTAAGATGGTGAGGAAGGCACTTTTAAAGAACAACCAGGCATCCTCTACTGACGGGACTAGGTCAATACCCTTCCAGGATACCCGGGGCATGTCAATTAGAAAGGCCTGCTCGCTGAAGTATTTTAGGGAGCGTTTGACAGTGGTGAGGGGTGGTCGTTTGACCGCAGACCCATTACGGACGCAAGCAATGATTGCTGAGATCCTGGTTGAAGACAGCAAAGGTGTTTTTGAAGGGCACGTTGGTCAGGATGATATCTATGATGGTGCCTGTGTTTACGGATGTAGGGTTTTTACCTGCTAGGTTCCGTGATAATTTGCGTGAGATTGAGGGCATCTAGCTTAGATTGTAGGACAGCCGGGGTGTTAAGCATATCCCAGTTTAGGTCACCTAACAGTACGAAATCTGAAGATAGACGGGGGGCAATCAATTTACATATGGTGTCCAGGGACAGCTGGGGGCTATAACAAGCAGCAACAGTGAGAAACTAATTTCTGGATAGGTGGATTTTTAAAAGTAGAAGCTTGAACTGTTTGGGTACAGACCTAGATAGTAAGACAGAACTCTAAAGCTAACTCCGCCCCCTTCAGCAGAATAATGATGCATTTAGCCATTTCAGGTGAAAAATAACCCCAGCAGAAAAGATATAGAAAATACAAATTCACCTCAAAACAAAAATCAGCTTTTTAGGAACATGTTTTATTTCCTATTTCAATCATGATGTTAGAAAAAGATCAAACAAGACAAAGCCATATACACTGCTGTCCATTCTGTGGCGATTGTTCGAGGGACGTTGCTCAGAAGTCTAAAAACTAACTGGGAAGTTCTCACATTTTCCTGCAACTCTTCATCTTATCCCTTAGTGATTCTTTCATGATGACAATAAACTTGAAGTTGGAATTCTGTTACTGATTTGGACTTTTTTACCATGGTGGTTATTCACAAAAGGATTTAAGAAATTTGAACAGTCCCGATCTGGAACCGATCTCCGACATATCCTCCAGGCACTTATATATATATAAAAAAAAAACACATTCCACGATGGCTACGATTTTAAGTTGATGGCTGGGTCGCATTCATTAGGGTACACAGTAACAAAATGTTTTACAATGGAAAGCGAAAACTAGCATTTCTAAATGGACAACTTCAGCTAGTACCCCCCTGTTTCATTCAGTCCATTTTCTTCCATTTGGTGCCTATTGAATACCTTGGTCTAAAGTCCCTGAGATGTCAGTCCCTTGGCTCAGTCATCAGGTTCAGTAACACACTGCTCCACAATGTCCCGCAGGTTGGGGTTCTCCATAGCAGCTGCTACTCTCTCCTTGTCGTTGATCTGTTTGTTAACTGGAGGGAAATGGATAAAATCACAATAGGTTTCCTTCTATTGTCCAACTGCATAAATGGGACCAAATGGGTTTGAACCTGGATTGTCTGAGCACCACAAGTAATGTTATTCCCGCTGAGCTAAAGCCTGATGGTCTGTAAAATATTACCAATAGGAGTTCACAGAATTACTGGTTTCATAAGACAAATTCTAGTCGGGCTTTTCGTGTGTAAATACAAAATATATCCAATGTCTGACATTTCTCTTTTATTCAAAATACATTTTCTGGAGATATGGTTAAGGTGGTGTTGTAAGTAATAACACTTACTATCTTCCTCAGTAGAATGGGTTCCCTCAGAAATGAAAATGTCCAACTGTTGAACAAGAACAGATACATTTCCACTTTTTTTAATAACAATAAATAAGCAATTCATCTGCATGAAGTTGGAAAAACTAAGTGTGTGTTCCCACAGACAGGTCTAATCAGGGAGAAGGGTTGGAGGTTCGCGCACCAGAGATACAACCAGAGCCAGAAAACAACCACACTGCATTTTCATAGGAGCCCCTTTGTTCCAGAGGCACCGCATTATAAACCAAGGCAGCACAAAAGGGGAGAAGATTTTACAACACTGTTTTCCATTTAAATCATTGGCTTCAGAGACTACCCTTGGAAATAAGACAAAGCGCTATGCATCAAAGGTTTGGAAAAATAGGACTTTTCGTAATGATAAATCACTGGATGAGAGAACGTGTCCTTACTAAACAGACTAACATTTTGTGCATCAACATTGATTTAGGGATTAGTTGTATGATAACACTTTTCCTCTGATGGGTGTAATCCCCTCGCTGCTTACCTTGTGTTTAAACGGCAAGCATCTTTGCAGTTTAACTTGTAAGCACAGGCCTGAAACACACGTTACAGAATAACTTACATTGATGTCTGAAGTAGGCAATTTCTGTGTTTCCCCAAGGGTTTCTTTTAAGCAGCGGTGGCAGAGTTAGGGGGGGTATACATCTATATTATATTTATTATACCCGCTGCTGAACACATATAGGGGAAACAGATTAAAAAAATATATATATATATATATATCCATAGAAGAGTTAATTGACCCTGTGGGAAGGTCATGTTACAAAGAGAGTGAAAAGCGGGGGTTTCTCATGAGACTGCCATTTAACATTTGTCCCCTTCAGAGAATGATTGGGAACATTCACTGAGTGTTAAAAACATTAGGAACACCTTCCTAATATTGAATTTCACACCCTTTTCCCCACAGAACAGCCTCAATTCGCCAGGGCATGGACTCTACAAGGTGTTGAAAGCGGTTGGCTGGATGTTCTTTGGGTGGAGTACCATTCTTGACACATGGGAAACTGTTGTGAGAAACCCAGCGGCGTTGCAGTTCTTGACACACAAATCAGTGCGCATGGTACATACTACCATACCCCGCTCAAAAGGTACTTAAATATTTTGTGTTGCCAATTCATACATATACAAGCCACGTCTCAATTATCTCCAGGCTTGCAATTCCTTACTTTACCTGTCTCCTCCCCTTCATCTACACTGATTGAAGTGGATTTAACAAGTGGCATCAATAATGGATCATAGCTTTCACCTAGAATGACCTGGTCGGTCTGTCATGGAATGAGCAGGTGTTCCTAATGTTTCTTACACTCAGTAGGTCTAGACAAAGTAGATCAAAGTAGATCAATGCTACATTAAGTCAGACCACCTATGTCGAGTTACTTGACAACCTTGTGGAAGTAGAAACTGAAACTAGTGGAAGTATAAAATGCAAAGTCTGTTGCATTTCAGTCATGCCAGTCTGAGTGCACTAATACGCCAGAGTATGGTTGGAGAGGTTGGAGAGGTGCCTGCTTGTGCTCCAGTTATCGGTCAATGGCCACCGATGCCACTATAGCTTCAAAGACATTGCATGGCACTTTATCGTATCCCTATTTATTAAAAGGATAGGAAAAGGGGCCTCACAGACTCTTACATTCTCTGCCTGTGCTGCCAACTTTAAGGTAGACAAGAATGTAGTAGAAATAGTTGTAGCTCTATAAGAACGGTAGCCTGAGTGTCAGTCTGTTTATGCTATCATGCCAACTCCTTGTCACTCGTTATGTTAGGCTTGACAGCAACAGCAATGGAAGCAATGGAGATGTCAACAGCACAAACAGATCTGCGACAAGACTATGAGACTGCCACTGTAGTGTTGTCACATAAAACATTGTATCAGTATGGATGCAAGAGGCTAAATATCTATTTCTGTTCATGTCAGTTATGAACAGTTGTTTCTTATCAGTTGAAACAGAGACACACCGATTAGTGTTGCCAGAGAGCAGTGTGGGACAGTTGGGGAGAACTTGATAATTATGAGATACTCGTCCTCTCCAAGCTCTTGGACTTCAACACATTCTTCTGACACGACATCCAATTCCTCCAACGTGTTAGGTTTCTCTGGGTCTCGAATAGTGCGTATGACATCTGGGGAAAGAAATTGGGGTTGAGGTGGTGAACAAGCACATCACTTAGAAATGTTAACTATTTCAGCTGGTTATACTGACAACTAGCTAGCTATCAGTTGAAATTAGCAGTTTCCAAATGTTTCATTATCATAGAGAAAATAAGAAATTGTAAAACAATCTCAGATCTTTTAGTGCGGTCTCTCCGTTGGTCACTTAGGCGTTACAACCATTGTGACCTGTACTCTGTTGGCTGGCCCTCGCTTCATACTCGTCGCCAAACCCACTGACTCCATGTCATCTACAAGACCCTGCTAGGTAAAGTCCCCCCTTATCTCAGCTCACTGGTCACCATCGCATCACCCACCTATAGCACGCACTCCATCAGGTATATCTCTCTGGTCACCCCCAAAACCAATTATTTCTTTGGCCGCCTCGCCTTCCAGTTCTCTGCTGCTCTCTAGCTTTAAGCACCAACTGTCAGATCAGCTCACTGCACCTGTACATAGCCCATCTATAATTTAGCCCAAACAACTACCTCTCCCCCTACTGTATTTATTTATTTAGCTCCTTTGCACCCCATTATTTATATTACTACCTTGCACATTCTTCCACTGCAAATCTACCATTCCAGTGTTTTACTTGCTATATTGTATTTACTTCGCCACCATGGCCTTTTTTGCCTTTGCCTCCATAATCTCACCCCATTTGCTCACATTGTATATAGATTTATTTTTCTACTGTATTATTGACTATGTTTGTTTTACGCCATGTGTAACTCTGTTGTTGTATGTGTCGAACTGCTTTGCTTTATCTTGGCCAGGTCTCAATTGTAAATGAGAACTTGTTCTCAACTTGCCTACCTGGTTAAATAAAGTTTAAATAAAAAAATAAAATAAAAAACAACGACCAGACTTGTCAACACACAAACTGTTCTGGGACCAGGCTAGATAACCATAACTGGCCTAGTTAAATAAAAGGTTAAATCGAATGAATAAAAAAATACTAGCACGCAGCCTAGAAAACCTGTCTATAACGTTAGCGAACTAGCTCTCGAACTAGCTGTATCAAGATGCAAATAAACCAATTTACCGTATACTTCTAATGCTTTCTCTTCCATATTTTGTGTCCTTGGTGCATTCGTGTTGTCTGGCAATCCGATGAACTGCAATACTTTGTGACTCAATGTAACTAAGTGAGACAAAGCCAGACACTATTTGAAATTTTCATATACTCGAGCTTTCAGAGAGACTTTGACATCAGTGTTTTCACGCTCCGCTAAACTAGACAGTATGTTCACCGTTTAATAAAACATACTAGCATATGGATTGGCTCATCAACGCGGTTTTTATAAGAAGACTTAAGCTTTGACATCTGCGTAGGTTGTGACAAACAAAAAGTCGTCACTAGTTAACACAGTAACAAAGTTATAAACCCCGCCCATTTAAAAAACAACGCTATCTTAATTTTAAACATAACGCTAACCTTAACCACAATGCTTAACCATACATAACCCTAACCTTAAATGAATCGCAAAAAGTACATGTTTGTTTTCATACATTTTTACGTTAGCAAACATGTTCTTTGTGGCTGTGTTATCTAGTGGGAAGCAAAACGAAAGCCTGTGCTGGCTGTTTACTTCCTCCTTCAGATTCAGGCGAAAGCAAACGCTGCAAGATGTATACAAGTTCGGTCTTCTGCTCAGCATGCATAATCATTTAGGAATTATTATTTGGTTTATTCATTAATTTATCAATATTTTCAATATATTGCCTTTAAACGGCAATTTGTGGTGTAAAATATCAAGGTTTCAACAGTGATGCTATCCTTGCTTCTGCTTTTCTTTTAAGTTTTATGGAAGACTACATATATTCCATTGCAGACATATAAAAAACAAATTAAACAACCATCACACTACTTCAGTCACAGTTCAAAGCACACCGCCACACAGGCTCAGGTGGCTGTGAGCAAGGAGCATTCATCGACAGGATTCCTTGTAATGCCTCGGGAAAAAATATATGAGCGCTATCCTTGCTTGATTATTACTGTCTTTTATGTATATATTTTTTTCGTTTTCCTATTGGGCAATAGTTAATCAGCTGATACAGAGAACCCATGTCATGTGATTTGTGTCAGGATGTAGGTAAGAATGTTTACGTGAAAGAGGAACACACGTCCACGAAAAGAAAACGATAATGTCCAAATTCTGTTTTAATTGTTCTCTCATTTGACGACAAGTCGACAGCTGACTATATGCAACTGCAAATAGATAAATTACATATGAGATCGTATCAGTTGTAAGGCATCTGCATCAAATTCGACATGATTATGATAAATATGTTGCACAGATCTGAAACTCGAGATAACTGTGCATTAGAAGTCGCTCTCATCCCGGAGAGCAACCTCTGTGAAAATGTTGTGGACACAGCAAAAGCTAAAATGGCCCAAGGCTGCTCCTTGCTCTGTTGCTTGAGTGGTGCTGGGGGGCTGACAGTCGGCGACATTTCAGAGAGCAAGGCACCGGGGAGAACGGTGGATGGCACATATACAGAGTGAGTAAAGTGAGCTAAAAGAAATGTAAACTGCCATATGCATTTGTTTCCACATTGATGATGGGATTGGTTCACACATCTCTTGTCTGTCTGTCTGTCTGTCTGTCTCTGTCTGTCTGTCTGTCTGTCTCTGTCTGTCTGTCTGTGCGTGGGTGCGTGCTATATCTTCAAAAAGTTCTCTAATTGAATGAATTCCTCGTTGTCTGTAGCTTTGCCTGGGAGGAGGTGACAGTTTACAATGGAGCCCGTGGCAACCCTAGACTTCTGGCTGTGAGCTCTGAGTGTGAGTTGACACTGTATGAACTGGAAGCAGAGGGCCCTACCTCTGGCCCTCTTGTCTCTGCCTCTGAGTTCACAGCAGAGAAGCTACTGCAGCTGGTCAAGGAGAAAGCCCAGAGTACGTGACACCAATGTCTTTATCATTATCAATTTAATTCAGATTGAAGGTAGTGGATTATATTTGTCTTCGAGACCACATTAGGGTACACTGAATTAGCAGTTGTGCCTGAAGTTATACTCATTGTTATTTTCATAGCTTTGAGTGTTATTTTACATAAATTCCAACTTTAATCTATCCATATGAATTCGTAACCTATACTAAACTGCACTGCTTGCATTTTGATTCTGCAGGTGTGGCTGAGGTGGTGTCCTTGAGGCTGCTGTCCTTTGTGGATGCCAGAAGCTTTCTCCTGCTCAACTCCAGTGTTGTGGTACAGCTGCAGTGGCAGCAGGGGGCTGAACCGGAGACCCTGTCCTGCTGCAGCATCGTTCTGCCCCCAAAGGCCCCCCTGGACACATGCACTGACTACCAGCTCTGCAGAGGCATACTCTTTGTGTTGACCACAGCTGGAGTCATATGTATCCTTAGCATTTTAATGTGTAGTAGTTAGCCCTGAGACACAGGGCTGTGTAGACTTCTATGGTGTCTAGCCATAACTGCCATAGGAGTCTACAGGCATCTCTCACAACTAAGTAGTAGGATCCTACTCTGATCCTGATTGTCATTCAGTATACTGCTCTATCTTTAACACAGTGCTCCAGATGTGTTTGACAGTGCTGAGGGGAGGAAGCTGGCCAGTGTAGACCTGCCCTCGTACCACACTGCTGGGCTGGGGGAAGATGAGCTGGCCCCCTACCTGGACTCCTTCTGTCTCCTCCAGGTGTCTCCTGACCTGGGTACTGCTGTTGCTGCCACTCAGTCTAACACTGCCTTTGCTGTCGACCTCAACCACTACTTCAGGTATTTCAGCAGTAAACAGGGAAGAACTATCACTGGGACTCGCCAAGAAGGTTTACTTGTGATTCAATCTGTTCAGTCCACCTGGATGTCTCACAATTGTTTTTTTCTTGATTCCTTGCTTCCTTTTTCTTTGCCTCTTTCCCAAAAGGCATTCAAGGAGAACATGCTTGGTTCCGCCCTTGGTACCTTTTCCTTCAATGTGTTTTTAGGAGGCGAGGAGAGAGGACACGAGCCATTAAGGGAAGGCAAATTGAGAAGGGTTTCCGATGAGCCCCTTCTTCCTTTAATTGACAGAAGTTGTTGTGGCTTTTTCCTGTTGTCCTGGTAGGATGTACCCAGAGCATCTGATGTGTCGAGTGGTCCCCAGTCGCCCTCCCCTCAGGCCCCAGGGTCCCTGTGACGAGGACAGCCTCTCCAGCTCCATCTACAGCCACACTGTGCTGGGCACCTCCTTCAGCACTGACCGGTAAGAGGAAGAGCATAGAATAGAACAGAATAGAATTCTTTGTCAGTGTTGTACATTGCATTTTAGTTAAAGGGGAGTGTATTGTATACCATTTTTTGTTTTTATCTTTAATCCCCTGAAAGTTAAATGAGGTAAATAATTATTTGTTTTCCTCTCTCCCCCTTCCCGTTATCTCCAGGTCCTGGGAAGCTAGGCTGACTTCTCTGTACAACAAGGCCAAGGCTACCCCTCCCTCTTCTCCTCAGACTCTGGGGGCTCCTTGGTTTAAGGATTTCCCCCACATCGAGTGTGGGCGGGCAGCTATCGCTGCCAAGCTCTCCCAGAGCAGAGTCCCATCAGGGGGAGCCACCATGCAGTTCTCTGTGCCCGACACAACTGCCCCAGTGCTGCTCTCTGTCTCTGAATTCTCCACTGTGTTGACCTTTGGCTCCCCTGGTAACAGCGAGACAACTGTGGCCTTCTGGGATCTGCAGTCCCAGAGTGTTACCTACCACCGGCCCACCTCGCCCACCGTGCCTATCCAGCGTACCGCAGAGGAGCAGCTCAGCCTGCTTCTGAAGAGTGAGTCTGCTACTGCACACATATGAGAGGTGTTTAGTGTTCCTGAGTGGTCCAGTCTCAGCCATGACTCAAATCTGCTTGAAAATCAGAGACAAGGTTTGAATATTGCTGTCCATCAATGATTCCCAACCAAATTTACTGAGCTAGATCAATGTTGACGAAAAAAAAGGTCACTTTTCAGTTTGTCGATCAGTATAAGGTACTATCCGCTTGCCAGGACAAGTATAAAACCATGGGTCAGACAAGAAGACAGATGGGTCAGACAAGAAAACCATGGGTCAGACAAGAAGAAAATAGATTAAAGTTAGATTGGACAAGTAAAAAAATACATCTTACAACCACGCAATGTGTTGCACACTGTCCTCCAAATTTCTGCAGAGCGCATTGGACTATAATATTGTAGGCCTGCATTGACCGTGACGAGCGGTGATTCAATCATGCAGTCAGAAGAATATGTTTTCGTGATCAAAGCGTGCGTAGTGGACTGTACACATTTGTTGATATTCATTGCTAGTCAGTGAGCCCATTTATAGCACATTTTTTGTCAGAATTAAAATCCTGGAAAATGAATGTTGTGTGCATCACCTGCATGTGGCATTGGGTTGCTGCCAAAGGAGCAAAAGAGACATTTGCGCAGAAGATAAAATAATGACATACAACAAACTAGCAAGATTACCAGCCAAACTACACTATGTTTTGAATTGGCTGTCTCGCTAGTTAACTATTTAGCTATTTGCATGTATTATTGTCATGTCTGATGTCTTAAAATAGCTCCACAGGCACTGGTGTATAATGGCAAATGACAGACATGCAGATGATACGGGTGCACAGTTGATGAAACCATGGTCATTTCAGGATGCGCCTGCAGGAAGGGTACCACATGAGGGAGGAGGATGTCTTCCCTGTAACGCACAGCGTTGAGTTTACCTGCAACGACAACAAGCTCAGTCCGATGATGCTGTGACACACCTCCCCAGACCATGACGGACCCTCCACCTCCAAATCGATCCCGCTCCAGAGTACAGGCCTCGGTGTAACGCTCATTCCTTCGACGATAAACACGAATCTGACCATCACCCCTGGTGAGACAAAACCACAACTCGTCAGTGAAGAGCACTTTTTGCCAGTTCTGTCTGGTCCAGTGACGGTGGGTTTGTGCCCATAGGCGACGTTGTTGCCGGTGATGTCTGTTGAGGACCTGCCTTACAACAGGCTTACAAGCCCTCAGTCCATCCTATCTCAGCCTATTGCGGACAGTCTGAGCACTGATGGAGGGATTGTGTGTTCCTGGTGTAACTCGGGCAGTTGTTGTTGCCATCCTGTACCTGTCACGCAGGTGGGATGTTCGGATGTACCGATCTTCTGCAAGTGTTGTTATACGTGGTCTGCCACTGCGAGGACGATCAGCTGTCCGTCCTTTCTCCCTGTAGTGCTGTCTTCGGTTGCTCACAGTACGGACATTGAGATTTATTGCCCTGGCCACATCTGCAGTCCTCATGTCTCCTTACAGCATTCCTAAGGCACGTTCACGCAGTTGAGCAGGGACCCTGGGCATCTTTCTTTTGGTGTTTTTCAGTGTCAGTAGAAAGGCCTCTTTAGTGTCCTAAGTTGTCATTACTGTGACCTTAATTGCCTACCGTCTGTAAGCTGTTTGTGTCTTAATGACTGTTCAACAGGTGCATGTTCATTAATTGTTTATGGTTCAGTGAAGCATGGTAAACAGTGTTTAAACATTTACAATGAAGATCTGTGAAGTTATTTGGATTTTTACGAATTATCTTTGAAAGACAGGGTCCTGAAAAAGGGATGTTTCTTTTTTTGCTGAGTTTACTATCCATGATTGGCTCTGGAGGGTTTTCAGTGTGTGAATTGGCTGACATCAGTCCGGGGCAGCCTGAAGCCCTTGCTTTGGATTCGGCGGGGGAGAGTGAACCATTGGTGGTGAATGCGCCTTTGATGGCGTTTTTCTCCCCTGCAGCAGAGTTCCTCCAGATTTGGGAAAGGTATTTCCTGTCCCTGCAGCGGTGAACCGTTACTTAACCCAGTTTAAAGATCTTGCTGATTTAGTGGCGAGTTTCTTTATTACAGAGTATAACAAGGGGGCTAGTCCTAGCTCAGAGGTTCCTTGGGCAGGGAATCAGAACGCGCAGTTCCTTCCTCAAGTCCAGACACGGTTTTCAAGAGTGGTGGATATGAAAACAAAAATGACAACCCTGGTTCCTGGAGATCATCCACCTGTTGGCCGGGACCCGTAGGTTGAGGCAGTCTCTCCTTTTCAGAGCTCTTTGGTTGACATTTTGATGTTCTTGCAATAGCTTTTTGGGCGGAGCCTTTCTTTTTCCACATTGAGTCTGTGGACCTGAAGTTCCTTTCCTAGAAATTTGCACTGCTCATGGTGTCGGCAAAATACGTTGGGCATCTCCACGCACTTCCTGTTTTAAGTTTGCACCTGGCAACTCCAAAGTGAAACTACATCCTAATCCAGTTGTTCTCAAGGTTATGCCTATGAGGGGGGGTCGCTGGCTTTTGAGCAGTCTGTTTCTCACCCCCACCATTTGTTTCCGGTGAACCACGAAGGCAGCATGGCCTATATGGATAGGAACAAGGATATTGTGACCAGCTTTTTTGTCTGTTTCGCTAATCCAGCTCGGGATAGGGTTCTTTCTAAGCAGCGTCTGTCTTGTTGGAGTGTGGCGGCTTCTTGGGCATTGTTCATGGGCATGAAGATTGGTGATATCTGTGCTGCAGCGAGTTGGGGTTCCCCCACATACCTTTTGTGAAATTGGATTGATTGGATGTAACTGCTCCCAGTTTTCTGTGGGATTGAACCTTGGGCTATGGCAGCGCGCGAGTACACAGTTTACAGGTTGCTGCAGGTTTTTTGTCGGAATCCTGCAGTAACCATTTTGATGGTGGATCTTTGATGTTATGGGGCTATTTTGCTTCCACAGGTCCTGGGGCTATTGTTAAGGTCAACGGCATCATAAACTTTTTCCCAGTCAGTACCAGGAGATTTTAGCCAAAAACCTGGTTACCTCCTCTGCCAGGAGGCTGAAACTTGGCCGTAAATGGATCTTCTAGCAAGACAATAACCCCAAGCATACATCAAAATCCACAAATAAATGATTAGTTATAAATGATTAGAAAATCAACATTTTGCAATGGCCATCTCAGTCTCCGGATTTGAAAACCTGCAGTTTGAATGAAAAAGATCAGTCCATAAGCGCTGACTAAGGATATCAATGATCTGGAAGGATTCTGTATAGAGGAATCGTCTAAGATCGTTCCACATGAGTTCTCCAACTCATAAAACAAGGGAGAGTAAGGCTCAGTGCCTTTCTCCTCGCTAGGTGAGGTATTGTTAAACTAAAATCTCTTTCTCTGAGCAATTGTTTTACTGCTAAAATAAAATAATATAATTTCCAAATGTTTTGTGTGCGTAAAATATAGCTCAGTATATTTATTTATTTTATACAGTAATTTTTGCTCATCTTTATCAAGGGTGTCAGTAATTTTAGACCCCACTGTAGGTTGCCCTTAGAGTTGTGCAAAGTTGGTTGAATCTTATTCTAAGCTGTAATCTGATTCACAGCTGTAATGGCTGCCAAAAGTGCTTCTACCAAGTATTACCTCTGGGTTGTGAAGACATATGCAATCATTATTATTATACCATTTTTTTTGTCTTTTTTATTAATTTGGGAAATATTCTATAATATTCTTTCACTTTCAAAATGTGGATTAGGTTGTGTAGATCGGTAAGAAAAAAATCAAATGCAATACTTTTTTAGATACCACTTGCACACTTTTCTTCTGTAAAAATTGTGAGTAGACTTTCACTGTACTGTATGTTTGGCACTGTATGTTTTCATTATTCATGTGTGTATGGATGTTGAGTGTAGCTCTTGTGTGTTGCAGCGTCAGGCCTGTCCCTGGTGCTGTTTGCTGTGTCACAGGAGGAGCTGCTCAACAGACTAATGGTATTTGGCAGTGCTGGCACAGTGGACTCTCTGTGCCACCTTAATGAATGGGGCCGCTGCGCCATCCCCATTCACGCCTTGCAGGTAGGAGGCCTGGGGCCCGTTCAGTTGGCTAAATGGTTTGCTTAATTTCACAACAGTACGTACTGAACGACACATGCCTTTGTCTTGTATTTGTAGGCTGGTCTAAAGAACCACCAGTTGGACACAGTGGACTTCTTCCTGAAGAGCAAAAAGAACGTCCTGACTCCACCCTCTGGGTATATTCTAGCTGACCAATCAGCTACCATCTCAACCCAGAGCCAGCTGAAGAGTAAGGCCTTTACAATCAATTTCATATTAATCACATAAAGCCCTAGAATCCTAAAATAAATACTTAGTATTATTGTAATTGTATGCCATAGTAATTAATACTAAGTACAAATTTGACATGCATCAAATCTAATATTATTTGTCACATGCGCTGAATACAACGTAGACCTTACTTACAGCCCTTAACCAATAGTGCAGTTCAAGAAATAGTTAAGAAAATATTTATTACATTTAAATTAAGTAAAAAATTAAAAGTAACACAGTAGAATTGCATAACAATAACAAGGCTATATGTAGGTAGGGGTGAAGTGACTATGCATAGATGATAAGATGAATCTCAGAGAGTAACAGCAGTGTAAGAACAAGGGGGGGTCAATGTAAATAGTCTGTAGAGCTTTTGGAAGATCTGGGGACCCATGCCAAATCGTTTCAGTCTCCTGAGGGGGAAAAGGTGTTGTCGTACCCTCTTCACGTCTGTCTTGGTGTGTTTGGACCATGATGTTGATGCTACACTATTTTAGGTCTTTGTGCAGGGGCGACACCTCCCTGTTATTTTAAGGGATTATCAGTGGCCCAGGCGTCTTTAAGATTTCATTACATGCTTTATGAATTTCAATGTGCAATTGATGTTTGTTTATTTTTCAATAATTATTCACTCACTTAGGTTGGAGTCACTAAAACTCATTTTTCAACCACTCCACAAATTTCTTGTTAACAAACTATAGTTTTGGTAAGTCGGTTAGGACATCTACTTTGTGCATGACACAAGCAATTATTTACAGACAAGATTATTTCACTTATAATTCACTGTACAATTCCAGTGGGTCAGAAGTTTACATACACTTAAAAAAAAAAACATTTTACAACTTTTTTTCTCCCCAATTTTGAGGTATCCAATTGGTAGTAGTTAGTCTTTTCTCATCGCTGCAACTCCCGTACGGACTCGGGAGAGGCGAAGGTCGAGAGCCATGCGTCCTCCGAAACACAACCCAACCAAGCCACACTGCTTTTTGACACAATGCACATCCAACCCGGAAGCCAGCCAGTGTGTCGGAGGAAACACCGTACACCTGGCGACCTGGTCAGCGTGCACTGCACCCTGCCCACCACAAGAGTCGCTAGTCCGTGATGACAGTATAAACACAATGGTACCACGCAGCTGTCATACCGCTCAGGAAGGAGACGCGTTCTGTCTCCTAGAAATGAACGTACTTTGGTGCAAAAAGTGCAAATCAATCCCAGAACAACAGCAAAGGACCTTGTGAAGATGCTGGAGGAAACAGGTACAAAAGTATCTATATCCACAGTAAAACGAGTCCTATATCAACATAACCTTAAAGGACGCTCAGCAAGGAAGAAGCCACTGCTCCAAGTCCGCCATAAAAAAGCGGACAAAGATTGTACTTTTTGAAGAAATGTCCTCTGGTCTGATGAAACAAAAATATAATTGTTTGGCCCTAATGACCATTGTTTGGAGGAATAAGGGGGAGGCTTGCAAGTTGAAGAACACCATCCCAACTGTGAAGCACAGGTTGGCAGTATCATGTTGTGGGGGTGCTTTGCTGCAGGAGGGACTGGTACACTTCACAAAATAGATGGCATCATGAGAAAGGAATATATTGAAGCAACATCTCAAGGCATCAGTCAGGAAGTTAAAGCTTGGTTGCAAATGGGTCTTCCAAATGAACAATGACCCCAAGCATATTTCCAAAAATGTGGCAAAATGGTTTAAGGACAACAAAGTCAAGGTATTGGAATGATCATCACAAAGCCCTGACCTCAATCCTATAGTAAATGTGTGGGCAGAACTGAAGAAGTGTGTGCGAGCAAGGAGGCCTATGAACCTGACTCAGTTGCACCAGCTCTGTTAGGAGGAATGGGCCAAAATTCACCAAATGTATTGTGGGAAGCTTTTGGAAGGCAACCCGAAAAGTTTGACCCAAGTTAAAGGCAATGCTACCAAATACTAATTGAGTATATGTACTCTTCTGACCCACTGGGAATGTGATGAAAGAAATGAAAGCTGAAATAAGTCATTCTCTCTACTATTATTCTGACATTTCACATTATTAATTAAAGTGGTGATCAAAACTGACCTAAGACAGGGAATTGTTACTAGAATTAAATGTCAGAAATTGTGAAAACTGAGTTTAAATGTATTTGTAAACTTCCGACTTCAACTGTACCTTTTCAAATATTGCATTTTGCAAATAGTGTACAGTTCAAGTGACACCTTTCATCAATTTGTCGTGTTTATGTAATGTAGTATTGTGTTGCAAGGTCAATACACTTTACTGAGTTATAAATCAGGCTGAAAATAAGGCATACATTGATAATTAAATTGAAAGCTACAATGTAATGGTTATCACTGTGAGGACCCTCTAGGTTGTAAATGCAAGTAATCTGCAAATCCTATACCATGCATGATAATTAAATGCTTGGGGGAACACAGACACATGAACAGAAACATGAACAGCACACACACGGAGAGTTACGACGGTAATGATTCATATTGTGCATTGACACATGGGAGCTATTGGGCCGACAGTCTGTCGTATCAGCCTTGCCTCCTGAGTCCTGCTTGGATCGTTGTATAGTAGGTAAAGCTTTGGAGCCCCTTAATCTAGCCCACTGGGAGTGGCTGACGAACAGAAAGGAACAAGTATTGGTATTTGGTATTTTATTAGGATCCCCAGTAGCTGTTGAGAAAGCAGCAGCTACTCTTCCTGGGGTCCACACAACATAAAACATGACATAATACAAAAAATGTATAAACAACACCAGCTCAAAGACAGAACTACATACATTAAATAAATATCACAAACACACACACACAAATGTGTATTTTATTGTGTCTGCGTTCCTGTATGTGTGTGTACTAGTATGTTGTTCCGGGCGGTATACCGTATTTTACTATACACCGGTATTTATGCACGGACCGGTTTGGGTTTTTACTTTACCTTCTATAACGGTATTTTAATGTTTGGTTTGTTAAATGTGATACGCCGTGTGTAACATCTATTTTTATAATTTACTTTGCTACTTGAGTCATCCCTCTCCACTCTCTCTCTCCATGCTGCTTTCCACACAGACCTGGTCACTCAAGGAGCGCATTTGTTGTTGCTTGACCACGAGACACTTTCGTTCAGTCTACATGGTCAACGCAGCACATGCAACAATGTTGATGACAACAATGTTGTTTCAACTTTGATCTTAATATAAATCCACACGCATTCTATAATTGCAATATTAGTTTGTGTTTCTTACATCTGCAAACAGCTAGTTTGTTATTTCTTAGCAAGTTCAGCTAAATTGTGTTAGCCACTAATGCTAATTGCTAGTTAGCTGGCTAGTCAACAAGCTATTACAAGTACTGAGTCAGAGCAAACGTAGCTAGCTAATACAGCCTGATCCCAGTACTGGTGGAGGCTTGAATCGGCATGTTTTTTGTGCAACAGTATCTTCTTAATCAGAGGAATAGGCGAAGCATGAATATGTTGGCTATATGAATAAAAATGTAATTTAGCCAAAGATTATAGGGTCCCCTAGGAAACACTGAACATCACTTTGGTTCCTACCCTGTCACAATAACTCGCCCATGGCATTTTCATTCGTTGTCATGTTAAGCACTGTATTCAAAGTGCCCACTATTATTTATATTCTAACTATAGAATTATAATAAACATTCTATTTCCATGATTCTAAAAGTTCACCGATCTAAATCGCAATTGAAGCATTTGGTTAAAAATAAGGCCTAGTATTTTTGCCCATATCGTGGCAGTGTGGAAATGCTCTCAAATGAGTGCAGGAAATGCAGGAAACTATTTTAGATTAAAGTTGAATTGAACAGTATAAAACAATCACAATTGGGAAAGACCCATTTTAAAATAATGTAGAATATATGTGTTGCCACCCCAGGGTCACAAACTACTCATAAAACAAATGTAGAACTTTTATTTTAAAGTCTGTAGAAATAGAAACTCCAGCACACTGGTGAGCATAATGCTCCAAAAATGTAACAGATCTTATATTTCAGTCTCAATAGGCCTTCATCAGGGATTTCTACTGATGTTATTAGGAGATCAGGACCAAACTTGTTTGTATGGTCTATGTTGAATCATGATAAGGTCTGATGATGGTGGGTGTTTCAAACTTTCAATAAGACAGAGGTTTCTCCCTATCCTCTAATCAAAAACATAAAATACCATCAAAAATGTGAAAAATACCATGATATGATATTTTGGCCCTATCGCCCAGCCCTAACTGTGAGCATACAGTTTGTGTGCGTTTGTGTGAGAGAAAAAGGAAGGGGACTATACCGTAAGATACCTCATGCGATGTCAGCTAGAATTACCGCTCCTAATAGTAATTGCCTTCTCACATGATGTCTCACTGTAGTCTCATCACAGCCTAGTAATTGAAATTGTGTGCATGCACCCCCATGCCTTTAATTTGTTTGTGTATGTGTGTGTGGTTGATGTTTTCTCCTACTGACTAGAATAAATGTGTTCAACCTCTGTAGTGTATTATGAGCTTCAAATTAATATTTATGGAGTGTATATGTAAAAAATATATATATAAAAAAATGAATGGGTGCCTTCAATGGGTAGGACAGTGTAATTACCAGAATGTAATGAATAGAACTGTAGCAAACACAGCCATTACAATGGCAACATTTCCCCCTACATATATGACCTAGGTACAGATCTAGGATCAGCTTCCACTTCCCCAATCCTAACCTTAACCATTAGTGGGGAACATGCAAAACTGAATAAAGATCAGCTTCTGGAAGCAACTTCATCCTACTGCAGATATGACAGTATGAGTGTTTCTCTGTTCCTGTAGATGTCCAGGATCTGTGTCCGGCTCTGGACCTTCTGCGTTGTGCCATCAGAGACAATCATACTGAGGCCCAGAGCCGACAATTTTCAGAACAGCTGCTCAGCATCACCCTGGCCTTCCTCAACACACAAGTCAGGGCCGTCCTCTCCGCCACAGAGGGTAAGACACTTCTCTCGCCGCGTTCCCCATGCTTTTGCATGCACTGCTTGCAGGTTAAACCCATGTTCATTGCTACATACGCCAGTAGATTCTGGAGGTTGCTAACAAACTTTCAAAAAACATTTTGGATAAAATGACCACATGTAAATAAAATAAAAAAGGTTTAAAAACCGTGAACAATCCCTTTAAGATTTTTGAGGGGACACTGCATCAACCTGCTTAGCTACAGCATCCAGTTGCTGTAAGCATGATGCATTAGGAGTGCTGCCTCCTAATGCATGAACATTCAATTCTCTGGCTATAGCTCTGATGGACGTTCCTGCAGTCAGCAAGCCAATTGCAACATCCCTCAGAACTTGAGACATCTGTGGCATTGTGTTGTGTGACAAAACTTCACATTTTTTGGATCTTTTATTGCAGCTCATGAGACATGGGACTAATACTTTACATGTTGCGTTTATATTTTTGTTCAGTGTAGAAAAGTCTATAGAAATAGAAACTCCAACACACTGGTGACCTTAATGCTCCATAAATGTACCAATCTTATATTTCAGTCTCAATAGGCCTTCATCAGGGATTTGTACTGATGTTGTTAGGAGATCAGGACCAAACTTGAGTTTGTATGGTCTATGTTGAATCATGATAAGGTCTGATGATGGTGGGTGTTTCAAACTTTCAATAACACAGAGGTTTCTCCCTATTCTCTAATTTCTTTCTTCACAGAGCTGGATGAGAACCTGCAGGAGTGTGTGGAGATCTTGGATAGTTACGTCTCGGATCTGCGTACCTTCATGAAGAGGTTTCCCTGGCCAACAGGTGGCGACACTTCCACCCTTGTCCCATCCCCCATACCTGTACCTGAGGAGGTGGAGAATGATGACTGGAGTTCCCTCTCTTCTGAGGTAAAAACACAGTGAAGCTTTCAGAATAGCTACTTTATTGTCGATTCTTCCACTCAAATTAATCACACTTATACACACGCACATACCCACACAAGGAGCAGAGTGGGCATGAATCCTCAGCGACATCCTAGATGGGTAATCATGATAATGGCTTGAATTTATGTCACACTTTTTAACTAAAGGCCTCAAAGCGCTTCACATTGTGCTAGGGTAACTCTTGACATCCACAACAGCCATTTTGCACCAGAATGGTTCTCCCCAATTGGCTTTCATTACATAATTATCTACAGTAATGACCAGATATCCGATTTCTGATACTGTGTGTGCGTCAAGGAGGTGGTCGAGCGGGCAGTGCTGACCAAGCAGATTCCCCGGGCCCAGGCCTACCTGAGGAGCCAGAACAGGCCAGATCAGCGGCTGGAGGAGTTGAGGAGTACGGGGCTGCGTCTGGCCTTCAACTGCCTGACACACAAAGACCTGGAGCAGGCCACTGCACTGCTCAGGAACATGGTGAGACTATGGCTATGTTCGGTTTGTTTTCACTAATCCATTCTGGAAGGATTCTGTATGGAGGAATGGTCTAAGATCCCTCCGGATGCGTTCTCCAACTCCATAAAACCTTTTAGAAAAAGGCTCATTGTCGTTATCCTCACAAGGTGAGGTATCGAAGGGTATTGAAAACTGGGGTGTCAATAATGTTGTCTTCTACCTTTTTGAGAAAAAAAAAATATTACTTGTTTAACAAAATCTCTTTCTCTGAGCAATTGTATTAGTATAAAATAATTGAATTTCCCCCCAAAATGTAGCATACAATATAATAGACCAGTATTAGAATTTATTTTATACAGTCATTTTTTTTTTCAGACCCCACTGTTGGTTGCCCTTAGTTGTTCAAAGTTGGTAGAATCTTATTCTTATTATGCCAAAAGGGCTTCCACCAAGTATTACCTCTGGGGTAATCTTTATATTCGTAGTTAGACAATGATTAACAATATAATATAAAACTAAATAAACAATATAGCAGCGAGCAGCAATGAACGGTGTTCAGAGGATGATAGAAAGGACACAAGATCAGTTGAATAGCGAAGCAAGCACTCTATCATGTAGAAACATGAAGGATCTTCCTTTATGTGCAATCATAAGTTTAAATACAACATGTGAAGTGAATCTGATGAACGGTTCATGAGGAGAAGATGATTGCAGATCATTTTTAGCATTAGCGTTACATATGCAGTAATTAGTTATTAGTAGTTTCCTTGTTTTTTTAGATATCAATACAAAATTCAGTGGGCTTCATCTTAGGGATGTCCATGATAGCGATGACAAGTTTCAAGTTGATAGGCCACCGTGGAGTGGATTTCCAGTGGTTTAAATTGACACGTAAAATCCAATTTGGATTTGTCAACTCAGCCATCTCTTAGCCAATCCCTTGGCTTTTCTCAAACTAAGTTAAGAGATATACCATGGACCTGTTACTTATCCTTCATGAGAATATGTTTTCCCAAGATGGAGGAGAATCTTTCCTGATAGACCTCATGAAATGTGGTCAGCATTAGAAAAGACACTTACATACAAAGTTTCAAGTCTCTAGGTCAAACAGGGTGGTGAATAGGAGGGTTTAAGTGAGATTGCTTATAACAGAGCCACCTATAGGCCAATCGTGCCATTCTTTTTCACCAAGTTATTCATAGCCTGTAGTTCTGTGTGCCAAATTAGAAAAAAAGGTACCAATCTATGCTTCAGTTATTTGACTATGTCAAAACTATTTATTTTTCATCTAAGAATAACAACAGCTTTGCTGTGAACCCCTAAAAAAAATCTCACAATTACCCTTGGACAAAATAACTCAGACATATTTAAGGGAGCTGATCTATAACATATTTAGACACAAGTTACAATGCAATGTCTACATGATCAAAAAAAAGTTGAACCCTTAGCTACAAAGAAAAATGGTCAACTTATATATGGCTAAAACCTAAGCTCAGAAATTATAACCAGACCAAAACACCTATGATCCAGAACCTTATGTCACCTGACAAGAAATCAAAGAACCTTGTTGAGAACTGGGATACTGCTTCTGGCAATTGAATTAGGTAGGTTCAATGCCATAAATAAAGAAGAGCGGCTATAAACTGGTTGTTTGTTTAGCAGCAAAACCGACGTGTGCACAGCTACGGGGTTGGCTTATATTGTTGGCAACATGTAAACTATATTTTTCGTTTCCAATGTTTATTGAAAAAATAAATACATTTGCACAATGAGCACTTGTTGTCTCTCAAATACATCGTTGCAGTTGTTGGAAAGCTAGCTAGCAATTATTTTACTATATTAGCATAGAGGTGACATCAGTCTAACACCTCAAACCAAGACATTATATCATCACTAGATAAAACGAGTACTGTACTAGCTCTAGGGTGCCAATAATTCTATCCATGCCATTTGTCTTTATTATTTTTTATAAAACTGTTGAACTTAAAATAAAATTGGTTCTGCAGTGTTGAAAATCCATTTTTTTTAAAATTTCACCTTGTTTTAGAATAAATGTGGGATTTCTTTGTTAATACAAGGGTGCCAATACATTTTGCCGCAACTGTATGTATGTATGTACTTGTGTGCATGTATAAGTATGATCAGTTTTCTTTGGATACAGCAAATACGGTGTCTTATAAGCCCATGTGGGCTGGGCATCATGAAGATGCATGACACTATAATATAATCAACCAATTCATCAATCATATAACATTACTTGACAGTGGTTACACTGCATGATTATTTTACATAACCCACAAGACGTAGACAGAGCTTTGCTATTCAATGTGCCCAGAGTCTGTGAAAACAGGGATGATGTTAGCATCTCACTCACACCCCATGACCCAGCAGGAATGTTGGTGTGTCCTCCATGACTAAATGGTAATTTCTCATGCAACTGAAACAGGAGTCTCCTTGTTTTTGTTGTTGTTTGTACTGTGGATAAAAAAACACCGGCATTCTCTGTTTTCAGGGTTTCAACGTAAAGAAGCAACTGCATAACATATGCCTCTACACAGATGACCGGGACCTAAGGGACTTTGTGGTAAGACCAGCATTTTGAGCAAATGCGACGATCGCATCGAACATTGACTTTCATTATTTGGATGATTTGACTGTTTTTAAAAACTCATTCCAGCCAGACAAGCGGGTACACTGCATTGAGTTGAAAAACATAGTCCTTATCAACATCTCTTTATGAACATTACCTTTTGAACTCATTACCTTTTGCCAGCCTCAGAGGCGATTTAAGATTTTGGGGGGGGGGTTTCAATTACTGTGTGCAGGTGGAGGAGTTGTCAAAGCAGAGCTATTTGTCTGATGAAGAGACACAGAGGGTGGAATTCATCAAACAGATTGAGGCTTTGTGTGCGGTGCCTGAGACGCGCTGCACAGACCCTGTGGGCAGACAACGGTACGAGATAAAACGGGACTATTCACTGCATTTGGTTTTTCAGTTTTATCTTCGTGTGCTTTTCTCCTGTCAGGATTTCTGACACTGTATCCATCTGGGTCGTGTTCTTTAGTCACCAAACAGAAGAAAACACATGTGAAGGTGGTCCCTCCCTTTTTGTGTCCTTAATGAACATGGCCCTGAATGCCAGTAGTTGTTTTTCTCTGCTTACATGACATGACAAAATGTTAGCAGTAAACATTATTATTTATTTTTTTCCTCAATCATTTATCTTTAGTCTTGCTCTATGGCAATCACTTCCTGTTTTAGCAATACGGTACTGTATACTGCTTTTTCTCAGGGTTCCTCAGATGTCCCAGACAGACCCAGGGTCTAAGAGTCTGCTGGAGGAGCTGGTAGACCAGAGAGGCTCCCAGTCAGAACAGACACTGTGGAGCTCGCTGCGTCTGGACTGGGTCAGACATTGGGACCACAACACCCAGCGAGCCATCCTGCTGTCACGCCTACAAGACTCGGGTAGGACTCTCTTAACCCTGCGTTCACACCCTATATGAGTCATTGTAAGTACGAGATCCCGATTTGGAAAAACATTCAGCTTTCAAGTGGTAAATACAAGTTGGAAACTCGTATCAGGACCCCGACTTTCCCGTCATGCTGAACTCTGACTTCACCCACAACAGAAATTAATTTGATGACAGCATTTTCTGCACTAAATCCACTCCTATAATTAAACTCCTGTCAATTTGGTTATAGTCTATGTTCTATGAGAGGGTAAAACATTTATTTTCACCATGATTTAACTTCTAAGTGGTCTGCCTGTGCAATCATTAAATTGTGTTGTGCCACGTCAGAATTCCAAATGATCACATTTTCATAAAACTTAAAAAAAAAAAAAAAAAAAAATACCTGCACTCCCGATCGCCATGTCAGCTCTGCTTCTAGCTCCTAAGCAACTTTGCACAAGCATTTCACTTCACCCGCAATAACATCTGCTAAATATGTGTATGTGACCAATACAATTTGATTTGATTTGATTACATGGTGTGGGCATACTTGTCTAGAACACATACACTACCATTCAAAAGTTTTGGGTCACTTAGAAATGTCCTTGTTTTTGAAAGAAAAGTTGTTGTTTTTTCTCCATTTAAAATAACATCAAATTGATCAGAAATACAGTGTTGACATTGTTAATGGTGGAGGCAATGTCTCTGGGTGCTTTGGTGGTCAAGTGGGAGATTTGTACAGGGTAAAGGGATCTTAAAGGAAGACTATCACTCCATTTTGCAACGCCATGCCAGAACCTGTGGACGGCTCTTAATTGGAGCCAATTTCCTCCTACAACAGGAAAATGACCCAAAGCACAGCTCCAAACTATGCAAGAACTATTTAGGGAAGAAGCAGTCAGCTGGTATTCTGTCTATAATGGAGTGGCCAGGACAGTCACCGGATCTTAACCCTACTGAGTTGTTGTGGGAGCAGCTTTACCGTATGGTACGTAAGAAGTGCCCATCAAGCCAATCCAATTTGTGGGAGGGGTGAAATCTCTTCAGATTACCTCACCAAATTGACAACTAGAATGCCAAAGGTCTGCAAGGCTGTAATTGCTGGAGGATTGCTGCAAATGGATGATTCTTTGACGAAAGTTTGAAGGACACAATTATTATTTCAATTACAAATCATTCTTTATAAATTTGTCAGCGTCTCGACTATATTTCCTATTCATTCATTTCATGTATGTTTTCATGGAAAACAAGAACATTTCTAAGTGACCCCAAACTTTTGAACGGTAGTGGACATCCGTCTATATTTCGCCATGACAAAGTATATACAGTGCCTTGCGAAAGTATTCGGCCCCCTTGAACTTTGCGACCTTTTGCCACATTTCAGGCTTCAAACATAAAGATATAAAACTGTATTTTTTTGTGAAGAATCAACAACAAGTGGGACACAATCATGAAGTGGAACGACATTTATTGGATATTTCAAACTTTAACAAATCAAAAACTGAAAAATTGGGCGTGCAAAATTATTCAGCCCCCTTAAGTTAATACTTTGTAGCGCCACCTTTTGCTGCGATTACAGCTGTAAGTCGCTTGGGGTATGTCTCTATCAGTTTTGCACATCGAGAGACTGACATTTTTTCCCATTCCTCCTTGCAAAACAGCTCGAGCTCAGTGAGGTTGGATGGAGAGCATTTGTGAACAGCAGTTTTCAGTTCTTTCCACAGATTCTGGATTGGATTCAGGTCTGGACTTTGACTTGGCCATTCTAACACCTGGATATGTTTATTTTTGAACCATTCCATTGTAGATTTTGCTTTATGTTTTGGATCATTGTCTTGTTGGAAGACAAATCTCCGTCCCAGTCTCAGGTCTTTTGCAGACTCCATCAGGTTTTCTTCCAGAATGGTCCTGTATTTGGCTCCATCCATCTTCCCATCAATTTTAACCATCTTCCCTGTCCCTGCTTAAGAAAAGCAGGCCCAAACCATGATGCTGCCACCACCATGTTTGACAGTGGGGATGGTGTGTTCAGGGTAATGAGCTGTGTTGCTTTTACGCCAAACATAACATTTTGCATTGTTGCCAAAAAGTTCAATTTTGGTTTCATCTGACCAGAGCACCTTCTTCCACATGTTTGGTGTGTCTCCCAGGTGGCTTGTGGCAAACTTTAAACGACACTTTTTATGGATATAAGAAATGGCTTTCTTCTTGCCACTCTTCCATAAAGGCCAGATTTGTGCAATATACGACTGATTGTTGTCCTATGGACAGAGTCTCCCACCTCAGCTGTAGATCTCTGCAGTTCATCCAGAGTGATCATGGGCCTCTTGGCTGCATCTCTGATCAGTCTTCTCCTTGTATGAGCTGAAAGTTTAGAGGGACGGCCAGGTCTTGGTAGATTTGCAGTGGTCTGATACTCCTTCCATTTCAATATTATCGCTTGCACAGTGCTCCTTGGGATGTTTAAAGCTTGGGAAATCTTTTTGTATCCAAATCCGGCTTTAAACTTCTTCACAACAGTATCTCGGACCTGCCTGGTGTGTTCCTTGTTCTTCATGATGCTCTCTGCGCTTTTAACGGACCTCTGAGACTATCACAGTGCAGGTGCATTTATACGGAGACTTGATTACACACAGGTGGATTGTATTTATCATCATTAGTCATTTAGGTCAACATTGGATCATTCAGAGATCCTCACTGAACTTCTGGAGAGAGTTTGCTGCACTGAAAGTAAAGGGGCTGAATAATTTTGCACGCCCAATTTTTCAGTTTTTGAATTGTTAAAAAAGTTTGAAAATCCAATAAATGTCGTTCCACTTCATGATTGTGTCCCACTTGTTGTTGATTCTTCACAAAAAAATACAGTTTTATATCTTTATGTTTGAAGCCTGAAATGTGGCAAAAGGTCGCAAAGTTCAAGGGGGCCGAATACTTTCGCAAGGCACTGTATTTCGCTGAGATGTGCTCAATCTAAACAGTGGACCAAATTATTCAACTCCATTTTTTTCCTTCAACTACCATCACGCAACACAAATGTATCCTGTGTGTGTGTTTGTGTGTGTGTGTGTTTGTGTGTGTGTGTGTGTGTGGTCGAACTGTGCCTGCGGGGCTGTTGCATTGCCACATCAACATCAGACTCTACAGAGCCACACGACCAGCAGTTTGAACATTGTAGATTGAACATTGTAGATTGAAGATTGTAACCTCCTAAATTGATAGTGCAGGTTGTTTTGGAGATTTTACAGTTAGCTACCTACTTCACATGCTGATGTTGACTTTGGTATTATCAGAGACACCTTATAGGCTTGGGGGGTCTTGAGGCTGTGTGAGAGCGATAAGATTTGACAGAATATTACAGATTTCCCCACACACACAGTAATGGTTGTACATTTTGGGCAAATCTGATGACAACCCGAATGTGTTCAGAGCATTTTGAGCCCAAACTGACATCTTTCCAAGAAGTAGATTAGGATAAAAACAACTTTGTTTGAGGCCTGTGCTCGTTTTCAAAGTGCCTGAAGCTGTTGTCTCTGCCTGCTGGTTGCTATATATGCGAGAGAGCATGCTCACATGAGAGAGGCAATGCGCACTTACAAAGACCAGAAGAGTGGCAATTTTTTTCAGTAGAGATCTTATATGCTTTGTTCTACGAGCTAATCTTCATCAGATAACATCACTTTTTTTTAAGCATTTATGTACAGTAATCAACACAAGCAGATAAAGGCTTCATAATTCATAAAGGTAATGTTAACTGTTAACAAAACGTTATAAGATCTTCTAAGCCCGTGTTAACCTCATGCATTATTTTCGCCATATATGCCAAAACATTCTTTCCCCATTAATATCCCCAATTGGAATGGCCAACAAACCAGAGGTAGAAAATGTTAACATTTTTTTTTTTTTTTAGGATGAGCTCTATTATAAAAAGTATTGTTCTCCCATATTAGTATTATTTAACCCTGTAAATCATAGGAATTTGTGGTTTTGGGTGTATTATTCCTTGAAGGACAACAGCAAAACGTTATTTATCCCATAATGTAATAGCTGTACTTTTAATTTATGGTTTACGTAGCTAGTTAGCAAGTGAATGGTCCCAAGTTGTTGTTCCGAGTTGACAAGTCGTTCCTCTGATAGGTTGTGAATGCGGCATAAGTTCTGTTTGTGCTAGGGCTGTCACTTTTTTCCCCCCAAACATTGATGTTAAAAAAAAATTGATGTGCAATATTGTCCAAAAATCCATATTGACATGCACTGTCTGCTACCAGATGTTTAATACAAATCTATCACTTCTCATTGGAGTATACTGTCATTTAACCAGCATTTTTTTGCTTTGTATGGAAAGCCATCAACAGTTTGAGTCTAACATTCGGTGTTGTCTCCCTCATAAATTACCATGCTACCGCAAATTGAGCAACATAATAGCAGAGTGTGCAACATGACAGTGGAGCACCTGTCAATTGAAACAGCGGGAAACAACTGAAAGCAACTATATCAGACCTAATCATAAGTATTCACCTTGGTTTTCTTCACATTTTATTGTGTTACAAAGTGTGATTAAAATTGATAGAATTACTCTGTATTGTCAAAGTGGAAGAAAAATTCTATATATTTTTTAAAGATTAATGTTATACCTTGATTAGATAAGTAGGTGGTTTGAAATCTTCTTAGGTGGTTAGAAATCAGATACAAATCTGATTCCTGGCCTTGCGATTTGTCTGAACAGTCAAATCGGATTTATTTGCCCTCAGGTGGTTTTTAGACGGTTATTTGACATATCTTGTTGCTTGCTAGTTACTCTGTAGGGTGTTTACCCATAAGAGTATTATTTAATTCAGTGTTTATAAAGAAATATTCAATCTATATTTTAATATTTTTTATTTCACCTTTATTTAACCAGGTAGGCTAGTTGAGAACAAGTTCTAATTTACAACTGCGACCTGGCCAAGATAAAGAAAAGCAGTGCGACACAAACAACAACACAGATTACACATGGAATAAACAAACATGCAGTCAATAATACTGTAGAAAAAGTCTATATACAGTGTGTGCAAATGAGGTACGATAAGGGAATAAATAGGCCATGGTGGCAAAGTAATTACAATATAGCAATTAAACACTGGAATGGTAGATGTGCAGAAGATGAATGTGCAAGGTGAGATACTGGGGTGCAAAGGAGCAAGATAAATACAGTATGGGGATGAGGTAGTTGGATGGGCTATTTACAGATGGGCTATGTACAGGTGCAGTGATCTGTGAGCTGCTCTGACAGCTGGTGCTTAAAGCTAGTGAGGGAAATATGAGTATCCAGCTTCAGTGATTTTTGCAGTTCGTTCCAGTCATTGGCAGCAGAGAACTGGAAGGATAGGCGGCCAAAGGAAGAATGGGCTTTGGGGGTGACCAGTGACATATACCTGCTGGAGCGCGTGCTACAGGTGGGTGCTGCTATGGTGACCAGTGAGCTGAGATAAGGCGGGGCCTTACCTAGCAGAGACTTGTAGATGACCTGGAGCCAGTGGGTTTGGTGACGAGTATGAAACGAGGGCCAGCCAACAAGAGCGTACAGGTCACAGTGGTGGGTAGTATATGGGGCTTTGGTGACAAAACGGATGGCACTGTGATAGACTGCATCCAATTTGTTGAGTAGAGTGTTGGAGGCTATTTTGTAAATGATATCGCCGAAGTCAAGGATCTGTAGGATGGTCAGTCCTTTATCTGGGAATCTCAGACGATACGAAAGAGAGGTTGTTTTAGGGGTTGCAACAATTTCGGCAGATAATTTTAGAAAGAGAAGGTCCAGATTGTCTAGGCCGGCTGATTTGTAGGAGTCCAGATTTTGCAGCTCTTTCAGAACATCATAGAGAATTGCAACAAAAAAAAACAATGGCGCATACCCTATGTCTCTTCACAAGTTACAGACTATCTACTTAGAATTTAACATGATTAGAGTAAATAGAATGTCATTGTAGCCATGCTCAAAAAGTGGCCACTGCTCAATAGAACACTTTTACTGCTCCGCCGGTGCTAACTTCAAATCTCAACTGACAGTCTAGCTAGTGGCTGCAGGTTCCTGTGTGATAACATGGGGTTTTTCTAAATGACATCTGTGGAATACAAAGCTAAATTCGGTCTTTATATTTAGAAATGTACAAAGCTAAAAGACCGAATTTCAATATTTACCCTCCCCGAAGACAATATGTTCCAATTTTCATGGGGTATTTCTGAGTCTTACCATTTTAAATCAGCATAGAAACGGACTCTCTTAAAACCTGTTATGGCTGCATCCCTTTGTTCTCAATTTCCGCCTGAAGACATACCCAAATCTAACTGCCTGTAGCTCAGCCCCAGAGGCAAGGATATGCATATTCTTGGTATCATTTGAATTGAAACATTCTGAAGTTTGTGGAAATGTTAATTGAATGTAGGAGAATATAACACAGTAGATCTGGTGGAAGAAAAGAGAAAGAAAGAGTATACGTTTTCTGTTTGTTATTGTTGTAGTATCATCTTTCACATGTACTAGAATAGCCACACAGTCAGATAGGATGCTGGAGATAATTTTGATGGATAACACAAGAGGGCAACTGTAGGTGTGCAAAGTTTCAGACTGATAACTTCAGGAATGGGTGAGCTACATGACATTTAGCATGAAGTCACCCAGGTGTCCCACACAAGTTGCCCAAATGTACCCAAGTGGCCGAAGTGGTGAAATGACCTATAACTATATACAGCAGTGCAAATAACTATATACAACATATCAAAAAGCAATTCTAACACACACACACACAAAAAATGTTAAAAATATTAGAAAATAAATATTAAAAAAAAACAGTACACCCCTTGGAAGTCCTCGTCACAATGTTTTGCTGTCTGTGCCATGTCCCATAGCAGTCTCTTTCTGATGTAAAGCAGAGGCAAACTGAACAAGTGGTGCATTTCATGTGACACAGAACACAACGACGCCTCCATGCTGTGCCCTTTTGGCCCTGAGGCACAGTCATGCCTGCAGTAATGAACTGTGGCATATGAACACTGGGGGCACAGGTAGAGCGGGCAGCTTGGCACCGGGGGCTCCCAGTCGGAGTCGCTATCACTGTGAAAGAAAACATAAAACAAATATTTGTATTGTATGAGCCTTTTATCATCACATAAAATAAACAGATATGTATTGTATAGAGCAGAGGGAACAGTCACTAAGGTGAAGTGCTGTTCCATTCAACTCCGGCCATTGTTGTTTGTGTGTGTGTGTATATATATATATATATATATATATATATATACAAACCAACACACACACACAAACAAACAAACACATTTCATTGCAAAAAAAAAAAAACTTTTTAATGTTATATATAATATGTGTATATATTTATATTTCATAAAACGGCATTAACACTTACCCGTCCAGAAGTACGTCCTGTCCTTGCAAAAACAGCTCTTCAGTTAGTTTGAATCATAACACTCCAAGATTCCTCAAACAAAAAATCTGTCTCACTTTCACTTTTTCACTTTCACTTTAGACTTTGACTTTGCTTTACCTGATTTATTCGCCATATCTTCAATGAAATCGTTGAAACTACAACTTTCTGAAATACAGCTGCGCGTAAAAAGCCTTACAGCAACTCCTCTGATCGACAAGGCGAGAATGGAGTTCCCTGCGCGTGCGATTACAAACAAGGAATTGTGGTCCAACCCAAAACCATTACATACTGGCGTTTACCTCAGCTCATTGGCTATCTATCCAGCTAGATTTCAAGAAGATCAGTGGTCATTGGGCAGAAATATAGTCAATCATTGAAGCTTCGCTAAAATTATTGGTGCGTAAGGTAGTCATTGCTCATTGTCTTCAAATCAGCTCACTTCGGTCAATACTCCCCACAAAAAAAACAATGATGTTTGGCTGTGTTGCAAACATCTAGAGGAATGCACTGAAACCAACCATGACTAGATAAACGATTGTTTACGGGGTGTAATCACGTCGAATGCTCCGTAAATTGATAGAGATGGAATTCACGGCACAAACGGTTTACAAAATGTTTCGATTTAGGCTATAAAAATTGATTTTATCAAAGAAAACGGCACTTCATTTGATCACTGGCACCCTCAGGAAGAGAAATAAGAGCAAGATATCAGAATGTAAGTCATAATTTTACCTTCAGATGTGAATGTGTAAAAACTGTAATGGCGAAAAAAAATTTCTGTTGTTGATTGCTCTTCTCAAACAAAAGCATGGGATTTGTAATAGCTATTTTAAACCTAGTTTGATTACCAAGATTCTAATATTTTGAAGGGTGTAAGACACTTGCATTTTCAAGAATGTTTAATGTTACGAAGTTGTATTTTTAGTTGTCACTCTGAAATTTCCCCTGATGTTGATCCCTGTACGGGGATCACAGCCATAACAGGTTTTAACGTTGATTGAGCGGGGTTAGATGAATAGAAAGCCATAGTGCATTTGGATCTGACAAGGGTATCAAGTTGATTTTGATTGGTCCAAACCGCAGGAAGACCTCCAAATGTTATCACCTCCCAATGCCGAAAAATGGAAGAGATTATACCAAGAGCTGGGCGGTTTAAACCAAAATATAAATGCAACATGGAACATTTTCAAAGATTTTGCTGAGTTACAGTTCATATAAGGAAATCAGTCAATTGAAATGTATTCATTAGGCCCTAATCTATGGATTTCACTTGACTGGGAATACAGATATGCATCTGTTGGTCACAAAATTTAGGGGCGTGGATCAGAAAACCAGTCAGTATCTGGTGTGACCACCATTTGCCTCATACAGCGCGACACATCTCCCTCACATTGAATTTCATCTTGTTAGTCTGTATGTACCACTCATACATTTCTACCCTGTTAGGCTAAATTATAGAGAAATTAGCCAAATTTCAAAATGTTGAAATATGTTTGATAGAGAAGTAAAAATCATGTTCAGGTGTTCACCATTATGCTAGCTCAATCTTGCTCACTCAGAGCTATGGCTAATATCGGAACAACGTTTCCCCCAGCTAGGTTCCACCTTGTTAGGATTATGTGCTGGTTGGAAAATGCACCTAAAAAAATGTAAGTGCCTGAGCTTGACCAATACATTTTTCTGACAGTAAAACAGTCCTTTTTCTGATAGAATAGCTAAATGGATTTCAAAAGTTATGTGGTCCAAAAGGCACCGTATTGTAGAAATGAATCGACTGGGAAATGTATAACTTAAAATACATTGGATTAGTTAGACAATTTTTGAGTTGATAGCAAGCAAGCTAAAGTTATTAGCTGACTGGCTTTGGACTGAACATTGCTAGCAAGTTATGCTAGCTGACGTTAGTTGCTACTTACTAGCGACAAGATCATATATCCAGTCATTCTCGTTGTCTCAGTGTGTGTCCCTCAATGTCATTCCGCTTGAATGTCTTCGGGTCTGCATTTTTAAAGGTCAAGTCCAAAATGGAGGACATTAACAATCCCCCCCCCATTTGTGCCCATAGTGCAGAATAATTACTTAAAAAGCTGGACCGCTCCAGATCTGAATGGCAAGAGTGTCTGTAAGCTTTTCTTCCAGCCCAGCACATAACTGATTACAAATCTTACCCAATTGCCATGATTTGTTAAGTTGATTATTTAAGTCCGGTGTTAAAGCTGGGCTGGGACAAAACCCTTCACACACTCTTGCTCTTCAAGACTTTCTGCAATGACTGAAACAGACCAAAGCAGGAGAACAGTTGTTCCAGGTTGAAACAGCTTACCTAGTTAAGAGGTGATAAGACTCAGACCCATTGGTTCTGGAATAGAAAAGGTTCAATTAAGGTTTGCAATTTGGCGTCAATAACGTGACAGTAATTCTAACTAAAAAAACAAATGTGTGAATATCAATTAATGTAAACTGCACCATAGCAGGTTGGACTAAATAAGGTTACATAAACATGCCTACTACTAATAAGCATCTGCTGTCCAGAGGGTAACAGCAAACAGATCAATGTTTTCCCCCTAGTAAAGTTGGCACACTGTTGACTTTTCTTGCATTACTCATCTCATGTGTATTTACTGTATTCGATACTATTCTATGGTATCTTAGTCACTTAATGTTTACATATCTGTCATTACTCATCTCATATGTATATAGTGTTTTCTATACTATTCTGCGGTATCTCATTCACTTGATAATGTTTACATATCTTGCATTACTCATCGCATATGTATATACTGTATTCTATACTATTCTACGGTATCTTAGTCAATTAATGTTTACATATCTTGAGTTACTCATTGCATATGTATATACTGTATTCTATACAGACTCTCTGACATCGCTTGTCCATATGTATTTAGTCTTAATTCATTCCTACAGTACTTAGAGTTGTGTGTATTGGGTATATGTTGTGTAATGTGTTAGATAATACTGCTCTGTCTGAGCTAGAAGCACAAGCAAATTAGATTTGATTTGAGAAAGGATGCTAATCAGTCCATCTCTGAAACCTCTCAAAAAGCTAGACCAAAATAATACAGCTAGCTGCTAGGGTTGCTACAAGGCAGGTAGTACTTGAAGTACTCCCCTACAGACACAAACAAACATTATCAAGAACGCTTAGCCTCACCATCTAGGTTAGCTAGCAAGTTAACTAGCAAGCTAGACAGTTAGTTTATAAAAGCCAAAGTAAGCTAATGTAGCCATCTAGCCAGCCTAATGTTGCTTACAAGCTAGCAATCATCAGCTAGCTCGCTAGATAACGGGTATTGTGTAAACTTGAAAACTTGCCCAAGACAGTTCACATAATTGTTCATTAAAAAATGGAGCCAGTGTATTTATTACAAAATGTTGCTAAAATTAGATAGTTAATCTTGAGATTTTTACCTTTGCCTCGATTTGGCATTCTTGTCTCTGAGTTGAAACACGGCGCTGCACTTTCCAGAATGGCCACCTAATTAGTAGGAATAAAGAACTTTGCCCACCAGAGCTGCACACATTTACAAGCACAGACTTTTGTTCCAACTGTGCAAACCCCACGATTTACAACTACAAATAATTTTGGCACAGGTTAATCTCTAAATTAGTTACAAAACTCTGAGCGCGCAGATTCAACATCAGCAAATGTAATTTTGATTCACAGAAAAAGATTAATCAGTCGCAATTTTAGTAAATTAGTTTCATTCATCCTCAACACATTTCAAGTTACACGTTTGCAAGTGTTGTATTTATTCACACAAAGTTACGTGCTTGCGAGTGTTTTTGCATTTATTCTCAAAAGAAGTTACATGTTTGCTAATATTTTTTGCAACTACAAAACTGATTATACAGGTGCAACTCACATGTGACTCCCCATCCTCGATTGGGTCTTATATAGAATTTTTTTTAATTGTATTTTTATATTGGACAAAAGTAGAGACTGGTATATGGTATATCATCTACTGCAGTTGAGGAACAATGGGAAAGTAATTCTGCTTTGAAAGTTGATAAACTTGTACCCCACTTTGAAGAAAATGTCCCTTGAATGTTTTGGTACACCTACTGGAGAGCTCTTCTTTGTCTGCACCCATTATGCGTTGTTCGCACCCTCTTAAGCCTTAGCCCCACCCATCTCTTTTAGGATTCACATGTGAGGCCATGTGCTAAACAGAGTGAATAATGTAGGAAACAACCAAATATTTCACGACTAAAAGTGGTGAAAGTAGTAGCACAAATACACTTTATCTAGTTCTTGGCCTATATCCTAATCTGACTTTGGTGCAGGTCATGCTGTTCTTCTTATTACAGTCTCTGGTAAACACACTATCAAATAAAATCTATGTTTATTTGTCACATGCACAGGATACCGAAGGTGTAAACGCTACAGTTAAATGGTTGCTGAAATAGAAAGTGTCCAGATAACAATGATAAAATATGCATACAATAATTGTATATTATTCTTACCCAGGCACACTTGTCTAAATTGATGGGTCATGTGAAAGAAATACTATAACAACCCCCCAGCTAAGTGGATGGGTCACTATTGTCTAGACATGTAAACATGTACACATGTTAATGAAATACAATAGATGGCCGTAATCACCCCCATAATTAGCAATGCAAATTGTTTTCTGATACACAAATAATATTATTACGCAGATCATACACGTAATGTCAGCTAGAGAACCAGCAAGCTAACGTTCGCTAGCTACCTAACAGTACGCTTTTACTTGCAATGAAAATGACTTTCTGACAAAATTAGAAACGTATAATATCTGAAAATGTAGCTAGACACTTACCCGTATACGCGGATGAACGCATCACAGGCAGACTGCTACCCCTTTAACTCCATTTTGTTTGTAGTTACACCTGGTTTGGCCTGCGTTGTGTCAAGTGACTCCGGTTCACACTCACCGTAGTTGTAGTCCATTACAACAAAAATTCAGGTCAGCAATGTTGTTGAGAGCAGTCCATGTTGTAGAGAGCAGTCCAACGTTAGGTCTTTAAAAAAACCTGCGGTAGCCAGAATTACCTCCACATACTGAGCAGCTCACGTTATAGACAGACGCACTCTACATGGCAGAGCATTCCGAACTCCTCTCAGCATATCCAGCCCATCCATTATCTCAGCCAAATATGGCTAGCAGGATGGTTCCTCATTTTTTTCATGGCTAAACCAACCAGGCTCATAATTAAACAATTATATTCATATTTACAGATGGCATACACATTTGTTATTAAGGCACATGAAAGTTCACATGTTCCAGATGGCATTTCTGCCAAAGAACGCATTTTGATTTAAAAAATAAATAAATAATAAAATGTAAAATTGCCTCCTGTGAAGTAGTGACGTGTGACATACGACTCAATTCTTGAAAAGGGTCACAAATTTTACGTGCAAATCATACTTTACATGCTTGTACACTTATGTCTCTAATTACTTTCATATCTTCCGCTCATTAACTACAACTTTAGTGTGGAAGGGTGATATTTAAGAAATATTATGTTTTTATTCAAATTCAATACTGTATTGAGCAGTTAAATGAGCAATTGACACTTTTCAACCTGTGTTTATGTTTGACCAGCAGCTGTCAGTTCCTGTGACCCGGGGGTCCTGTGGTCATACCTCACCTCCCACCACGACCAGCGGAGGGTCACCGAGTGGATTGAGAGCCTAGCCGCCCAGAATGGTGACCCTTCCAGCGCCCCCCAGTGGCCCGCCCTCACGGCAGAGGTGGTCAACAACAACACCCGGTGCAGCACCCACATGAGGAACCACATCCTCTACATGTTGGCCAGGTAGACCCTATTCTGGGATCATCTTAGTCCTGTTTGAGGACAGTAAAGTATTAATCTGTTCATCTCTCGTGGATGCATGTAAAATAGGATGGTATCGTAAGACTCCTTAAAAACACGGCACTTCGCCCGGGTTACATCTTAGTGGGCGTGGCTTATACTGGGTACAGTGCACTTTTTTGTATTTATTTTTATTTTAGCCTTTATTTAACAAGGCAAGTCAGTTAAGAACAAATTCTTAGGCGAACTTTGTGCCCGATGCGCATTCATGTAAAAACGTTTTACCAGACACAAACTCCGTCGACACGAAGTGATGGTGAGTGAAGATATTTGTAGGCAACTAGTGTTGCACTGTACACCGAAGCTTGGTTCATTACTATAATTTTTTGTGAAATCAACTAAAAGTATTGAAGTTATTAGAAAATGTATTTGCCCTATAATTTTTTTAATTTTTAATTTTTTTTTAAATCATCTAAAAGTATTGAAGTTATTAGAAAAAGTATTTGCCCAAGTTTATCATAAGACATGTACAGAATGTACACTACCGGTCATTTTTACTGTTTTCTACATTGTGGAATAATAGTGAAGACATCAAAACTATGAAATAACACATAAGGAATCATGTAGTAACCCAAAAAGTGTTAATAAACAAATCAGAATGTTTTATATTTGAGATTCTTCAAATAGCCACCCTTTGCCTCGATGACAGCTTTGCACACACTTGATATAGGTCACCAAGTGCTAACAGTCAGTATCTAAATAATATGTGTGAAATTGATAGTGTATGTGATGTAAACAGAGAGGTCTACTTTCTTGGGGACCTGAATATTAACTGGTTTTCAGCATGCTGTCCGCTCAAGAGGACGCTTCTCACTGTGTGAGAACCAGTGCCTGTAATCTCTTTCAGGTTATTAATCAACCTACCAGGGTGTTTACAAACACTACAGGAAAAATATCATTCATATGTATTGATCACGTTTGTACTAATACTGTAAAACGTTGTTCTAAAGTTGTATCCGTACCCATTGGATGCAGGGATCACGATATAGTGGCTATATCTAGGAAAGACAAAGTTCTAAAAGCTGGTCCTTAAATAGTGTATTAGATCATCCAAAAGATTTTGCTGTGACTCTTATGTGGATGATGTTAAAAATACTTTTAGGTCTGATGTGATTAATAAAGTGCTTCCAGATACTGCACTTCATGAATATATGACATTTCTTCTTCCAATTTTTGATAAACATGCATTTGTTAAAAAACTGACTGGTAGAACTGTGAAGGCTTCATGGATTGATGAGTTTCTAATGAATCTGGCTGGACATCTGACTTACTGCAAATTGAGAAATGATGTGACTAAACTCAATAAAAAGAAAAATAAACAGTATTATAAAGCCAAGATCAATGATATACAGTGCTATCAGAAAGTATTGAGACCCCTTGACTTTTTCTACATTTTGTTACATTTACAGCCTTATTCTGAAATGGACACAAAAAAATATTCAGCAATCCCCATAATGACAAAACGAAAACAGGTTTTTAGAAAATGTATTAAATATTTTTTTTAAACAGACCTTATTTACATAACTATTAAGACCCTTTCCCATGAGACTCGAGATTGAGCTCGGTGTACTTTTTCCATTGATCATCCTTGATGTTTCCACAACTTGATTACAGTCCACCTGTGGTAAATTCAATCGATTGGACATGATTTGGAAAGGCTATATAAGGTCCCACAGTTGACAGTGCATGTCAGAGCAAAAACCAAGCCATGAGGTCGAAGGAATTGTCATTTGAGCTCCGAGACAGGATTGTGTAGAGTCAAAGATCTGGGGAACAGTACCAAAACATTTCTGCAGCATTGGAGGTCCCCAAGAACACAGTGGCCACCATTATTCTTAAATGGAAGAAATTTGGAACAACCAAGACTCTTACTAGAGCTGGCTTTTGGCCAAGCTGAGCAATTGGGGGAGAAGGGCCTTGGTCAGGGAAGTGACCAACAACCAGATGGTCACTCTGACAGAGCTGCAGAGTTCCTTTGTGGAGATGGAATAACCTTATAGAAGGACAACCATCTCTGCAGCACTCCACCAATCAAGCCACTTCTCAGTAAAAGGCACATGACAGCCTGTTTGGAGTTTTCCAAAAGGCACCTAAAGACTCTCAGACCATGAGAAACAAGATTCTATGGTCTGATGAAACCAAGATTGAACTCTTTGGCCTGAGTTCACCATCCCTACGGTAAAGCAGGATGGTGGCAGCATCCTTGATGAAAACCTGCTCCAGAGCACTCAGGACCTCAGACTGGGGTGAAGGTTCACCATCCAACAGGACAACGATCCTAAGCACACAGCCAAGACAATGCGGGCGTGGTGGGAAGGAGTCTACAGCAATCAGGCCTAGCAGATCAGAGTTTTTGATTAGCAGGTTAAGCATTCCGGTAGTTGTAAGGATTGGAGGACATGGGTTATTCTCATGAGAGAAAAACTTGTTCAGGTTTCCATCGCGAAACTTGCTCGCTATGTAAAGTTGAACGTGTACAATCACATTTTAATGCTGATATTAGCTTTTTCTCCTTTGTGACTAGCCTTGCCTTAACATTTTTAAAGAGTGGTGCATTTTCCCTCTTATTGCTCTGGTGGATGGATGTGTTCCTATCCACAATGACTTCCTTGAGAGATTGAGAAGTGCCGAGTTTCTCAGTGGTAATGAAATCTTTGCTTGCACAATTGCATGTATCCAAAACCAGAAGACCTGGACATTTATCTAGGAATGGATTCCCCTTACATGAAATTGTTGCACAAGCTGACCATTTGATGTCTGGTGTGATGAACTTTGCTCGTGTTGAAGGTTTTGTGTTAAAAGGGGACACTACATTCAAAAGCTGGGATTCAAAATCAACCAGTAGTATGTCCTGCTACTACCATCCATCTCCAGAAGGCAGTAGGGTTCTCCGTTCCTTTTAGTGGGTTTCCCCTGTTCCTTTTACCAGCTAATTGTTTTGCACATGGGCTTGGTCAAGTGGCATGCATTAGAACCTGTTTTGTGTTTTTGGCAAGACCAGGAAGTCTGAGAATCTTGCTAAAGTTAGCTGGTAGAGCTTTCATGTCTCATGTGGATAGGAATCCACCTTGCATAGTTTGTTCTGTCCAGTGCAAAGAACCAAGGCCTCTAATGTTCCAACATAAAGACCAAGATCTCTAGTTATGTGTGTACAGACAAAAATCATCACTCGTCTTTCAAATTCAAGAACAATGTTCCAGAACTGGAATGTTGAATACCTGCTTTCCATGTATGCAAAGAAGTGCATGTGGATTCGAACAGCCAAACATCTTTCAGGAATTTTGACAATGAACATAAAGTAACTTGATGACTGTGCCTGGTTTTGGTCAAGTGTGCTGCCACTCCAGCAAATGCTTACCCAGCACCTTACAACGTTCCCTGTTGGTCCCTTGGCATTTTCCCTCAGGACGTTAGCTGGGTAGCTGTCTGGAATTAATATTATACAGTGCCTTGCGAAAGTATCCGGCCCCCTTGAACTTTGCAACCTTTTGCCACATTTCAGGCTTCAAACATAAAGATATAAAACTGTATTTTTTTGTGGAGAATCAACAACAAGTGGGACACAATCATGAAGTGGAACGACATTTATTGGATATTTCAAACTTTTTTAACAAATCAAAAACTGAAAAATTGGGCGTGCAAAATTATTCAGCCCCTTTACTTTCAGTGCAGCAAACTCTCTCCAGAAGTTCAGTAAGGATCTCTGAATTATCCAATGTTGACCTAAATGACTAATGATGATAAATACAATCCACCTGTGTGTAATCAAGTCTCCGTATAAATGCACCTGCACTGTGATAGTCTCAGAGGTCCGTTAAAAGCGCAGAGAGCATCATGAAGAACAAGGAACACACCAGGCAGGTCCGAGATACTGTTGTGAAGAAGTTTAAAGCTGGATTTGGATACAAAAATATTTCCCAAGCTTTAAACATCCCAAGGAGCACTGTGCAAGCGATAATATTGAAATGGAAGGAGTATCAGACCACTGCAAATCTACCAAGACCTGGCCGTCCCTCTAAACTTTCAGCTCATACAAGGAGAAGACTGATCAGAGATGCAGCCAAGAGGCCCATGATCACTCTGGATGAACTGCATAGATCTACAGCTGAGGTGGGAGACTCTGTCCATAGGACAACAATCAGTCGTATATTGCACAAATCTGGCCTTTATGGAAGAGTGGCAAGAAGAAAGCCATTTCTTAAAGATATCCATAAAAAGTGTCGTTTAAAGTTTGCCACAAGCCACCTGGGAGACACACCAAACATGTGGAAGAAGGTGCTCTGGTCAGATGAAACCAAAATGGAACTTTTTGGCAACAATGCAAAACGTTATGTTTGGCGTAAAAGCAACACAGCTCATCACCCTGAACACACCATCCCCACTGTCAAACATGGTGGTGGCAGCATCATGGTTTGGGCCTGCTTTTCTTCAGCAGGGACAGGGAAGATTGTTAAAATTGATGGGAAGATGGATGGAGCCAAATACAGGACCATTCTGGAAGAAAACCTGATGGAGTCTGCAAAAGACCTGAGACTGGGACTTGTATGAGATTTGTCTTCCAACAAGACAATGATCCAAAACATAAAGCAAAACCTACAATGGAATGGTTCAAAAATAAACATATCCAGGTGTTAGAATGGCCAAGTCAAAGTCCAGACCTGAATCTAATCGAGAATCTGTGGAAAGAACTGAAAACTGCTGTTCACAAATGCTCTCCATCCAACCTCACTGAGCTCGAGCTGTTTTGCAAGGAGGAATGGGAAAAAATGTCAGTCTCTCGATGTGCAAAACTGATAGAGACATACCCCAAGCGACTTACAGCTGTAATTGCAGCAAAAGGTGGCGCTACAAAGTATTAACTTAAGGGGGCTGAATAATTTTGCACGCCCGATTTTTCAGTTTTTGATTTGTTAAAAAAGTTTGAAATATCCAATAAATGTCGTTCCACTTCATGATTGTGTCCCACTTGTTGTTGATTCTTCACAAAAAAATACAGTTTTATATCTTTATGTTTGAAGCCTGAAATGTGGCAAAAGGTCGCAAAGTTCAAGGGGGCCGAATACTTTCGCAAGGCACTGTATGTTGACTGTTTTGAAAATACCTTTAGCTAGCTAACCAACAAGACCTAACATTTTAAGTGAACAAAATCTGTGGCTATTGTTTGTTGACAGAACAACCATGTGTCCGCTTTAAAGTCTGATTACAATTACACATGTTCCCATTCAATTAGCTACATAATGTAACTCCTAGAGCGTGTTGGCAATTCTATCTGTTAGGTTAGTCAGTCAGTCGAGCAGTGAATTTCAAACAGATTCAACCCAAAGACCAGAGAGGTTTTCTAATGCCTCGCAAAGAAGGGCACCTATTGGTAGATCAGAAGAAGAAAAAAAAGTAGACATTAAATATCCCTTTGAGCATTGTGACGTTATTAACTTGTTAGGGCTAGGGTCCTTTTTTTCTGAATTTCAGCCTGACTGATGTGCCCAAAGTAAACTCCCTGTTACTCAGGCCAGAAGCCAGGATAGACATTAAATATCCCTTTGAGCATTGTGATGTTATTAATTACACTTTGGATAGTATATAAATACAGCCAGAGAGGAAGGAAACAGCAGAGAGGAGAGGAAGGAAACAGCTCAGGGATTTCGCCATGAGGCCAATGGTGACTTTAAAACATTTACAGAGTTTAATGAGTGTGATATGAGAAAACAACTGAGGATGGATCCACAACACTGTAGTTACTCCACAATACAGACATAAATGGTAGAGTGAAAAGAAGTAAGCCTGTACAGAATAAAAATGATTCAAAACATGCATCCTGTTTGCAACAAGGCACTGAAGTAAAACTGCAAAATAATTGGCAAATAAATTTACTTCATGTCCTGAATAGAAAGTGTTATGGTTGGGGCAAATCCAACACAACACATCACTGAGTACTACTATTCATATTTTCAAGGATGGTGGTGGTGGCTGCATCATGTTATGGGTATGCTTGTGATCGGCAAGGACTGGGCCATTTAAAGAAAATGTAAACCCTAGAGGAAAACCTGGTTCAGTCTGCTTTCCAACAGACACTGGCAGACATTCACTTTTCAGCAGGAAAATAACCTAAAATAGAAGGCCAAATATACAGTCGTGGCCAAAGGTTTTGAGAATGACACAAATATACATTTTCACAAAGTCTGCTGCCTCAGTTTGTATGATGGCAATTTGCATATACTCCAGAATGTTATGAAGAGTGATCAGATTAATTGCAATTATTGCAAAGTACCTCTTTGCCATGCAAATGAACTGAATCCCTCCAAAATATTTCCACTGCATTTCATCCCTGCCACAAAAGGACCATCTGACATCATGTCAGTGATTCTCTCGTTAACACAGGTGTGAGTGTTGACGAGGACAAGGCTGGAGATCACTCTGTCATGCTGATTGAGTTTGAATAACAGACTGGAAGCTTCAAAAGGAGGGTGGTGCTTGGAATCATTGTTCTTCCTCTGTCAACCATGGTTACCTGCAAGGATACACGTGCCGTCATCATTGCTTTGCACAAAAAGGGCTCTCCTAAAGTTGATTCAGCTGCGGGATCGGGGCACCCCCAGTACAGAGCTTTCTCAGGAACAGCAGCAGGCAGGTGTGAGTGCATCTGCATGCACAGTGAGGCGAAGACATTTGGAGGATGGCCTGGTGTCAAGAAGGGCAGCAAAGAAGCCACTTCCCTCCAGGAAAAACATCAGGGACAGACTGATATTCTGCAAAAGGTACAGGGATTGGACTGCTGAGGACTGGGGTAAAGTCATTTTCTCTGATTAATCCCCTTTCCGATTGTTTGGGACATCCGTAAAAAAGCTTGTCCGGTGAAGACAAGGTGAACGCTACCATCAGTCCTGTGTCATTCCAACAGTAAAGCATCCTTAGACCATTCATGTGTGGGGTTGCTTCTCAGCCAAGGGAGTGGGCTCACTCACAATTTTGCCTAAGAACACAGCCATGAATAAAGAATGGTACCAACACATCCTCCTAGAGCTACTTCCCCCAACCATTCAGGAACAGTTTGGTGACGAACAATGCCTTTTCCAGCATGATGGAGCACCTTGCCATGAAGCAACTAAGTGGCTCGGGGAACAAAACAAAACATCTATATTTGGGTCCATGGCCAGGAAACTCCCCAGACCTTAATCCCATTGAGAACTTGTGGTCAATCCTCAAGAAGCGGGTGGCCAAACAAAAACCTGCAAATTCTGTCAAACTCCAAGCATTGATTATGCAATAATGAGCTGCCATCAGTCAGGATGTGGCCCAGAAGTTAATTTACAGCATGCCAGGGCAGATTGCAGAGGTCTTGAAAAAAAAGGGTCAACACTGCAAATATTGACTCTGCATCAACTTCGTGTAATTGTCAATAAAAGCCCTCGACACTTTTGAAATGCTTGTAATTATTATTCCATAGTAACATCTGACAAAAATATCTAAAGACACTGAAGCAGCAAACTTTGGAAATTAATATTTGTGTCATTCTCAAAACTTTTGGCCATGACTGTACACTGGAGTTGTTTACCAAGATGACATTGAATGTTCCTGAGTGGCCTAGTTACAGTTTTCACTTAAATCAGCTTGGAAATCTTTGGAAAACCTTGAATGGCTGTCTAGCACTGATCAACAACCAACTTGACAGAGTTATAATGTGCAAATATTGTACAATACAGATGTGCCAAGCTCTTAAACCTTGTTCACATTGCAGCCCTTAATGCTCAAATCAGTTTAGTTTTTAAAATCAGTTTTGGAATAATGCCTGTCCAAACAGCAAGTTACAAGTGACCAAATCGGATTTGTGTATGTTCAGACAGCAGTCATTTGCTGACATGGCTACCCTAGTTGTCATAGTGACAACAGGTGTGTGTGTGTGCAGGGATGTAGATTGATTGGTGGTGGTTCTCCTGTTTCCTATCACTTAGAAGTTATGTAGCAAGCTTCGGTGACATCAATGCCTGCCATGTATGTTTGCCAGTTGTTTTGAATGTTCAAAATCATAAGGTAAGAGCACTTTTAAAGCCTCAAAGGATAAGATGATCCAACTTTCAAATTGAGTCCTTTTTGGCTAGCCACAACAGTCAACTAGCTAGCTGTTTAGCTTTCTAGGACATTCACTAATTTGTTTCCAAACAATTTACAAGCTAATTAGCTACCACATGTTATTGTCAAACTGTCAACCGAGTACCTAGCAACCAACAACGTATGCCAAGAAACCGTCTAAAAAAAAACACTTCAGGGCAAATAAATCAGATTTTACTGTTCAGATCAAAGTCGCATGGCCAGGAATCAGATTTGACTTCAAACCACCTACGAAAGTGATCTGAAATGTGGATTGAAATATCAGATTCCATGTGCTTTTTGGTTGTTCAGACTGTAGGAAAAAGAACAGATTTGAATCGGTTATGCAAAAAACTTAGATCTGAGTCACTTCAAACTGCCAATGTGAACAAGGCTTTAGAGACTTAACCCAGAATGACTCACAGCTGTAATCGCTTCCAAATGTCATTCTAACATGTATTATCGCAGGGGTGTGACTATTTTATGTATATTCGATTTCTTTATCTAATTTTTTTATAAAATTGCAAAAAAAATCTATAAACGTGTTTTCACTTTGTCATTATGAGGTATTGTGTGTAGATGGGTTAGATAAAAACTAAATGTAATCAATTTTGAATTCAGGCTGTAACACAACAAAATGTGCAATAAGTCAAGGGGTGTGAATACTTTCTGAAGGCACTGTATGTTTAGTAGAAGAAATACTGGAGCCAAAATCTAAAAAATAAAGAAAATAAATGTATTATATTAAGGTGCTTCTTTCTGGATTAGTAGGCTTACTTGCGAGCCCACCATAGTAGAAGCAGAGAAGCAAACTCACAGTAAAAAATGTAGGCAAGTGTCGGCCTCTTGTGGCCAAACTGGTATTGCACCCTACACTGCTGAATACACGTAATGAATAGTCATATACGGTATATTACACTAGATATGTAAGAAAGCTATGTTAGCTGCTAACCTCCATCACCCACCACTCTCTTTGCAGGAGAGGAGTGTTCATCCAGGCCGAGATGGCTGATTTTGAGCAGCTGTTGTGGAGGCTGGGCCAGGCAGGTGGGGTGATGCAGGCCAGCCCACCCATTCCCCAGTACCGCTCCCCTCAAGGACATGACTTACACACACGCTTCATCCACCACTGCCTGGACAATGGCCTTCGCTACCTGCTCTACACCTACCTGGAGCACAACAGGTGAGGGAAAGGGACAATCAATATTTCATGACTATTTGCTAGGAGGAGGCTATGACTGAATCTCAAACCGAACACTTGGCCCCAGAGCCCTTTTTGTCTTGAGTGGCCACTTGCTGATGTGTTCAGTGTTTCCAAAAATGTTTCAGTGATAATTTCTACGATAGCCTGGCTAATCCGAGTCACTCGACTCACAGCAAAGGAGAGCTGTGACACGCTGGTCTGGATAGGAGGCCATTATAAATGCAGTATTCTGCAATTTTTCATTGAGAATCACTATTGGCTCCTTAATTTGTCGCTAGATGACATTTTGCCATTGCCGCAACAAAGTCACAGCACCAATTTGCCTTGCTGCGGCACAGGTGCGGGCGTCAGTTGAGTATGGCAGTCGCCATACCCTAGCTCAAGACCAACAATTTAAAGTAGGCCATTTTTTTGTGGGAACTAAAATCATTCCAATCCCGATTTAACATGCAATAGCTGTTTAGAGTATTGCTTGGCTGGCTTTAGGACCATGGGGAACATCGATCGGCCTGGGCTCCTTTTCTATCACTTTTAGAATGCAGAGTGTGCCAGTGTGCTTTGCCAGTCAGCTGTTTAGGCAAAAATATACATGTCCTGTATTTGGCTTCAAAGACGACAATTGTAGGCTATAACATAAACTCAGCAAAAAAAGAAACGTCCTCTCACTGTCAACTGTGTTTATTTTCAGCAAACTTAACAGGTGTAAATATTTGTATGAACATAAGATTCAACAACTGAGACATAAACTGAACAAGTTCCACAGAAATTGAATAATGTGTTCCTGAACAAAGGGGGGAGTCAAAATCAAAAGTAACAGTCAGTATCTGTTGTGGCCACCAGCTGCATTAAGTACTGCAGTGCATCTCCTCCTCATGGACTGCACCAGATTTGCCAGTTCTTGCTGTGAGATGTTACCCCACTCTTCCACCAAGGTACCTGCAAGTTCCCGACATTTCTGGGGGGAATGGCCCTAGCCCTCACCCTCCGATCCAACAGGTCCCAGACTTGCTCAATGGGATTGAGATCCGGGCTCTTCGCTGGCCATGGCAGAACACTGACATTCCTGTCTTGCGGGAAATCATGCACAGAACGAGCAGTATGGCTGGTGGCATTGTCATGCTGGAGGGTCATGTCAGGATGAGCCTGCAGGAAGGGTACCACATGAGGGAGGAGGATGTCTTCCCTGTAACACACAGAGCTGAGATTGCCTGCAATGACATCAAGCTCAGTCCGATGACGGACCCCCCGCCTCCAAATCGATCCCGCTCCAGAGTACGGGCCTCGGTGTAACGCTCATTCCTTCAAATATAAACGAGAATCCGACCATCAATAGAAAATCCTCTTTAGTGTCCTGAGTTTTCATAACTGTGACCTACCGTCTGTAGGCTGTTAGTGTCTTAACGACCATTCCACAGGTGCATGTTTATTAATTGTTTATGGTTCATTGAACAAGCATTGGAAACAGTGTTTAAACCCTTTACAAATTAAGATCTGTGAAGTTATTTGGATTTTTAAGAATTATCTTTGAAAGTCAGGGTCCTGAAAAAGGGACGTTTCTTTTTTTTTGCTGAGTTTATGTGCATTGTCATGCAGTGACTGGAAGATAATTGAGACAATGCAAATCATTAATGATTACTTATTTGAGCAAAAAATGTTTACTTCTTGCTGTTGGCCAACTTCATCATCACTCTCTGCCTGCATCCCTAATCCCTCTAGCCTACTAGCCCAAAGACAGGCAGATGGTGATATTGAGTCGTTTCATCTTACTGTACAAAGGCAATGTAAGCAGCTGTCATTACACTCGTGTCCCGCGTGAGCCAGTTCGTAAATAAAACATTCTCCATTCAGCCTGTAAAGGCATTGATTTCCTCCTTACCTCAATTTAAAGGAGAGAAGGTGGGGAATTTGAAAAAAATATGCACACTTTCTTTATTAAATGTCTAGGAATGCTAGTCCTGGATGTTGTGTATCGCGTTCAGCCAATCAGGTTGCAGCAGTTTGTTGTTTACGCCTGGCTGAACGCAGGGTACAACATCAGGAATTAGCATTAGCCATTCTAGCATGGTGGTGTAAAATGAGGTTTCATAGAGAAAGTATGCATATTTTCCCTTTTTTTTTTCTCTCGCTGCCATGCTATTAAATCGAGTTAAGGAGGGGATGTTTTCAGTACGAACCGGTACATGGGGGATACGAGTGTATAGCCCGCTGCATACACTGCTTTTGGACGGTAAGATGAAATGTGGGTAGATGCTCAATTCGCCCGCCTCATTCTCACGAATGTATCCCGCTGTTTATGAAGTTTTTCATTCAACATGTGGCAATGAGAAATTGGTGCTACAATACCTTTTTTTAAGAAATACGGCACCTTCAAGCACAACTCCTTAGCTAGATGTAAACTTGTGCGACTAAAGCCGGGCGTGCACTGCACGATTTTTGGCCCAAATTTAGCTGTCCCAGACATGTTTTTGAGATCGGAGACAGAATCCCCATGTCGTTGCCTACTCAACGCTCTGCCATCATCAACGCTCGTTTAATAAGAGCAGATCAGAGACACAATCTTAGGGCTCGCGATCCCGTCTTTGTCGGCACAATGCTCTTGTAGTGTGAGATGTGCAACGTATGACAAGTTTTGAGAACGGTGATCAGAAATGGCCAGTGAGCTCACCGGTAAGATGATGACTTTGCATCACCCAGAATGTGTAGACTTTCGAGCAGGAGCGATGACTACTACCTACTACTAGTATGCATTTATACTTTTAGAAGCCAAATTGTAAAACTGTTACAGCTCTGAAGTTCACAAGCACTGTTATCAAATTCAAATTGTATTGGCTAGATATTTCATCTCTGTATGGCAGAGGCAGCTTTGAGCCACAGCATGTTCTAGCTACGTTAACAATCTGTTAATGTGGTCACATCGTTGTTTTCGCGAGACATCGTGGTATTGAGCATCCTCATGATGCAAAAACGTTCAAATGAATTACAGATTTCTTGATGATTCATTCAGACTATTTTGAGGGCGGCAGGTAGCCCAGCGGTTTGAGCATTGGGCCAATAACCAAAAGGTCTCTGGTTCAAATTCCCAAGCTAACAAGGTAAGAAATCTGTCTTTGTGCCCTTGAGCAAGGCACTTCACCCTAATTTAATCCAGGGGTGCCATACTACTTTGGCTCACCCTGGAAAAACAATTTGCTCCAGTGTATGTGACAATAAAACAAATATATTTTTCTTTAGTAGTGGCTTTGTTGTTGCTAGGTAACACGCTAAGATTTGTGGTTAGAACTTGCTGCCTCGGGAGCCGAGTTGGCACAGGATGCCCACTTGGTAGAGAGGTTGCTGAAAGACACAGTAGAGCCCTCGATCACTCGACAACTAACCGCTGAGATTGACTTGTGTTCGGTTTGAGATTCAGCTAATGTATTGTATTTATTGTATTAGGAGCTTACTGATCTTGGTTTTGAAAGTATTTTCAATTGTCAAACAAACAATCTCCTTCTTTGAAGCTATTTGTGGCTCAGATGACACTGCATTTGTGAAATATACTGTATGTTTTTGTAGCTCGTGCTCCATGTTTGTTTTCTTTCTTTGTATCAGGTTGACACCCAGGAATTGCCCTGCTCTAGCTGATAATGGTCTATATGAAAGTCACCCGTGGTTTGAAATGCTGGTGAAAATGCAAGAGATTACCAGAGACCTCTCAGGTATGGCAGTTTTAGTTATGCGGTGATGGGTTCTGATTTCTTAACCTTTGGAATCATGAAATATACTTATTCATTTCACTGAGGGAGAGAGGGTAATGTATAACGTTTACATTATGTCAGGATATGTTATTGTTAGCCATCAGGGATCCTATGGGAGGAGAAGAGACAGTCGGGTACCAGTCATCATGACAGCCATGAGTTGGAGAGGAGTGAGGAATTTGGGCAGTGGTCAGGTTAGATGAAGTGAGGAATAACTTCTGGATAGCAACAGAGGTGTATTGGCTGTCCAGATGTGTAAGAAGGGGCTCAGCTTAGGAGAAAGGGTTAAATGTCAGTGTTTGTGTGAATATGTTCTTTGCAGATGTATGACCCAGTAGTTGAATAAACTTGGTTTGAGCTCGATTAAGCATCCGTGAGTTTTTTTTAGTCTGTTTATTTTTAACCTAATAGTGGTATGTCATGTTTTATTGTTGGTGCTTAAGGTTGATTTATAGTCCGTCTTATGAAATGTCTCTAGACCATTAGAATGCGACAAGTGTCATTGGCCAAAGCTACATTGAATTTATACTCATGCCGACTGTCTGTAGACTGTCAATGTGACTGTCATTTTCCTTGTTGCATAGGCATGAAATATTTTCAACTTTGAACCTGTCGTTGGGACCATTGTTAGGATAGCCTGATTTTGACAGCATCAAGAAGTTCTACATTTCTGTTAAAATAAAAGTTGTCTACAGTCTAAACAGATATGTTCGGTCGTCATTTGAACTGTCTAGCAAGCAAACAGCGAACTAAAACACTGTTGGAAAGTTGCTTTCAGTTGCCTGACTTGCTAGATTAGCATATCCTAAAAAAAAAATTAAACTGATGGGTTTATTGGTATAGAGCAGGTATGCTATTTGGAACACCAGGCTGCTGATGTCATGCAGCCCTATTTGTTTTTGACATGTAGTTTGACGAGTCATTAATAACCATTAAATAATTATGTGTCTCTGTCCTGTAGATCCAGAACGTGTGTTCCAGGCCAGTCTGACCAGTGCCCAGGTCCTCATCCCAGGCAGCCAGGCCATGGTTAGCAGCATGCTCCTGGAAGGACACAGTCTTCTGGCCCTCGCTACCATCATGTTTGCCCCGGGTGGCATCGACCAGGTCTGGACCTTTTCTCTCCTCAAAAGCCTTATATTTGGTAACCGCGTGATGCTATGTGATAACTGCACGAGGGTATCTCACCTTATAATTCTGCCTTCAGCGATTTCCTAGGCAGGAAACAGGAATTTCATGCATATAGTTTGTTTTATTTCTCATAGTGGCCATTTTTTGGAATGCGGTGATCAGGCTGGTTCCACCAGGCTATTGGCCAAAAGGTGAACAGCTCCATCAGTGCAAGACAAAACCTAATCTATTGGCTCCGGTTATAATACCATGTACATTGGTTTATATACCTCAAATTTTGTCATAAATGTCCCTCCTACTCTCAGATACAATGTCAATATAGTTCACAAGCCTCCTCACATTGTCTGCCACCTGTTTAACAATCTACTACAAGCCCAAGGTCTCTCCCCTCCCTGGGTGGAGACAGAATGTCCTGTAAGGAACACAGTATTCCAGCCGGTCTGACGATAGCTCCATTTGTTTCTACCAAGGAACAGAAAGTCCTTGTTCTAATTCTTGACTAAAACTACACACCTTATATTCAGTATTATGATTATAATAAGATTCATACATTCATACAGTAACAGAGTAGTATTCTGTTTAGTTGTAATTCTAAGCTAAATGTATACATCATTTAGTCATGATTAATAAAAATCCCATAACAGTATGTCCAATGACTAGATATGACGTATATAACGTGACACCATTCATTCCTATGTGAAGACTCAACAGTGCATTGAAATCAAATTAAGCCGGTTAAAGGTGCAATATGCTGAAATCATTCCGCCATTTACTGGTTGCAAAAATTCTAATAGATTGCCTAATTTCAGTTTGTGGCAAAAGTAGAAAATCATTGCATCTTCTAAAACGCTGTGCTATATCTTTTCAATAACCAAATATATTGTAGTTTTAGCTGTTTCAAGCTAGTGTACAAAACCAAAAGTAAAAGACAAAAACATAAGCATGGGAAGAATAGAAATGGTGCACATCTATTGCTTATTAAGACTTGCTTTCAATGCGAATGACAGGTCTATAATTCCCATTTCTATGTGAATTTGGTAAGGTCATCCTTAAAGTTACTTATTGCAGCTTTTAAGATGGCGTCTCATGGAGACATAACATAACAGCTCAATTTGAGGTACTCCAGGTAGTGATGTTTCAGGCTAGCTTAGTGCTGCCCCCTTTCATTGAATAACTCAAGTAGAAGGCCTACTGCAGGCTGTTATTATGTAGTAACTAAATTATCCTTATACAGTTGCAGCCAAATATATTGGCACCATTGCACTTTTGTTAAATAATTCCCTATTTGTTTCAAAAATGACATGTTCATCCCCACACGAAAATCAATTTTTCAACACATTGATTCAAGTCAGAGTGATTTTTGTTTTGTTTTATTGTGATAACACACCCAGTGGTCAGACTTACCAAGAATAGTTTATCAAAATAAATATTGTTATTTCATGGATTTATTTACAAAAAACACTATTCACACGTACGACAGATGCACATTTTGCATAGATTTACAAATAAAATGTTACTTAAAATCAAAATTACACAAGATCTAAAAAGTCCTAAGAACCAGTGTTTGGAATATTTTTTATTTAACCTATATTTAACCAGGAAGGGCTTATTGAGATTAAAATCTATTTTTCAAGAGCGCCCTGGCCAAGATAGGCAGCAGCAAGTCATTACAAAAAAAATACCGACAGACAACATGAAAAACTACAAGTAATCTAGTAAAAACCATTGAATTCACAAGAGTATAAAACAGCAAATTAAAAACATTGACAGGTCAGGGAATCAGCCTCAAAATCCTTCATCAGTGATTTAAAAACACCAATCGGGACAAGTTCTTCCAGTTTAAAAGTATTTTGTAAGGTGTTCCAAGACGATGGCGCAGAGTACATAAAAGCCCTTTTACCAAATTCAGTTTGGACATTTGGAACAGTTAGCAGGATAAAGTCCAACGAATGAAGGGAGTACCCACCACATTTCAATAAAAATGCACAAATAAAAAGGTAGTAAACCCAAAATGGCTTTGTATATAAAAGTATACCACTGACTGAGCCTACGAGTGACTAGAGAAGGCCAGCCAACCCTGGTATACAAAGTGCAGTGGTGTGTAAGGGTTGTGCAGTTTAAAATAAATCTCAAAGTGCCATGGTAAAGAGTGTCAATTGATCTCAAACACTGAGCTGAAGCATTCATATATCAGCATAAATGTAGCTGATACTAGCCTCCTTCTGGCTTCAAAAGAAAAACAGGCCTTATTCTGTAAATAAAATCCCAATTTCAGCTTCAATTTTTTTGTAAGTTGTTGAATACGCAATTTAATTAAAAGAGAGGCCGTCATCAATTAAAATCCCAAGATATTTATATGAGGTTACAACCTCAATCTCCTTGCCCTGACAGGTAGTAATAGTTAAGTCCTTCAAAACAGAGTCCTTCAAAACACATGACGGTAATTCATTAACATTACTGTTACCAGACATAGACTTAATAGCCTTCCAAAACGTTCTAGGGTCAATCAGGTTATCAGTGGTAACAGACATAAAATATTCAGACTTGGTCTTCCTGAGAAGAAAAGAACACTTGTTTCGGAACTGCCTAAGAATAAGCCAGACTTGACCTTCCTGAGAAGAAAAGAACACTTGTTTCGGAACTGCCTAAAAATAAGCCAGTCTTGACCTTCCTGAGAAGAAAAGAACACTTGTTTCGGAACTGCCTAAAAATAAGCCAGTCTTGACCTTCCTGAGAAGAAAAGAACACTTGTTTCGGAACTGCCTAAAAATAAGCCAGTCTTGACCTTCCTGAGAAGAAAAGAACACTTGTTTCGGAACTGCCTAAAAATAAGCCAGTCTTGACCTTCCTGAGAAGAAAAGAACACTTGTTTCGGAACTGCCTAAAAATAAGCCAGACTTGACCTTCCTGAGAAGAAAAGAACACTTGTTTCGGAACTGCCTAAAAATAAGCCAGTCTTGACCTTCCTGAGAAGAAAAGAACACTTGTTTCGGAACTGCCTAAAAATAAGCCAGACTTGACCTTCCTGAGAAGAAAAGAACACTTGTTTCGGAACTGCCTAAAAATAAGCCAGTCTTGACCTTCCTGAGAAGAAAAGAACACTTGTTTCGGAACTGCCTAAAAATAAGCCAGACTTGACCTTCCTGAGAAGAAAAGAACACTTGTTTCGGAACTGCCTAAAAATAAGCCAGTCTTGACCTTCCTGAGAAGAAAAGAACACTTGTTTCGGAACTGCCTAAAAATAAGCCAGACTTGACCTTCCTGAGAAGAAAAGAACACTTGTTTCGGAACTGCCTAAAAATAAGCCAGTCTTGACCTTCCTGAGAAGAAAAGAACACTTGTTTCGGAACTGCCTAAGAATAAGCCAGACTTGACCTTCCTGAGAAGAAAAGAACACTTGTTTCAGAACTGCCTAAAAATAAGCCAATCAGCATCAGAACATGATTTCCACGCTTTAGCCCAGGCTAGATTACGGTTGTGAATAATACAAGACAGCTCAGAAGAAAACCATGGATTATCCCACCCTTTAACTCTGAACCTGCTGAATGGGGCATGTTTGTTTACTCTTTGGGAAAAACCATCATGAAAGAATTTCCAGGCAGTTTCCACATCAGGAATAAACTCAATCTTGCTCCAGTCAAAATAAAACAAATCATGAAAGAAAGCCTGCTCATTAAAACACTTAATATTTCCCATACTAATAAAACGTGGGTTTGTCTTTGGAACCTTAGTATTTCTAACAGCAACAACAGCACAATGGTCACTTAAATCATTACAAAAAACACCAACCGCACGATATTTATGTGGAACATTTGTCAATATCAAATTGATTAGGGTAGACTTATCTGGACATTTAAGATTTGGGTGAGTTAATCAACTGGGATTCATAGAATTACAAAACATTTTTAAATCATCAGACACCGGCTTTAACCAACACCAGTTGAGATCACCAATCAAGATCATTTCACTGTAAAGAAGTTTAGACACAAGGTGCGTCAAAGAAGAAAATGCATCACCGAGAGCAGAGGGGGGTCTATAACAGCCAATCACAGAAACCTCAATATTCAAAGCAAGAAATTCCAACTGTTTCCAAATTGCCACAATTACAGGGAATTTAGTTTTTACATATATTGCCACACTCCCACTTCTCTTAACCCGATCAGTGCGATATACATTGTAACCACTTATACAAATATCCTTATCAAAACAGACTTGCTGAGCCAGGTTTCAGAAAACACAATTACATCAGCATCAGTTGATTTAGCCCAAATCCTAACCACATCAATTTTTGACAACAGGCTGCGTACATTTAAATTAAAAATACCAAAACCAGATCTTGATTTAAAATCAGAGGGGGTTTGGAGACATTGCATATCAGGGCCAGGGTTAGGTTGCACGTTACCTGATATCAACAAAAGAAGAATAACTAGGCACCTCTGTTTAATAACCTTGCACGGCTTCTCTTTTTTTAAGAGACCTACTGCAAGCGAATTCTACAAGTGAGTTTCCAGACAATACAAAACAGTCATTTAAAACCATTTGACTTTGGAAGAGACACATTCGTACTGTTTACATCATGCCACAAATACATCGGCTCTTGGACGAGTGGACCAAGTGAAAAAGAGCGAGTTCCTGCAGACAAAATGTCCAATGGACGGGAGAGCACACTGTCAGATGTACTCACCCAGCGATAATGTTCGTTTTCTCCAGAGTTCAGTAAAGTCAGTGCACAAAGCAATACCACGATAACT